>NC_138770.1:325997947-327197947 GCF_965119305.1 Pelophylax lessonae | reverse complement strand
CCACTTGCTGTTGATGCTTCACAAAAAATTACAGTTTTATATCTTTATGTTTGATGCCTGAAATGTGGCAAAAGGTCACAAAGTTCAAGGGGGGCGAATACTTACAATGCACTGTACGCTATCAGGCTCCCTGTGTAAGCTGCTCCTGCCCACGTTCGCAGTTGCCTTTACCATGAAAAATACTGGTTTAAAAGGCCCTTGCTGAGACTCTGATCATAGACCGGAGATTTAGTGATTTAGTGAAAGCAGGAAAGTGCCGGAGTGGGGAGTCTGGTGGTAAGTAAAAATCTCTTCTGCAACTCCTAGACTTAAAGTGGTTGTAAAGCCACTTGGTTATATTGCTACAATCGCACTGTTAGATAATTAGTGTATGTGCTGTATAAAAAATATGCCAATTTGTACCTTTTTTCAGAGCGCCTCCCAGCACTCACGTAACTTGCTCGCCTCTCTCCTCTCCCAGACTGATAGCTACAGTGGGAGTGGCCTGCTGAAGTCAGCCTGGAGGAGGGGGGGAGAGGAGGAGAAAGGCGCGCAGTCACGTAAGTGGCGGGATTGGCACTCTGAAACCAGGTACAAATCTGCATATTTTTTATACAGCACATACACTGGGGGACATAACATTATCTAACAGAGGGGAACTGTAGCAATATAACCAAGCTATGATAGCAGCAGGAAGGGAAGGGGTTGGGAGCAGAGCGGTCCTGACACAGCTGACAAGCAGGGAGGGAAGGACAGAAGGAAGCTGCGGATGACGGAGGTACGTAAACTAACCACGGTGTCAGGGCTCAGCAACCATGGTAAACCGTAGTCAGTTTACAGGGGGGAGGGCAGAACCAGGCAGGATCAGCCAGGTATTATAGGTTATAGGCCACATTACACAGCACAAGCACTGTGCTGTTATTCATGCTTTAAAGTGGATGTAACCCCTCACATATACCCAGTGATCTGAACAGCCTCAGATGATACAACAAAATAAATAAGGTAAAAAAACAGTGACTGGCACTAGAGCAGTGATCCCCTATGTGTGCTCAGTGACTGGCACTAGAGCAGTGATCCCCTATGTGTGCTCAGTGACTGGCACTAGAGCAGTGATCCCCTATGTGTGCTCAGTGACTGCCACTAGAGCAGTGATCCCTATGTGTGCTCAGTGACTGGGACTAGAGCAGAGATCCCCTATGTGTGCTCAGTGACTGGCACAGTGGCTCTAGAGCAGTGATCCCTACGTTTGCTCAGTGACTGGCAATAGAGCAGCGATCCCTACGTTTGCTCAGTGACTGGCAATAGAGCAGCGATCCCTACGTTTGCTCAGTGACTGGCAATAGAGCAGCGATCCCTACGTGTGCTCAGTGACTGGGACTAGAGCAGCGATCCCTACGTGTGCTCAGTGACTGGGACTAGAGCAGCGATCCCTACGTGTGCTCAGTGACTGGGACTAGAGCAGCGATCCCTACGTGTGCTCAGTGACTGGGACTAGAGCAGCGATCCCTACGTGTGCTCAGTGACTGGGACTAGAGCAGCGATCCCTACGTGTGCTCAGTGACTGGGACTAGAGCAGCGATCCCTACGTGTGCTCAGTGACTGGGACTAGAGCAGCGATCCCTACGTGTGCTCAGTGACTGGGACTAGAGCAGCGATCCCTACGTGTGCTCAGTGACTGGGACTAGAGCAGCGATCCCTACGTGTGCTCAGTGACTGGGACTAGAGCAGCGATCCCTACGTGTGCTCAGTGACTGGGACTAGAGCAGCGATCCCTACGTGTGCTCAGTGACTGGGACTAGAGCAGCGATCCCTACGTGTGCTCAGTGACTGGGACTAGAGCAGCGATCCCTACGTGTGCTCAGTGACTGGGACTAGAGCAGCGATCCCTACGTGTGCTCAGTGACTGGGACTAGAGCAGCGATCCCTACGTGTGCTCAGTGACTGGGACTGGAGCAGCGATCCCTACGTGTGCTCAGTGACTGGGACTGGAGCAGCGATCCCTACGTGTGCTCAGTGACTGGGACTGGAGCAGCGATCCCTACGTGTGCTCAGTGACTGGGACTGGAGCAGCGATCCCTACGTGTGCTCAGTGACTGGGACTAGAGCAGCGATCCCTACGTGTGCTCAGTGACTGGGACTAGAGCAGCGATCCCTACGTGTGCTCAGTGACTGGGACTAGAGCAGCGATCCCTACGTGTGCTCAGTGACTGGGACTAGAGCAGCGATCCCTACGTGTGCTCAGTGACTGGGACTAGAGCAGCGATCCCTACGTGTGCTCAGTGACTGGGACTAGAGCAGCGATCCCTACGTGTGCTCAGTGACTGGGACTAGAGCAGCGATCCCTACGTGTGCTCAGTGACTGGGACTAGAGCAGCGATCCCTACGTGTGCTCAGTGACTGGGACTAGAGCAGCGATCCCTACGTGTGCTCAGTGACTGGGACTAGAGCAGCGATCCCTACGTGTGCTCAGTGACTGGGACTAGAGCAGCGATCCCTACGTGTGCTCAGTGACTGGGACTAGAGCAGCGATCCCTACGTGTGCTCAGTGACTGGGACTAGAGCAGCGATCCCTACGTGTGCTCAGTGACTGGGACTAGAGCAGCGATCCCTACGTGTGCTCAGTGACTGGGACTAGAGCAGCGATCCCTACGTGTGCTCAGTGACTGGGACTAGAGCAGCGATCCCTACGTGTGCTCAGTGACTGGGACTAGAGCAGCGATCCCTACGTGTGCTCAGTGACTGGGACTAGAGCAGCGATCCCTACGTGTGCTCAGTGACTGGGACTAGAGCAGCGATCCCTACGTGTGCTCAGTGACTGGGACTAGAGCAGCGATCCCTACGTGTGCTCAGTGACTGGGACTAGAGCAGCGATCCCTACGTGTGCTCAGTGACTGGGACTAGAGCAGCGATCCCTACGTGTGCTCAGTGACTGGGACTAGAGCAGCCATCCCTACGTGTGCTCAGTGACTGGGACTAGAGCAGTCATCCCTACGTGTGCTCAGTGACTGGGACTAGAGCAGTCATCCCTACGTGTGCTCAGGCATAGTCGCCAACATTTAAAATAAATTTCCAGGGACACTTTGCAGCACAGCTATCAATTTCAAAACCCATTTTCCTGAAGCTCCGCCCACTCTTCATAAATGATCTTGCCTATTTATCAGATTATAGAGTCTACTCAATATAGAGAGAATTACAGGAAATTAAAAAGGGAATTTTAAACTTAAAGTGGAGTTCCACCCTAAATTTATACTTGCCTCCATCTTCTTGCTCCGGGTCACCTGAAAAACAAATGGATAAAAGCAATTTTTTTTTCTTTTTACTTACCTTGTAGAGAAAATATACTTACCTTAATTCCTCTTCCTCCCCTCGGCGGCCACGGCGATTCATCACTTCCTGGCTTGCAATGATTCCTAGGAGCTGAACGTCATCGCTCCCAGGAATCAATGCGCCTGCACCGGCCCCGACGTCCGTTCCAGTGCAGGCGCCGTCATACCTTGCAAAACAGCTTCTGGGCATGCCCAAAAGCTGTGCAGGGCTGACGCTGCAGACCCGGAAGTGACGGCGGGGCAGGCGCAGTGCATCGTGGGACCGAAGAAGAAGGAAGAGGACGCAGAAGAGGATCGCGCTGGCTTCAAGCTGCCCACACCTGAGATGGCAGCACTGGACAATACATTTTCAAGGTAAGTATTTCTTCTAAAAGGTAAATGCAACCCGGGAAAGATCAGAGGCTAGCCATTGTGGAATGCACTAGCCCTGACTGTCCCGGGGGTATTTTTATTAAAAAAAGTATTCCCAGGGTGGAACTCCGCTTTAAGGCCACAGTAGCAGAGTTGAAATAATTCTCCCATTCAGCTGCACTACTTCTGTGTAACATTTATGGGCAGCCTGATTAACAGGCGCTTCCAGTGACAATATAAATTACCTGGGACAGGCTCCTATTTGCAGGGACTGTCCCAGGAAAAAAAGGACAGTTTGCAAGTATGTCAGTGACTGGGACTAGAGCAGTGACCCCCTATTTGTGCTCAGTGACTGTGACTAGAGTAGTGACCCCTGTGTGTGCTCAGTGACTGGGACTAGAGCAGTGATCCCCTATGTGTGCTCAGTGACTGGGACTAGAGCAGTGATCCCCTATGTGTGCTCAGTGACTGGGACTAGAGCAGTTATCCCTATGTGTGCTCAGTGACTGGGACTAGAGCAGTTATCCCTATGTGTGCTCAGTGACTGGCACTAGAGCAGTGATCCCTATGTGTGCTCAGTGACTGGGACTAGAGTAGTGACCCCTGTGTGTGCTCAGTGACTGGCACTAGAACAGTGATCCCTATGTGTGCTCAGTGACTGGCACTAGAGCAGTGATCCCTATGTGTGCTCAGTGACTGGGACTAGAGCAGTGACCCCTATTTGTGCTCAGTGACTGGGACTAGAGCAGTGACCCCTATTTGTGCTCAGTGACTGGGACTAGAGCAGTGACCCCTATTTGTGCTCAGTGACTGGGACTAGAGCAGTGACCCCTATTTGTGCTCAGTGACTGGGACTAGAGCAGTGACCCCTATTTGTGCTCAGTGACTGGGACTAGAGCAGTGACCCCTATTTGTGCTCAGTGACTGGGACCCTGGCTGACAGGAGAGGAATGCCCTGTCTGTGACTCATACACACCCCATGCATACCGGAATGAGAGGCGTGAACCTGCTATTACCTGTAAGGACGCTGCCCGCCCCGCAGGCTGGTGACAAGGTCTCTGCCAGCTCCATGAACACTTGCAGATTCCAGCACTGCTCACCCGCCACAGCTTCAAACCTGACTTCCGCTTTAGTGATGTCATCAGCCGAGCGCCAGCAGAGACACGTGGGACAGTTTACACAGCGTGAAGGAATGCACTCAGTGGGGAGGATGGTGATTTCCTGCTGTACCCCTGTATGCAGGGGAGAAGAGATCTAATCACACACACGTTAAGTGATTGGGATCGTTTAGTATAGGAAGACCATTCAGTCCGTCTAATTCATGACAGAACTAAACCCTAACACTGATATACATTTGATTTTCTAAAATATCGTTCATGTGAAGCAATTGCTTTACTTTCATATTGTGCATATCGGTGTTGCAGTTCTCCAGCTGCCTCTTACGATGTGCATGCATGTAGTGGGCACACATCACAGCTCTGGACTGGCATGCTGAGGGTGCCTACAGTGACATCAGAACATTCTGGCACACCATTTGTTACCACGGCTAGTTGTGGTCACCTTTAAGAACTTGTGTGGTAGAGTGACAAGGCAGGAAACTAGTAGTGAGACAACATTGTCACATAACGGTTCCAAGAAGTTTGGGTTCATTAAAAAGAAGTTGGGTTGATTTAAAAAGAAACAAGTTTGGGTTAATTTATTTATTTTTTTTTAAAAAAGAGCTTTAGGCAATAAAAAAAAAAAAGAAAATATTTGGGTTTATACATATATACGTATATATATAGCCTGAGAGGTTTGGGTTGATTAAAAAAAAATTGAAGTTTGTTTTAATATAAAAGGAAAAACAAGTTTGGGTTAGAGTTAAACCCCGTACACACGTACCGATTGTCGGCTGTAAATATTCGGCCGCCGACCGATCGGCCGATTGTAGGCTTGTTAGTATGATGCTTCCGACAGCCAACAGCGCATTTTCGGCCGAACAGAATCTGTCGTGCAGACTTTAAAATTTTTGTTGGCCAACACCAGAACGGCCGATTGTTCGCCAGTCAGTACAGATTTCGGCCGACAAACAGCAGATGAGCAAGACTGGGCATGCTCAGAAAAGAAAAAAGACACGGAAAGTTAACCATCACATGACATCACTTCTGCAGTCGGCTGTTGTTGGCTGACAAAATTCATGTGCAGTCTTTTGCAGTTTTCAACAGACACGACAGCCCTGGACAAAAGACGGCCGATCGTTCGGCCGACGATCGCTACGTGTGTATGGGGCTCAAAGCCCCATACACACACACAGATTGTTGGCCGTAAATTGTCAGCCAACGTCCGATCGGCCGATTTTCGGCTTGTTAGTATGATGCTGCGAATTTTCGGCCGAAAAAAATCTGGTGTGCATGCTATAAAATTTTTGTTGGCCAACAACAGAACGGCCGATTTTCCGTCAGTCAGTACAGATTTTGGCAGACAAAAATCAGATGAGCAAGACTGGGCATGCTCAGAGAAGAAAAAACACACGGAAAGTCAACCATCACATGACATCACTTCTGAAGTTGGTTTTTGTTGGCCAACAAAAGTCCAGTGCAAGTCTAGAGCACATTTCAACCAACAAACAACAAAAGACGGCCGATCGGTCGGCCAACAATCTGTGCGTGTGTACGAGGCTTTAATGTTGGTCTGAAGGAAGCATGGACTTTATAGGCACTGATTTGATAAAAAAATAACACTTTTTATTGATTGAAAGTTTAAAAAAGAGGAAAGACATATACATACATAAAAAATACACCTCAAAAGAGGTGTTGATACAGTAATCCACCAAGTACACAGTGGGTAAAAAGATACACAGAGAAATATTTGCAAAAATAATCTAAATGTATACGTCACATCATAAAGGTCTCACAGACGATGACAAGGAATATGTTGTCGTCCATAAGGTCAGATGGTGCGACGTCTGATGTGCAGATAATGCATACAGCCAGAATGCTCTACATGTTTCGCTTGAAAGACAGCTTCTTCTGGAGCTACTGGTACATTTGCTCTGCATAGTGATACATTAACATTTAGCTAGGATATATACAATCATTATATTGCAATGAACAATACGGTTTTGTTCAAAATTATTCAACCCCCACTGAAATTGATTGTTTTGGCCAGTTTGACATTGATTTTCATCATTCAGTCATCCCAATTAAATCAAAGAGGCACGTGTAGGTCAGACAAATATAACATAACATTTATAATGAAATACCCAACAAATGTCTTTTCTGTGCTCACATCAGTATCAGTTTTATTCAACCCCCAAGTGACATTCAATCTTAGTACTTAGTACAACATCCTTTTACAGTTATAACAGCTTTTAAACGTGAAGCATAGCTTGACACAAGTGTCTTGCAGCGATCTACGGGTATCTTCGCCCATTCGTCATGGGCAAAAGCCTCCAGTTCAGTCACATTCTTAGGCTTGTGCACTGCAACTGCTTTCTTTAGGTCCCACCAGAGGTTCTCAATCGGATTTAAGTCTGGTGACTGTGATGGCCACTCCAAAATGTTCCAGGCTTTAATCTGCAACCATGCTCTAGTAGACTTGGAGGTATGCGTGGGATCATTGTCCTGTTGAAAGGTCCAATGTCTCCCAAACCTCAGGTTTGTGACGGACTGCATCACATTTTCATCCAATATCTCCTGGTACTGAAGAGAATTCATGGTACCTTGCACACGCTGAAGCTTCCCTGTACCTGCAGAAGCAAAACAGCCCCAAAGCATGATTGACCCCCGCCATGCTTCACAGTAGGCAAGGTGTTCTTTTCTTCATAGGCCTTGTTCTTCCTCCTCCAAACATAGCGTTGATCCATGGGCCCAAACAGTTCTAATTTTGTTTCATCAGTCCACAGAACACTATCCCAAAACTTCTGTGGTTTGTCCACATGACTTTTGGCATACTGCAGTTGACTCTTCTTATTCTTTGGAGACAGCAAGGGGGTGCTCCTGGGAGTTCTGGCATGGAGGCCTTCATTACGCAGTGTGCGCCGTATTGTCTGAGCAGAAACTTCAGTACCCACATTTGACAAATCTTTTCTCAGTTCCTCAGCAGTCACACGGGGACTTTCCTCCACTCTACGCTTCAGGTAGCGCACAGCAGTCAAAGTCAGCATCTTCTTTCTGCCACGACCAGGTAGCGTTTCAACAGTGCCCTTTGCCTTGAATTTGCGAATGATGCTTCCTATGGTGTCTCTTGGTATGTTTAACATCTTTGCAATCTTCTTATAGCCATTGCCCTTCCTGTGAAGAGTAATCACCTCTTCTCTTGTCTTCCTGGACAATTCTTACATAGTTACATAGTTAGTGAGGTTGAAAAAAGACACCAGTCCATCCAGTTCAACCTATGATGTGTGTGTGCGTTTGCTTTTAACCGTACATTGTATACCCCTGTATGTTGTGGTCTCTAAGGTGCCCATCTAACAGTTTTTTTAAACTATCAATGCTCCCTGCTGATACCACTGCTTGTGGAAGAGAATTCCACATCCTTACTGCTCTTACAGTGAAGAACCCCTTATGCATTTTAAGGTTAAACCGCCTTTCCTCTAGTTTTAGTGAGTGGCCACGTGTCTTATTGCATCTCCTTTCTCTGAATAGTTTGTTCCTTATGCTAGGGTCGCCAGTACAGTATTTGAACATTGATATCATATCCCCCCTCAGTCGTCTCTTCTCCAGAGAGAATAGGTTCAGTGCTTGTAGTCTTTCCTCATAGCTGATGTCTTCCATTCCCCTAATTATTTTTGTTGCCCTTCTCTGGACTCTTTCCAGTTCCAGCACATCCTTCCTGAGGACCGATGCCCAGAACTGGACGGAATACTCCAGATGTGGC
Source organism: Pelophylax lessonae (assembly GCF_965119305.1). Classification (NCBI taxonomy): domain Eukaryota; kingdom Metazoa; phylum Chordata; class Amphibia; order Anura; family Ranidae; genus Pelophylax; species Pelophylax lessonae. The sequence continues at coordinate 327,189,434 of NC_138770.1, read as the reverse complement.
CGGACCAGAGTCTTGTAGAGCGGGAGAATAATCTCTTTATTTCTGGAGTGAATCCCCTTTTTATACATCCCGGTATTCTGTTGGCTTTACTTGCAGCGGCTTGGCATTGCATGCCACTGCCAAGCCTGTTGTCTACCAGTACCCCCAGGTCCTTTTCCATCCTAGACTCACCCAGAGGCTCCCCCCCTAGTGAGTAGCTTGCTTTCTGGTTTTTGGCCCCCAAGTGCATTACTTTACATTTTTCAACATTAAACCTCATCTGCCATGTAGTTGCCCACCCCGTTATTTTGTTCAGGTCCGCTTGTAAGGTTTCCACATCCTGCTTAGAAGATAATGGCATGCTTAGTTTAGTATCATCTGCAAATACTGAGATTGTACTAGATATCCCCTCCTCTAGATCATTTATGAATAAATTAAACAGAATTGGTCCCAGGACAGAACCCTGGGGGACCCCACTTTCCACACCCGCCCAATCCGAGTACTCCCCATTAATCACCACCCTCTGAACTCTCCCCTGGAGCCAGTTCTCTATCCAGGTACTCACCTTATGGTCCATACCTACCTTCCTTAGTTTGTACAGTAAGCGTTTGTGGGGAACAGTGTCAAAGGCCTTTGCAAAGTCCAGATACACCACATCCACAGGCTTTCCTTTATCTAGGTGGCAGCTCACTTCATCGTAGAAGGTTAATAGATTGGTTTGGCAAGAACGATTTTTCATAAATCCATGCTGATTACTACTTATAATACCGTTTTCATTACTAAAGTCTTGTATGTGGTCCCTTAACATCCCCTCCAAAATCTTGCAGACTACAGATGTTAGGCTGACCGGCCTTTAGTTCCCCGGGATACACCTCGGCCCCTTTTTAAATATTGGTACTACGTTGGCCTTTTTCCAATCGGCTGGCACCATACCCGTCTGTAAACTATCCTTAAAGATCAAGAATAATGGTCTGGCAATCACCTGGCTGAGCTCTTTAAGAACCCTCGGGTGCAAGCCATCCGGTCCCGGTGATTTATTTGTGTTAAGTTTCTCTAGTTTAGTTCTAAGTCTATCTTCTGTTAGCCATGGCGGCATTTCCTGAGGTGTATTGTTTAGTTCGGCCTTACAAGCAAGGTTCGTGTAGCCCCCTGATTCTTTTGTGAAGACTGAAGAGAAGAAATTATTTAACACTTCCGCCTTTTCTCTGTCCTCAGTGGCCATATTTCCTTTGTCATCTTTTATGGGACCAATGTGTTCTGGCCTCGCTTTCTTACTGTTTATATACTTAAAGAACTTCTTGGGGTTCTTTTTACTCTCCTCCGCTATATGTCTCTCGTGTTCTATTTTAGCCGCCTGTAACGCTTCTGCGTTTCTTATATGGTGTGGATTTTCAGCTGCAGAAATAGTTCCACGTCAGTAGTCATGTAAGAGATATGCTGAGATACCATTCCCAACCTCAATGACTCATCATGTGTGGAAGGTCTTATTTCAGCCAGTAAATACACACAATTAGCAAGCTGGTTCCTAGAGTGACTTTATGTATGTGGTAACACAATGATGAAGGTTGAGGGATAGGTTGAGTGGAGGTGGTAGGTGATAGACACTTGAAGGTGAGACAGTAGCAGATGGATGCAGGAAGGTTTAGCAATGTTGTATGATAGCAGATGATAGAATAGCAGGTGGACATACAAAAGAGATCAACCCAGTGCAGAAAAGTAGCAGTAGTCTCAAGAGCTAGCAATCTAGTTATGCAGATGTGATAAACGCAGAGCTAGATAGTGTAAGCTTAGTATAAGTTTATAGAGAATTCCCCTGCGGGGTACTTAGCACTATTAGCGATACAGCCAAAGGGTGGTTCAGGAGAGGCGGATGATCCAGTAGCGGGATACAGGGATCAGCGCAGCGAGGTTCCGTCAGCGAAGTAAGCTTGCAAGCATGGAAGCTTCAAGCAAGGTTAGCATCCAGGTAAGGGTGTTTGAACGAACACATGTGAGTGAGAACCGGCGCTTTAAATAGCCATCTAGTCCGGCGCTGGGTGATGACAGCTCCAGTCTTAAAGGTGTATGCGCACCTTTTCCAAAAGTAAATGGTGGGGCGCATACACTTGTGGAAAGTGTAATTTAGGGTACCAAAGGTACCGGAACATTACAATACCCCCCCCCCCCTTAAGGCCTGCTCCTGAAGGCCTCTGGAGCTGGTTTGTCTGGGTATCTCGCATGAAAATTGCGGATTAATCTAGGGGCATGTATGTCAGAGGTGTTTAGCCAGGTGTCGTCTTGGGGCCCATAGTTCTTCCATCTAACCAAGTACTGAAGTCTTCTTCTGTAGATACGAGAATACAGAATCTCTTTTATCTCGTATTCTTCTCCACCTTCAACTTGTACAGGAGGGGGAGGTGGAATATTAGGCCTTATTCCTTGGTCCTGTTTGACTGTGAGCGTGTGCAATGGTAGTATTTAGTAAACCCAGAGAATCCTTTATTTGGGTAAGATAGTCTGAGGCTACTGGGTTATTTGAAGGAAGGATGCGTGGAGGGAGAATAGAGGGATGGAACCCATAGTTCAAGTAGAACGGACTCTGCTTGGTTGTACTGTGAGTTGCGTTGTTGTAGGCAAATTCTGCCAGGGGGAGAAGATCCAACCAATCATCCTGTTGGTAAGAAGTGTAACAACGTAAATACCGCTCGATGCATTGGTTGACTCTTTCAGTCTGCGGATGGTAAGGAGAAGTGAGCTTCCGCTCAATCCGTAGTATGTGACTGTCAGGAAGGTTCTGGCAGAGGATGAGTTAAACCCACAGCCTAATCCTGGCTCCACCCTTCTCATCAAGGAAGAGCACTATTTAAGCTGGATCAGCACACAGGTTCAGTGCTGCTTTGTCTTCAGCCTTGGATACCTGTTACCTGTTTACCTGCACTTGTTCCTAGTTCCAGACCCGGCTTGTCCTCACGATTCTCTGATCTCCACCTGCACCGACCTTGGCTTGTCCCGTGACCACTCTTCCTGTCTGCTCCTACTGGCTTATACGTTACCAATTGGCTCCTGACCCGGCTTGTCTTACTACGCTTCTGTCATTCCCAGATCCATCCATCCTGCCTGGGAAGCTCTTCCTGTTATCCAGGAAACCCTGCTTCCAGCACCTGCTGCCTGCACAAGACCCGGCTCATCGGACTTCTCTGGCAAACTTCACCAGTAGCCATCGTCCGCTTCAAGCAAGTCTCCAGGCGCTCGTGCTACTCTACACTCCGGTGTCCCCTGTTTGCACTATAAGGGGTCCCGAGTCGGAGGCGCAAGGGAGGCCTTCCTCACAGTGTCAGGCTCATCTCCAGGTACGTGATAGTGACATAGTTCTTGCCAGAATTTAGAAATAAATTGGGATCCACGGTCAGACAGAAGAGTTTTTGGGATACCATGTAATCTGAAGACATGTTTCATCAGGAGTTCTGCCGTTTGTTTGGACGAAGGTAGTCTGCGAATAGCAATGAAATGTGCCATCTTTGTCAGATGGTCCACTGACACCAAGATGGTATTAAATCCTTTGGAAGGAGGCAATTCTACGATGAAGTCCAATGACAAAACCTCCCATGGAGTTTGGGGTATTGGTAGACTGCATAGTAGACCGGATGGTCTCGTAGTGTCAATTTTGGACCTGGCACAGACATTGCATGAAGAGACAAATTTTTGTATAGATGTTTTCATGTCAGGCCACCAGAATTGTCGAGAAATCAAATTGAAAGTCTTTGTCATACCCATATGTCCTGCCATAGGCACATCATGCGATAATTCCAAGATCTTGGTGCGTAGGGTAGGTGGTATGTAAAGTTTGTCGTTGTAGTAGAGGAAGCCTTCTGCATCAGTATTTAGTTGTGGTGGGGGTGAATCCAAACTTATACCATGCAGAACCTCTTCCTTTAAGGAACGGACAACTCCAATAATGCGTTTGTGAGGTATTATAGGAACGGAAGGGATTTCAAAGTAGTTTTCTTCAGTTAGTCGTGATAGTGCATCCGCCTTTTTGTTCTTATCTGCAGGTGTGTAGGTCACTAGGAAGTTAAACCTTAGAAAGAATAGTGACCATCGTACCTGTCGATGCGAGAGAGTTTTGCTAGTCTGAAGATATTGGAGGTTTTTATGGTCCGTGTATATAATTATTGGTAGTTGGGTGCCTTCGAGTAAATGTCGCCAATTCTCCAGAGCCAATTTTATAGCAAGCAGTTCCTTTTCACCCACGGGGTAATTTATCTCGGGACTGCTCAGGGATTTAGAAAAAAAAGCGACTGGATGAAGTGGTGAAGTGTGGGTAGGTCGTTGGGAGAGTATTGCTCCTACTGCCATGTTTGACGCATCTACCTCCAGAATGTATTGGAGGGATGGGTCTGGATGGCGTAATATGGGAGCGGAAGTAAACCTTGTCTTTAACAAGTGGAAAGCCTTATTTGCTTCTTCTGACCATTTAAATGGTATTTTTATGCTAGTGAGCTGTGTGAGGGGTCTCACAATAGCAGAAAAGTTTTTTATGAACTTCCTGTAGAAATTTGAAAATCCCAGGAATCGCTGTAGCGCCTTGCGTGTAGTTGGTGTAGGCCAATCCTGAATGCAGGATATTTTACTCATGTCCATCTCGATTCCTGTTTTGGATATGATGTAGCCTAGAAAGAGTACCTCATCTTTATGGAACAAGCATTTCTTCAGCTTCACATAAAGATTATGTGCAAGTAATCTCGATAATACAAGTCTTACATGTCTTATGTGTTCAGACAGGGTCCGTGAATATATAAGTATATCGTCCAGATATACCACAACACAGACATCTAGTAAGTCTTTAAAAATATTGTTTATAAATCGTTGGAAAACTGCAGGGGCATTGCATAGGCCGAATGGCATCACAAGATATTCGAACAATCCGTATCTAGTTCTGAATGCAGTCTTCCACTCGTGTCCATCATGGATTCGAATGAGATTGTATGCTCCTTTCAGGTCTAATTTTGAAAAATAGGTAGCTCCACGCACCTGCTCAATGAGCTCAGGGATAAGCGGTAGAGGATAGCGATCTTTTATTGTGATAGCATTCAATTTCCTGTAGTCGATGATAGGTCTGAGACTTGAATCTTTATTGCGAACAAAAAAGAGTCCTGCTGCTGTGGAAGAAGTGGAAGGTCTAATAAAACCTTTTTCCAAGTTCTCATCCAAATAGGTTTTGAGACGGGCAAGTTCATCCTGTGAAAGAGGATAAACATGACCGAACGGCAATTTGCTATTTGGGAGTAGATCAATGCTACAATCATAGTCTCGATGAGGAGGTAATGCTTGAGCATTTTTCTCAAGAAAAACCTCAGAAAGATCCTGATAACATAGTGGTGCAATCTCATCTGTCACCACAGACAGAATCTTCCCGGAAAACGGGAGGTTACACGTTTCCTCGCAATAACAAGAAGGGAAGGTCAAGGACCGTTTCTTCCAATCTATGGTTGGTTGGTGTGTGTGCAACCAGGGAAGTCCCAACACAATGGGAAAGTGGGGTGATGGTATTAAATCGAAGGTAGAAGTCTCCCTATGAGACTCGTTAATAGTGACTAGAAGTGCTTGTGTCTGATCGGTGATCGGACCAGAGGATAACGGAACACCGGTAATAAGACTTACTGAGACAGGTTTGAGTTTAGAAATAATAGGAATTTTATTTAAAGCAGCAAAACATATATCCATATAATTTCCACAAGATCCTGTGTCAATCATGGCCTTAGTAGTAATCCTGTTCTGGTCCCACTGTAATGTCAAAAAAACAGAAATGTAGGGGTTAGTGAATGAACTTGTCAATCCTCCTAGAGAGACATGTGAACACTCACCCTTCTTTTTGTTGACTAGGGGACAGACGTTTATCTTGTGATCCGGGGATGCACAGTACAAGCAGAGATTTTCATTTCGTCTTTTGGCTTTTTCCATAGTTGATAGCGGTGGGCGTATGGTTCCTACCTCCATAGGAACGGCCAGACTCCGAGAGGAAACGGATAATGGCATTCCCATCTTTTCAGCCTTTCTTTCTCGTAGTCTTCTATCTATGGTAATACTGAGTTGTATTAATGCATCCAGGGTTTTTGGCAGATCCGCTCGGGCGAGCTCGTCCTTAACGGCTTCTGATAGGCCAAGCCTAAATTGGGTTTTCAGAGATGCATCATTCCATTCTGAATCAAGGGTCCATCTCTTGAACTCTGCGACAAAGTCTTCTACAGGCCTCCTTCCTTGTTTCAAGGATCTTAACTGAAGATCAGCAGTACTCTGCCTATTGGGGTCATCATATAGGCTAGTGAGCTCTGCCAGGAACAAGGCATAGGAGTTGAGAAGCTGGTCGTTTTTCTCAAAAAGAGAATCTGCCCAGGCTCGAGGATCGCTTGATAGGTAAGAAATAATAGTACAAACCTTAATGTGATCAGTAAGGTAGGTACGAGGTTTTAGCAAAAAAAGTAACTCACATGCGTTTTTAAATTCGCGAAATTTTTTGCGATCGCCTGTAAATACCAAAGGGGGATTTATCTTGGGTTCAGGGGACTGAGCAGAGGTAAGTTGTGTCAGTCTAATTACCTGCTGCGACAGAGCCTGATTGTCTTCTTTTAATTCAGCAAGTGCGTGTATTAACGCAGATACTTGCTGTTTTAATTGTGTCACCTGAGTGGTTATTTCAGCTGAATCCATTTTTGGTTCGTTCAATCTGTAACGCTTCTGCGTTTCTTATATGGTGTGGATTTTCAGCTGCAGAAATAGTTCCACGTCAGTAGTCATGTAAGAGATATGCTGAGATACCATTCCCAACCTCAATGACTCATCATGTGTGGAAGGTCTTATTTCAGCCAGTAAATACACACAATTAGCAAACTGGTTCCTAGAGTGACTTTATGTATGTGGTAACACAATGATGAAGGTTGAGGGATAGGTTGAGTGGAGGTGGTAGGTGATAGACACTTGAAGGTGAGACAGTAGCAGATGGATGCAGGAAGGTTTAGCAATGTTGTATGATAGCAGATGATAGAATAGCAGGTGGACATACAAAAGAGATCAACCCAGTGCAGAAAAGTAGCAGTAGTCTCAAGAGCTAGCAATCTAGTTATGCAGATGTGATAAACAGTCTTTACTATGCAGAGCTAGATAGTGTAAGCTTAGTATAAGTTTATAGAGAATTCCCCTGCGGGGTACTTAGCACTATTAGCGATACAGCCGAAGGGTGGTTCAGGAGAGGCGGATGATCCAGTAGCGGGATACAGGGATCAGCGCAGCGAGGTTCCGTCAGCGAAGTAAGCTTGCAAGCATGGAAGCTTCAAGCAAGGTTAGCATCCAGGTAAGGGTGTTTGAACGAACACATGTGAGTGAGAACCGGCGCTTTAAATAGCCATCTAGTCCGGCGCTGGGTGATGACAGCTCCAGTCTTAAAGGTGTACTTTTCCAAAAGTAAATGGTGGGGCGCATACACTTGTGGAAAGTGTAATTTAGGGTACCAAAGGTACCGGAACATTACACCGCCCTGATTTCGTCTTTACATTTCTTATTACACTCTTTGTAATGCTTAAATGCTGCCAATGACCCCTCAGCCTTGTATTTTTTGAAGGCCTTTTCTTTAGCACTAATATGCATTTTTATGTTGGAGTTTAGCCACCCAGGGTTTAATTTTGCTCTTTTAAATTTATTTCCCTTTGGAATGCACTGGTCAATCCCCTTGTTAAGTATGCTCTTGAAGCACTCCCATTTTTCCTCCGTGTTCTTTGTTCCCAGGGTTCTATCCCATTTGATATTTTCTAGTAGCGAGCGCAGTTTTGGGAAATTGGCTCTTTTGAAATTCAGTGTCCTTATATTACCCCTGTGCTTCCTATTACTGTAATTAATACTGAAACTTATTGACCTCTATATCCGTGAGCAGGTCTGTATTGTTGGTAATCAGTAGGTCAAGTACCGCATTTTTTCTCGTCGGTGCATTCACCATCTGACCCATGAAATTGTCCTGCAAAACATTTAGGAACTGCCTAGCCTTGGCTGAGTGTGCAGTTCCTTCTGCCCAGTCTATATCTGGATAATTAAAGTCCCCCATTATAATGACATTTCCCATGCTTGCTGCCAATCCTATCTGTAAAATGAGGTCCGCCTCCCCCTCCTCCCTCAGGTTGGGGGGCCTATAGCATACGCCCAATATTACCTTCCCCACCGTGCCTTCCCTTTGAAGCTCTACCCATAGGGATTCTGCCTCGTCCATAGCTCCATTATTAATATCATCCCTCATATTTACCTCTATACTGTTCTTAATATACAGACATACCCCTCCCCCTTGACTTCACCACGTTTGTAACCACACCAGTAAATGTCTAGAAGGAGCTGAGTATCACAGTCATTTTAAAGCTGCCTAATTGGTGCTTATTAGGCTTTATTGCTGCTCCCTGACATCCACAGGTGTTTTCAATACCTGATTGAAAACACTTCAATTAACCTCTGTTCTTCAGAGTGGTAGTCTTTAAGGGGTTGAATAATTGTGTCAATGAAAAATTCACAAAAGAAACATTTACTACTGTATTACAAAACCAATTGATGTCATTTTAGTTGCATATGGTTCTTTAAGAAGTCCTTGTAGGATTTCATTCTGAATACAATTACAAATGTACACTAAATTCCCTAAAACCCTTTACAGCATCGGGGGTTGAATAATTTTGAACACAACTGTATAGTAGCAATCAGTATATGGTGGTGCTGTACAGATTGTCAGTAATGGGCCATACACACTATAAGATTTTCTGAAGACTTTTTCCTTTAGACTTACCAAAACCATATAATATGAGGTCAAACCTAAACACTTTCAATTTTCATAACATTGAAGTCAATGCAGGTCGCTCCGGGTCGCCCCAAAGAAGCTCCGGACCCTTTTTCTAAGTCGGAGCGACTTGTGTCGCTCCTATTAGAACGGGTCCACAGCTTCTCTATGCCAGGCGACCAGGTCGCCTGACAGGTCACCCCAGTGTGAACGGGGTCTTAGGTAAAACTCCATTTTATTTTTAACCTGCAGGGTTACAAATAGTCAGATCATAGGAGGTGTATACCGCCTCCCTGATGGTGGTTTGTTTGTCAGTGCCATATAGTATAGCTCCTCTCACTATAATTCGAATGGCTGTCATACACACAAGCCATCTAGTCATTTGTCCTCCCCATTGCTTCACTATCCATAATGCAATGCTTTGTATTGGTTTATTTATTTATTTTTAATTAACTGCTTGTTGCCCATATATTGCATATGTGCAGCAGTAAATAAGGCGGGCTTTAACGCCCACACGCTACATATACACTATATTACCAAAAGTATTGGGACTCCTGCCTTTACACGCACATGAACATTAATGACATCCCAGTAGGTCTCTGTTTCACAAGACGTTGCTGCAACACACCAGGTAAAACCTGGATGTGCTTGTGGCTGTGCTACTGCGTATATCAGGGCTTGACAAATTTTCCTGAAATCTAGGAGCCAGCTAAAAAAGTTAGGAGCCAGTTTTTTTTTTTTATAAACTAACAACCAAGCTTTATTTAATAAAACGGATACTAAATTTACACATAAATACGACTAGAACCCCACTCTCCTCTAGCACAATTGGATGAAAACAGACTGTCTGTCTCTTTCCATCCGATGCCATCTGATCCGATCCATCCGTCTGCTTTTGGTGGACAGGATCAGATGGCGGCAGATTACTGCTCCATAGAGGAGAATCAAGGGTCCGATCAGGTCTGCCTGAAAAACTGACAGGCGGACCTGATCAGACAGCCCGTGTGAAAGGGGCCTTCGGCTGTGGCATGGCGACGAGAAAAAAAAAAAAAAAAAAAGGAGATTATATATATATATATATATATATATATATATATATATATGAGAGAGAGAGAGATATATAGATATATATTTATATATATATATATATATATATATATATATATATATATATATATATATATATTTTTTTTTTATATATAGATATATATTTATATATATATATTTTTTTTTTATATAGATATATATTTATATATATATATATATTTTTTTTTTTGATAATTGGAAAAAAAAGAATTTTTTTTATTTTAATAATTAAAAAAAAAAGAAAAAAATATATTTTTTTTTTTTTACATTTAAAAAATAAATTAAATAATAATAACCACACTCCCTGTCAAAGGTAACTAACTGGACAGGGAGATGGTAATGAATGAATTGAGAACAAAAAGGCAGTGGAAACAGTCATTACTCCCGGCCTCCACAAGAGGGCGCCAGTTCCCCATTGGAAGCCTGTCATCTCAAGTAGGCCGAAAAGCCGGGGCCTCGATTTTCGGACGGCCCGGAAGTCCGTGCACTCCGTGCGTGGAAGTCCGGGCAAAAATGACAGGACACCTTCTGCAGGGCACCCCCAGGCGCCAGGTCGCTAATTCTAGTCGCAAATGCGACCTGGCGCCCGGGGATTGTCGAGCCCTGGCGTATATACTGTAAATATCTACACACACACACTATATTACCAAAAGTATTGGGACACCTGCCCTTGAACACACATGAATTTTAATGCCATCCCAATCTTAGTCCGTAGGGTTCAATATTGAGTTGGCCCAACCTTTGCAGCTATAACGGCTTCAACTTTTCTGGCAAGGCTGTCCACAAAGTTTAGCAGTGTGTCTATGGGAATGTTTGACCATTCTTCCAGAAGCGCATTTGTGAGGTCAGGCACTGATGTTGGACGAGAAGGCCTGACTCGTGGTCTCCACTCTAGGTGTTCTGTGTTGAGGTCAGGACTCTGTGAAGGCCAGTCAATTTCTCCACCACAGACTCACTCATCCATGTTTTTTTGGACCTTGCTTTGTGCACTGGTGTGCAGTCATGTTGGAACAGGAAGGGGCCATCTCCAAATTGTTCCCACAAAGTTGGGAGCATGAAATTGTCCAAAATGCCTTGGTATGCTGACGCCTTAAGGCCCCTTTCACACATGGGAGTCCGTCGGCGGACTCAGTTTTTCTCAGTGGGGGATCGATCCGCCGATCCCCCGCTGAGCAGGCAGATGGCAGCTCTGTCTTTGCGCTGTGTTCGGAGACACAGCTGTCAGGTCCCCGCTGTTCTCTATGGGGGAATCGGATGAAAACGGACCGCCTGTCCGTTTTCATCCGATCCGCTGGATGGATGGAAAATAGGGTTTCCAGCCGTCCAGATTTGACGGATCGGATCAGATGTCAGCGAACATGTCTCCGCTGACATCCGATGCCCCATAGAGATGCATGGGGCATCCATTCAGATCCGCCTGAAAAACTGACAGGCGGATCTGAACAGTCCGCTAGTGTGAAAGGGGCCTAAGAGTTCCCCTCACTGGAAATAAAGGGCCAATCCCAACCGCTGAAAAACAACCCTGCACTATAATCCCTCCTCCACCAAATGATATGGACCAATGCACAAAGCAAGGTCCAAAAAGATATGGATGAGCGAGTTTGCGGTGGGAGCCAGGAGATAGCTGTACTAACATCACATAGTTAGCACAGACACCTCCTCGTCAGCTCCTCCACTGGGCTGAATGAAAAATATCTTATGGAGTGTACCAGGCATTAGGGTTTACATACACACTCTGTGTATGCAAAAATACTGGATGCATACCTGCTTAAGGTCAGTATATCAGAAAGTAATAAAGGCAGAGACATCTAGCATTTTCAGGAAGTCAGCAAAATAGCCTCAATATTTCTCACCTGACAGTTTTTTTGTCAGTAAATATATCATGTCATGACAAATGACATTTTCTAACAATACTCTACTAGTGTATGGCCAGCTTAACTTTTACAATGTGTTTTGTAGAGTGCTTGTGTGCAGACCAAAGACCTGTTTTTTGAACTGCAGATAATGCGAGATCCAGCATACCTGCAAGCAAGGCCAGATCTAGGGGGGTGCGGGGGTGGGCTGCACCTGCCCAGAAGTTTGTGGGGCCCCCTCCAGGCTACTCTGGACATTGTGTCATGCTAAGCATTCCTCCTCCTGACCATCGTGCTGTGGGATTTCCATTTTGTACACAGAGCTTGGGGAAGCAGAATGGTCAGGAGGAAGTTTGCTTTGCCCTGCACACTACATGGTACAGATTCTTTCAGAAACTCTGACTGCTGTCAGTCTCCCCCAGCACTAAACCTCTTGCAGCACCAAACGCCACGCAGAGGGACTTAACTCTGCAAATAGATCCCCCAAGCTTCTCCGACCCCCCAGTACTGTTCCTCTTACCAATCCCCCCAGCACCCTCTCACTGCAGTGCTGCTGGCTAGCTTTCCCTCCTGCCAGCTACAGCTTCTGCTGGGGCATGATATCAGTGTGAGGATGGGGGCTGCTTACAAGCCCCTTCCTGAATATGTAAAGTGAGCAATTGGTACTGATCACTCCTATGTATAGTGTTCATTCATCATTGAAGCATAGCAAACTGTTTATTATGCTTCAGTTTGTGAATGAATAGGAGCCTCTGTACAAAGGCTTCCATTCATCTGCAATGAGAAATGGAATGAGAACTTCATGTCCTCGGTCTCTTTATCTCACAAAAGAGACATCAGGGGCTGTTTACACCCCTGATGTCTAACAAAAGTCCCCCCCCCCCCCAAAAAAAAATGTAAACTGAACTGGGGGGTGATTGTACTGGGGAACATATTAACCTGGGGGGGGGGGAAATTATACTGGGGAACAGATTAACCTGTGGGGGAGGATTATACTGGGGGATAGATTGACCTGGAGTTGGGGAAGGATTATACTGGGGGACAGATTGACCTGGGGTGGACTATACTGGGGATAGATTGACCTGGAGTTGGTGAAGAATTATTCTAGGGGACAGACTGACCTAAAGAAGGATTTTACTTGGGGACAGACTCGTCCTGTTTTATTTAACCATGACCCTCTCACTTTTAGCACAATTTGGCCACACCCGTTGTATGATTCAAGCGCTGCATTACTTTTCTACGTGGTGTGCCTCAGGTCTTTTACAATCCTAGAAACATCCCTCTTCACACTGCTATTTTTTTTTTTTTTTTTTTTTTTTTTATCAAGCACGAGGGCCCTTATGATTTTACACACAGGCCCACTTATTTTATGAAACACAGGAGAACAGGAGAGGGGCTAAGTGCTCCTCCTCCTGACCATGGTGCTGTGGGATTCCTGTATTGTATACAGAGCTTGGGGAAGCAGAATGGCCAGGAAGTGGGTTTGCTTTGCCCCGCACGCTTCAGATTCTTTCAGAAACTTTGCTCTCAGTCCCCCCCCCCAGCACTGAACCCCCTGCAGCACCAACCCCTGTGGCTCCCCTGCAGCTGCTAGCTTCTGCTCCTCTCCTATTGACTTTGGGTGCTACAGGGGAGCCACAGGGGACTTATCAGCCATAGGGGGGACAGCTGCTTCCTGAATAATATAAAAGGGGGCACATTATGTGGCCACTTGTGTGGGATTGTGGCCACCTGGTAGAAGTTTGGTTAGTTAAAAGCATAGGGTTATAGGTGTACAGTAGGCTAGTGAAAGGTTAAATTTACCTGAGCATTGCAGCAAATATTAGCCAATCAGTGTGCAGGGAGAGTTTCTGGCAGGCTGGGCAGAGGCTATATAAACCTGGTTTGGGCTAGAGTGCTTCCTTTTGCACAGAAGAGCAGCAAGGAAGAATTTTCAGCCAAGGAGTCCCAGAATTGCTGTCCCACCTGCTGCCATGGAGGCCCTGCTAAAACAGCTGATAGAGAAGGCGGAGAGTGCGGGAGGTGAAGCATGGCTAAGGCAGTGTCTCTCAGCGTCCAGAGCTGAAGAGAGAATGCCGGCGGAAGCGCATCCTGTTTCTTCACAGGCAGAAGCGCCTGCAGCGAGGCCGAGTGTACTTACAGTGCGGGAGACGAGAGCGCGGAGGAGCCGGGCCCCAGAGAGGGAGAAGACGCCAGAGAAGCCAGCCAGTGTGACGGACAGTGAGCCGCCGTGCGGCGCCATGGATCTGAAGACGGCTCAGGCGCGCATGCGCCGTACATCTAAGAAGAGAAGAAGAGCCTCCCTATCTCCAAGAAGGGGTGGCGGAGGGCGGGCTAACGCCTGCCAGGCGGACCCAGAGAAGGAGAGAGGGCGTCTGCCATCTCCACAGAGGAGCATTCCTGTAGTGTCCAGAACGCCTGCTGTGGGAGTGTCTACAGCACAGCATGGAACACTAGGAGCAGCCCCCAGCGTGCTAATGGAGGAAGCTGAGCAGCGACCTGTTCTCCCCCCAGCAGCTGGTGAGTTATGCAGGGTTCAGGATTTGTCCTCATTGATTAACTCTTTGTCCTCTCTAGTGCAATCTTTCTCTCAAGTCTCCCCTGCTGTTTCTCCTCTCTCTGCTAAGCCTGTTTTGTCTATTCAGCAGCAGCCAAGCTGTGAGCTTAGTTTCTCTCCTGCGGTGTCTACTGTCCCTAATTTGTATGGGGTTAATGTCACAGATGACAATGTTAGCCATAATATATTTAAAGAGGAGAATGCTATGCCTATGCATGCACCTTTACTGGGAGGTAGTGGTGTGCCGGAAGTATGTATGAAAGGTGCGATGCCATGTGAGATGTCACCTTTGGGCTACCACCTGAGTTTGGGAGTTAAAGAAAAAATATGGAAAGGTGATTTTGTAGATTTGTTATCATTGTTGCCTGCACACAAGGAACTGTTGGTTAGGACGGATAAAAGGGATGACAAGCAGGAGGAGGAGCGGCGCAGGGGGGCTCCTAGGTCTTTCCATAACTGGCTGCAGGCGTTTTGTATATTCGCCGGAGTAATGGCAGAAAAGCACCCTGAGAGGTGTGGGGGCTTATTCCAGCACCTGGACCATGTCTTGGAGGCGTACAAGAGCTTCGGGGGGTTGGGCTGGTATTACTACGATGAATCTTTTCGTCAGAAGCTGTCGGTCCACCCCTCTTTAAGATGGGGTATGAAGGATGTGGGCCTGTGGCTGAACTTAATGTCTCCGCAGAGGCAGAATCCTGTTAGGCAGCCGGTAGGAAACATACAGAATGCAGCATATCGCAAAGGTTGCTGCTTCGCTTTCAATGAGAATCAATGTCGGTGGAATGCGGCTTGCCGTTATAAGCACGAGTGTTCGTTCTGTGCGGGCCCACATCCAGTGAGTAAGTGTTTTAGAAAGAACGCTGCTGTTGGGCAAACCACAAAGGATATTTTTCCAAAAAGCATGCACGCCTGTGAGGCTGGAAAGAATGCGTCCGTGGTTGGACAGGTACCCAAACAGGGAGAGGGCCCGTTTTCTCATTGAAGGTTTTGAGAGAGGTTTCCCTTTGCCTTCATTTGTGGGAAAGGGATGTACAGAGGTGGGCAACCTGAAGTCAGTGGAAAATTTTCCACAGGTGGTTAGGGACAAGATTTTTAAAGAAATCGAGCTGGGTAGGGTGGCGGGTCCTTTTGATCGGCCGCCTTTTGACAATTTTCGTGTTTCTCCACTGGGAGTGGTCCCCAAAAAGGAGCCGAATGAATTCCGGGTCATACATCACCTCTCTTACCCGAAGGGAAGCTCGCTGAATGATGACATCGATGAGACTCTGTCATCAGTATCTTATGCCACGTTTGAAGAAGCCATAGCTAAGATTCGGCTTTTCGGGCAAGGGGCATTGTTGGCAAAGGCGGACATAAAGTCCGCATTTCGACTTTTGCCTATATCACCTTTGGCATTCAATTCTTTGGGCTTTCAGCTGGAGGGTTTGTATTTTTTTGACAAAAGCCTCCCTATGGGATGTTCTTTGTCCTGTTCGTATTTCGAAACATTTTCTTCTTTTTTGCACTGGGTGGTGTCAGCCAAGTCAGGTAGTGTGGGAGTGCTGCACTACCTGGACGATTTTTTGTTCGTGGGCCCACCAGATTCGGTTGATTGTCTGTCTTTGTTGCAAACCTTTAGGACAGTGGCGGAGGACTTTGGGGTTCCTCTGGCGGAAGAAAAGACTTGCTTGCCCGCTACAAAAATGATTTTTTTGGGTATTCAGATTGATACCGAACGCATGGAGTTTTGTTTGCCTATGGACAAGGTGGCAAGGTTGAAATCTCTGGTACAGTCATTCATGTTGCGGAGAAAGGTTCTGTTGAAAGAAATGCAGTCCTTTTTAGGTTTGCTAGCGTTCGCGTGCAGAATTATGCCCATGGGTAGGGTGTTTTCCAGACGTCTTTACCTGTCCACTTCGGGCTTGAAGGCCCCATTTTCCCACATCAGATTGACTAGCGACCTTCGGGAAGATCTGTCGGTTTGGGCGGAATTTCTTGAAATGTACAATGGTCGTTCATTTTTTCAGGAAGAGTTTGTTTTTGCCCCGGATTTCCGCTTGTTTACGGACGCGGCGGGTTCTAAGGGCTTCGGAGCAATTTGGCAGACACACTGGTGTTGTGCAGGATGGCCGGATTCGTGGAGGATTGGAGGGCTGACGAAGAACGTGGTTTTGTTGGAACTGTTTCCGATATTAGTGGCATTGGAACTATGGGGTTCCTGTTTCGCGAACAGAAGGATTTTGGTGGAAACTGACAACAAAGGGGTCTTGTTTGCGGTAAACTGCCTTTCATCCAAATCTATTCCTGTAATTAAGGTGCTCAGGAGGGTTGTCCTTTTGTGTTTACAGTACAATATATGGTTGAAGGCAAAACATACACCAGGTGTCTTGAATAATCTGGCCGACGCTCTATCTCGGTTTCAGATGGACCGGTTTCGCCAGCTGCTGCCGGAGGCGGACGAAGAAGGTACCGAGATTCCGAGCCGAGTGTGGACAGTTGTTGGGACCTAGTCGAGAGAACGATAGTGGGATCAGTGGCCCCGAGGACATGGGCGAGCTACGCTGCTGCCTGGAGAAGTTGGTTGGCTTTCACGGAGGCGAAGGGCCAGATGGAAGGTCGACCGGAGGAATGTTGGGTTTTGGAGTTTGTAGGTTCTTTGATGCAGCGGAAACTGTCTTATAGTCACTTGCGTAAGACACTGGCGGGCATTTCCTTTTTCTGCCGCTTGAAGGGTTTTCCGGCTTGTACATCTTATTTTTCAGTACAGCAATTATTGAAAGGCTATAGGAAGGAAGTGTCGGTAATAGATGACAGGAGACCTATTTCTATTGAATTATTGGGGGATATCTGCGGTATGACTTCATCAGTATGTAGTTCCGTTTAGGAAGCACTGTTGTTCAGAACAGCTTTTGTCTTGACCTTTTTTGGGGCGCTGCGCATCTCGGAGTTGATACCGTTATCAAAAAAAGCAGAAGGGGGCCTTTTCTATGATCAGGTGGCGGTGGGCAGGGAAGACATCGGGATTTGGTTACGGCGCTCAAAGTCAGACACCTTGGGGAGAGGTGTGGGGATTACTATCAAGGCCCAACAGAATAAGGATATTTGCCCGTTGAGTATGGTTAAAAGATTTTTGGAAGTAAGGCCAGTTTGTGGTCGACATTTTTTAGTTCACCTGGATTCTACTCCTCTAACGAAATACCAGTTTGACTTCATTCTACACAAATGCTTAGAGCGGCTGGGTTTAAGTAATTTTAGGTTTTCCTCACACTCATTTAGGATAGGGGCAGCATCGGAGGCGGCTAGGAGGGGATTTTCGGATAGGGTAATACAAAGTATGGGAAGGTGGAAATCTAAATGTTTTAAAGTATATGTAAGGCCTAACTTGTTTGTTTGAATTCTCCAGGTTCTCAGCGAGCAGTCTGGATACTGGGACACTCCTTTATTTTCTGGGCGAGAAAGAGAGCATCGCAACGTGTTTACAGTACAAATTTAGCTCTACCTCCGGAGTTTAGATTGTTTTGGAAAGGAATTAGAGGCCTGCAGTGGCACCAGCTGTACTTTCATTTGTCTAGATTATTCCAAGTTTGGCCTCCTCCGGCCATTGTGATTATCCATGCTGGGGGTAACGACATTGGTAATATTAAGACGTTAGATTTATTATTTAAAATGAAACGAGATTTACATTTATTTTCCCTTTCTTCCCCTGGGACGGTGGTGGTGTTCTCCGAGATAGTTCCTCGGCTTCCTTGGCTTTCCTCATCACAGAGGAAGGTTATGGAGAAGATGAGGAAGAGGGTCAATAGGGCGATGGAGAAGTTTATGCCGTCTATCGGCGGCTTGTCCTATAGGCATGTAGATTTGGAGGGTGGCATCCAGGGGCTTTATCGCCAGGATGGCATTCACCTTTCAGATGTGGGGATTGATATATTTAATCTAGGGCTGCAAAATAGCATTGAAAAGGCCGCGGTGGTGGGGTAGGGCCGTCCTTGTTGCTCAAGTCCGGCTGGTGGGGACATTGTATTTCATATGGTATTTGATTTTATTGATGCTCGAGTTGTTCTATAACTGAGCAATTATAAGTTATTCAGTTTGAGTGTTTTTTACAAGCAAGTAATTTTTATGAATTAATTTATTTCATTTAAACCAATAAAGCGTGCCGCGGCCTTTTTCTTTGCCAAAAAACTTGAAGTCAGTGTTATTATTTATATTAAATTAAGTATGGTTAAGCGGGAGTGTGGCCTACAATTCCATATAAAAGGGGGCACATTATGTGGCCACTTGTGTGGGATTGTGGCCACCTGGTAGAAGTTTGGTTAGTTAAAAGCATAGGGTTATAGGTGTACAGTAGGCTAGTGAAAGGTTAAATTTACCTGAGCATTGCAGCAAATATTAGCCAATCAGTGTGCAGGGAGAGTTTCTGGCAGGCTGGGCAGAGGCTATATAAACCTGGTTTGGGCTAGAGTGCTTCCTTTTGCACAGAAGAGCAGCAAGGAAGAATTTTCCCCGCCCCCCCCTCCCCTTTGTCGCGAGCACCTTTGTGTGGTTGGGTCACCCTAGTAGACTAGGGGGGACATTGTATTTCATATGGTATTTGATTTGATTGATGCTCGAGTTGTTCTATAACTGAGCAATTATAAGTTATTCAGTTTGAGTGTTTTTTACAAGCAAGTAATTTTTATGAATTCATTTATTTCATTTAAACCAATAAAGCGTGCCGCGGCCTTTTCTTTGCCAAAAAACTTGAAGTCAGTGTTATTATTTATATTAAATTAAGTATGGTTAAGCTGGAGTGTGGCCTACAATTCCAATACAGTGAGCAATTGGTACTGATAACACCTGTGTTCATTGTTCATTCATTACAGAAGAATAGCAAACTGTGTTTACTATGCTTCAGTTTGTGAATGAATAGGAGCCTCTGTGCAAAGGCTTCCATTTATTCATTTGCAGTGCAGGTGAGGCTGCAGAGAAATGGAATGAGGACTCTATGTCCTCAGTCTTTTTCTCTGTCTCATAAAAAAGACATCAGGGGTCTATTTACACCCCTGATGTCTCATCAAATAAAAAATGAGGTGGGGCAACCTCCAAAAATGTAGTTGCATTATCTATGGTGTTATGCAAAGAAAAGCCTGTGTGGCACAGCATGCCCGTACGCTTCGTCTAGCAAACATTACTATGTACAAGTCTGCAATTTCCTGACTTGTCACGGTAAACCGTAGCATAACAGTATAATTATTTTTGGAATATGTACCTTTTATATAATTAAAAAGCAGGTAATTAACTTTGACCTAGGGTAAGATGATGTCAGCTGGTGAGCTGCAGCCAGAAGGACACATTTCCTAAGTCTCCCCCCACAGTGTTTAGACTGCAACTCTGGGAAATGAATAATGCTTGAAAAAGATGGCTAGTCTTCTGGTAAAAAAGTATAGGATGTAATGGGACCTCTTACCTTGTGTCTTCCTACAAAGTTACTATTTTGCAACCTTATCACTGGGGTAGAGAAGACTGAAAAAAATGTTATCTACCTTGCAGCAAAATGATCATCCCCGCCTAGGCAAAGTCACTTGACTTGCGCTCAAGAACCAAATTTATTGACTAAAGGTATAAATGTTTGGAAAACTATACTGAAGTTTAGGGACTGCTTTTAAAATTGTGCAGCTGTTAATGTGTCGTGCTAGAAACGTATTAAAGTGTCACTAATTCCACATCATTAAAACTATCAATAAACGCTGTATTGCTTGCTGTTCATACTCACTCAGTCACTATGAGATTTATTTTCTGGATTCTGCAAAAAAACTGGTTGACCCTGCTGTTCTCTGTCTCTCTTCTCCTGTCCGTGTTCCCACTGCATTGAGGGGTTTTACAGAGCAGTGTTGCCAGCTCTGCACATGCTCAGTATTTAGTGTATTTTTTACTCTGACCGTTTCCTCCCTATCACATCTGAGCAGCCCATGTGACTATATAGAGTCACACATGTGGGTGTATACACAGTGGTAAATGACAGCCCACTGCCTCCCTTCTCCTCAATTCACACTAACCATCTAAGCACTATTGGGGTGGGATATTACATCTTGATTGATGGAAGAGATGCTTGAGAGAAGAAGAGATGCTTGAGAGGAGATATGATAGCAATATACAAATACCTTGATGGTGATCCAGCGTAGGGAAAAAAAAAAGTTTTCAGGCTCAGGGAGTGTAAGAGAGGACACAGGGCCCCACAATGATATTGGAGGAGAAGCGGTTTTACCTTGAGCTCTGTAGGGGGTTTGCGCTCTGAAGGTCCTGCATAACATGGCAGACCGTCAGAGCTCTGTGCTGAAGCCAAGGGTGTAACGTCATCGCAGCCCCAGGTACTTATACAGCCAGAGCCTGCAAACCCAGAAGGAAGACCCGGGGAAGATGGAAGCCCTGTCAGCAGTGACAGTGGAGGGCTTCCTTCTAAGGTAAGTATTTCATAATGTGCTAGAATGCCATGCATACTAGCACATTATGCCATTGCTTCCCAAGGGATTTTTTTTTCTAAGTTTTCTACTGCATTAATGTGATATGCATCCTCGATTACCAGTAAGAAGAACATAGAAGAATGACAGCAAAAAAAGGCCTTTCAGGTGCTGCTCAATTTTTCTTATATTATTGTTTTAATGTTTTTTCAGTTTATTATTTACATTTTTACAGATCTGTGTTTGTCCCAAGAAAACTTGTGTGTTTGGCTGAATGTATTTTTTTTTTGTTTTGTTTTCTCAGTTTTAAGAGACCATTCACACTGCCGCGACTTGTCAGGCGACTTGTCAGCCTGACAAGTCGCGGTCCATTGAGTAGTACAGGACCCGTTCTAATAGGAGCGACTCAAGACTTAGAAAAAGGGTCTTGTACTACTTTGGGGTGACCTCGGAGCAACTTGCATAGACTTCGATTATGTGAAGTCCCTGCAAATCGCGCCGAAGTCGCGGTGCAACGCGACTTCACAGGTCGCCCCCCGAAGTTGTGCTGCTTCAGTGTGAACCGGCACTAAATGCACACCTTTGTGACAGGTTCACTTTAACTTTAATAGATACTTAAACTATACCATTTCTTGTACTTTTTTTTTTTTTTTTACTTGTTTCATTGTTGGGTATAAAAAACAATTTTAGTCACTCTTTCCTTATGTTCCATAGTTTATATAACATGTCTCATATGTATTTCATTTTTTTTACTCATTGTGTCATTATACAGTATGTGTCCATGCATAAATGAATGGTCTTCTGTACAGTGCATTTATGCATGAATAAGAAGAGCCTTAAAATAACTTTCTTTGTCAGCTATGGTCCTTTAGCAATCCCTTACAATCTGTTTCCTCTTGTGGACCTCTAATACCTCAGCCTTTTAACTGCTATGAAGTACACCATGAATATCTGTTCATTTTTTTTTTTTTTACTAAAGACAATAGCTTCAGATGTTTAGCAGAGGAATTTCAATTTGAAAAATAATTCTATTATTTTTCCATTAATAAATGCAGTATTTTGCATTTGAATTGTGTCATTATATATCAAGGAACCTTTGAAGTATAATATCCCAAATAGTGATGTGGCAGTGAAAGAAGTTTGAGTGCTTTAAATTGGCATTGTGATGACTTGCTTACATTTTAGTTTGCTCATCTAAAGAAAATCATGGCAGATATTTCTCTTTGATTTTGGCAGGCGTCGCACATTTGAAACCGGGTTCCCTTTTTCCCGTAATGCACTTGGCTGTCTAAACACCAGTCTACGCTGTAACAATGATTACTTTACTGTTCTCCACTTGCTGAATCACAAGTGAGTGTTTTGCTATTTTCTGCTGCTTTTTAGGCACCATTTGTCAGAAGGCAGAATTGCCTTTTGTGATCAAACAATCTGCGTGGCATTTTCTTTAAACTTCTTCCCTTCAAGTGACAAGTCTAAGGTGGCCTAAGCCTGGAAGAATAGGTTGATGTGCCAGTGCATGATTACTGCCAAAAGAATTCAGTAAAAGTTATTTTACAACTACTTTTTTTTTTTTTTTTTGTTAAATAAAGTAGTTTGAATTTTAAGAAAAGTTTCTATTTGTCGCGGCTGAATGAACAAGCAAGGTACTTTAAACAATAGATACTGGAGAAATTTGTGCAACGGTTTTCAGTTCTTATTAATGTGATGTGCAGTGTTTGGGCTCCAATCTCTCTGTTTACGATTAGATTGGATATAAACTTTCACATACACCCAGGGAAGTGAACAGCCTCAGATGATACACAGAGATGAAAAAAATCTCCCTACATAAGTTTTACTTGTATATCTGCTGTCTTCAGCTTTATATATTCTTTAGAAAGTGCACATTGTGTTAGAGATTTTCTCTTCCTGTTCAGCACTGGGAGTGTTGTGCTTGTATACACCGGGAGACAGCTGATTGGAGGAAAGACACACACCCCCACTCCACATAGGCAGAGGAAGAAAGAGCTGTGCTGTGACAAGACCAGCTGGCTGCTAATCTATTTATAGCAACCTCCCTGTCACGAACCGGCAGGACTGGTAGTGGATCCTCTGGACCAGAGAGGCGATGGCGCGGGTTGTACTAGAGGACCGGTTCTAAGCAGTTACTGGTCTTCACCAGAGCCCACCGCAAGGCGGGATGGATTTGCTGCGGCGGTAACTACCAGGTCGTGTCCCCTAGTAACAACTCGACCTCTCTGGCAGCTTATATGGCGTGGTACACAGGGAGTAGGCAAGAGCGTAGTCGGACGTAGCAGAGGTCAGGGCAGGCGGAAAAGGTTCAAAGGCGAGTAGTTGGTAGCAACGGGTTCGGCAACAAGCAAGGCAAACTAACACAGTAGGGAACACTTTCTCAGAGGCACAAGGCACAAAGATCCGGCAGGAAGCTGTGGGAGGAGAAGGTACTTATGGGCAGTGCACAGGTAAAGCCTAATTAAGTCAGCACTGCCTCTCACAACCTTAACCCTTAATAACCACTTTGGGCTAGGCACCAATCACTGATGCACTGGCCCTTTGCATCTAAGAGTCCCGGCGCGCGCGCGCCCTAGAGAGCGGGGACGCACACGCCGAGACGCTGGAGTGCTGCCTGGGGGCATACGCTGTGAGCACTCCGAGGCCAGCAGGGGGCCCAGGGTGCTCAGCGTAACACTCCCACTACACAACTTTCAGCCTGGTTTTAACCACAGCTGACGGAGAACTTGTCAGAAGGTATCATGCTGATAACAGGAGAACGGAGCAGGAGAAAGACACAGGACTCAGGGCTTTGGAGAGATATAAGAAAACACTGCAGATAGATGTGCTTAGGTCAAATTTCATGAATCAGGTTTACATCCACTTTAAGCATGCCTTCATGCTTTCCTCTGCATCTTGAGTTGACAATGCTCTATGTCTACCTACTACTGTTTACTGTGTATAGACACAGTACAGACATGCGCATATATATATGACCTCACAAAAGCGCTTCTGGAAGAATAGTCAAACATTCCCATAGACACACTCCTAAACCTTGTGGACAGCCTTCCCAGAAGAGTTGAAACTGTTATGGCTGCAAAGGGTGGGCCAACTCAATAGTGAACCCTACAGACCAAGACTGAGATGCCACTAAAATTCATGTGCGCGTAAAGTCAAGCGCCCCAAAAGTTTTGGTAATATAGTGTATGTGCAAATATATATATATATATTTACAGTATATACGCAGTAGCACAGCCACAGGCACATCCAGGTTTTACCTGGTGTGTTGCAGCAACTTCATGTGAAACAGTGACCTACTGGATCTGTCATTTAAACCCAGATGAGACATACAGTCTCCACGCAAGTAAATCATCAGTATGTTCCCTGAGCTAATAAAGCTAGTCTTGGCTTTAGCATTAAAGCCCTACTAGCTTACGTTGCACTTTCTGCTTTGCTGTAACCACAGTCTCCTCAGCCATTGCAACACACGCAAAGACCACTGCATCTGTGCTGTACTAGCAGTCTCTGCTACACCTCAGCTGCACATGCTGCTTTAAGAATGGCCAGAGTTTAACATGATTCTCCCCTCATAGCTTTGAATGGGATTCAGCTCTAAGTTCAGGTTTGCTCAATTTCAAAGACGATTCATTAAACTCTTGGCAAATTGAACCTGGGCAAATTCACCTATCAGTATAGCCAATAAAGGGTATCACTTAAAGCAAAATTTCAGACTTAAAGCGGAGTTCCGGCCACAAAACCAACATAGTCGATTTTGGGTCATCCGCTTGCTTATGGTCACCTGAAACAGAAATGGATAATTACGATTTTTTTTTTTTTTTTTACTTACCTTTTAATTGCAGAAAAAAATACTCACCTTTCTTCCACTTCCTCCCTCAGCGGCGTCACTTCCGATTTGCAATGATTCCTGGGAGCTGAACGTCATCACTTCCAGGAATCAATGCGCCTGCATCGGCCCCGACGTCAGTTCCGGTGCAGGCGCGTCATACCTTGCTAAACAGCTTCTGGGCATGCCCAGAAGCTGTGCAGGGATGATGCTGCAGCCCGGGAAGTGACGGCGGGGCCGGCGCAGTGCATCGTGGGACGGAAGAGGACGCAGAAGAGGATCGCGCTGGCTTCAAGCTGCCCACACCTGAGATGGCAGCGCTGGAGAAGAAATTTTCAAAGTAAGTATTTCTTCTAAAAGGTAAGTGCAAACAGGGACAGATCAGAGGCTATCCATTGTGGAATGTACTAGCCCTGACTGTCCCGGGGTATTTTCATTGAAATTTTTTTTGGTGGCCCGGAACTCCGCTTTAAAGTGGAACTTTAGTCAGAAAATGAAGTTCTGCTAGATGACTTCAGGCTGGCCCCTTTTGCAGGTATAGCTACAGTGGGTACGGAAAGTATTCAGACCCCCTTAAATTTTTCACTCTTTGTTATATTGCAGCCATTTGCTAAAATCATTTAAGTTCATTCTTCTTCCTCATGAATGTACACATAGCACCCCATACTGACAGAAAAACACAGAATTGTTGACATTGTCGCAGATTTATTAAAAAAGAAAAACTGAAATATCACATGGTCCTAAGTATTCAGACCCTTTGCTGTGACTAGGGTTGCCACCTCATCCCTTTAAAACAGAACACATATTAATTACACAGGTTCTGTGGCTGATTAAGGTGGTAATTAAACTCACTTGGAGCCTTCTCTGCATTAAATTAGCCTCAGAACCTGTGTAATTAATTTGTGTTCTGTTTTAAAGGGATGAGGTGGCAACTCTAGCTGTGACACTCATATAATTAACTCAGGTGCTTTGCATTTCTTCTGATCATCCTTGAGATGGTTCTACACCTTCATTTGAGTCCAGCTGTGTTTGATTATACTGATTGGACTTGATTAGGAAAGACACACACCTGTCTATATAAGACCTTCCAGATCACAATGCATGTCAGAGCAAATGAGAATCATGAGGTCAAAGGAACTGCCTGAAGAGCTCAGAGACAGAATTGTGGCAAGGCACAGATCTGACCAAGGTTACAAAAAGATTTCTGCTGCACTTAAGGTTCCTAAGAGCACAGTGGCCTCCATAATCCTCAAATGGAAGACGTTTGGGACGACCAGAACCCTTCCTAGAGGTGGCCGTCCGGCCAAACTGAGCTATCGGGGGAGAAGAGCCTTGGTGAGAGAGGTAAAGAAGAACCCAAAGATCACTGTGGCTGAGCTCCAGAAATGCAGACAGGAGATGGGAGAAAGTTGTAGAAAGTCAACCATCACTGCAGCCCTCCACCAGTCGGGGCTTTATGGCAGAGTGGCCCGACGGAAGCCTCTCCTCAGTGTAAGACACATGAAAGCCCGCATGGAGTTTGCTAAAAAACACCTGAAGGACTCCAAGATGGTGAGAAATAAGATTCTCTGGTCTGATGAGACCAAAATAGAACTTTTTGGCCTTAATTCTAAGCGGTATGTGTGGAGAAAACCAGGCACTGCTCATCACCTGTCCAATACAGTCCCAACAGTGAAGCATGGTGGTGGCAGCATCATGGTGTGTGGGTGTTTTTCAGCTGCAGGGACAGGACGACTGGTTGCAATCGAGGGAAAGATGAATGCGGCCAAGTACAGGGATATCCTGGACAAAAACCTTCTCCAGAGTGCTCTGGACCTCTGGAAGGTTTACCTTCCAACAAGACAATGACCCTAAGCACACAGCTAAAATAACGAAGGAGTGGCTTCACAACAACTCAGTGACTGTTCTTGAATGGCCCAGCCAGAGCCCTGACTTAAACCCAATTGAGCATCTCTGGAGAGACCTAAAAATGGCTGTCCACCAACGTTTACCATCCAACCTGACAGAACTGGAGAGGATCTGCAAGGAGGAATGGCAGAGGATCCCCAAATCCAGGTGTGAAAGACTTGTTGCATCTTTCCCAAAAAGACTCCTGGCTGTTTTAGATCAAAAGGGGGCTTCTACTAAATACTGAGCAAAGGGTCTGAATACTTAGGACCATGTGATATTTCAGTTTTTCTTTTTTAATAAATCTGCAACAATGTCAACAATTCTGTGTTTTTCTGTCAGTATGGGGTGCTATGTGTACATTCATGAGGAAGAAGAATGAACCTAAATGATTTTAGCAAATGGCTGCAATATAACAAAGAGTGAAAAATGTAATGGGGTCTGAATACTTTCAGTACCCACTGTATATAAAAAATTAAAGTATCTATACTATTTAACCGTTTCTGGACTGCCCGCCGCAGTTTTACCAAGGTGACCAAGATTCTCCATTAAGGCCAATATTAAAAATCAGGAGTAGTGCTATACCAAGGTGACCAAGATTTCCCATTGAGGCCAATGTTAAAAATCGGGAGTAGTGCCATACCAAGCTGTACATAGTAGCGAATGTACATAAATGCCTCTGTACTGCACCTCTTCCCAGCTGCTACATTCTCTGCAACACACACACCTCTCCTCTGCCCTTATCTTCCCCAAAGGTCCCCCATCTTCCACATGATTACCTTTCTTAAATACCTTTCTGTTGCTGGCTGCCATATCTTCCTTCTCCTTCTTCCCTATGCACGTGTTGCTTGACACAGGGGGCGGGTCTGAGTAGCAGCCCCGCCCATTACCGACATCACAGCATGAATTTGACAGGTGCAGTCTCTCATTGTGGCTGCATAGTGCACACCCAGCTGGTTTGTTTGCCAATCCCTGGCTGTTCTACATGTCCCCACTGCTGCAGGTCCTTCTGAGCTAGAAGGTAACATTTATCACCAGAATTATGCCGGACAAAGCCTCTGTACAGCGGGACAGTCCTGCCCAGGTTGGGAGGTATGCTGTCATCTACCGATCTTCCTGCTGTCCGGGCCCCCCTATGTGCCGGGGCCCCATACAGGAGTACTGGCTCTACCCCACTGATAGCGGCCCTGGGTATCGGGTACATCGTACCCCTACCCATTCACCAAAAAAGTGTACAAAAAAAATAAACACAAAAGACAGATTTTGACAAGTCCTTTATTAAAAAATAAAAATAAAAAAGCGTCCCTCGATGTAAATCCATCGTCAATCACAACGCTCGCCGACCCATTAATAAAAAAAAATTCAAAAACGCTTTGCCGCTTCTGATGTGACATCAGAAGAGGACAGTGCCACTGGTTTATGTAAGCAGGTGGCCCCGCCCCTTGCCTATAAATCAGCTGTCAAAGCTCGTTCAGCAGGAAGCCTTAGAAGAGGCAGAAGCGTCTTTGAATTTTTTCCCTATTTTTTGGTTGCGGCGAGCGTCACGATTGACGATGGATTTACATCGAGGGACATTATCTTTTTTATTTTTACTTTTGAATAAAGGACTTGTCAAAAACTTGTCTTTTGTGTTTTTTTTTTTTTGTATACTTTTTTGGTGAATGGGTAGGGGGGAAATATGTACCCGATACCCATTCACATGGGGGGGGCAGGATCTGGGGGCCCCTTTGATAAAGGGGGCTTCTAGATTACGATAAGCCCCCCCACCCACAGACCCCCACAACTACAGCCCAGGGTTGCTGGTAAGAGACCCTTGTCACCATCAACATGGGGACAAGGTGCTTTAGGGGGTACCTCAAAGCACCCTCCTGATGTTGAGGGCAAGCAGCCTGGCATGATTCAGGAAGTTGGAGGTGCTCGCTCATCCCTCCCCATCCTGGGCTGCCAGGCTGCATGCTCGAATAAGAGTCTGGTATGAATTTTTGGGGGGACCCCATGCCGCTTTTTTTTTTCTGTCATAGGGTTCCCCTTAACCACTTAAATACAGGGCACTTTCACACCCTTCCTGCCTAGACCAACTTTCAGCTTTCAGCGCTCATTGGCATCTATGGGAAACATTGGTCAGCTTGGCAAGGCACTAGTCACGAACTCTGAATGACAGGGACAGAATACTTGGGGAGCACTGAGAGGGGACCCAGGACTACAACATATCTATACATTTTAAAAGTGGGATATAGCCTGAACACTTCACTGACTGCACTAAACTAACTCAACACACTATCCACTAACTACCTGCCAAACCTCTATTATCACACACTATACACGGCTGCCGTGTAAGCAGCAGCCTTATATAGTGTGGTGCATGGACTTAGCCCCTGAGCTATGATTGGCTAAAGGCACCCTTGTCAACGAGATTAAAGGTAACCAAATAACCCCCTTCCCGGGATTAGCTATTTTAAATTTAAAGGTAGAAATCATTCCACCAAACGAGAGAAAAGTAGTGACACACCTCTTATTAGTGGCCAGGCTATCTATAATGAGAGTATGGAAATCACAGACACCCCCACAAATAATAAACATGATCAACAACTTGTCCCAGACACACTGCACTTATGAACTGTTACTGACTAAAGACTGGATAACTCACACACGAGAAAACAAAAAATGGACTAAATGGACCAAGTGGTTCGACAAATTCACTAAATAAACCCCCCGAATCTGAATGCTCTACGATTTGATATACTTTACGTTTAATATACTTTATGTTTACTTTTTATGATGTTACAAACTGGATCTGTTCATTTTACTCATGTAAGCACCTCTGTACCTATGTTATTGTGAAAATCCTAATAAAAACTATTGAAAATAAATTGAAAATGTTTAGGTTTGAACTCATATGGTTTTGGTAAATCTAAAGGAAAATTGTACAAGAAAATAGTATAATGTATGACCAGTATAATAGATATGGTACTAGGTTGGCCCTTAATTAATTTGTACTGAGAAAATTGGCCTCACTGCCAAAGTCTAGGCGCTGTCACTTGACAAGAGCTCAGAATCTGCTTTTTATTAGTAAGGAGTAGATTTTTTTGGACAAAAATACAATTGCTGTATAATGTGACACATCAATTATTTATTCGTGCAGACTTGTTAAGTTGCTGAACTTTATTAAAGGCAAAGGTAAGGAAAAGGACTCTGTGTGTTGTACTGATCTCTTCATTTCAGCAAAGATACAAATCCGCTGCAGGCATAGGGACTGATTTACTAAGACTGGAGAGTGCAAAATCTGGTGCAGCTCTGCATGGTAGCCAATCAGCTTCTAACTTTAGCTTGTTCCATTAAACTTTGACAAAAAAAAACCTGGAAGCTGACTGGTTTCTATTAGGGATTGGCTTTGTGTTCGAGTCGAACCTAAGTCGAACTGAATGGCGAACAAATGGGCTTCTTTGCAGAAACTTTGAGTTATTGGGATTTGAAGACTACTACTAGTCATATTACTATGCTTATCACATACTATGCATATCCCAAAAATCAAGGAAAACTACCAATATCCATAATGCAGCAGACTGTTACCAACAGGTTCTATCACATAAGTAATGGAAAGTATTATATGGATGTGCATAGATATTACACCAATTGGCCAAGGCAGTGTGTAGCAATTCTCCCCTATTAAAGCAAAGCAGCAGTACAAAGGTCGCCCTCATTGTTCCAGCAAAAGCAAGGCTGGAAGTTCAGGTCTTTCATAGTAATATGAATGGAAATCTCTGTATAGGCAAGCTTTGCTAGATACTTACATTTTGCAGCAGAGAGCTCCCTATAAGTCTCCACACAAAACTATAAGGCCCCGTTCACATAGGGGCGATCCGACTTCGGGTGGCGACCTCCGAGGTCGCGGTGCAAGCAGCGCGCCGCGACCTCGGAGCGGCCGCCACGGACTTCATAACATTGAAGTCTATGGCGGTCGCCTCCGGGTCGCCCCAAAGAAGCTCCGGACCCTTTTTCTAAGTCGGAGCGACTTGTGTCGCTCCTATTAGAACGGGTCCGCAGCTTCCCTATGGAAGGCGACCTACGGCGACCTGTGAGGCGACCAGGTTGCCTCACAGGTCGCCTTAGTGTGAACGGGGGCTAATAGTCTGCCTTTAAGATTTTAGATTTTATTGTAAACAAAAACAAAAATGAGATTGCTGTTTTGAAGTGCCTTCTTCTATACATATATATATATATATATACTTAAATAGATATATACAGTACATCTATATAAATGCTTGTATATGCTGGTGCACCATATATATACTACAGCATATTTATTTATATGCACATTACACAGCAAATAAGACAGTTATTTGTACTTTTATGACATTGGATCACTATTTCCTCCCTTTCCTTCCTATTTCAGTTTTGCTGCTGGCAGTTGACATAACATCTAGGCATCCTCACGTTACATCCATTGCTAATTATAGATTTGTGAGTAATATTACAATGCTAACTAGCTAGTAGTTGGACATATATTATATATGCCCAAGATATATGCAATGCTTACCTCTTACATATTGTCTATTCGAGCTTGGTCCTTTTTCTGTTTTCAATAATTTTTATTGAATATTTTATGAGAAAGAACATGAAAAGTACAAAAATTGTCATTGTTAACATAGACAGATCAGTAGCTTGGTCCTTTTTATGTCTCTTGTAGTCACAAGGTCGCCCCCTCCCCTTTGGGTGTGGATGGTGTGGCAGGCTCACACAGGTGGTTTACCGGGTAAGCTTGGAATGGCTAGGACAGAATGAATGTAAATAAATAATAATAAATATGCATAACTGTAAAGATATGTATTATACTATACTATGTAGGTACATATAATAATTGATTACCCTGCACATATGTTTTTTGTCTTTTTGCAGTCGGTTGACTAGTAGTGGTCTTCAAATCCCCTGAAGATGCCAACATCTGCGAAACATGTCGGGATAAAACAATATACCACAACCACTTATGCAACATGTAAATGTGACTATCTAATTGGCATGTGTGAACAATTTCCTTTTAACAAATCAAAATTTTTTAACCATGTACTAAATAAAATATCTAAATTTGAACTGTTTTGCTTTGTATGTATTTTTTGGCACCGTTATAATACCATCACATACCTGTTTCCTTGTACATACTTATATGCTGTTAAAGGCTAGTGTAGGGGTGGAGGCTGTTTTAAAAAGTCTTTAATTTTGTTGTGTTGAGACAAATGTAAATGTTAAAATTAATAGTTGCTGTAAATTGGGACCTAGATCAGCTTTATGAATCCAGCAATCCAGATCTTCCAGTGCCAAGGATAAATGGCTCTGGATGTATTTGTTTAACCCTGGAGA
Source organism: Pelophylax lessonae (assembly GCF_965119305.1). Classification (NCBI taxonomy): domain Eukaryota; kingdom Metazoa; phylum Chordata; class Amphibia; order Anura; family Ranidae; genus Pelophylax; species Pelophylax lessonae. The sequence goes on along the minus strand of NC_138770.1, from coordinate 327,157,687 downwards.
GTAAACCATTTGTTTCCCTGAATAATATTTACAATAAACAGTCAGGGGCAATTATACATTTCTAAGTACTATAACAAGAGATTAGTATAACCATTTGTTTTTGCTTGGTCGGTCTAGAGCAGTGGTCTCCAAACTGCGGCTGAATGTGGCTCTTTGCTTGCCTTAATTCAGCCCTTTCAGCATTATTCCTGCCACTGACACCAACAATGGGGCATTTTTCCTGCCACTGACACCAACACTGGGGCATAATTCCTGCCACTGACACCAACAATGGGGCATAATTCCTGCCACTGACACCAACAATGGGGCATAATTCCTGCCACTGACACCAACATTGGAGCACTTCTCCTCCCACTGACACCAATTATTTCTCCACCTAATACCAAAGACTGGGCATTGTTTAGTCCAACTGGGCACAGCACGGCCCCCCTAACATCTAAAGGACAGTAAACAAGCCCTATTTTTAGAAAGTTTGGAGACCCCTGGTTGTTAAAGTTGAGGTATAGGCCAGTTGTATTGACATATATAATAAAGAAGCTGCGCTAAATTAACGTGATAGTGCAAACAAAATAACACACATAAATATATGACAAATTGAATGAAATTATCATGTAGGTGAAAAATAGATGACTAGTGTCAATAGAAATGAATAAATATAAATAGTCCAAAAAAAGTCCCAAATGAAGTGACAGCGGTGCCAAGTAGACTTAATGGTGTCCCACGCCAGTGCTCAGTGCCACCACCAACCATGCATCTGCTTACCAGAGGCCAGAGTATGGCAGGCTCATCAATCAACAGGATGAATAAAGAGGCAGGGCTTGAAGGAACCACAAAACAATGTCAAATCTGGATATCTGCAGTAGATAGTACATCGCCCAATGCCTGCTGTGCGCCTCAGGTACACCATTATGCAAAATAAACATAAAAGGCTCCATAGTGCATACCATCAAACAATTTTATTTAAGAAATGAAAAGACACTTACATAAATATTCAATAAAAAGCGTAAAAACAAAGCCGCAGGCCGGCTAGAAGATCCGCCAGTCCTTCCGGGTTCAACGTGGGTGACATCAGCATGCCGCGACCCCGTAGTGGGAGAAATGTGTGCCCCATCGTTGGTGCAATGGGAGATATAGTGTCTTACTGTTGATGTCAATAGGAAAGATAGTGTCCCACTGTTGGTGTCACTGGGCGGTGTAATGCCCACTTGTTAGTATCAGAGGAATAGTGCCCTATCATTGGTGTCAGTGGGAGGTGTAGTGCCCCATTGTTGGTATCATTGGGAGGTGTAGTGCCCCATTGTTGGTATCAGTGGGAGGTGTAGTGTCCCCTTGTTGGTGTCAGTGGGAGGAAAAGTGTCCTGTCATTGATGTCAGTGGGAGGAATAGTAACCCATTGTTTATGTCAGTGGGAAGAAATAGTGCCTCATTGTCAGAGTAATGGGAGAAATAGTGCAATACCATTGGCATCAATCTGAGGTACAGTGTACCCATCCTTGGTGTCAGGGGAAGGAATAGTGCCCCAAGGGCCTGTCAGGCTGGGTTAACACTTATGTAAATTGGATGCAGGTTTCCCCGAATCCAATTCGCATGATAGGAGATTGTGACCGGCTCTTTATGGAGCTGTTTCACACATCTCTGGGGCAACTGCGGAGTGAATTGCACAGAAGTCCTGTGCGTCTTTGGCTCCATTTCAGGTCCGAATTCAGGTAAAAATTCAGGCCTGATTCGTCCCTGAAACAGAGAACAGGGACACGCCGGACCCCTGCTGTCAGCCGTGTCCGAATTAGGTGTGAACTCAGCCTAAAGGGTGAGCAAAATGCCGCATTCTGCCCATGACCCACAGTTTGGGGACCATTGCTTTGGACCTTTGATACTGATGATGGTATGTAATAAATGATAGAGCTGTCATCACTCATGCCAAAAAAAAACTACAACTGGTGTAAATGGTTCAGCGTTTTGATTTGAATTAGGCTATAAAACGCTTTTGATTAGAACTGAGAGTTTGGGGATATGAAATTTCAAAAAAGAAAAAAAAATCTAGACTTTTTAAAGGTTTGGATGTATAATGATTTTTTTTCAAAACCAATTCTTTTAAAGCAAAAGTGAACTTTTAGCTTAAATGAGCTGAACACATTCCAGGCGCATCAGAACAAAGGGTGGATAAAATCTTACAGTTTATTTTCTTTAGAAAACAGCCTGAATATATAGCATTCAGCAGCCGCAATCAATAAATAATCATACCTGCATATAAAGTGAAATCCCCCCAAAAAAATTAAACCACCAGCAACGAGAGTGAAAATGTAACATAATTAATTAATTAATCAAATAAATACTCCCATCGCTGGGGGTATCAAAGTAAAAAATACACAAACATTTCATGAATAATTATCAATTTTTTTTATAATTATTCATGAATTGCTTGGGTTTTTTTTTTTTATTTTGATACCCCCAGCGTGGGAGTATTTATTTGATTAATTAATGAATTCATTATTCACATTGTGTTACATTTTCACTTGTGCTGCTGGTGGTTTCATTTATTTTTGGGATTTCACTTTATATGCAGTTATATATTCTTTTCAAGCAGCGGCATTCGTCTACATATTTGTTTTAGTTTATATCTTAGCGCGAGAGATAATATACTGAATAAATAATCATAATCCCTGCTGATTGGAGAGCTCTTGCTTTTAGTTAGAAGGCTGAATTGGACCTCTGGAATGACACCACTGCTTCCACAGAGAGAGCATGAATCCTTTTCTGCAGTATGCTGGCAGGGGATTGGCTTCTCTACATAGGCTGTGGCTGCTTTCTAATAAAAGACTTTGCACATTGTGTTTTGATGCACCTGAAATGTATTTAGTTGATTTAAAGTTCACTTGGGCTTTAAACTATAGTTATGGAAATACTGCAGTTTTTTCTTATTTATTTCAACCCAGTCCTTGATGACACCACGTCCATGTCTGTATTCTGCACTGGGGCTGAGATCTGCTATGAATGAGACATATTATAGTGAAGGTTTCTGTAATGAAATGAGACACTGGAGACAATTTGGTTGCAGAATAAAGCATTGTTTTATTGAAGCTTATAGCTCAGGACAGAGTCCAGGTACAATATCTTGGCGGTTACAAGAAGGTGCATTTCTCTAGCAGTTGCAAACGTATAGCAAAGATTATCCTGCATGAGGATCAACACATCAAAGGCCTTAAAGTGTACCAGCAGCCCAATAAAATTTTGGAACCTACCATTAGGAAGCATTATTAGGTGTTTGTGGATTAGTGTGCTCTGAGTTTCTCAGTGCCGGATTACACTCTGTGGAGGTCCCTATGCAGTCGAAACCTTGGGGCCCTCCCTTGTCAGGTTTCTAGAGGTTTCTCCTGTGCGCCCTCTAGTGGGATAACATTGAACTAAGCAGTGTGCACATCAGCCACTAGGTAGAGATAACCATCCATACTGTACATTACATGTACGTAGATTGCACCACAATTTTTGTAAAATTACAGCTAAATGAAGATGAGCTTTCAAGAGACAAATTGCAATGTGAACCTGATGTCTATGGCTTATGCACGTTAAGTGTTATTGGGTACATTACATGAATACAATATATTCTCTATATAGTCTTTAATGATAGAGTTGTTTTATTTTTTCTAACTTTTATAAACAATTTAAGAAAGCTTCATTGTGATTTTTTTTTCAAGATCAAATCAATATTACTCTCATTTGTTGCCGAGAGGCCCTTAAACAGTGTGGGGCCCATAGGCTGGAGCCTAATCTACCTATTTGGTAATCCGGCACTGCTCCTGGAATATTTAGGTGGAAGTTGGCACTACATGTAGGCGCACTATTGGAGCCTAATATCACTTATCAATGGCAGTTTACAAAGTTTTACATACTGCAGGTTTACTTTAAAGTGGTTGTAAACCATTCCATATACCCAGTGAAGTGACTGGCCTCAGGTGATACACAGAGATAAACAAATCCTCCTTCATAAATTTAACCTGTTTATCTGCAGTCTTCTCTTCTCTACATCAGTTCAAAGCTTGTCTCAGAGTTCAGAGAAAAAGGGGCAGGGAGCTGAAGTTACACACTACAGAGCTCAGCAGGGGAGCTCTGAGAACTGATTGGATGGAAGAGACACACCTCCCTCCACAAAGCACACAGGAACAGAGCTGAGGCTGTCACTCTGCTAGAGGTCCTTCCCCTGTCACCTTTTTTTATTTTGGTGTCAGGAAAACTTGTCAGAAGTGATTCATGCTGATAGCAGAGGAAAGAAGCAGCAGACAAAAGTGACCCTTAGTGCTCTTATTTGAGACAAGTACACACTATAGAGGGATATGCTTTGTTTATATTTTATCTCTGAGGTTTACAACCACTTTAAGGCAGATTAGTAAAGCGCAATAAATGTCCAGCATGCTGGTTCTGCCACCCCACTTGCATTGGTTACTCATTGCTCTAACCTGCTATCTTCTAAGGAATTGCACATTGCACCTGCGACTAAAAATGAATGAGCGATTTACCCTCACAAACATTAGGCCACATAGAGGGCTGAGACTGACATGGCAGCGCCAGCCCTACCCCCACTGTCTTAGCATCGCTCCATCCAGGTGGGATGTTGCTCCGCAATGCAAATGCAACCAGCAGCAGACAGAAAATAAAAAGACGAGAAGAGGTGGTGATCTCCAGCATGCTGGGCAGGATCACTGTAAAGCATATAACTAAATTACTACACAGCATTGTTAATTCTGCAATCCATCAAACGTTCCTCAATAGCTACAGGTACGAGTGGCATCGTCACCAACCACACATCCGGGCAAATTTGAAAGGTCAGTCTCACATAAATGTTTATCAGCACAGCCTTTAAATCCATAAAGCGTATCCTCGTCCTCTGCAATAAGGGGGAAAAAAAAAGCTAAAAATAAGAAATGTTGGTAAAGGTATACACATTCCTTTTAAAAATTGCCTCTAAATTTTCCTAGGGATGTTGTGTACTGGATACAATTTTGTTTTCCGACCATATTATTTGTAAATAATTATACTGTATAGCGCTTCTATATTTAGTCATATTGTACAGAGATCACTAAGGGCCCATTGACACGTATCTGTTTTTGGCCTGATGCGTTTTCCTTTGAAATAAATGAAAACACACGCCAATGCAAGTCGCGTTTTATTTTCCATGCGTGTCGCAATGCACTTTGCATTGGTCGTCAATGCATGTCAACTCATACCCATACTGTGGGTATGGAATACCGGGGGTGATAAATGCACAGTGATATGTATCTATTTGCATGATACACATTGACGTGGACTATTCATATTCTGTTGTAATGGACTTTTGGAAGGAAGTCGCACAGTACAGAGTTTATAACATGGGGGAATAGGCACCTCTTTACATTTTATTGATCCAAAATATTTTTAATGGGACGTATTTTCCCCCATGTATTAACCACTTTACCACCGGAGGATATTCCTGCTTTACGCCCAGGCCAGTTTTTGAAACTTGCCACTGCGCGACTTTAACTGACAATTGCGCGGTCATGCAACCCTGTACCCAAACAAAATTTACGTCCTTTTTTTCCCACAAACAGAGCTTCCTTTTGGTGGTATTTGATCACCTCTGTGCTTTTAATTTTTTGCGATATTAATAAAAAAAGAGTGAAAATTTTGCAAAAAAATTATCATTTTCTACTTTGACAGTTAAAAAATATCCAATATATTCATTTTTTGTCATATATTTAGGTCAAAATGTATTTAGCTACATGTCTTTGACAAAAGATTTCTCAATGAGCATATTTTTAACCGCTTTAAGACCGGAAGATTTTACCCCATTCCTGACCAGGCTATATTTTGCGATTCGGCACTGCGTTACTTTAACGGACAATTGCGCGGTCATGCGACGCTGTACCCAAATTAAATGTATGTCCTTTTTTTCCCCACAAATAGAGCTTTCTTTTGGTGGTATTTGATCACCTGTGCGATTTTTAATTTTGAAAAAAAAAAAAAAAAAACAATATTTTTTACATTTTTACATATATAACGTTCCCAAAATAAAATTTAAAAATCAAAATTTTTTAACATTATAGGCCAATTTGTTTTCTGCTACATATTTTTGGTAAAAAAAATCATAATAAGCGTATTTTGATTGGTTTGCGCAAAAGTTATCGCGTTTACTAACTACGGGAAATATTTGTCATTTTTATTGTTTATTTTTTTTTACTAGTAATGGCTGCGATTTTTTTTGCGGGACTGCGACATTGCGGTGGACAGATTGGACCCCTAACTGACATTTTTGACACTTTTGGGGATACCAGTGACATTACTACATTAATCAGTGCTATAAATATGCACTGTTACTGTAATAATGACACTGGCAGGGAAGGGGTTAACTTTATTGGTGATCAAGGGGTTAAATGTATGCCTCATGCTTACTGACGTGTGTGGGGGGAGGGGATTGTGTGACACAGACACAGATCGCAGATTCAGCTATGCTGAATCCTGTAATCTGTGACTGTCTTTCACATAGGAGATCCGCCCGCTTTGTTTACACAAGTGGGCGGATTTCCTCACTCGATCCCTGACAATCGGGGAAGAGCGGTGGTGATCACCACCTCTCCTCCCCTGGCCCGACTCCCGCTGTGTCTGAATACAGCGGGAGCGAGCCTCTGGCGGCACGCGCGCGGCGCCGAGAGGGGGCGTTGTCCAGCGACGTAGGTCTACATCACTGGACGATAACGAGTCACTTTGCCGCAGTACCAGCTCAGTGAGCGGTCGGCAAGTGGTTAAACATTGTACTGCGTTGCTTCCTTGGGGCACCTCAAAAGTTCATTTCAACAGAATATGAATTGCCTTTGATGTTATTTAAGGATGTGGTGCCCCCTCTTCCCCTGCCCTTTAGTTTCCCAAAATTTTCATTATTTACACATTGACGTGGGTTGAAACATGCATTATAAGACCCGTTGGCATGCCTTTTGATAAACATCCATTGGTTTGATCAAAAAGGCATCGGACAAAAACTTAAAAGATGTCTTTTAAGCCTAAAGCAAGCTCTGCACCATAGGAACTTACACTTTAATGTCTGAAATACTAGGAAAGGTACATCCAGCGCCTAGGGCAAGGATGCAGAACTGCCCCCCCCCCCTTGCTGCTAATGTAAAATGTAGAATGAGTCCACTGCCCTGCGCCCATTCTATGCTCCCTAGTTTCTGCTGTCCAAGGTTGGCATGGAACATGCTCTGCCTGTGCCTGGCCAATTGCTTATTTTTTAGCAGCAATCCATTGGCTGGCCAGAACCACCTCTTAAGGGAGTCTATTTCACATTTTCACAGCTCTTACTGTGAAGAAACCTTTCCATATTTGGGGACAAAATCTCTTTTCCTCTAGACATAAAGATTGCCCCCTTGTCCTCTGTAATGACCTTAAAGTTAATAACTCAACATCAAGTTCATTATATGGATCCCTTACGTATTTATACATGGTGATCATATCCCCCCTTAGAGTGATTGTAAAGTCATGTTATACTTACCTGCTCTCCCCCTAGTATATACAGTGGGGATCGAAAGTTTGGGCACCCCAGGTAAAAATGTGTATTAATGTGCATAAAGAAACCAAGGAAAAATTGAAAAATCTCCAAAAGGCATCAAATTACAGATTAGACATTCTTATAATATGTCAACAAAAGTTAGATTTTATATCCATCATTGACACTTTCAAAATTACAGAAAACATAAAAATGGCGTCTGCAAAAGTTTGGGCACCCTGCAGAATTTATAGCATGCACTGCCCCCTTTGCAAGGCTGAGATCTGCCAGTGTCATGGATTGTTCTCAATCATCATCTGGGAAGACCAGGTGATGTCAATCTCAAAGGTTTTAAATGGCCAGACTCATCTGACCTTGCCCCAACAATCAGCACCATGGGATCTTCTAAGCAGTTGTCTAAAAAACTGAAACTGAAAATAGTTGACGCTCACAAAGCTGGAGAAGGCTATAAAAAGATAGCAGAGTGTTTTCAGATGTCAATATCCTCTGTTCGGAATGTAATTAAGAAATGGCAGTCATCAGGAACAGTGGAAGTTAAAGCAAGATCTGGAAGACCAAGAAAAATATCAGACAGAACAGCTCGCAGAATTGTGAGAAAAACAATTCAAAACCCACGTTTGACTGCACGATCCCTCCAGAAAGATCTGGCAGACACTATTCCACTATAAAGAGATACTTGTACAAATATGGTCTTCATGGAAGAGTCATCAGAAGAAAACCTCTTCTACGTCCTCACCACAAAAATCAGCGTTTGAACTTTGCAAATAAACATATAGACAAGCCTGATGCATTTTGGAAACAAGTTCTGTGGGCCGCTGAGGTTAAAATTTTACTTTTTTGCCTGAATGAGCAAAGGTACGTTTGGAGAAGAAGGGGCACAAAATTTAATGAAAAGAACCTCTGTCCAACTGTTAAGCATGGGGGTGGATCAATCATCCTTTGGGGTTGTATTGCAGCCAGTGGCACAGGGAACATCTCACGAGTAGAAGGAAAAATGAATTCAATAAAATTTCAGCAAATTTTGGATGGTAACTTGATGCCATCTGTGAAAAAGCTGAAGTTAAAGAGAAGATGGCTTCTACAAATGGATAATGATCCTAAACACACCACGAAATCCACGGGGGATTACATCAAGAGGCGTAAACTGAAGGTTTTGCCATGGCCTTCACAATCTCCTGACCTCAACATAATTGAAAATCTATGGATAGACCTTAAAAGAGCAGTGCGTGACAGACAGCCCAGAAATCTCAAAGAACTGGAAGACTTTTGCAAGGAAGAATGGGCAAAGATACCTCAAACAAGAATTGAAAGACTCTTGGCTGGCTACAAAAAGCGTTTACAAGCTGTGATACTTGCCAAAGCGGGCAGTACAAGATATTAACTCTGCAGGGTGCCCAAACTTTTGAAGACTCCATTTTTTTGTTTTCTGTTATTTTGAAAGTGTAAATGATGGAAATAAAATCTAACTTTTGTTGACATATAATAAGAATGTCTAATCTGTAATTTGATGCCTTTTGGAGATTTTTCCATCTTTCCTTGGCTTCTTTATGCACATTAATACAAATTTTTACCTGGGGTGCCCAAACTTTCGAACCCCACTGTATGATGCATGCATATTTGTAGCCCCCAAGTGTATAACTTTACATTTATCAACATTAAACTGCATTTGCCACAAAGTTGCCCAATTAAACAGTGAACTGAAGTCGGCTTGTAAGGTGGAGACATCCTGTAAGGACATTATTCCACTGCAAAGCTTGGTGTCATCTGCAAGGACTGAAATGGTACTTCTCATCCCAGACCCGATATCATTTATAACTATATTAAAAAGTAAGGGTCCCAACACTGAACCTTGGGGTACACCACTGATAACCTTAGAGCATTCAGAGTAAGAATCATCAACCACTACTGTCACTAATCACTACATTAACCACTGAATACGGTCTTTTAGCCAGTTTTCTATCCATTTACAAACTGATCTTTCTAGGTCTGTAGAAGAAATCAGATTTGTCTGACAACTTCTGTCTTTCATGAATCCATGCTGTCTGTTGCTTAAAATATATTTTTCCAGCATGAACATATCTATGTGGTCTTTTATTAAACTCTCCAGTATCGTCCCAACTATAGAAGTTAAACTAACAGGTCTATAGTTACTTGGTAAAGGCTTTGATCCCTTTTTAAATCTAGGCACCACATTGGCCTTACGCCAACCCAGTGGTGTTATTCCGGTCATCAAAGAGTCTCTAAAAAATAGAAACAGTGGGTTTGAAATGACAGAGCCCAATTCTTTTAGGATCTGTGGGTGTATGCCATCTGGACCCGGTGCTTTATTCACTTTTATGCCGTCTTAATATTTCTGCACCATATAATTTTTGAGCCATTGTGGATCATTTGGGGCTGTCATTACCATCCCTATGGTAATGAGCTCCCTGATGTTATTAGACTAGTTTCTCTCCAAGTCGACTGTTACTCATTTAAAAAGAGTAGAGTAAATCAGGAAAATTCTCAGTTATGGCCACTAGATGGAGCTGACAATCATATGAATAAATACTTATTTACTATGTTCGCCAACTCCATCTAGTGGCCACAGTGCATTATTTTTCTGATACACTCTTTGCTGTATGAATGAATAAAATTGGACCTGGAGAGAAAAAAGCTTTGTGGCATTTAATTTTGTCCCCATTCTCACAAAATGAATGTACATGCAGTTTTGCAGGATAAGTAGCTCTTTAATTTATTTTTCATAAATAGGCCCCAATTCTAGTTTACGTTTTTTTTTGTGTCTACATCTTATAGCAGTAAGAAGGGCATTTGAGAAGTAAAGAGGGACTCAGGGACAGACCCTTCAAATCAGGGACAGTTGGGAGATATGCATTACCTGGTTGAGTTACATGGCCTGTGAAGTCGAAGCATGTGTTTGCATTGCCGGTACAATCTTTCATTACTGTTTTTGGGCACGCATCACTGTTCTCCACAAAACAGGTTGGGAATTGATGACCATTCTTGGTTGTGTCCTCTGCTGGCACTTGATGTTGCAGAAAAAGTTATTTAAATAAGGAAGAAGAAAATAGTCAATGACCATCAAAAGGAAAAACCTCCATTACATGACCTATCAGAATCTGTAGTTGCTTTTCAAAGAACATTCATTTCTCAGATACACTAAAGACACATTACAACCAAAAGTAATACTTAAGTCCTAAGTAGAACATCCTGGGTTGTGTCCTTTTCCAGCACCTTATCACTTAAGAACTCTACCTATGAATCTTCCCTTTTGTCGTTTCTGGCACTTTTCTGCTGCTTCAGTGCTGAGGGCATCTTCAGAGGCAGAGGCCGGGAAGGGGGTGTGGGGGTGGGGGGCAGGAAATATATTATACTTACTTGCCCCTTTGTTTCCTTAACTTCTTCAGATCCGCGCTATAGCCGAAAGACGGCTACAGCACGGACTCAAATTTCCAGGAGGGCGTCTTTAAACGGCCTCCCAGAAACAGGCTCCCCGCGAGCGCGCATCAGGGAAAATCTGTGTCGGCCGTGTCCCTTGGACACAGCAAATCACAGATCGTGGTAAATGGCCAATCACAGCGGCCATTTACCACCTGATCGGACCATGCAATGAGAGATGATCTCATATGTAAACATATGAGATCATCTCTCATCGCCAGCTCTCCTTCCTCACACAGAGACTGCAGTGTGAGGAAGGAGCAGAGCCGATCAGCCGTTCGGGGACACAGACAAATGTAATCAGGGCACTGATTACCAGTGCCCTGATTACAACAGAGGTAAATAAAATACAATGTGCCCACCATCAGTGCCCACAGTGCCCTCCATCAGTGCCCCCCATCAGTGCCCACAATCAGTGCCCATAGTGCTGCCAGTCAGTGCCCATCAGTGCCTGCTCATCTAGGCACTGATGGGCACTGACTGGCAGCATTATGGGCACTGATGGTGCTGCCCATCAGTGCTCATCAATGCCGCCCATCAGTGCTCATCAGTGCCACCCGTCAGTGTCCATCAGTGCCACCCATCAGTGTCCAGCAGTGCCGCCTCTCAGTGCCCATCAGTGCCGCCTCTCAGTGCCCAGCAGTGCCACCTCTCAGTGCCCAGCAGAGCCACCTATCCGTGCTCATCAGTGCCACCCATCAGTGCTCATCAGTGCTGCCCATCAGTGCCGCCTCATCAGCGCACATCAGTGAAGGAGAAAAATGTATTTATTTTCAAAATTTACTGAGAGAAAATAAGAAAAACATATTTTTTTTCAAAATTTTCTGTCTTTTTTTCTTTTTTTTTTTTGTAAGAAATAAAAAACCCAGAGATGAATAAATACCACCAAAAGAAAGCTCTATTTGTGTGGAAAAAATGATAAAAATTTCATATGGGTACAGTGTAGCATGACCGCGCAATTGTCATTCAAAGTGTGAGAGTGCTGAAAGCTGAAAATTGGCCTGGATAGGAAGGGGGTGAAAGTGCCCGGTAGGCAAGTGGTTAATGGGCACAGTGAGTAATTGGTACCGATCCCTCACTGTGCTTATTTATAACTGAAGCATAGTAAACAGTGTTTACTTCAGTTTGTGAATGAACAAGAAGCCTCAGACTGCTTCCTATTCATTCATCTCCAGTGCAGCGAAGGCTGCATAGGAAGGGATTGGGGAATCTATGTTCCATGGAACCCTAGGGTTCCTCAGGAGGTTTCTTAGGGTTCCCTGAGTTGTAGCTGGTTAAAGGCCCTAAAGGCACTTGGAACTTTACTCACTCCCAATTAGTAGGGGGTAGGTCCTCAGACTAGCCCTGAAAGTCTTGCGGGAGGGCATAGGGTCTTATGGTCAAGTTCTCCCCATCCATGAGGTCCACTCAGTACTTGGATAGGCCTTGCTATGGCAGGTAGAAGGGGGTCTATCTTCTTTCAGCCGGTTGGTCTACGAGTATCTCAGTCCCTGTTAGGAACCTTGCACCCCAGGGAATCAGAGCCAGGGCCCTTTTTCTTTTGGAGGAGGACTCTGTGCACTTTTTTGTGGTTCACATTTTTGTGTGTGTTAGTTTTACACTGTGGAGCAAATAATAAGGAACCTCCTACCTGATGGTGCTTGCATACTTTGGCACCAATATATATATCTATATATATATATATATATATATATATATATATATATATATATCCCAGATAGCAAAAAAAAACTTGCCTCACATTTGTGGCAGTGTTGAATTGTAAGTCTGTTAACTTGCTGCACATTTTCACTGGTAAGTTGTATCCTTGCAGGGCAGTTGAAGCACAACTTCTAGTTGACACTTTTTCAATTTGTAGTAAATTTGCATGGCAAGTCTCTAGCAAGAGCAAAGTTGCAGTGGTGAGTCTACAGCAAGAGCTCTGCAAGTCTACAGCATAAAAATTCAGCCACAGCGACCCCTTTGGTGGGATGACTATTGCACAACATAACTGAACCAAAATTTGCAGCAGAATGTTTGCAATGAAAGCTGATCTGGAGTCATGCAATGCGGACCTTTTACTAAAACAGCCCTGACCCATTGAGGCATGGACACCAAAGTAACATCCACATGAATGACATGAGCCAGGTTTTCCCAGCAGAACATTGCCCAAAGCATCACACTGCCTCTGACGACTTGCCTTCCTTTACCGCATCCTGGTGCCATCTCTTCCCCAGGTAAGTGATGCTTACACACCCGGCCATCCACATGATGTAAAAGAAAACGTGATACGTCAGACCAAGCCACCTTCTTCCATTGCTTCATAGTCAAGTTCTGATGTTCATGTGACCATTGTGGAAGCTTTCAGCTGTGGACATGGGTCACCATGAGCTTCACAGGCCTATACACACAAACAAAATGCAATGCCCATTTTTTTCTGCTTCCACCACATCAAATTCATGGACAAGATGTTCACTTGCTGCCTAATATATCCCACCATTTTTCAGATGCCATTGTAGCGAGTTATTCCCTTTACCTGTCAGTGGTCATAATGTTATGGCTGATCGGTGTAAATAAATAACTAAATAAATATATATATATATATATATATGAACATTTACTGAGTGAAGAAGAAGAATCTACCATGGGAATTTAATAGCCATACTGTAGGCCAACCCACTAAATTTAGAAAACACAGCGTTGCCTTGTCGCTAAAATCCTAGTCCTGACATCACAAATCTATTGAATTTGGGTCATAGACTTCCATATACAGACCAGCTCACTGAGCATATGAAGAAATTATACATTGCAGAAGGGTAGGAAACAAAGGGGTGTATTTACTAACGGGAAATAGACTGTGCACTCTGCAAGTGCAGTTGCTCCTGAACTTAGTAAATGAAGGCTGGGTTCACATACAGTATATGTGAATTGGATGCGTTTTAAACCGTATCCAATTCGCATAACATGTGTCCAGCTTTCAATGGAGCCAGTTCACGCATGTGTGGGGCGGCCACAGTGCGGTTTTGAAAAGGGTTCTGTATGTTTTTGGGTCTGGTTCAGGTGTGAATTCAGGTAAAAATTTGCACCTGAATTGCACCTGAATTGCACCTGAACCGATGAACAGAAACGCATTGGACTCCGGACTGCAAACCGCTCCTGCATATGTGTGAACCCAGTTTGCAAAAAGTACCCAATCACATGCAAGGAAAATGAAAAAAAAATAAATAAATAACAGGATTTTTGCCTGCACATGATTGGATGATGGAAGTAAGCAGAGCTTCCCCTCATTTACCAAGCTCAGAAGCAACTGCCTTTAGTAAATCAACCCTATAGTGTTCAATTCATTTAACTCCAGAGTGGGGCTTTAAAGCGTATTTCCACTTTTGCAGCCAAATTGGAATCAAACCTACTTTATATTTGTTATATGTTCCCTTTAACAGAACATAACCTAAAAAAAATGCTGGTTACATTTTGAACTTTGATCCATATCTAGCCGGCTTTAGAATCATGACACCTTCAATCAAAATGGAATGAAATATATAGATGTATAAAATAAAAAATAGGAATTCCGTGAGAATGGAAACACATACAAACATATAGAGGGTTTTCCCAAATTAGGCTGAAAAAACAAAAATACCCTTTAAGGGCCAAAAGGTAAAATGTATTTGATATTCCCTTACTTACAAGCTTGTCTTACATTTAGTACAAAGGAAGAGGAATTTGTAATGTACAATATACAATATTTTTAGGCTTGACTTTAAATCTTACCTATTATGCTGTATTCTATTTGTATTATACAGAAATCATTCTCACACTGCTGCAGATCACCCGTACAGTCATTGTTTCCTACACCAAAGACTTCACATGTGGTGGGGCTGCTGTTAGAAATCGCGGGGCCCCTTACAGACTACCTGGCAGGGCCCCCCCAGGAAAATATTAAAGATATATTTAGCTAAAATTACAACAAAATCACTATTATCAGACCTAAATATAACATAACTCGCATAATTCCTGCTAAATCTAAAAAAAAAACTATGTTAAATAATGGCTGGAATACACAATATTCTACTCGTTAATGCCCAGCCATCAATGAGAGATATCGATATTGTGAACGAAAAATACCGTTTGAAAAACACGAAAATTTCTGTCGTCTTGTTTGCGAAAGAACGATATTCTATACGTTGGCGTTAAAGTCGTTCAGTTTAAATCTGTATAACCTCATCACGCATGCCCGAAAATATTTTCCCGGAAATGTTTGTCGACCTGTTTCGATGGTCGGCGGGCAACGGTCGGGCGATATTTGGATCGTGTATGTTGGCAACATTTTCGACCGACAAATACTTTTTCAAAAGTCGGTGGTCGAATGATCAGGCGATATTCTAATCGTGTATTCACACCATAAAAAAGAAGATGAGATGAGAAAAATATACAGGCTGGGCAGTTGGAGCTCAGTGATCAGAGAGACAGAGAGAGAGACACAGTTACAATTTACAAATAAACTCTTGAGCAGAGATAAGTGCTGGGAGGGGGGCCCACACAGGGAGGGGGATTAGTGAGGGACAACTGTCTCTTTCTCAACAGATAAAAGCTGATAGCAGGGAGAGGGACAGATCAGATTCAGGTGCTGGAGGAAGATTTCTGTATTTGTTGTCCATCACTAATCCCCCTCTCTGTGTGGGCCCCCCTGTGTGCTCGGGCCCCCTACAAGAGGGCTGGTGGTCCCCCCCTATCAGCGGCCCTGGCTCCAGGCACTGCCTAGAAAAGCAAATCGCTGCGTGTTAGATCACACAAGACATGCGTAGAAATTCACAAATGACATACTCAGACTTCAGATCTGCTTGTCTATCCCTATATCTATTATCATGAAATGTATCTATTTATTGTAATCAATATCTATCTATCTATCTATCTATCTATCTATCTATCTATCTATCTATCTATCTATCTATCTATCTATCTATCTATCTATCTATCTATCTATCTATCTATCTATCTATCTATCTATCTCTCTATCTATCTATCTATCTATCTATCATCTATCTATCCTATCCCAAGGGGTACTGCCTAAAAATGCACTGTAGTGGATTGCACATGGTGGGGTGCGGTATCTAGGATATCCTCTTATTATCAAAGGGGGCTTTCACATTCCAATAAGCTTCCCACCCAGTGCCGGGATAAGGTCATGTAGTGCTTAGGGCAAAGATGACAAAGCGCGCCCACCAGGGCTGCTGTTAGAAATCATGGGGCCCCACACAGCCTACCTGACAAGGCCCCCCCCTCGATCCCGCACTCGATCCCACCCCTGACCCCATGCTGTCACGAGGGGTGGGGGGTAAATCCAGGAAACTGATGTCAGAGGCATGTTACTGTATATATTCCAAACAATGTAACATGTTCCAAATGGTGAACTTATCCTTTGATAATCATTTTTATTCTAAAAGTATTACACATAATATAAAGCAGCAGAGAGGTCTTATTTTAGAACTTTTTTACAACAACTAATTAGATGGGATGCGCTCAGGTGTGTTCGGACCCTAGTCTGAACCCATCTTATCTATCCTGCCAGGAAGCTGTCACAGCGCCCCACCAATAATAATTGGAGCTGAATGGGACCGATGTCAGTGTTTTGATGTCCATGCCTGTTCAGTGTGTGTCAGCATACAGCACGGACTTGTGGTGGCTTTATGGGTGGCAAGATGTTAATGGACTTGTGTCCATTTGTATCAGACTAACTCTGATCTGTCACATTTAGGACACAGACCTTTTAAAACATTTTTTGGACCTGAATGGACACAGAGGTAGGTAGGTGTAAATAGACTCAAGTCCATTTACATCTGGACTCCCCAGACCTACACAGAGCTTTCCGTCAAGTCCGCAGGAAAAACAGACGGACTTAATTGGAAGGCTGGGGTGAAAGGTTCTTAAAAGGTAGTGGTTTGGGGGTGGCAAAAATGCAGCTCAATGCAATGAGGTGTTGGTATGTGGTGCTACCTGCTCAAGGGGAATAGGAGTAAAGTGACACAGATTGTGTATGTATAAGCTAAGATTGTTTAAAAACGTAATTGTCCACAAAAAACAATCACCATATTGTAGTAAACATAAATATTAATACAAAAATGATATAAAATTGTATAAAATTGCACCGTGCTAAGTGAAGAGTAAGTGTTAGCTTGCTGGGTGTCTGTTTACACCCCTATGAAAGTGCTCCGTGCTTTGTGCAAGTGCTGCTGCTCAACTTATAACAAAATTGATATTGGTGTTCATATACTGTGCTGCTCAGAAAAACAGCTTTATTAGAAAATAATATTGCACGTGCTCACTGTGCTAGATAAAATAAATTAAATATTCTGTTGCTTAAATTAGTAAACACCAGTGCTGGGTGATACCCCACTTCCCGGGGGGTATTATGATAAATTATAATCCTATCCAGGTGTACAGGGGAGCCGCACAGGCCCCTGGAGCATGGGGCCCGGTTGCAATTGCAACCCCTGTAGTTACATCCCTGGGCTATGTATACTCAGTTTCTGGTCCCGCTTGCAAAGGATCCCTTTTTGGATGTCTGGGGTGTCTGTTGCCTCAGTAGCTATAAGTCCCCCTCCTGGGCATCCGCTGGGTCTGGCAGGCTCTAAATCATCAGCATTGCTCAGACTGCCCAGTAAAGTCCTTCCTCCAGTATATGTTGTTGAGGATTTGTGTAACTGGACACCCCACTGTCTAGCACTAAGCAGTAAAGATTTTGCCATAATTTCTCTATGCTAATACTTGGTCTGCACTATTTGCACTCATTATAATTTATCATAATACCCCCGGGAAGTGGGGTATCACCCAGCACTGGTGTTTACTAATTTAAGCAACAGAGTATTTCATTTATTTTATTTAGCACAGTGAGCATGTGCAATATAATTTTCTAATAAAGCTGTTTTTCTGAGCAGCACAGTATATGAACACCAATATCAATTTTGTTATAAGTTGAGCATCAGCACTTGCACAAAGCACTTTCATAGGGGTGTAAAGAGACACCCAGCAAGCTAACACGTAAGCCTCGTACACACGCAACGATTATCGGCCGACCGATCGGCCGTCTTTTGTCCAGTGTTGTTTTGTTGGTTGAAATGTGCTCTAGACTGCACACGAATTTTCTCGGCCAACAAAAACCAACTTCAGAAGTGATGTCATGTGCTGGTTAACTTTCCGTGTGTTTTTTCTTCTCTGAGCATGCCCAGTCTTGCTCATCTGATTTTTGTCTGCCGAAATCTGTACTGACTGACGGAAAATCGGCCGTTCTGTTGACGACCAACAAAAATTTTATAGCATGCACACCAGATTTTGTTCGGCCGAAAAGTCGGAGTCGGTTGTCGGAAGCATCATACTAACAAGCCGAAAATCGGCCGATCGGACGTTGGCCGAAAATTCACGGCCAACAATCGTTGCGTGTGTACGAGGCATAACTCTTTACTTAGCACTGTGCACTTTTAGTGCCGGTTCACATTTGTGCGGTCACTTAGCACGGTGCACTTTTAGTGCCGGTTCACATTTGTGCGGTCACTTAGCACGGTGCACTTTTGGTGCCAGTTCACATTTGTGCGGTCACTTAACACGGTGCACTTTTAGTGTCGGTTCACATTTTTGCGATCACTTAGCACGGTGCACTTTTAGTGCCGGTTCACATTTGTGCGGTCACTTAGCACGGTGCACTTTTAGTGCCGGTTCACATTTGTACGGTCACTTAGTACGGTGCACTTTTAGTTCACATTTGTGCGATCACTTAGCACGGTGCACTTTTAGTGCCGGTTCAATTTGTGCGGTCACTTAGCACTGTGCACTTTTAGTGCCGGTTCACATTTGTGCGGTCACTTAGCATGGTGCACTTTTAGTGCCGGTTCACATTTGTGCGGTCACTTAGCATGGTGCACTGTTAGTGCCGGTTCAATTTGTGCGATCACTTAGCACTGTGCACTTTTAGTGCCGGTTCACATTTGTGCGGTCACTTAGCATGGTGCACTTTTAGTGCCGGTTCACATTTGTGCGATCACTTAGCACGGTGCACTTTTAGTGCCGATTCACATTTGTGCGGTCACTTAGCACGGTGCACTTTTAGTGCCGGTTCACATTTGTGCGGTCACTTAGCACGGTGCACTTTTAGTGCCGGTTCACATTTGTGCGGTCACTTAGCACGGTGCACTTTTAGTGCCGGTTCACATTTCTGCAATCACAGAGCTCACATTTAATTCAGAGAGCACTGCTCCTAAAATTACATGGGATGTCTGTGCGGTGCAAATTCAGCCATACAGTTTGTATGGCTGAATTTGCACCGCAATCGCACTGAAACATACACAGGACCTTTTTTTTTTTTGGTCCACATGGTGGTTCCGATCTGATTCTATGTGAATCTGATTCTGTGCGAACTTTCAGATTGCACTGCAATATGCAATCTGATCTTGGGGTGTCGTTAACTTTGAATTGACACCCCCCACCGTATTGCATATGGCAGTCTGAACTGCCTGTTGTGCGGACGCGATGCGGGAACACGATGTATATTCGCAGTGTTCCCGCATCGCATAAATGTGAACTGGCACTTATACAATTTTATATAATTTTGGATTAATGCTTATGTTTACTACAATATGGTGATTGTTTTTTGTGGACAATTACATTTTTAAACAATCTTAGCTTATACATACACACAATCTGTGCACCAAGTCACTTTACTCCTATTCCCCTTGAGCAGGTAGTGCCACATACCAACACCTCATTGCATTTATCTTTGTACCCCAAACCTTTAGGGGGTAGGTTGGTGTCAGCTTACACCTGACTATCTTACCCAGGTCCTCCATAGCGCTGGTCACACCTGTTTTTTACAAAAATGCAGCTCAGCTGAGTGTTTTTACTGCCCTCCCCAGTGTGAAGTGTGAAGTAGCATCTACCTGTTCTTATGATGATCATCATCATTATTTTAATCACAGCAGAGCAGGTTCTCTATGGCTCTCTCAGTGTCACATGGCTGTTGGGTGCTGACTTTGTTACCTTATGGCTGTACTGCGTGTTACAGCCTATACCACAGTACAGACATAAGAAAGTTAGCACCCGACAGCCATGTGACACTGAGAGAGCAATAGAGAACCTGATGTGCTGTGATAAAAATGATGATGATGATGATGATCAGCACACAGCAGGGAGTCTGAGGACTGCACTTTCTTGAGTAGCCTATTGGCGCTTTTCCACTGCATGGAACCGTACCGGTTCGGCACCCTTTTGTGCTTTTCCACTGCTGGTACCGCATGGTATAGGGTCGGAACGGTTCGGTACGGTACGGTATAGGTTTGCTTTTCCACTGCATGGAACCGAACGGTACGGTACGGTACAGCTCTGAAAAAACAGTACCTACTCGATTGTGGTTCCAACAGGTACCAAACTGGTACCATATCCCACAATCCTTTGCATGCAGTCACTACTAGCCACTGATTGGTCAGAGAATCCCACCCACCCCGTTATCCCACCCACTTAACTTAGTACTACTTTAGTGGAAAAGCAAACCTATACCGTACCGTACCGAACCGTTCCGACCCTATACCATGCGGTACCAGCAGTGGAAAAGCAAACCGGGCCAAGCAGGGCCGAGTAGAGCCGAGCCGGTACTAGCCGGTACTTGCAGTGGAAAAGTGCCATATGTGAGCTGTCAGTGTGTCATGTGCAGGGGACTGCTTGCCTGTGCACTGCCTCCAGAAGTACTCCTGCTGTCTTCTCAGCCACCTCAGTGATGGTTCTCTCCCTGGGGCTGCAGCACCGCCACTTTCTGAGGCAGTGAAGCGGCTCCACAATAGAATCCAGTGGATAGAGTGGAGGGCCGGAACTATAATCTGTGTAGGTGCATGGGTGAAGAGCAGCATGCGGCTCAGGATTGTCTGCCTGCGCCCAAAAATGGAGAAAAAGTCCCTCTTCTACTTTCACATCCTGGGCCCCTCTTTTTACCTAAGGGGGCCAGGAAATTACTATATTCCCTGTTTATCAGGTGGGTGTGTGGCTTAAAAAGTCTTATTTTTTTATAGCTAGAAATTAACTGTAAAGCTACCCGGGCCCCCCCTGTGGAGTTTATGAGCTCCGGGCCCGGTACAACAGGGCTGGCTGTACTGCCTTATCAGCGGCCCTGGTGCCCACCCCCCTGTAACATGTGAGTACTATGTCTCAGCAAAAATCCCAGCCCTCCCCTCCACAAAAAAAAATCTAGCAATGATCTGTGTGCTCCCCACCCCCACCAAGCATAATATTCTTCTGCAAGCCCCAATATCTCCTCAAATAAAAATGTAAACATTCCCCCTCCTCCCAACCTAAGTCCTCCCAATTTTTAAATGACAAAAAAGAACACACAGCGCAAATCGGAATATATAAAGTGACTGGTGCCAAAATTCTTGTATAGGTGGGTGAAAACTGTGCAATATTGCAAATAAATAAATGAATAGTAAATTAATAAATTAAATAATTCATCCTAATCTGAATCATACAGTGCTGTGAAATCAACTGCAAATACATATGCGTGATAGAAGGCAAATCAATATACCATACAATGGTGCATAAATAATTTAAATATGAATAAATGAATAAATAAATAAAGTTCCAAAAAAGTCCCAAAAAAGTCCTTAAGCAAATAGCCAGTGAAGGTGCAATGTGCTTAAGTGCTCTTTTTTGTACAAACTGGTGACAATCCGTGCCAAAAAGATAAGGTGCAATGGTGAGGGGGTCCACTCCCATGGATACTTCCACTTACCAGACTGCCAGGACCTCTTAGCAATATTGCATGTGGGTCAAACGCACTTAGTCCAGTGTGGGTCTTTTCTTTTCCTTTGAGACTAGTCTTGTGGACTCCAATACCCAATATTTCCTCAATAAGCCAAAGAATGTGGGACCATAGGAGGGAAAAACTCAAGATAGTGTAATCCCGTTTCATAAGCTTTATTAAATAATGCAGAAAAAAACTCACATTTCAGGAGTGATAACAAGCTTTTAGTGAAGATACAATCTCCAATGCAGAAAGGACTTCCGGACTTGCGGTGACTGCACGGGTCGTGCTGGTCCCGGCTAACGTTCCACCGAGACCGGAAGTGACGTAAGCTCCCAATTTTTTACCTACTAAAAGAAATTCTTCCCCCCCTCCCCCAAACCCCCCCCCCCCAAAAAAAAATCCCTCCTCCTAGCACAAATTCTATGCCCTCCCCAAATCACCCCCCTACTTGCACAAATGACCTTGTCGTAGCCTGTCAGATATCCCCTCCCACCACAAATCCAGTGCAATTGTGTCCCAAGTAAAATTCCCCCCTCCCTCCCTGAAACTTACAGACCTAAAATGCTACAGAGGCGGGAACTCATCATGTGGTACCCCCTCCCTCAGGTGGCATTGGTCCTTCACTGGCACAGTTCACTGCATCATGGGGAGCTGCCCTTCCTGCCCACCCCTTGTCTTGGCCCTGCTCCCAGACCCCCACAACCATGGTAAAAAAAAAGGACCTTGTCCTCATCAACGGGGGGACAAGGTGTTGTGCCAGAGGTAGGGGGAGGTCCCTGAATATGGAAAAGTGTTCTATGAATTTAGGAGGCAGACCTTTCATTCACCCGCCCCTCCTCCATTCATAGAATACTTTTCACCCATGAAAGCCATAGTACAGCTTTTGTGTGAAAAAAAGGAGGGAGGCGGGCATAGTTGGCACTACAACAGGTTCAGTGCCCGTATTAACCCTCACAGCACTGGTAGATTATGGCTGCAGAAGTATGGGGGAGGGGGAGAGAACTTCAGATTTCAACTAGGACAGCTGGCACCAGCACAAGGGACACTTCTCATTAAATGTAAGTACTGTCCCCTGTGCTGATTTTAGTTAAATTCATTTTACCTATATATATATATATATATATATATATATATATATATATATATATATATATATATATATATACCGTATATAAAATTAGAGATGCAATATCAATCTTTGCAAATTTCCTTTTACTTTTACTAAATTTTTGAAGTGTCGCCTATGGAGATTTTGAAGTACCAATGTTTGTTGCCATTCCACGAGCGTGTGCACATTTTGAAGCATGACAATTTACTGGGCGTAACATTATCTTTCACATTATAGAAAAAATTGGGCTAACTTTACTGTTTTATTGTTTTTTTTTAATTCAGAGAAGTGTATTTTTTCCAAAAAATAAAATGTGTTTGTAGGACAGCTGAGCAAATACGGTGTGAGATAAAGTATTGCAACAATCTCCATTTTATTCTCTAGGGTCCCTGCTAAAAAAAAAATATATATATAATTCTTAGTACGTTTCTAGCAAAAAATACTGATTTTAACTTGTAAACAAGTGTCAGAAAAAGACCTGGTCCTTAAAGTGTATCTCCACTTTTTTTGAGAAAAAAAAAAACATTCCCCTCTGGGTGATCTCTGTACATTACAGGGATTTTATCAAACTTTGTTGCAGATTTCTACATTTTGTTATTGTGAAGAAATCATTGTTTGTTCCTCTGTGCTGAGTGGGTCAAAGGGGAGTGGTTTCATAATTATCTATCAGCTGTGCAGTTGCAGGGCTCTAATGAGGAAAGCTGCTGGGCCTCCCTTTAGATGTGTTCCTATTGGGAATATCTCACCAAAAATGATATTTTTTCCCAGGGGATGCCAGAAATCTGACTTGTATCTTAGGCAGACTTCTGGAAAAATTGGTGAGCCAATCACACAAGCAGGAAATGATGTTTCTGGGGTGTGGTCAGTATACATTCTGTGTACAGAACAGTTCCAGGCGGCCATATTGCATTTTCAGAAAATTACAACAGCTACAGATTGAAAAGGAAAGGTCATTTTTAATAACATTCAATCACAATATGATTTGTGTCACAACTGTATACGCTATATTATTTTTTCTTTATTTGCTGTTTTTTTCCCCACGAAAGTGGAGTTACCCTTTAAGTAGTTAAAGGAGTCTGGTGTGGTTTTGTTCACTGATTCAGGTGCAAATTTTTACTTTAAAGCGCCCCTAAACCACACTGAAAAAAACATATATGAAACGGACATATGGACATATGTGAAACGGCTCCATTGAAAGTGTTTTGGTTCACATGTTATGTGACTCAGATGGGGTTCAAAATGCAACCAATTGGCATATACGTGATCCGAACCCTAAAGTGTAAACATGAACACGTTCCTTTCCAGAGGGCAGAGAGTCAAACCTTTGCTCTCCTAAAGAATTATGGGTATGGATGCTGTTACTATCCAACATTATACTGCTGTGTGTTGGATACTGTGTCCCCTGCTGGGTGCTGTGGTTCATCCCGCTGACTGCTATGTGACTACAGTGCTCTGTGGTGTCGCAGCAGTCAGGAGGAGAAACCACAACACCCATCCGGGGACCATATATTCCTCACACCTGTAAGTACATTAAATATCAGCGGCAGGTAATTAAAAAAAAGAAATAGTTTTAAAGTTTTTAGAAAAATAAAGTAAAATAAAATGCATATGCATAGAGAAATGTAAACATGTACAGTATGTAGTGTGCCCAGGCTTTTTATATGATATTATTGTGGATCATGTGTTTCCTGTTCTAGGCGGGAGAAGCCTCTCTCTCTCTTATAAGCTATCCTGGAAGATGACCTGGGAAAATTGTGTAAAGCCCCCCACCCCCACATACATGCATATAAAAATGTAAACACGTATGTAGAGATATCACTGCTCACGTTGGAGTGAGAGCAATAATTGTAGGGCCATTATTCATGGTTAACTCTGAACTGATGAATACCAAAAGTACTGCTTCCGGGCCCGTCCACCCTTGTCTGTCATGATTATCCGGTGCTAATCCAGCTCATAACTGAAGAACATATAGATAATGGATGGATGACTGCCATCTGATAAAACCACTTCTTTAACCACTTAAGGACAGGGCTTATTTCTGACATTTGTTGTTTACAAGTTAAAAACATTTTTTTTGCTAGAAAATTACTTAGAACCCCCAAACATTATTATTTTTTATTTTTTTTAGCAGAGACCCTAGAGAATAAAATGGAGATTGTTGCAATATTTTTTATCACACCGTATTTGCGCAGCGGTCTTCCAAACGCAATTTTTTTAAATTTAAAAATAAGAAAACAGTAAAGTTAGCCCAATTTTTTTTATAATCTGAAAGATAATATTGCGTCTAGTAAATAGATAACCAACATGTCATGCTTCAAAATTGCGCACGCTCGCGGAATGGCGTCAAACATTGGTACTTAAAAATCCCCATAGGTGACATTTTAAACATTTCTACAGGTTACCAGCTAAGAGTTACAGATGAGGTCTAGGGCTCAAATTATTGTTCTTGCTCTAACAATCACGGCGATACCTCACATGTGTGGTTTGAACACCGTTTACATATGTGGGCGGGACTTGCGTATGCGTTCACTTCTACACGCGAGCTAACGGGGACAGGGCGCTGTAATTTTTTTTTCCTATTTATTTTATCTATTATTTTTTATTTTTACACAGTTTTTAAAAAAACAAACAAATTTGATCATTTTTATTCCTATTACAAGGGATGTAAACATCCCTTGTAATATAAATAGGCATGACAGGTCCTCTTTTTTGTGAGATCTGGGGTCAAAAAGACCTCACACCTCACAACTACACTAAAAAAGAAAAGAAAAAAAATAAGTCATTTTTTTTCCATGATAAAACACAATTGGCTCTTTAAATCCGTTGCTAGGAGACGACGTTTGATGTCGCTCTGGTCCTCCAAGACCATAGAGTTGAGTGGGGGCCATCTTGCCCTCACTCGACTTCCTGTCTGTGAGGAGTGTGGACCGGATCGTTTTCCCCACTGTTGGCGAATCCACCGCTAGGACCACCCTCATCTGAAAGAGGACCGCCGGCAGTTTAAAAAAATACTGGGGTTATGGCAGCTATCTGCCGCCATAACCCCGGTATTTAGCGTCAAAGTACAGACGTATAACTGCGGTCCGGAAGTGGTTATCATAACATGTCATGGCTTGACATGTTGGGGATCTCATTGTCTCAAACGCATCTCTTATATTTTACCAAAAAAATGAGGATTAATTGGTGTTTGTATACTAAAACTAACTTTAATGTCATTTTTTTTGCTAATAATATGGGATTTTTAAACTGCTGCGCTAATATTTTGTCACATAAAAAACTGCAACTACTATCATTTTATTCTCCAGAGTCTCTGCTTTCAGAAAATATATAATTTGTTGGGAATATAAAGTAATTGTCTGCCCAAATCTGTGCAGTATTGCCTGAGTGCCAGAAAATGCAGAAAAAGTCTCCTGCAGTGAGAGAGTGCATCATGTGACCTGCTGTGTGATGTCACCGTGGCAGTTATGATGTGAGGCGCCTCACACCGGTAGGTCACCTGACTTTCAGCGGTTGGTAAGGAGGAAAGCGAGACTTGGCTAGTGAATTCTAGTCGATTTTCAGCCATTTTTCAGCATTTTTTCAGCAAATTTGGATTCGGAGACGATTGGAGATGATGCCTAGACGCCCACACAGACATGGTAAGTGTTTTTACCTGAATTTTCAAATCGTTTCTATGGTTACCGTTTGTTATTGTTTTGAAGGGTCTGTCCCCAGCCGTGTCCCTGGGAATCTGAATGGCTGGGTCCCATCAATATTCCCAATTACAGTGCTAGCTCCACCCACCAGGCTTACCCCTCCTCCAGAGGACCAGTTATTCCCCCTGTAGGGTGGGGATGGGGGGGTTGTTTTGGTAGCCCTTCTCTATGGTTTCCGGGCCCTCCCAGGTCATCCCCGGCCTCCTAGCTATCAGGGCAGTGTGCTATGTACAGTCTGCCATCATTTACTGAAAGCTCAGTCTGGGGTAGATGTAGGGGAAGTGGGCTGTGTCAGAAATCTCTTGTTGCCCCTAGCAACCAGTCAGCTTCTAGCTGTCAGTGCTGCTCCAGGATGTGAAAATAACCCAATTCTGATTGGTTGCTATTAGCAACAACACATTTTCCCTCCTAATACAGTTGTCAAACAATACTATCTATATTCACCTATTTATGTAGAAGTCATCTGCTATTTCTGATTTGGGTGCACCGTGCTGTTTACTATATTGCTAGAGCTTTATTGAAAAGTCACACAAGTGACATTTCATTCAGTTCTGTTCACCATAGAGGCCTTATGTGGAGGCTTACATCATACTATACTGAAAAATATACAAGTGTATACAGTATATATATATATATATATATAGTTCAAAATCTATTGTTGCTGTGGTAACTATCCTTGCTGATTGGGTATCTGTTGTTGCTGGGGTTAATTATTGTTGCTGCTGGGGTATTTGTTATTGCGGTGGTAACTATTCTTGCTTCTGGGGTATATATTGTTGCTGGGTAAACTACAGTATTCTTGCTGCTGGGGTATTTATTGTTGCTGGGGTAACTATCCTTGTTGCTGGGGTAACTATTCTTGCTGCTGGGAAATCTTTTGTTGCCATGGTAACTATTCTTGCTTCTGGGGTATCTATTGTTGCCTGGGTAACTATTCTTGCTGCTGGGGTAACTATTGTTGCCGTGGTAACTATACTTGCTTCTGGGGTATCTATTGTTGCCGTGGTAACTATACTTGCTTCTGGGGTATCTACTGTTGCCTGGATAACTATACTTGCTTCTGGGGTAACTATTGTTGCCGTGGTAACTATTCTTGCTTCTGGGGTAACTATTGTTGCCGTGGTAACTATACTTGCTTCTGGGGTATCTACTGTTGCCTGGATAACTATACTTGCTTCTGGGGTAACTATTGTTGCCGTGGTAACTATTCTTGCTTCTGGGGTATCTATTGTTGCCATGGTAACTGTACTTGCTTCTGGGTTATCTATTGTTGCCTGAATAACTATTATTGCTTCTGAGGTATCTATTGTTGCCGTAGTAACTATACTTGCTTCTGGGGTATCTATCGTTGCCTGGATAACTATTGCTTCTGGGGTATCTATTGTTGCCATGGTAACTATACTTGCTTCTGGGGTATCTATTGTTGCCTGGATAACTATTATTGCTTCTGGGGTATCTATTGTTGCCATGGTAACTATACTTGCTTCTGGGGTATCTATTGTTGCCTGGATAACTATTCTTGCTGCTGGGGTAACTATTGTTGCTTGGGTAAATTCTGTTGCTGGAAGGGGTCTATTATTGCAGCTGGGGGTCTATTTATGCTGGGGTCAGGTGTGGTTATTGTTGATACTGCAGCAAGGATGCACTCTAATGGCTCATGCACAGGGGCACTTAAAGCTGTATAGTGTAAAAACTGGGCACCTTTCTGTGTTAGCAAATCAAAGGTCTTGCATGCAGCTAGCAGAAATCAATAGAAAGCTGAAATACACAGCAGCAGTACCAATACATTTATGCACATCCCCAGTTATTTATGTGTATGGGGACATATGCTTTGAATACAGTCTGTGTTCAGGGCAGATATCGCTGAAGGAATTTGTCTCTGTATGCAGTTATCGCTGGGATGTGTAAATATGCATACAGCTCCTGCGTATTTCATCCTGCCATTGATTTCTACAGGATGTTAACAGCGAATTATTTGCAAGACCAATGGCCAAATTAGTTTGGTTTTTATGCTGTATGGATCAGAGGGCCCGTGTACATGACCCCTAAACTCCCTTTTCACCCTATGAAGTGCATCCATGTGAAATTTTGCAATTAGGCCCCTGTTCGATGGGGCACTGGCACCCGCCCTGGGTGAAGACTGCCTATGTTTTGGCCTAGCAGCCTATAGAAGTGGATGCAGATGACGCCTCATGTCAATATTTGACAGCTGTGAAGGAGAGGTTGTACAGCCCCAAATGCAGATGGTGTGCACCCCCAAACACAGTGTGCATACAGGGCTGTGCAGATCCTCCTGCATGGCTTTCAGATTCTGACATGCCTTCTTCATGCAGTACAGGTGCAAGTGTCAGATTAAGCAAAGCTTTAATATTTATTTGTACAGAGCCTCTGAGCTTACTTTGGTAAGTGTTGTATATTTCAAATGTTATGTACATTTATTTTACTGCTTTTTTTATATTAACAATACATATCCCCAAAAAATGATACTTGGTTCATTGTTAAAACAGAGAGTGGTAAATAAACATTAAAATCAGCCCGGGCTCTCAGGCATCCATCCATTCACACAAGGGGCAGAAAGCAAAACGATGTATCGACACCTAGATTGAAATTGGTGTAAATGGGTTGGTAAATGTGGGGGCCACAGTCCACTATCAGCTGAAGGGCCAACACCAATAATGTCCAATCCACAGACACACAAGCACTTAGGATGCAATAGTGGTGGTTGCTGAGAAGGGAAATTCAACTGGCGCCCATCAAAGCATAAAAAGATGGAAGCTCATTAGACATAGAAGGCAAGTCAATGCAGACAGTCACATGACAGAAGCAGGCAGGGGGAGGGGGAGCAGGTAACTCAAGATATCACATTGCAATGCGCTTCAATGCAGGATACAGTCGGGTGGTATATACAAGCCGGGAATGGCGTCCCAAGTGACAGTCTCACCCACAGTGGAAATGTATGTAGATGCTGCTCAAACCATCCAGATCCCCCGTGGATCCATGTCCAGCTGTCATGTATC
Source organism: Pelophylax lessonae (assembly GCF_965119305.1). Classification (NCBI taxonomy): domain Eukaryota; kingdom Metazoa; phylum Chordata; class Amphibia; order Anura; family Ranidae; genus Pelophylax; species Pelophylax lessonae. Next base: position 327,128,148 of record NC_138770.1, on the reverse strand, counting down.
AGAGCCTTAGCTGTAGACTGTCATCCTAGGCAATTGCCGTGGGCAGTGGAGTTCCCCTGGGACCGTGTGGGTAAAGCCAGGAAGGCGAGAAGACCGGGTCACATGACGTGATGACGTCGATGCATATCGTTCACATGACTATTTGAGCTTCGTCAGGAGTGGTGCCAGAAGGTGGGTGCGAAATATGAGGTACGAACACCTAATACTTTTGAACTGTGTATAGTTCACTTTGATGGTCATATTGTAATGGTGTATTATGACTTTCTCTTTCAATAAAAATTTACTGAACAAAAAAAGAAGGTGGGTGTGGATAAGACAAGGGGCGGTGCGAGGAAATGGGTAGGGGTGTAGACAAATGTGAGCCAGGGGCAGGGCTGAGTTACCACACCTATTCTTTGAGGAAAAAACATTTATACCCATCTATCTTATATATCTATCTATCTTATCTATCTATCTTATCTATCTATCTATCTTATCTTATCTATCTATCTTATCTTATCTTATCTATCTATCTATCTATCTATCTATCTATCTATCTATCTATCTATCTATCTATCTATCTATCTATCTATCTATCTATCTATCTATCTATCTATCTATCTATCTATCTATCTATCTATCTATCTATCTATCTATCTATCTATCTATCTATCTATCTATCTACACACACTATACATACTGTACACACACACACACATGCATACATACAAACAGTACTGGGCAAAAGTCTTACGCAGGTGTGAAAAAATGCTGTAAATTAGGAATGCTTTCAGAAATAAATGTGATAATAGATTATTTTTATTAATTAACAAAATGGAAAGTAAATGAACATAAGAGAAGCCCAAATCAAATCAATATTTGGTGTGATCACCTTTTGACTTCAAATCAGCATCGGTTCTTACACTTGCACACAGTTTTTGAAGGAACTCGGCAGGTAGGTTGTTCTAAACATCTTGGAGAACTAAGCACAGATCTTCTGTGGATGTAGGCTGCCTCAAATCCTTCTGTCTCTTCATGTAATCTCAGACAGGCTACATAATGTTGAAATCAGGGCTCTGTGGGGGCCAAACCATCACTTCCAGGACTCCTTTTTGTTCTTTACACTAAAGATAGTTCCTAATGACATTGGCTGCATGTTTGGGGTCCTTGTCCAGTTGCAGAATAAATTTGGGGCCAATCACACGCCTCCCTAATGGTATGGCATGATGGATAACTATCTGCCTGTATTTCTTAGCATTGAGGACACCATTGATCCTGATCAAATCTTCAACTCTATATGCAGAAATGAAGCCCCAAACTTGCAAGGATCCTCAACCATGCTTCACTGTTGCCTGCAGACACTTATTATTGTGCCACTCTCCAGCCCTTCTCAAACAAACTGCCGCCTGCTACCGCCAAATATTAAACATTTTGACTCATGCCCTTTTTCTGCACCCCACTTCCTATGTTTTTGTTCATAGTTGAGTCGCATAGCCTTATTTCCATGTCCTATGCATGAAAACAAGAAGTGGGATGCAAAAAAATGGCAGCAAGTATTGTGGACCGATGAGTCAAAATCTGAAACATTTGGCTGTAGTAGGAGGCAGATGGCACTCGAAGGGTTGGAGAGCGCTACAATAATTTGTGCACTCAGGCAACAGTGAAGCATTGTGGAAGTTACATTTCTGCAAATAGAGTTGGAGATTTGGTCAGGATCATTGGTGTCCTCAATGCTGAGAAATACAGGCAGATACATATCCATCATGCCATACTATCAGGGAGCCATGTGATGGGGTTAGTTCTCTAAGATGTCTGGAACAACCTACCTGCCATGTTCCTTAGAAAACTGTGTGCATAAGCACTGTGTACCTAGAAGAAATAAAGAATTGATGTTGTTTTGAAGGCAAAGATGGTCACACCAAATATTGATTTGATTTAATTTTTTCTTCTGCTCACTTACTTTCCATTTTGTTAATTGATAAAAATAAAAACTTTTAACACTTCAATATCTGAACGCTTTCGTAATTTACAGCATTTTCACACTGGTCTAAAACTTTTGCACAGCACTCCATATATTTATATCTCAATGCAAACAGTGCTATTAAATATATAGCTCCAGCAGCTGATACATCAAAACAAAAATATTCTTAGAAATAAAAAGCAGCTCTGCCTATAATTGTTTAAATGTGATATTAACCTTAACTTACAAATAATGTGCAATAAAATTTATATATAAAAAACTGTGAAAAAGAGCAACTGAGAGATATTTCTAGTAAAGAAACCCGGTGGATTTACGAATTATAGTATAAATATGAAAATAGATTTCAATTATTTTATCTCTAGTAATTAGGAAGAAGATATTTCATACTTCTGAGATTTTATAATTCTAATTTAGCTATATGAGTGTTGATATTGTTTTTTATATATGGGTAGTCCAATTATTTTTAAAATGTTTTATTCTCATTTTTTTTTTTCATTTTACCTGTTCTATTTTGACATCACAAATTTTTTCCATAAATTAGGTTCTAATAAAGTTTTATCATAGTAGGAATAGGCTGAGACTATATTAAAAATTGCCAATAGATAGCATAAGACTGTATACACATCTTTGATGATGGCCAAATATTACAGCGCCACTAGACAGCATTAGACTGACCAATTTTCTTAGATAGCTCTATGGATTAATAACACTGGGTACAGATGGTTGGATTTTAGGAATCCAAAACGTAAACCAAGCACATAGAGTCCTTTGGGAGGCAGTGGTTGTTAACTTGCCTATAATGTACCAAAAATGCTAAACAAACCTGTACCAGATATATTGAACGCGTATCCGAATGGTTATCCAGATATCTCTCATAACCAATAGTTACCACTGAAATCCATGATAAATCTGACATTAGTCTTCATATACCCGTTTAGCCATGGTATCCATATGGTTACCCAGATATCTCTTATAACAATTGTCTCTGGGTACCCCTTTTGTCTGAATTTGTCCATAAGAACTGCACTCTGTTCTATATAATTCTCTAATCTGGTGCAATTTTTCCTAAACCTATGAAATTAGCCTATGGGAATATTATTGCGCCAGAATAGGTGGTGGCATCTGATGTGTAAGGTATGGTCCTTATAAATACTATAATTAGAGTTTTTTCTTCAGCTCATTGGGACTGGCGTTTGATTGGCTGGTATAGTGGGCATACTTATGGCTGCATCCAATATATCTGGTAAAAGCGTGTTTAGCATTTTTGATGAATTCTAGGCAAGTTATTAACCTCTTCCTCCCAAGGACTCCTTGTACTTGGTTTGCATTTTTTTATTCTTCAGCTTCAACTCACCTGGTTGTTTTTCCTGTAGCAGCAAGAGTCGGTGTGATGTCACACAATTATGTTGGCACACATTAAGCAGCAACTTTCCCAGGACAGGGACGAATTTTGTCTTAGCGATAGTTTGATTTTAATTGTTCTTAAAGTAATTGTTATCTTCCTCTTTTACATGGAATATATTAAAAGTGATTGTATAATGTAAAGTTCAGGGGTATAGCACCTCGGGACCAGGTGCAAAGTTTTTTTTTTTAAGTTTTTTTGCAGCTTTTAAACAATTTAGAAGTGTATTATAAGCATTTTACAACTTCAGGCTTTTTTCGTTTAGCCAATAGAAAGCACTAGGGGGAGGGGAGGGAATTAGGGGTGGAGAGCTGCTATTTGAGCATTTTACGAACGTTTTTTCTACTCAAGTCAGGCTTTTCCATTGAAGTCTATGGGGCCACAAACACTTGATTTCTGCCATTTAGAAGCTTATGTACTGTTTTGAGCTTCCGGCGTTTTGCTTCAGGCAAAGCTCAGATGTGAACAGGGGCCATTGATATGAATGGAATTTTGCTTGGTGGGCATTTTAGAGCTTCAGAGCTGAGAATTTTACAAGCTGAAAATTGCTTAGGTGTGAATGGGGCCTTAACCACTTCCCGACCACCCGCTGCCTTTTTACTGAGGCAGGGTGGCTCTCCTGCGCAAACCGATTTAGACCTACATCGGTTGTGCACAGGAAGCTAGGAGGTGAGCACACGTCGCCGGCAGCGCCCTCCTGCCCCCACTCATCAGCGGGGACTCCGATGCACGAGTCAGGCGGCTCCGATTGTTGCCTGACACCCGCGATCGATCCCCACTGAGATAGAAGAACGGTCAGCTGTTGTAAACACAGCTGACCGTTCTTCTCTCTGAAATGATCACAGAGCCCCTGTGATCCTTCTATAAATGATCTACAGGTTTCTATGGTCATTTCACAAGCCACGCCCCCACAGTTAGAATCACTCCCCTAGGCTCACATTTAACCCCTTGATAACCCACAGGATTAATACCTTCCCTGCCAGTGTCATTATTACAGTAACAGTGCATATGTTTAGCACTGATTACTGTAGTAATGTCACTGGTACCCCCAAAAGTGTCAAAAATGTCAGTTAGGGGTCCGATCTGTCCGCCGCAATGTCGCAGTCCCACAAAAATCGTAAATCGCCGCCATTACTAGTAAAAAAAAAAATAAAAAACAATAAAAAAGACATAAATCCTTCCCGTAGTTAGTAGAAGCGATAAATTTTGCGCAAACCAATCAAAATACGCTTATTGCGATTTTTTTTGGACCAAAAATATGTAGCAGAAAACAAATTGGCCTAAAATGTTAAAAAATTTTGATTTTTACTTTTTTTTTTTTTGAGAATGTTATATAGCAGAATGTAAATAAAATTGTTATATTTTTTTTTTTTTCAAAATTGTCGCTCTTTTTTGTTTATAGCGCAAAAAATAAAAACTGCACAGGTGATCAAATACCACCAAAAGAATGTCAATTTTATTTGGGTACAGCGTCGCACGACCGCGCAATTGTCCATCAAAGTAACGTAGTACCGAATCGCAAAATAGGGCTGGTCAGGAAGGGGGCAAATTCTTTCCGGTCTTAAAGTGGTTAAACATAAAGGTGTTTATTTTTCTTTCAAATCAAACAAAACAGCAATTTCAGCCGCAACACGGAGCGGACTTAACCACTTTACCACCGGAGGATTTTCCTGCTTTACGTCCAGGCCACTTTTTGCAACTTGGCACTGCGTGACTTTAACTGACAATTGCGCGGTCATGCAACGACGTACCTAAACAAAATTTATGTCCTTTTTTTCCCCACAAACAGAGATTCCTTTTGGTGGTATTTGATCACCACCATGCTTTTCATTTTTTGCGATATTAATAAAAAAAGAGCGAAAATTTTGCGAAAAAATTGACATTTTCTACTTTGACAGTTAAAAAAATCCAATATATTAAATTTTTGTCATATATTTAGGCCAAAATGTATTTAGCTACATGTCTTTGACAAAAAAATTCTCAATGAGCGTATTTTTAACCGCTTTAAGACTGGAAGATTTTACCCCATTCCTGACCAGGCCATATTTTGCGATTCGGCACTGCGTTACTTTAACGGACAATTGCGCGGTCGCTGTACCCAAATTAAATTTATGTCCATGTTTTCCCCACAAATAGAGCTTTCTTTTGGTGGTATTTGATCACCTGTGCGATTGTTACTTTTTGCGCTATAAACAAAAAAAGAGCGACAATTTTGAAAAAATAACAATATTTTTCACATTTTTTTATATGAAATTCCCCCAAAAAAATGTAAAAATCTAAATTTTTTAACATTTTAGGCCAATTTGTTTTCTGCTACAAATGTTTGGTAAAAAAAACGCAATAAGCGTATTTTGATTGGTTTGCGCAAAAGTTATTGCAGCTACTAACTACGGGAAAGATTTATGTAATTTATGTCATTTTTCAGTAATGGCGGCGATCTGCGATTTTTTTTGAGGGGCTGCGACATTGCGGGGGACAGATCAGACCTTTGACTAACATTTTTGACACTTTTGGGGGTACCAGTGACATTACTACAGTAATCAGTTCTATAAATATGCACTGTTACTGTAATAATGACACTGGCAGGGAAGGGGTTAACTTTATTGGTGATCAAGGGGTTAAATGTATGCCTCATGCTTACTGACGTGTGTGGGGGGGGAGGGGATTGTGTGACACAGACACAGATCGCAGGTTCAGCTATGCTGAATCCTGTAATCTGTCCCTGCCTATCACATAGGAGAATTGCCCTCTTTGTTTACACAAGCGGGCGGATTTCCTCACTCGATCCCCGACAATCGGGGAAGAGCGGCAGTGACCACCGCGTCTCCTCCCCTGGCCTGACTCCCGTTTTGTCTGAATACAGCGGGAGCGAGCCTGGTAGGTCTACGTCACTGGACGAAATCGAGCCACTTTGCCGCAGTACGCTCCATGTGAGCGGTCGGCAAGTGGTTAAAGGAGTTGTAAAGGCAGAAGGAATTTTATCTTGATGCATTCTATGCATTAAGATAAAAAATATCTTCTGTATGCAGCAGCCCCCCTCAACCCCCTAATGCTTACCTTGTTCCCCCTCTCTGTCTAGCGATGTCCACGAGTCCCTCGGATGTCAAGGACTCTCCCTACTGATTGGCTAAGATACAGCCAAGGTGCCATTGGCTCCTGCTGCTGTCAGTCAAAGTCAGTGAGCCAATCAGGAGACAAAGAGGGGGTGGGGCCAAACGACAGCTCCATGTCTGAATGGACACGCAGAGCTGCAGCTCGGCTCGGGTGCCCCCAAAGCAAAATGCTTGCTGTGAGGGCACTCGATAGGAGGGAGGGGCCAGGAGCAGGAACGAGGGACCCGGGAAGAGGAGGATCCGGTCTGCTCTGTGCAAAACCAACTGCACAGAGGAGGTAAGTATAACATGCCTGTTATTTGTAAAAAAAAAAAAAAAAACGTGAATTTACAATCACTTTAGTTCCAGAAAACATAACGCAAAAGTCCACATATCTTCAGCACAAAGACAAGAAACAAAGTTCATAAATGGGATTTTCCCCAAGGTTTAGCACAGTCCAACTCCGGCTGCTTGGCAGGTTTTAGCACACTTGCAGCCTTCTCTCCAACTCCTACTCCACCACACCCAGCACTGGGAGCTCCCTGTTTTATGTGCTGCTTCCTTGAGGCTGTTTAGCCCTGTAGGGACTGGAGTCCTCGAAGTCAGGGGTGGAGGTGCTTTACCACCTGAATATCACTCTGAACCTCCAAAATATGGGTCCCAAATAAGCCCTTACCAATGCAGAGGGGACTGTGAGTCAGTACTCTACTTATGGCTGACTGTCTCAGATTTATTCACACTATATTATATAGAATTCCTCACTGATATACTGCAGCAGGGCGGCCTCTCTGCGCAGGATCACGTATCTAGTACGTGATCCGACACTTCCGGGTATGGGACGTACATGTGCACCACCGGCATTAGACACAGCAGGAGCTGATCTGCAGGTACCGCGGACTCGATGTCTGCCGGCACCTGCCGATCATTAGGCAGATAGCCAGAACAGGAGTCTCCCTTTGTAAACAAGGCAGATCACTGTTCTGCTAAGAACATGGATCAATGCCTTCCCCTAGTAAAAACACCTCACACACAGTGAGAAAACACTGGTTAGGCATACAGTTAACCCTTTAAATGCCTCTGATGTTTAACCCCTTCCCAGCCAGTGTCATTGGTACAGTGACAGTGCATATTTCTAGCACTGATCACTGTATTAGTGTCACTAGTCCCCAAAAAGTGTCAGTTAGTGTCCTGACTGCCCAAAAGCAATATCAAATTCACGTTGTAAGTTGCTGATCCCTGCTATTGCTAGTAAAATAATAAATAATAAAAATTTTCCATAGTTTGTAGATGCTATAACTTTTGTGCAAACCAATCGATATACGCCTATTGGGAATTTTTTAACCAAAAATATGTAGCAGAATACATATTGGCCTGAATTGATGAGCAAATTTGATTTTTTTTCTTCTTTTTTATTTGGATGTATTATAGCAGAAAGTAAAAAATATTTTTTTTCTCCAAATCTGTCAGTCTTTTTTTGTTGAAAGTGCAAAGAATAAAAGCTGCAGTGGTGATCAAATGACACCAAATGAAAGCTATATTTGTGGGGGAAAAAAGGACATACATTTTGTTTGGGTACAGCGTTGCACGACTGCACAATTGTCAGTTAAATTACCGCAGTGCCATATCACAAAAATGCCTAAAAATCGCAGTGCTCTGGCAATGCTCTGGGTGTCTAATGGTTAAAGGAAAGGAGAAAACCCCTTAGTGGTAAAGATATTTCTACCTTCCGAGAATGGAAAGGAGCAAGACTGAATGAAATATCAGGAGAGTGTGGAGATTATATTGAACCACTTGCCGACCGCCCACCGCAGATATACTGCAGCAGGCTGGCTCGTCTGCACGAATTGAGGTACGTCGGTTATCGGGAGTGTTCCTGGGGGCACCCCCTTTAGGCAGCGGATGGGGCCGGCGGTTGCAATTGCCGCTGAGCACCCGCGATCACTCCCTGTGGAGAGAGAACTACGGTCTGCTGTTGTAAACACAGCAGACCGTTCTCTCTGGAATGAACAGAGAGCGCCTATGATCCTTCTATTTAGGAACACAGGTCTCTGTTGATTCCACAAGCCCATCCCCCTCACAGTTAGTAAACACCCCCTAGGCTCTCACTTAACCCTTTGATCGCCCCTGAGTTAACCCCTTCCCTGCCAGTGTAATTATTACAGTAACAGTGCATATTTATAGCACTAATTACTGTAGTAATGTCACTGGTCCCCCCAAAAGTGTCAAAAATGTCAGTTAGGGGTCTGATCTTTCCGTCCTGCTAAAAATAGCTGATCAACGCCATTACTAGTAAAAAAAATAAATAAATAAAAATGACATAAATCTTTCCCCTAGTTTGTAGACGCGATAACTTTTGCGCAAACCAATCAAAATACGCTTATTGGGATTTTTTTTTTTACCAAAAATATGTAGCAGAGTAAAATTTGGCCTAAAATGATGAAAACATTTTTTTTATTGGGAATGTTATATATCAGAATGTGAAAAATATTGTTTTTTTTTTTTTCAGATTTGTCACTAATTTTTTTGTTTATAGCTCAAAAAATAAAAATCACACAGGTGATCAAATACCACGAAAAGAAAGCTCTATTTGTGGGAAAAAATTAAAATAATTTTATTTGGGTACAGCATCACACGACTGCGCAATTGTCCGTTAAAGAAACGCAGTGCCCAATCGCAACAAATGGCCTGGTCATTAAGGGGGGAAATCCTTCTGGTCCAGAAGTGGTTAAAGCATATTCAGATCTTATTAATATTTTCAAAGTAATTTTAAAGGCTGAAGGTTTCTTACCTACATGAATTCTATGCATGGAGGTAAAATAAACCTTCTCTGTGCAGCTCCACCCCCAGCCCCACAATACTTACCTGAGCCCATTCTCAATCCAGCAATGTGCATGGGAACAATGGCTCTCCCATCTCTCTCCCTCCCTATTGGCTTAGAGACAGCAGCAGGAACCACTGGCTCAGCCTGCTGTAAATTGCAGCTAGTGAGGAGGGGCGGGCCTTAGCCACACTCTGTGTGTCTATGGACACACACAGCAAGCTCAGGAGCGAGAGCAGGTGGCTTGCTATGGGGCCCTTAGCGGGGGAAGACACAGGAGTATCGGTGGAGGGCCCAAAGAAGAAGAGGATTAGGGCTGCTCTGTGCAAAACCATTGCAAAGAGCAGGTAATATTGTTAATTAAAAAAAAAAATATATATATAGAATCACATTAGGGGTCAAAACAGTCTGGTAAGTGAGCATTTTAATGGGTAATACGCACAAAACAAGTTTTTTTTTTTCCTGAAAAGAATTCAGCATTGAATATATGCAGCATCGCCTTTATGTTGACTTGTTTTATTTGGATATGTACATGAACTTGAAGGTTGGCAGTTTTTACACTTTAATAATTATTTTCACAAATACCAAAGATGTCCATATTGATGCACTTTATGAAAGGGCTGTTACATATTACTAATTGTTGATTAATTTCATATTACAGTAACAGCTTTTGACACTTTTGTCACCATTTTTGTTTACACATTATTAACCACTTCCCCCAAATGGACGTACCCGCCGCCTCCTCCAACCCTCTCCCACCTCCCGCCGCCTCCCCCAGGCTCTCCGGTCCCATCGATGAGTCTGGAAGCGATGTGGCCGGTGGCAATGGCTGCCTTGTACATAGAGATGAACTGACGTTGTTACCCTCTATATGTAACCCTGGAAAACATGAGCAACGAGTAATTTGTCACTTCCGATTCCACCTCTTTCTTTACCTGGCCACCAGCAGCTGGAGAAGCAGCCGATCAGACCAATCTCGGTCTGATCAGCTATATGGGGGGCCCCAAATCTATCCATAAACAGGACCTGTCATGGCCCATGTTGTCACAAGGGATGTTGTTCATCCCTTGTGATACCCTTGTGATAGAAATAAAGTTAATACAAAAAAAAGGTGAAAAAAAGTGTAAAAAAAAACAAAACTTTTTTAAATAAAATAATAAAAAAAAGTTTAAAGCACCCCCGCTCCACCCTGCTTATGTGCAAATGCGAACACATACATTACTCCAATACGCATATGTAAACTATTGTCGCGAGCATCGGAGGGAGAGCAACAATTCTACCACCACACCTCCTGTGCCACTCTAAACTGGTAACCTGAAAAGGTGTTTAAAGCGTCAACTATGGAGAATTTTAAGCACCATAGTTTGTTGCCATTCCACAGGCAGATGCAATTTTAAAGCCTAACATGTTAGGCATCTATTTACTCGATGTAACATCATCTTTCACATATATATATAAAAAAATTGGGCTAACTTTACTGTTTTGTTTTCTTTTATGAAAGTTTCTTTTCAAAAAAAATTGCGCATGAAAACCGCTACGCAAATACCGTGTGACATAAAAAGTTGCACCACACACCATTTTATTCTATAGGGCCTCTGCTAAAAATACACACACACACATATATATATAAAATGTTTGGGGGTTCTAAGTAATGTGTGTGCAAAAAAAAAATCATTTTTACATGTAGGAGCGAAGAGTGAGAATAGGTTTGGGAAGAATGTGGTTTAAGGATATATACTGTATGTAGCGCTACCCCCTTAGGAGCCACTTAAGTAAAACGGGTCCCGCACTCTGCCTTTCAGCCCCAAGAACAAGATCTGCCCCACTGGCACACCTGGTAATTTGAGAGTGTATACACCTTTAAGAACACACTGACATAATATAAATGAGTCTTGATCTTTTACTTAGTGAATAGACAGATATAATTACTGTATTTATCGGCGTCTAACACGCGCCGGCGTATAACACGCACCTAAATTTTAGGGCAGAAATTTCAGGAAAAAAGCTGAAATTTAAAATAAACAGCTTTGAACTCAGAACATTTTTTTTTAAATTAAATGTAGTCTTACCAGTGCCCACAAATGCAGCCTCATCAGTGCAGTGTCCTTAAATGCAGCCTCACCAGTGCAGTGCCCATACATGCAGCCTCATCACTGCAGTACCCATACATGCAGCCTCGCCAGTGCCCATACATGCAGCCTCACCAGCGCCAATGCCCATAATTGCAGCCTCGCCAGCACCAATGCCCATACATGCAGCCTCGCCAGCGCAGTGCCCATACATGCAGCCTCGCCAGCGCCAGTCCCCATACATGCAGCCTCACCAGCGCCAGTGCCCATACATGCAGCCTTCGCCAGTGCCCATAATTGCAGCCTCGCCAGTGCCCATAATTGCAGCCTCGCCATCACCAGTGCCCATACATGCAGCCTCGCCAGCGCCAGTCCCCATACATGCAGCCTCACCAGCGCCAGTGCCCATACATGCAGCCTTCGCCAGTGTCCATAATTGCAGCCTCGCCAGTGCCCATAATTGCAGCCTCGCCATCGCCAGTGCCCATACATGCAGCCTTTGCCAGTGCCCATACATGCAGCCTTTGCCAGTGCCCATACATGCAGCCTTCGCCAGTGTCCATAATTGCAGCCTCGCCAGTGCCAATAATTGCAGCCTCGCCAGCGCCACTATACACATCGCTTTAAAAATGTCCAGAAAGCAGCACCGAGAGGTAGAAGGGGGCGGGCGGCGCCGAGAGGTAGAAGGGGGCGGGCGGCGCCGAGGAGAAGGAAGAATGCGCTCTCATCGGAAGTCCCGGCGCCTATGATTGACGTCGGCATAGGAGGCGGGACTTCCGATGACAGCACGTCCTTCCTTCTCCCCGGCGCCGCCCGCCCCCCTTCTACCTCTCGGCGCCGCCCGCCCCCTTCTACCTCTCGGTGCTGCTTTCTGGACATTTTTTTTTCTCATATCGGCGTATAACACGCACAGCTATTTTTTCCTCCATTTTTAGGAGGAAAAAGTGCGTGTTGTACACCGATAAATACGGTATGTCAGTCAGCTGAATCCCACCTTAACCAGCAGGATTCAGCAGGACTGACACAAGACAACAAGAACAATGAGTTGCAATATGAAAGAACAAGGTTAGAACAACACTCTATGATTTAGAATGGTGACTGATGATCTCTATGATAATGATACAATACTTAGATTAAAGAAGAACTCTGGACTATTTTTGTACTGTTAATATCCTAACTAGCAATACTGCAACAAAATAGAGCCTGTCCCCTTTAAGAAGTAGTATACATCAATACCCCTCCCTTAGCAAGGCCTAGCTATATCTTCGCCGGAAGTTGGAGCTCTTAAAGACTTTCCAGGGTGATTATAAAATAGCAGGAGGATCAGTTGTTAATTTGTAATCCCATAAGAAGTGATGTCTATTGCTGTGTCTGCAGTCAGTGTGTATATGAAAAGGTTATACTTGCGGTCAGACCCCGACACAGGCACCCTCTTCCTTGGATGTCTTCCGTAAAGGCCCTGTAAGATAGACGATGTTCTCTCCCACGCCCCGGTGTCTGGGAACAGGCTGCACTCTGCCTTCTCAGGATGACCGGCCGACCTCCACCCTCTTCCCCTTCAGCTATACTGTGACAGCGTCCACAGTATAGCTATCAGCATCTGCTCCATTGAGGCTGGGTTCCGGAAGCAAGTCAGGCCTCGTGCACTAGGCCGCAGCTATAGCCGGCCGTTCACGCACAACAGGCTGATGTACCCTCGCTGGGTCCTGGAAGCAAGAGAGAGTTCAAGCTGTAGAGCAGATAGGTTTATACCCTCTCCCATGGTCCTCCGCTCAACCACTGCTCCCTGGGAAAATAGTCCCCCCAGCAATCCAGATAATGGTCTGCTATATGTCCAGAACGATATCTCCCACAATCCTGTTCTTCCACTTCCTGTGAGAGGCCGATCTCTTCTGAAAGCAGTCTTAGGGGGGCACAGGAACCGCTCCAGCAACAATGATAAATCTGTGTATTTATAATAGCAGTCCACTACATATATATATATATATATATATATATATATATATATATATATATATATATATATCTTTCACTGCACTATGCTTGTAAGTTATGGCTCATATATATGTATGGCTTGCACTTTATTTTATATTATGTAAATATAAAGTTCATAGCAAAGTAGCAATGCATTCAATAACATTTTAGTTAATATATTTACTTCAGCTTCGACAAGCCGCACTCCAGAGGACCCGCCTACTTTGGAACACCAGCAGGATCGTGGAAAGGAGAAAAGGAAGAGGCCCTCATGTGAAGACAGCGAGCCGCAGACATCGAGGAAGAAGACCAAAATAAAAAAGGTCCCTACTGCAGCGTGGATCCCAGAATTGGCACTCAGCATGAAGGACAAGTCTGACATTGAAAACAATCGGCTTATCAGTTATGCTGTTGCCAAGGCTCTAGCTGCTGTACTGAAGAGTCAGTTCAAAGATGTGCACTTTAGAATGGTTTACAAAAGTGTAACACCTGTGTTACACCCAACTGTTCAGTTTCACATTACTTCTAAACATGCTTTTGTCACTGCTTGTAATGGTAAAATAGTGCTGATGGCTGACAGCGGACTAGGCAGTGAAATTGATTATACATCACTTCCCTTTAAACAGATTGAAGAAAGCTATAAAGTTCTTCTTCAAGACCCTCTAAAACGCATCAAATTTTTAAAAGTAGAACAGCAGGCAGCAGATGATAACAGCTGTGTAATGTACTCAGCTGCAAATTTGGTTGAGTTTATGACCCGTGATGGTAATCCAGAGTGCAAGTATGTCAAAAAGCTACTACGGCCACATTTTATTCACTGTCTAGAAAATAAAAAATTTACACCATTTCCCAAGAAACGCAAGCGGCCATCACCACTAACGCCCAAGCACACAAAAGAATAAAGGTATAAGAGGAGTAGGGGAGAGGAGCCAGGGAGGGAAAGGGGGGCAGGGAGAGAGAGAGAGGGGTGCCAGGGAAAAAAGGGGGGGCAGGGAGAGAAGGGTGGGGTCAGGGAGAGAGAGAGGGGGTGCCAGGGAGGGAAAGGGGGGAGCAGGAAGAGAGAAAGGGGGTGCCAGGGAGGGAAGGGTGGGGTCAGGGAGAGAGAGAGAGCGAGGGGGTGCCAGGGAGGGAAGGGGGGCAGGGAGAGGGAGGGGGTGCAAGGGAGGGAAGGGGGGCAGGGAGAGAGAGGGGGTGCCAGGGAGGGAAGGGAGAGAGAAAGGGGGTGCCAGGGAGGGAAATGGGGGCAGGGAGAGAGACAGAGGGGGTGCAAGGGAGGGAAATGGGGGCAGGGAGAGAGACAGAGGGGGTGCCAGGGAGGGAAAGGGGGTCAGAGAGAGAGAGAGAGAGAGAGGGGTGCCAAAAAGAAAAAGGGGCGGGGGCAGGGAGAGAAGGGTGGGGTCAGGGAGAGAGAGAGAGGGGGTGCCAGGGAGGGAAGGGGGGAGCAGGGAGAGAGAAAGGGGGTGCCAGGGAGGGAAGGGTGGGGTCAGGGAGAGAGAGAGAGCGAGGGGGTGCCAGGGAGGGAAGGGGTGTCAGGGAGAGAAAGAGGGGGTGCCAGGGAGGGAAGGGGGGCAGGGAGAGAGAGGGGGTGCTAGGGAGGGAAGGGAGAGAGAGAGGGGGTGCCAGGGAGGGAAATGGGGGCAGGGAGAGAAACAGAGGGGGTGCCAGGGAGGGAAGGGGGGTCAGAGAGAGAGAGAGAGGGGTGCCAAAGAGAAAAAGGGGCGGGGGCAGGGAGAGAAGGGTGAGGTCAGGGAGAGAGAGAGGGGGTGCCAGGGAGGGAAAGGGGGGAGCAGGGAAAGAGAAAGGGGGTGCCAGGGAGGGAAGGGTGGGGTCAGGGAGAGAGAGAGAGCGAGGGGGTGCCAGGGAGGGAAGGGGGGCAGGGAGAGGGAGGGGGTGCAAGGGAGGGAAGGGGGGCAGGGAGAGAGAGGGGGTGCCAGGGAGGGAAGGCAGAGAGAGAGGGGGTGCCAGGGAGGGAAATGGGGGCAGGGAGAGAGACAGAGGGGGTGCCAGGGAGGGAAATGGGGGCAAGGAGAGAGACAGAGGGGGTGCCAGGGAGGGAAGGGGGGTCAGAGAGAGAGAGAAAGGGGGTGCCAGGGAGGGAAGGGGGGTCAGGGAGAGAGAGAGGGGGGGTTCCAGGGAGGGAAGGGGGGCAGGGAATAAGAGAGGGGTGCCAGGGAGGGAAGGGGGGGCAGGGAGAGAGAGAGAGGGGGTGCCAGGGAAGGAAGGAGGAAGGGAGAGAGATAGGGGGTCAAAGGAAAGGGGGGCAAGGAGAGAGAGAGAGGGGGTTCCAGGGAGGGAAGGGGGGTCAGAGAGAGAGAGAGGGGGTACCAGGGAGGGAAGGGGGTCAGGGAGAGAGAGAGGGGGTGCAAGGGAGGGAAGGGGGGTCAGGGAGAGAGAGAGGGGGTGCCAGAGAGGGAATGGGGGTGCCAGGGAGAGAGAGAGAGAGAGAGAGGGGGGTGCCAGGGAGGGAAGGGGGTGCCAGGGAGAGAGAGAGGGGTGCCAGGGAGGGAAAGGGGGGAGCAGGGAGAGAGAGAGAGAGAGGGGGTGCCAGGGAGGGAAGGGAGGGGTCAGGGAGAGAGAGAGAGAAGGGGTGCCAGGGAGGGAAGGGGGGTCAGGGAGAGAAAGAGGTGGTGCCAGGGAGGAAAGGGGGGAGGGCAAGGATACAGGGGTGCCAGGGAGGGAAATGGGGCAGGGAGAGAGAGAGAGGGGGTGCCAGGGAGGGAAGGGGGGTCAGAGAGAGAGGGGGTGCCAGGGAGGGAAGGGGGGGTCAGAGAGAGAGAGAGAGAGAGAGGGGGGTGCCAGGGAGGGAAGGGGGAGGGTCAGGGAGACAATGAGGGGGTGCCAGGGAGGGAAGGGGGGGGGGTCAGGGAGAGAGAGGGGGTGCCAGGGAGGGAAGGGAGAGAGAGAGAGGGGGTGCCAGGGAGGGAAATGGGGGCAGGGAGAGAAACAGAGGGGGTGCCAGGGAGGGAAATGGGGGCAGGGAGAGAGAGGGGGTGCTAGGGAGGGAAGGGAGAGAGAGAGGGGGTGCCAGGGAGGGAAATGGGGGCAGGGAGAGAAACAGAGGGGGTGCCAGGGAGGGAAATGGGGGCAGGGAGAGAGACAGAGGGGGTTCCAGGGAGGGAAGGGGGGTCAGAGAGAGAGAGAGAGGGGTGCCAAAGAGAAAAAGGGGCGGGGGCAGGGAGAGAAGGGTGGGGTCAGGGAGAGAGAGAGAGCGGGGGGTGCCAGGGAGGGAAGGGGGGCAGGGAGAGGGTGCAAGGGAGGGAATGGGGGGCAGGGAGAGAGAGGGAGTGCCAGGGAGGGAAGGGAGAGAGAGAGGGGGTGCCAGGGAGGGAAATGGGGGCAGGGAGAGAGACAGAGGGGGTGCCAGGGAGGGAAATGGGGGCAAGGAGAGAGACAGAGGGGGTGCCAGGGAGGGAAGGGGGGTCAGAGAGAGAGAAAGGGGGTGCCAGGGAGGGAAGGGGGGTCAGGGAGAGAGGGAGACGGGTTCCAGGGAGGGAAGGGGGGCAGGGAATAAGAGAGGGGTGCCAGGGAGGGAAGGGGGGGCAGGGAGAGAGAGAGGGGGTGCCAGGGAAGGAAGGAGGAAGGGAGAGAGATAGGGGGTCAAAGGAAAGGGGGGCAAGGAGAGAGAGAGAGAGGGGGTACCAGGGAGGGAAGGGGGTCAGGGAGAGAGAGAGGGGGTGCAAGGGAGGGAAGGGGGGTCAGGGAGAGAGAGAGGGGGTGCCAGAGAGGGAATGGGGGTGCCAGGGAGAGAGAGAGAGAGAGAGAGAGAGAGAGAGGGGGGGGTGCCAGGGAGGGAAGGGGGTGCCAGAGAGAGAGAGAGGGGTGCCAGGGAGGGAAAGGGGGGAGCAGGGAGAGAGAGAGAGAGGGGGTGCCAGGGAGGGAAGGGAGGGGTCAGGGAGAGAGAGAGAGAGAAGGGGTGCCAGGGAGGGAAGGGGGGTCAGGGAGAGAAAGAGGTGGTGCCAGGGAGGAAAGGGGGGAGGGCAAGGAGACAGGGGTGCCAGGGAGGGAAATGGGGGCAGGGAGAGAGAGAGAGGGGGTGCCAGGGAGGGAAGGGGGGTCAGAGAGAGAGGGGGTGCCAGGGAGGGAAGGGGGGGTCAGAGAGAGAGAGAGAGAGAGAGAGAGAGAGAGGGGGTGCCAGGGAGGGAAGGGGGAGGGTCAGGGAGACAATGAGGGGGTGCCAGGGAGGGAAGGGGGGGTCAGGGAGAGAGAGGGGGTGCCAGGGAGGGAAGGGGGGTCAGGGAGACAAAGAGGGGGTGCCAAGGAGGGAAGGGGGGTCAGGGAGAGAGAGAGGGGGTGCCAGGGAGTGAAGGGGGGCAGGGAATAAGAGAGGGGGTGCCAGGGAAGGAAAGGGGGGCAGGGAGAGAGAGAGGGGTGCCAAAGAGAAAAAGGGGGGACAGGGAGAGAAGGGTGGGGTCAGGGAGAGAGAGAGGGGGTGCCAGGGAGGGAAAGGGGGGAGCAGGGAGAGAGAAAGGGGGTGCCAGGGAGGGAAGGGTGGGGTCAGGGAGACAGAGAGAGCGAGGGGGTGCCAGGGAGGGAAGGGGGGTCAGGGAGAGAAAGAGGGGGTGCCAGGGAGGGAAAGGGGGGAGCAGGGAGAGAGAGAGAGGGGGTGCCAGGGAGGGAAGGGAGGGGTCAGGGAGAGAGAGAAAGGGGGTGCCAGGGAGGAAAGGGGGGCAGGGAGAGAGAGAGGGGTGCCATGGAGGGAAATAGGGGCAGGGAGAGAGAGAGAGGGGGTGCCAGGGAGGGAAGGGGGTCAGAGAGAGAGGGGGTGCCAGGGAGGGAAGGGGGGTCAGAGAGAGAGGGGGTGCCAGGGAGGGAAGGGGGGTCAGAGAGAGAGAGGGGGTGCCAGGGAGGGAAGGGGGGTCAGGGAGAGAGAAAGGGGGTTCCAGGGAGGGAAGGGGGGTCAGGGAGAGAGAGGGGGTGCCAGGGAGGGAAGGGGGGCAGGGAATAAGAGAGGGTGTGCCAGGGAGTGAAAGGGGGGCAGGGAGAGAGAGAGAGGGGTGCCAAAGAGAAAAAGGGGGGCAGGGAGAGAAGGGTGGGGTAAGGGAGAGAGAGAGGGGTTGCCAGGGAGGGAAAGGGGGGAGCAGGGAGAGAGAACGGGGGTGCCAGGGAGGGAAGGGTGGGGTCAGAGAGAGAGAGAGAGATAGCGAGGGGGTGCCAGGGAGGGAAGGGGGGAGAGGGAGAGAAAGAGGGGGTGCCAGGGAGGGAGGGGGGTCAGGGAGAGAGGGGGTGCCAGGGAGGGAAGGGAGAGAGAGAGGGGGTGCCAGGGAGGGAAATGGGGGCAGTGAGAGAGACAGAGGGGGTGCCAGGGAGGGAAGCGGGCTTAGAGAGAGAGAAAGGGGGTGCCAGGGAGGGAAGGGGGGTCAGGGAGAGAGAGGGGGTGCCAGGGAGGGAAGGGGGGTCAGGGAGACAAAGAGGGGGTGCCAAGGAGGGAAGGGGGGTCAGGGAGAGAGAGAGAGGGGGTGCCAGGGAGGGAAGGGGGCAGGGAATAAGAGAGGGGGTGCCAGGGAGGGAAGGGGGGCAGGAAGAGAGAGAGGTGGTGCAAGGGAAGAAAGGGGGAAGGGAGAGAGATAGGTGGTCAAAGGAAAGGGGGGCATGGAGAGAGAGAGGGGGTTCCAGGGAGGGAAGGGGGTCAGATAGAGAGAGGGGGTACCAGGGAGGGAAGGGGGTCAGGGAGAGAGAAGGGGTGCAAGGGAGGGAAGGGGGGTCAGGGAAAGAGAGAGGGGTGCCAGAGAGGGAATGGGGGTGCCAGGGAGAGAGAGAGGGGTACCAGGGAGAGAGAGAGAGAGAGGGGGTGCCAGGGAGGGAAGGGGGGGGGGGGTCAGGGAGAGAAAGAGGTAGTGCCAGGGAGGAAAGGGGAGGCAGGGAGAGAGAGAGGGGTGCCAGGGAGGGAAATGGGGGCAGGGAGAGAGAGAGAGGGGGTGCCAGGGAGGGAAGGGGGGTCAGAGAGAGAGGGGGTGCCAGGGAGGGAAGGGGGGTCAGAGAGAGAGAGAGGGGGTGCCAGGGAGGGAAGGGGGGTCAGGGAGACAATGAGGGGGTGCCAGGGAGGGGGGAAGGGGGTCAGGGAGAGAGAAATGGGGTGCCAGGGAGGGAAGGGGGGGTCAGGGAGAGAGAAGGGGTGCCAGGGAGGGAAGGGGGGTCAGGGAGACAAAGAGGGGGTGCCAAGGAGGGAAGGGGGATCAGGGAGAGAGAAAGAGGGGGTGCCAGGGAGGGAAAGGGGGGCAGGGAGAGAGAGAGGGGTGCCAAAGAGAAAAAGGGGGGGCAGGGAGAAAAGGGTGGGGTCAGGGAGAGAGAGAGGGGGTGCCAGGGAGGGAAAGGGGGAGAAGGAAGAGAGAAAGGGGATGCCAGGGAGGGAAGGGTGGGGTCAGGGAGAGAGAGAGAGCGAGGGGATGCCAGGGAGGGAAGGGGGGTCAGGGAGAGAAAGAGGGGGTGCCAGGGAGGGAAAGGGGGGAGAAGGGAGAGAGAAAGGGGGTGCCAGGGAGGGAAGGGTGGGGTCAGGGAGAGAGAGAGAGCGAGGGGGTGCAAGGGAGGGAAGAGGGGTCAGGGAGTGAAAGAGGGGGTGCCAGGGAGGGAAGGGGGGCAGGGGGAGAGAGGGGGTGCCAGGGAGGGAAGGGAGAGAGAGAGAGGGGGTGCCAGGGAGGGAAATGGGGGCAGGGAGAGAGACAGAGGGGGTGCCAGGGAGGGAAATGGGGGCAGGGAGAGAGACAGGGGGTGCCAGGGAGGGAAGGGGGTCAGAGAGAGAGAGAAAGGGGGTGCCAGGGGGGGAAGGGGCGTCAGGGAGAGAGAGGAGGTGCCAGGAAGGGAAAGGGGGTCAGGGAGACAAAGAGGAGGTGCCAAGGAGGGAAAGGGGGTCAGGGAGAGAGAGAGGGGGTGCCAGGGAGGGAAGGGGGCAGGAAATAAAAGAGGGGGTGCCAGGGAGGGAAGGGGGGGCAGGGAGAGAGAGAGGGGGTGCCAGGGAAGGAAGGGGGAAGGGAGAGAGATAGGGGGTCAAAGGAAAGGGGGAAGGGAGAGAGAGAGGGGGTTCCAGGGAGGGAAGAGGGGGTCAGAGAGAGAGGGGGTACCAGGGAGGGAAGGGGGTCAAGGAGAGAGAGAGGGGGTGCCAGGGAGGGAAAGGGGGGAGCAGGGAGAGAGAAAGGGGGTGCCAGGGAGGGAAGGGTGGGGTCAGGGAGAGAGAGAGAGAGAGAGAGAGGGGGGTGCCAGGGAGGGAAGGGGGTGCCAGGGAGAGAGAGAGGGTGCCAGGGAGGGAAAGGGGGGGAGCAGGGAGAGAGAGAGAGAGAGAGAGGGGGTGCCAGGGAGGGAAAGGAGGGGTCAGGGAGAGAGAGAGAGAAGGGGTGCCAGAGAGGGAAGGGAGGTCAGGGAGAGAAAGAGGTGGTGCCAGGGAGGAAAGGGGGGGGGCAAGGAGAGAGGGGTGCCAGGGAGGGAAATGGGGGCAGGGAGAGAGAGAGGGGGGGTGCCAGGGAGGGAAGGGGGGGTCAGAGAGAAAGAGAGAGGGGGTGCCAGGGAGGGAAGGGGGGTCAGAGAGAGAGAGAGGGGGTGCCAGGGAGGGAAGGGGGGTCAGGGAGACAATGAGGGGGTGCCAGGGAGGGAAGGGGGGGTCAGGGAGAGAGGGGGTGCCAGGGAGGGAAGGGGGGTCAGGGAGACAAAGAGGGGGTGCCAAGGAGGGAAGGGGGGGGGTCAGGGAGAGAGAGAGGGGGTGCCAGGGAGGGAAGGGGGGCAGGGAATAAGAGAGATGGTGCCAGGGAGGGAAAGGGGGGCAGGGAGAGAGAGAGGGGCGCCAAAGAGAAAAAGGGGGGAACAGGGAGAGAAGGGTGGGGTCAGGGAGAGAGAGAGAGGGGGTGCCAGGTATGGAAAGGGGGGGAGCAGGGAGAGAGAAAGGGGGTGCAAGGGAGGGAAAGGTGGGGTCAGGGAGAGAGAGAGCGAGGGGGTGCCAGGGAGGGAAGGGGGGTCAGGGAGAGAAAGAGGGGGTGCCAGGGAGGGAAAGGGGGGAGCAGGGAGAGAGAGAGAGAGGGGGTGCCAGGGAGGTAAGGGGGGCAGGGAGAGAGAGAGGGGTGCCAGGGAGGGAAATAGGGGCAGGGAGAGAGAGAGAGGGGGTGCCAGGGAAAGAAGGGGGGTCAGAGAGAGAGAGGGGGTGCCAGGGAGGGAAGGGGGGTCAGAGAGAGAGAGGGGGTGCCAGGGAGGGAAGGGGGGTCAGAGAGAGAGAGAGAGAGGGGGTGCCAGGGAGGGAAGGGGGGTCAGGGAGACAATGAGGGGGTGCCAGGGAGGGAAGGGGGGTCAGGGAGAGAGAAAGGAGGTGCCAGGGAGGGAAGGGGGGTCAAGGAGAGAGAGGGTGTGCCAGGGAGGGAAGGAGGGTCAGGGAGACAAAGAGGGGGTGCCAAGGAGGGAAGGGGGGTCAGGGAGAGAGAGAGAGAGAGAGAGAGAGAGAGAGAGGGGGGTGCCAGGGAGGGAAGGGTGGCAGGGAATAAGAGAGGGGGTGCCAGGGAGGGAAAGGGGGGCAGGGAGAGAGAGAGAGGGGTGCCAAAGAGAAAAAGGGGGGCAGGGAGAGAAGGGTGGGGTCAGGGAGAGAGAGAGAGGGGGTGCCAGGGAGGGAAAGGGGGGAGCAGGGAGAGAGAAAGGGGGTTCCAGGGAGGGAAGGGTGGGGTCATGGAGAGAGAGAGAGCGAGGGGGTGCCAGGGAGGGAAGGGGGGTCAGGGAGAGAAAGAGGGGGTGCCAGGGAGGGAAGGGGGGCAGGGAGAGAGAGGGGGTGCCAGGGAGGGAAGGGAGAGAGAGAGTGGGTGCCAGGGAGGGAAATGGG
Organism: Pelophylax lessonae; assembly: GCF_965119305.1. NCBI lineage: Eukaryota > Metazoa > Chordata > Amphibia > Anura > Ranidae > Pelophylax > Pelophylax lessonae. The sequence continues at coordinate 327,106,048 of NC_138770.1, read as the reverse complement.
GGCAGGGAGAGACAGAGGGGGTGCCAGGGAGGGAAATGGAGGCAGGGAGAGAGACAAAGGGGGTGCCAGGGAGGGAAGGGGGTCAGAGAGAGAGAAAGGGGGTGCCAGGGAGGGAAGGGGGGTCAGGGAGAAAAAGGGGGTGCCAGGGAGGGAAGGGGGGTCAGGGAGACAAAGAGAGGGTGCCAAGGAGGGAAGGGGGGTCAGGGAGAGATAGAGAGGGGGTGCCAGGGAGGGAAGGGGGGCAGGGAATAAGAGAGGGGTGCCAGGGAGGGAAGGGGGGGGGGCAGGGGGAGAGAGAGGGGGTGCAAGGGAAGAAAGGGGGAAGGGAGAGAGATAGGGGCTCAAAGGAAAGGGGGGCAGGGAGAGAGAGAGGGGGTTCCAGGGAGGGAAGGGGGGTCAGAGAGAGAGAGGGGGTACCATGGAGGGAAGGGGGTCAGGGAGAGAGAGAGGGGGTGCAAGGGAGGGAAGGGGGGTCAGGGAGAGAGAGAGGGGGTAACAGAGAGGGAATGGGGGTGCCAGGGAGAGAGAGAGGGGTGCTAGGGAGAGAGAGAGAGAGAGAGGGGGTGCCAGGGAGGGAAGGGGGGGGTCAGGGAGAGAAAGAGGTAGTGCCAGGGAGGAAAGGGGAGGCAGGGAGAGAGAGAGGGGTGCCAGGGAGGGAAATGGGGGCAGGGAGAGAGAGAGGGGGTGCCAGGGAGGGAAGGGGGGTCAGAGAGAGAGGGGGTGCCAGGGAGGGAAGGGGGGTCAGAGAGAGAGAGAGAGGGGGTGCCAGGGAGGGAAGGGGGGTCAGGGTGACAATGAGGGGTGCCAGGGAGGGAATGGAGGTCAGGGAGAGAGAAAGGGGGTGCCAGGGAGGGAAGGGGGGGTCAGGGAGAGAGAAAGGGTGCCAGGGAGGGAAGGGGGGTCAGGGAGACAAAGAGGGTGTGCCAAGGAGGGAAGGGGATCAGGGAGAGAGAGAGAGGGGGTGCCAGGGAGGGAAAGGGGGGTAGGGAGAGAGAGAGGGGTGCCAAAGAGAAAAAGGGGGGGCAGGGAGAAAAGGGTGGGGTCAGGGAGAGAGAGAGGGGGTGCTAGGGAGGGAAAGGGGGGAGAAGGGAGAGAGAAAGGGGGTGCCAGGGAGGGAAGGGTGGGGTCAGGGAGAGATAGAGAGCGAGGGGATGCCAGGGAGGGAAGGGGGGTCAGGGAGAGAAAGAGGGGGTGCCAGGGAGGGAAAGGGGGGAGAAGGGAGAGAGCAAGGGGGTGCCAGGGAGGGAAGGGGGGTCAGGGAGAGAAAGAGGGGGTGCCAGGAAGGGAAGGGGGGCAGGGAGAGAGAGGGGGTGCCAGGGAGGGAAGGGAGAGAGAGAGGGGGTGCCATGGAGGGAAATGGGGGCAGGGAGAGAGACAGAGGGGGTTCCAGGGAGGGAAATGGGGGCAGGGAGAGAGACAGAGGGGGTGCCAGGGAGGGAAAGGGGGTCAGAGAGAGAGAGAAAGGGGGTGCCAGGGGGGAAGGGGGGTCAGGGAGAGAGAGGGGGTGCCAGGAAGGGAAGGGGGGTCAGGGAGACAAAGAGGGGGTGCCAAGGAGGGAAGGGGGGTCAGGGAGAGAGAGAGAGGGGGTGCCAGGGAGGGAAGGGGGCAGGGAATATGAGAGGGGGTGCCAGGGAGGGAAGGGGGGGGCAGGGAGAGAGAGGGGGGGTGCCAGGGAAGGAAGGGGGAAGGGAGAGAGATAGGGGGTCAAAGGAAAGGGGGCAGGGAGAGAGAGAGGGGGTTCCAGGGAGGGAAGGGGGGTCAGAGAGAGAGGGGGTACCAGGGAGGGAAGGGGGTCAGGGAGAGAGAGAGGGGGCACCAGGGAGGGAAAGGGGGAGCAGGGAGAGAGAAAGGGGGTGCCAGGGAGGGAAGGGTGGGGTCAGGGAGAGAAAGAGGGGGTGCCAGGGAGGGAAGGGGGGAAGGGAGAGAGAGGGGGTGCCAGGGAGGGAAGGGAGAGAGAGTGTGTGCCAGGGAGGGAAATAGGGGGAAGGGAGAGAGACAGAGGGGTGCCAGGGAGGGAAATTGGGCAGGGAGAGAGACAGAGGGGGTGCCAGGGAGGGAAGGGGGGTCAGAGAGAGAAAATGGGGGTGCCAGGGAGGGAAGGGGGGGCAGGGAGAGAGACAGAGGGGTGCCAGGGAGGGAAGGGGGGTCAGGGAGAGAGAGAGAGGGGGTGCCAGGGAGGGAAGGGGGGCAGGGAATAAGAGAGGGGGTGCCAGGGAGGGAAAGGGGGGCAGGGAGAGAGAGAGAGGGGGTGCCAGGGAGGGAAGGGGGGCAGGGAATAAGAGAGGGGGTGCCAGGGAGGGAAAGGGGGAGCAGGGAGAGAGAAAGGGGGTGCCAGGGAGGGAAGGGTGGGATCAGGGAGAGAGAGAGAGAGCGAGGGGGTGCCAGGGAGGGAAGGGGGGTCAGGGAGAGAAAGAGGGGGTGCCAGGGAGGGAAGGGGGCAGGGAGAGAGAGGGGGTGCAAGGGAGGGAAGGGAGAGAAAGAGGGGGTGCCAGGGAGGGAAATGGGGTAAAGGAGAGAGACAGAGGGGGTGCCAGGGAGGGAAATTGGGGCAGGGAGAGAGACAGAGGGGGTGCCAGGGAGGGAAGGGGGGTCAGAGAGAGAGAAAGGGGGTGCCAGGGAGGGAAGGGGGGTCAGGGAGACAAAGAGGGGTGCCAAGGAGGGAAGGGGGGTCAGGGAGAGAGAGAGAGAGGGGGTGCAAGGGAGGGAAGGGGGCAGGGAATAAGAGAGGGGGTGCCAGGGAGGGAAGGGGGGGCAGGGAGAGAGAGGGGATGCCAGGGAAGGAAGGGGGAAGGGAGAGAGATAGGGGGGTCAAAGGAAAGGGGGGCAAGGAGAGAGAGAGGGGGTTCCAGGGAGGGAAGGGGGGTCAGAGAGAGAAAGGGGTTCCAAGGGAGGGAAGGGGGTCAGGGAGAGAGAGAGGGGGTGCAAGGGGCGGGTCAGGGAGAGAGAGAGGGGTGCCAGAGAGGGAATGGGGGTGCCAGGGAGAGAGAGAGAGGGGTGCCAGGGGGAGAGAGTGAGGGGGTGCCAGGGAGGGAAGGGGTTCCAGGGAAAGAGAGGGGTGCCAGGGAGGGAAAGGGGGAGCAGGGAGAGAGAGAGAGGGGGTGCCAGGGAGGGAAGGGAGGGGTCAGGGAGAGAGAGAGAGAGAGAGAAGGGGTGCCAGGGAGGGAAGGGGGGTCAGGGAGAGAAAGAGGATGTACCAGGGAGGAAAGGGGGGGGGAGGAGAGAGAGAGGGGTGCCAGGGAGGGAAATGGGGGCAGGGAGAGAGAGAGGGGGTGCCAGGGAGGGAAGGAGGGTCAGAGAGAGAGGGGCTGCCAGGGAGGGAAGGGGGGGTCAGAGAGAGAGAGGGGGGGTGCCAGGGAGGGAAGGGGTGTCAGGAAGGGAAGGGCGGTCAGGGAGAGAGAAAGGGGGTGCCAGGGAGGGAAGGGGGGTCAGCAAGAGAGAAAGGGGGTGCCAGGGAGGGAAGGGGGGTCAGGGAGAGAGAGGGGGTGCCAGGGAGGGAAGGGGGGTCAGGGAGACAAAGAGGGGGTGCCAATTAGGGAAGGGGGGTCAGGGAGAGAGAGAGAGGGGGTGCCAGGAAGGGAAGTGGGGCAGGGAATAAGAGGGCCAGGGAGGGAAAGGGGAGAAGGGAGAGAGAGAGAGAGGGGTGCCAAAGAGAAAAAGGGGGGCAGGGAGAGAAGGGTGGGCTCAGGGGGAGAGAGAGGGGGTGCCAGGGAGGGAAAGGGGGGAGCCGGGAGAGAGAAAGGGGGTGCCAGGGAGGGAAGGGTGGGGTCAGGAAGAGAGAGAGAGCGAGGGGGTGCCAGGGAGGGAAGGGGGGTCAGGGAGAGAAAGAGGGGGTGCCAGGGAGGGAAAGGGGGAGCAGGGAGAGAGAGAGAGAGAGGGGGTGCCAGGGAGGGAAGGGAGGGGTCAGGGAGAGAGAGAGAGGGGGTGCCAGGGATTAAAGGGGGGGGCAGGGAGAGAGAGAGGGGTGCCAGGGAGGGAAATGGGGGCAGGGAGAGAGAGAGGGGGTGCCAGGGAGGGAAGGGGGTCAGAGAGAGAGGGGGTGCCAGGGAGGGAAGGGGGGGTCAGAGAGAGAGAGAGAGAGAGAGGGGGGGTGCCAGGGAGAGAAGGGGGGTCAGGGAGAGAGAAAGGGGTGCCAGGGAGGGAAGGGGGGTCAGGGAGAGAGAGGGGTTGCCAGGGAGGGAAGGGGGGTCAGGGAGAAAAAGAGGGGGTGCCAAGGAGGGAAGGGGGGTCAGGGAGAGAGAGAGAGGAGGTGCCAGGGAGGGAAGGGGGGCAGTGAATAAGAGAGGGGGTGCCAGGGAGGGAAAGGGGGCAGGGAGAGAGAGAGAGAGTGGTGCCAAATAGAAAAGGGGTTGCAGGAAAAGAAGGGTGGGGTCAGGGAGAGAGAGAGGGGGTGCCAGGGAGGGAAAGGGGGAGCAGGGAGAGAGAAAGGGTGTGCCAGGGAGGAAAGGGTGGGGTCAGGGAGAGAGAGAGAGAGTGAGGGGGTGCCAGGGAGGGAAGGGGGGTCAGGGAGAGAAAGAGGGGGTGCCAGGGAGGGAAGGGGGGCAGGGAGAGAGAGGGGGTGCCAGGGAGGGAAATGGGGGCAGGGAGAGAGACAGAGGGGGTGCCAGGGAGGGAAATGGGGACAGGGAGAGAGACAGAGGGGTGCCAGGGAGGGAAGGGGGGTCAGAGAGAGAGAGAAAGGGGGTGCCATGGAGGGAAGGGGGGTCAGGGAGAGAGAGGGGGTGCCAGGGAGGGAAGGGGGGTCAGGGAGACAAAGAGGGGGTGCAAAGGAGGGAAGGGGGGGTGTAGGGAGAGAGAAAGGGGGTGCCAGGGAGGGAAGGGTGGGGTCAGGGAGAGATAGAGAGAGAGGGGGTGCCAGGGAGAGAAAGGGGGGTGTAGGGAGAGAGAAAGGGGGTGCCAGGGAGGGAAGGGTGGGGTCAGGGAGAGAGAGAGAGTGAGAGGGAGGGAAGGGGGGTCAGGGAGAGAAAGAGGGGGTGCCAGGGAGGGAAGGGAGGAAGGGAGAAAGAGGGGGTGCCAGGGAGGGAAGGGAGAGAGAGAGGGGGTGCCAGGGAGGGAAATGGGGGAAGGGAGAGAGACAGAGGGGGTGCCAGGGAGGGAAATGGGGACAGGGAGAGAGACAGAGGGGTGCCAGGGAGGGAAGGGGGGTCAGAGAGAGAGAGAAAGGGGGTGCCATGGAGGGAAGGGGGGTCAGGGAGAGAGAGGGGGTGCCAGGGAGGGAAGGGGGGTCAGGGAGACAAAGAGGGGGTGCAAAGGAGGGAAGGGGGGTGTAGGGAGAGAGAAAGGGGGTGCCAGGGAGGGAAGGGTGGGGTCAGGGAGAGATAGAGAGAGAGGGGGTGCCAGGGAGAGAAAGGGGGGTGTAGGGAGAGAGAAAGGGGGTGCCAGGGAGGGAAGGGTGGGGTCAGGGAGAGAGAGAGAGTGAGGGGGTGAGAGGGAGGGAAGGGGGGTCAGGGAGAGAAAGAGGGGGTGCCAGGGAGGGAAGGGAGGAAGGGAGAAAGAGGGGGTGCCAGGGAGGGAAGGGAGAGAGAGAGGGGGTGCCAGGGAGGGAAATGGGGGAAGGGAGAGAGACAGAGGGGGTGCCACGGAGGGAAATGGGGGCAGGGAGAGAGACAGAGGGGGTGCCAGAGAGGGAAGGGGGGTCAGAGAGAGAGAGAAAGGGGGTGCTAGGGAGGGAAGGGGGGGTCAAGGAGAGAGAGGGGGTGCCAGGGAGGAAAGGGGGGTCAGGGAGACAAAGAGGGGGTGCCAAGGAGGGAAGGGGGGTCAGGGAGAGAGAGAGAGGGGGAGCCAGGAAGGGAAAGGGGGCAGGGAATAAGAGAGGGGGTGCCAGGGAGGGAAAGGGGGCAGGGAGAGAGAGGGGTGCCAAATAGAAAAAGGGGCGGGGGCAGGGAGAGAAGGGTGGGGTCAGGGAGAGAGAGAGGGGGTGCCAGGGAGGGAAAGGGGGGAGCAGGGAGAGAGAAAGGGGGTGCCAGGGAGGGAAGGGTGGGGTCAGGGAGAGAGAGAGAGCGAGGGGGTGACAGGGAGGGAAGGGGGGTCAGGGAGAGAAAGAGGGGTTGACAGGGAGGGAAAGGGGCAGGGAGAGAGAGGGGGTGCCAGGGAGGGAAGGGAGAGAGAGAGGGGGTGCCAGGGAGGGAAATGGGGGCAGTGAGAGAGACAGAGGGGGTGCCCGGGAGGGAAATGGGGGCAGGGAGAGAGACAGAGGGGGTGCCAGGGAGGGAAAGGGGGGAGCAGGGAGAGAGAAAGGGGGTGCCAGGGAGGGAAGGGTGGGGTCAGGGAGAGAGAGAGAGGGGGTGCCAGGGAGGGAAGGGGGGTCAGGGAGAGAAAGAGGGGGTGCCAGGGAGGGAAGGGTGCAGGAAGAGAGAGAGGGGGTGCCAGGGAGGGAAGGGAGAGAGAGAGGGGTGCCAGGGAAGGAAGGGGGGGCAGGGAGAGAGAGAGGGGTGCCAGGGAGGGAAATGGGAGCAGGGAGAGAGAGAGGGGTGCCATGGAGTGAAGGGTGGGGTCAGGGAGAGAGAGAGATAGGGGGTGCCGGGGGGAGGGGGCAGGAAGTGAGAGAGGGGTTGCCAGGGAGGGAAGGGTGGGGTCAGGGAGAGAGAGAGATAGGGGGTGCCGGGGGGAGGGGGCAGGAAGTGAGAGAGGGGTTGCCAGGGAGGGAAGGGTGGGGTCAGGGAGAGAGAGAGAGGGGGTGCTAGGGAGGGAAGGGGGGTCAGGGAGAGAAAGAGGGGGTGCCAGGGAGGGAAGGGTGCAGGGAGAGAGAGAGGGGGTGCCAGGGAGGGAAGGGAGAGATAGAGGGGTGCCAGGGAAGGAAGGGGGGGCAGGGAGAGAGAGAGGGGTGCCAGGGAGGGAAATGGGAGCAGGGAGAGAGAGAGGGGTGCCATGGAGTGAAGGGTGGGGTCAGGGAGAGAGAGAGATAGGGGGTGCCGGGGGGAGGGGGCAGGAAGTGAGAGAGGGGTTGCCAGGGAGGGAAGGGTGGGGTCAGGGAGAGAGAGAGATAGGGGGTGCCGGGGGGTGCCGGGGGGAGGGGGCAGGAAGTGAGAGAGGGGTTGCCAGGGAGGGAAGGGTGGGGTCAGGGAGAGAGAGAGAGAGGGGGTGCCAGGGAGGGAAGGGGGGTCAGGGAGAGAAAGAGGGGGTGCCAGGGAGGGAACGGGGGCAGGGAGAGAGAGGGGGGATGCCAGGGAGAGAAGGGAGAGAGAGAGGGGGTGCAGGGTGAGAGAGAGAGGGGTGCCAGGGAGGGAAATCGGGGCAGGGAGAGAGTGTAATGGATGTAATGGATGGTTTAGTAAAATGCCTATTTCTACAGTATTATATACAAGCTTATAAACCATTTATACCCATTTATCGTATTTTATGCTATAGTGCTGTTATGCTAATTTACTTTTTTGCAGGGGTCAAGTCCTGGGAAAAAAAGTGTGGGAACTCACCCAACATTACCACTCCCCCACCCACTTTAGCGACTTGGTTATCGGTCGCGGGCCACAATGAGCGGAGCGGGCAGATCAGATGACCGGTCCATGTCAGCTTATGCAGAGCAGACACGGGCACAGCCTGCTCTACTCTATGGGCCCTCCAATCTAATCTGCCCAGACAGAAAGGGACAGATCCCCTTCTGTTTTTTTAAGTGGATTGAATTTGGTTCCTGCACGTATTGCTGGCTGCTGCTGTCCCTCAAGTAGGTATGGCTGGTGGCTGCTAACTGGCTGTCCTCCAGGGCTGGTACTGCTGGCTGGCACTGCTGACAGGTACTGCTGGCGGGTACTTCTGGCTGGGTACTGCTGGTTGCTACTTCTGAATGGTACTGCTGGCAGGTACTGCTGGTGGTGGTTACTGCTGGCTGGCAATGCTAGTGGGTACTAGTGGCTGTTACTGATGGCTGGTACTGCTGGTGGCTACTGCTGTCTGGTACTGCTGGTGGGTACTGCTGACTGGTAATGCTGGTGGGTACTGGTGGTGGCTACTGCTGGCTGGTACTGGTGGCGGGTTACGTATACTTTGAATTGCAAATTTCCCTCTCTATTTCTCCTCTATCTCTTCCCCCTCTTTATTCTATTATTTTCTCTCTCTCTCTATATATATATCTTAAATCTCTTTCTCATCTCTCTCTCTCTCATCTCTCTCCTTCTACTTCTCTCTCCTTCTTCTACCTCTCCTTCCCTCATCTCTCTCTCTCCCACTACCTCTACCCAGGGCTGGTGCAAAGATTTTTGACACCCTAGGTAAAACCTAATTTTGCCGCCCCTGACTCCACCCCCTTTGCCCTGCCAATGTATACCCCACATTTTTAATGACTGCTACCATTTTGGGGGTGGAGTCAGTCACCATCTTTTGGCAGGTGCTACCACCCACTAAATACAACACATTCAAGTGACTAGGGCTGGTCTGCAACAGCACCTCAACTGTGTGGAATGCACACACTTGTGTTGCACTAGTGTGGGATTCCATCAGGTAAAGCAGGTGGTGAGGAAATGCTAAAACACCTTCTTACCACCTGTCTAATGCTCTCTGAAAAATCATCCAAGTGTTTATTGCCCTAAGGGTTAAAGATAAAGCGAGCAGAGAGTGGGGGGGGGGGGGGGACAGAACACACAGATCCTGCATTTGTATCTCCTAGTCAAGAGTCTAATGTAGACATATATAGGAAAGATGATTTCTTCTAGTAGAAAGGAATACTTGGTGTGTGTGTTCCCTCTGACACTGTCCCTGAGGATATTTAACAGCCTCTTGGTGTGTAAATAAACAGATCATATATAGAGAATGCTTTCCTCTGCTGCCTCCTCTGCCTGCACTAAAACCAGGAACTGTGACTGTCCTGGATGCACAACATGATTCTCCCCTCTCTCAAGCAATGTAAAGAAAAAAAGACTCACATGGGAATATGAGAGCTCAGGGGTCATTTCGGCTTCTTCTTGCTCTCTGCTCTGCTCTGGTACTGAAAATCAAAACAAGGCGGCAGAGGAAGGGGGAGGTGTTACAGCATAGATGCAGGCTGATTGGCTAAGCCTGAGAACCCCCCCCCCCTTCCCACCATGCAGGTCAGGGCAGTGAATGAAATGGTATCCACCAGCCCTGCATCAGACTTGTCTGCCATTCTCTGAGCCTGACCCTGGACAGATAAGAACTCTGTTTTGCACACGTGGGGGGGGGGAGTGACACTGCTATCAGGAGCCGGGTCTGCCTGCAGTCATGACAAACAGGAGACCCGAGCTCCAAACAGTGATAATCTTACCCACCTGGCACTTCCCCTGGCCAGTACCCGCTCTGACAGCTTTCTCGTCAGGTTACTGTTGGAGGGAGGTGAGAGTAAAATTCCTCCCTCCAGCAGCTGTTGCAGCCCCGCTGTGTCCTCCCTGGCAATAGAGCCATGACAAGCTCCTCTCACAGGATCGCACAGCTGGTGTCACCTCTCTGAATAGATTGCACCAGCCCTGCCTCTACCTCTCCTTCCCTCCTCTCATCTGCAGAGCCGATGCTTCTGGTTTGCTTCTGTCACAGGCGGAGTACATTTGGTATCCCTCCGCCTGTCACAGGAGCCTGCACTATACAGGAAGCATCGGCTCTGCTTCCTGCAGTGCAGCTCCTTTGCTCACACTGTGCTTGGGGATGGCGGGTCAGGAACCCGCAATCTGGGCTTACCGACCCGCCATCCCAGAGCAGGACATGGCGCCAGGTGCTGGGATCATGTCGGGGGACGTGGCTGCCAACGGGAACTGCGTTCCTGCTGTAGAAATAGTTCAGGAACGTCGTTCCCATGCGTTTCCCCAGGACTCGAGCCCTGCTTTTATGCTATTTACTTATATGGAATACTTTCCTTGCTCAAACATAATTGCCAGATCACTTTTCTCCTATAAGTCGAAGCAATAAGAAAACAAGAAGAACAGATGATTTCCAAGATGGCGTCTCCAGTGAGGGACACACCTTGGACAGAAGATGGTCATATCCTGGAAGAAAGTTATATGCGCATAGATACATCCAATCAAATAAGATTATAATTTAACTGTCTATACTTAATGACATGCCTACGGGACATTTCCTGGAGATGTTCTGTAAGGGCTTTATAAGCTTAAAAGCCGGAAGCAATAAAGCAGAACTGTTTCACCCTGACTGCGTCAGTGTCAGCATTTCTCTGTGTGCACACATGCATTACTCTTAAAAATTAGGCCAGGGACGGATATAACTCTATCGGCATTGTTCCGATCCAAATCAAAAGAGAGAGGGGTTACCAGGGAGGGAAGTGGGTCAGAGAGAGAGAGAGAGGAGGAGGCCAGGAAGGGAAGGCGGGTCAAGGAGACAAAGAGGGGGTGCCAGGGAAGGAAGGGGGGTCAGGGAGAGAGAGAGAGGGGGTGCCAGGAAGGCAGGGTGGGGTCAGGAAGAGAGAGAGAGAGGGTGCCAGGGGGGGGAGGGGGGTCAGGGAGAGAGAGGGGGTGCCAGGGAGGGAAAGGGGGGGCAGGGAGAGAGAGAGCGGGTGCCAGGGAGGGAATGTGGGGGCAGGGAGAGAAGGGTGGGGTCAGGGAGAGAGTGAGAGAGAGGGGGTGCCAGGGAGGGAAGGGGGGTCAGGGAGAGAAAGAGGGGGTTCCAGGGAGGGAACGGGGGCCGGGAGAGAGAGAGGGGGTGCCAGGGAGGAAAGGGAGAGAGAGAGGGGGTGCCAGGGAAGGAAGGGGGGCAGGGAGAGAGATAGGGGTGCAGGGAGGGAAATGGGGGCAGAGAGAGAGGGGTTGCCAGGGAGGGAAGGGGGGTCAGAGAGAGAGAGAGGGGTTGCCAGGGAGGGAAGGGGGGTCAAGGAGACAAAGAGGGGGTGCCAGGGAGGGAAGGGGGCAGGGAGAAAGAGAGGGGGAGCCAGGAAGGGAAGGATGGGCAGGGAGAGAGAGAGAGAGGGGGTGCCAGGAAGGGAAGGGTGGGGTCAGGGAGAGAGAGAGGGGTGCCAGGGAGGGAAGGGGGGGTCAGGGAGAGAGAGAGAGAGGGGGTGCCAGGGAAGGAAGGGTGGGGTCAGGGAGAGAGAGAGAGAGGGGGTGCCAGGGGGGAGGGGCGGTCAAGGAGAGAAAGAGAGGGGGTGCCAGGGAGGGAAAGGGGGGGGAGGGAGAGAGAGAGGGGGTGCCAGGGAGGGAAAGGGGGGGGGCAGGGAGAGAAGGGTGGGGTCAGGGAGGGAGAGAGGGGGTGCCAGGGAGGGAAAGGGGGGAGCAGGAAGAGAGAGGGTGTGCCAGTGAGGGAAGGGTGGGGTCAGTGAGAGAGAGAGGGGGTGCCAGAGAGGGAAGGAGGGGGGGTCAGGGAGAGAAAGAGGGGGTGCCAGGGAGGGAAGGGGGGCAGGGAGAGAGAGAGGGGGTGCCAGAGAGGGAAGGGAGAGAGAGAGGGGTGCCAGGGAAGGAAGGGTGGGTTCAGGGAGAGAGAGAGGGGGTGCCAGGGGGGAGGGGGGGGGTCAAGGAGAGAGAGAGGGGGTGCCAGGGAGGGAAGGGGGGGCAGGGAGAGAGAGAGAGGGGGTGCCAGGGAGGGAAAGGGGGGCAGGGAGGGAAGGGTGGGGTCAGGGAGAGAGGGGGTGCCTGGGAGGGAAAGGGGGGAGCAGGGAGAGAGAGAGGGGGTGCCAGGGAGGGAAGGGTGGGGTCAGGGAGAGAGAGAGGGGGTGCCAGGGAGGGAAGGGGGGTCAGGGAGAGAAAGAGGGGGTGCCAGGAAGGGGGGCAGGGAGAGAGAGAGGGGTTGCCAGGGAGGGAAGGGAGAGAGAGAGGGGTGCCAGGGAAGGAAAGGGGGCAGGGAGAGAGAGAGGGGTGCCAGGGAGGGAAATGGGGGCAGGGAGAGAGTCTAATGGATGTAATTGATGGTTTAGTAAAATGCCTATTTCTACAGTATTATATACAAGCTTATAAACCATTTATACCCATTTATGGTATTTTATGCTATAGTGCTGTTATGCTAATATGCTGTTATGCTATTTACTTATATGGAATACTTTCCTTGCTCAGACATAATTGCCAGATCACTTTTCTCCTATAAGTCGAAGCAATAAGAAAACAAGAAGAACAGATGATTTCCAAGATGGCGTCTCCAGTGAGGGACACACCTAGGACAGAAGATGGTCATATCCTGGAAGAAAGTTATATGCGCATAGATACATCCAATCAAATAAGATTATAATTTTAACTGTCTATACTTAATGCCATGCCTACAGGACATTTCCTGGAGATGTTCTGTAAGGGCTTTATAAGCTTAAAAGCTGGAAGCAATAAAGCAGAACTGTTTCACCCTTACTGCGTCAGTGTCAGCATTTCTCTGTGTGCACACATGCATTACTCTTAAAAATTAGGCCAAGGACGGATATAACATTATCGGCATTGTTCCGATCCAAATCAGCTGGTGGCCCGTACGGGAAGCTTGGGTTCTCGACCAAGAGAGAAAGCCGATGAAGAGGAGGCTGGGAGGAATCAATTCGCAGAGAGGGGGAGACTGATCACCTCTGAAATACGGTAAGACATATTTAATATCTTATCCGTATGCTCTCTCTGTGATTGGTTTATCTCTGTATCCGTATCAGCTGCTTGCGGTCTTTAAAAGCAGGTAACATAGCTTGCCCAAGCCCCATTTGTAAAGAACCTGCACAAGTTATATCTGTCGCCTGTTGTATGTTATATGTGCTGGCTCGTGATAGGGTGGCGAAATAAGCAGACGGGAATAGTCACATATGAAATAATTGGCTGGCGTCAGTAGGTTTCTCCAGTGGAGAGGGGGAGCCGCCAAGACTCTCCTCGATTGGCAACATTAGTGCACGGGTGTTTTGTATGTAGTGCACGGGTGCCCGGAGAGAGGAGAAGAAAACACGCTCGGCGTGGGGGACCCTGTGATAGGCACTCTGAGTTTCGCCTCCCTGGAATGAGTCAGCGTCCTGAATGTGTATGTGGTTATACCAGGATATAGAGAAGAGATTTTTGGTCTGAAACCTGTATCAGCAGATATTGCAGGCGTAGTAGTGTTCAGACTGAACGTACATTACTCAGTAAAAAATTTGGGCGTGCAGTTGGGGCACGCACATGACATTTGAAGCGGTACACAAAATTTAATTTATTGTGTTTAATAAAAGTAAGAAGAGTTTTGTTACAGTTACGATCTTGTGTTGCATAGTGTGACAGGAGAGAGAGAGCAGAGGAGCCCCCACCGTTGGGTTTTTGTGTGCTTGTTCAGCTACTTCCTCTTTCTTTGTCCTGTGTAGACTGATATGCATATTTAAACAACAGAGAGCTGTCAGGCAGAAATAAAGCCAATATATATTAATAAAAAAAAAAAAAAAAAAAAAAGGAATGTTAGCTTGTGATTTGGTAAGGGGCAAGTTGCCGTTAAAAGGATAGAGAAATTGGCAAAGATTTGCGACGCTCCTGTACAGGATGATCCTGTAAGGACGATTGATTGCATCCAGAAGATTGGTGTATTTTGTTAAAACGAAAGAAAGGTATCTTGTCAGACCACAGGCTGCTACCTACAGCAGAAGCCTGGTACAGGGTGACAAATCAACATGGGGAAATTGTCTACGTGTACCATAAGCCAGAAAATAAGTCAGGGGGAAGTGAGCCACCGCCCTATTATGGCGGCCAGACCTCAGGCAGAAAGCACCGTTCCCCAGAGGTTCCCTCCCACTTGACATCCCTCCCACGAGACTCATTCTTAGGTCCCCTCCCTCTGTAAAACCCCCGTTAATGCCCCTGTCACCACCCCAGGTCAGAAGCCATCTTGCTACACTCAACTGCCGTGACAACAGGAAGACTCCCTATGATGACTTCCTCGGACGGCCATCTTGATACACCCATACCTATGTGTCCGGTAATAGATCAAACAACTGGAGCATACTATAAAGGGACACAATCTACCCCATTAATTATACTTGGTACCGATGATGAAGTAAACTCAGATGATGCCAGCCATGACCACCTATCTTCCCTTGATGCTAGAACAACTCATGTAGCTCAAAGGAATCCCAATCCCGATGCCACCCCAAAACAAAGGTCGGTCACATTAGTGGACACTGATAACCCCAACCAGTCCGGGGCAAACACAGTTCCTCTCCATGTCCGAGGTGCCCATAGTGAACCAAGTAAGAAGCTCATGGCCCCTCGCTTCCAGAGCCCCGGTGAATCATTTCCAGCAGGCTGGGACTTGGCCACACCGGCCACCCATCTCCAGCATCCCCCCCTTTTACTGTGCATCCTGTATTCTTTGTATACTGAAAATGTTGACACATTTTTAACAACTGAACAAGGTGTGCTGTTACAACAGACCCAAACCCCCCCCCCCCCTCTTGATTATCAGGAATATGTAAAGAAAGCTAAGTCTATCATTTAGGTGGGCAGGCTGAGGTCCTCATTTATCAACTAAGGAATCCAAGGACATTGTCGCCTCACCTGCTGTCCCCTTCCCAGGGAGACCGTGTGTCCTCTGATGACACCATAAAAATGATAAGGAAAAAAAAAAAAAAAAAAAAACAGTTTGCCAGACCCTGAGAAACAGCCCATGCCCTTTAATAGGAGAGTTGCACAGATCCAGAAAGCATATTCTTGTGCTTAGTGGGATTTAATAAGCCTCTGTGAGATTAAGGCAGGAGATGCCTATTGGAAGGTGATAGAAAAACATTTCAATGCTACTAGAATTGACGCTGACCACACTTTTGACTCAGGGCGTGAATTTTTAACTCAGTTAGACCAATGGGCACGAGAATGCCTAGCAGACCAAGCAACCAACATACAGGACATTACACAAGAGAAGACTGAATCAGTTGAGAAATTCCATACTAGAATCTCACAGGTATTTACAGATTTGGGATTTGACAAGCAGAATAAGGCACATACCCAGATGCTGTCCTCTGTATTTGTTTCAGGCCTTAGGGAACCTATTAGAAAAGGTCTGCTTTTGTCTCGCCCAGAGTATAGAGTGCTGCCCCTCGATACTTTGCTGTTAGTAGCGAAAGGCATAGAATTCTCACAGCAAAACAAAAAGATGACCCCTCTCATGGTGACCTCTGACACACCACACCTGCCACAAAATCCACGAGTCTGTTATAGTTGTGGTAGGCCCGGACACTTCTGGAATGAGTGTCGAAGACCCACAAGGAGGCACGCGACACCAAGGACAAGACAACCAGGGGAACCCATTCAACTCTGTGCCCAACACTTGACCTCTGTACGATGCCCTGAAGACCAACCCTTTCGTGCTATCTTCAGAGGCCCTCACCAACTTTGAACTTCTGAAAGAAATTCTATCTACGGTCCCCGCCCTCGACCTCCCAGACTATGAGAAGACTTTCAAGCTGTTTGTCTCAGAGAGAGAGAAGGACATGCCACAGGAGTGTTGGCTCAGACCCATGGCAACGAGGTCAGGCCCATCGGCTATTATTCCTGCCAACTGGATCCAGTGGCTAGGGGGGGACCCTCCTGCCTCAGAGCCGTCTTTGCAGCCCAGGCTCTCCTGGACAAGACTGCTGACCTCGTGTTGGGACATCATCTCATCCTTCTGACCCCTCATGATATAGCAGCAATACAACCAAAACACCTGTCGACAGCAAGACATCTCAGACTTCAATGTGCCCTACTCCTCCCGGATAACGTCACCCTTCTCAGGTGCAACACGCTCAACCCGTCCACTCTGCTTCCACTTCTCGAGGGTAGAGACGATCCTTGTGATATTCCCCATGACTGCCTTGAGATGATGAAAATGGAAACTGCACATCTACCGACTGTAAGTGAAGTGCCTTTGGACAATCCTGACCTAACTATCTATGTAGATGGATCAAGATATGCAGACCAAGCAGGAAGATATCACACTGGATATGCTGTCACCACCGAGGATACAATCCTCCACGCTTCGGCCCTACCTCCTTCAAAGTCTGCACAAGAAGCAGAGCTCCGAGCCCTTATTACAGCATGCCAATCAACAGAAGGAAAGAGAGTCAACATCTACATGGACTCAAGATATGCCCTTGACGTTGCCTGTGATTATAGGATCCTCTGGAGGACCAGAGGGTTTCTGTTTCAAGTATTTTATTGAATAATGCAAGTAAGTAACAACGTGTGACACTCAGAATAATGCAAAGTAGTACAAACAAAGCTCGGTAACAAAGCATGACCAATAACTGTAACTACAGCAATAAAATATATATCTGGACACACGTATGTCAAGCAGGATATCTCTGCGCTTATTGGAGGAGTCAGCTGGTTAACTGCTAAAAAACAAACTGCTGCTACTTCACCAAATATCGTATAAATTGGAAAAACATGAATGGAAAGAATAGTAGCGCAAAAAGTCACTCTGATATGACTCATAAATTGCACCGCAGCCGGAGGAATAATATTCGACTGCGGGGCTTGCCTGAATCCGTAAAGGGCCCAGAGCTCAGAACCACCGTAGTGGGTATTATGAATGGTGTGTTGGAGAGACCCCAAATGGAAAAAATGGAAATTGACAGAGTGCACAGGGTTTTTACACTTATTTGAGTGTTTACAAACACCCTTTATTTATGGTTGTATTTTATGCAATTTATGAGTCATATCAGAGTGACTTTTTGCGCTACTATTCTTTCTATTCATGTAACTACAGCAAATGGTGAGACCAGAGGGTTTCTAACGGCTAAAGGTACACCTGTGAAGCATGGTGCAGCAATCAAAGACTTGATGGATGCTCTACTTCTTCCTGCCCAAGTGGCTATACTTAAGGTAAAGGCACATGGTAGACTGAATTCTCCGGAAGCACAAGGCAACCACCTGGCGGACACCGCCACAAAGCAGGCCGCATACGAAGCGCGAGAAGTTAACAACAGAGTGGACATGCCTGCTCCGGATGGAACAACATCAGCACAACAAAACATACAAGATACTGAAGCTGTACAAACCACCATGGTCCTGCAAAGCTCATCTGTAGACTGGACACTACTCAAAGAACAACAGAAAGCAGCAAGTAAAGAAGAAAAGGAGATGTGGATAAAGAAAGGAGCCACATTGAAGAATGGACTCATGGAAGTGGACAAGAGACCATGTTTGTCACGATCTATGTTCCCAGCAGTAGTACAGTGGGCTCATGGTGCCTCTCACCTATCAAAAACTATGATGAACGCCCTGATCAACAAATACTATTTGGCCCCAGGGATCATCCCACTCACCAACAATTTTTGCAAATCATGTACTATTTGTGATAAGTGCAACCCTGGAAGACCAGAGAAAGTGCCCAGAAAACACCTAGCAAAAGCCCAGTATCCTTTCCAGAGAATACAGATCGACCACATCCAGATGCCAAAGAAGTGGCCGATATGAGTATGTTTTGGTGATCATAGATATGTACTCTTCCTGGCCAGGAGCTTTCCCTGTTACCAACATGACAGCAAAGACCACAGCTAAAAAGCTTCTAACAGAATTTGTGTGCAGGTATGGTGTCCCAGAGGTTATAGAGAGTGATCAAGGGCTGGCTTTTATGGCCTCTGTAACCAAAGAAATATGGACAGCCTTGGGGGTCACACTAGCTTTTCACACCCCATACCATCCACAAAGTAGTGGAAAGGTAGAGAGACTGAATGGTACAATAAAGTCTAGGATGTTAAAATGTCCCAGGAGACAGGAATGAGTTGGCCAGACAGTTTACCTATTGCTTTGTTTAGTGTCCCAGACAGTGGCGGCCCGTGCATAGGGGGCACCGCCCCCCTACCCCTAAAAAAAAGAAAAAAAAAAAAGAAAAAAAAATTACAAAAAGAACAAATAAAGTTGTGAAAAAAAATTGTGTTTGCCGGCCTATGTGGTGGCACTGGTGGCTATGGGGGTGGGGGGGTGGTGTTTACGTCCCAGAAGAGGCGCTGATTGGCTGCCTTCTGGGGGTGTAACCTGGGCGCAAGTCATTGCGCTAGGACACCCCCACTTTCCTGATATCCTGGCTGTGATTGGTCCAGTCTACAGCCTGGACCAATCATCATCCAGGACATCCCATGGCCCCATACTGACCCCGCTGACGTTGCGTGCGTCAGTCACGCTGCCACACCGATTCCGACTGGAGTGGACAGACGGTAACGGCGGGAGAAGGGAATGACAGCGGCACCGGCAGAGAGCGGAGCGGAGAGGAGACCGGAGTCACCGGACCGGAATCTAATCCATCCGTCCAGACCAGGCACAGGTAGTCACCAGGCCGCGCAGCGTCTCGGAGGTCATCTGGAACTCCAGTCTGGAAGAGAGAGACACCACACCAGTGCACCACTCGAGTCACGAACAGTCAGTCACCACCGGTAAGTGACTCCTCAGTCCTCAGTCACTCGCAGACAGTCCTCTCCTGTGTCAGTCAGTCCTCCTCTCCTGCACCTGCAGACTGCAGTCTTCTCCTCAGTGGTTTCAAATTCTCACTAAATCACTAGAATTTGCCATCACCAATGCCATCCATGCCTGTACCTACCTGTTCTGCCATGGGCTGGGTCCATCCATCCATCCATCCATCATGGATGGTTGGATGGACCCAGGCCAGGCCAGAACAGGTAGGTACAGGCATGTCACGGTGCAAGATTTATCAAGTTACCCAGGCCGGGCCCAGACCAGAGTGTGCACAGATATCCTTATATATATATATCATCATGGACGGATGGATTATACATCCATCCATGGATTGATATATATATATATAATCATATCTGCACACTGTGGTATGGGCCCGACCTGGGTAACTTGATGTTATTCTTCTTGCACCATGACCTCACATGCCTGTACCTACCTGTTTTCCCCTGGCCTGGGTCCATCCATGATAAGGATATCTGCACTCTGGTCTGGGCCCGGCCTGGGTAACTTGATAAATCTTGCACCGTCCATGACCTGCCTGAGTGCCTGTACTACCTACCTGTTCTGGCCTGGCCTGGGTCCATCCATCCATCATGGATGGTTGGATGGACCCAGGCCAGGCCAGAACAGGTAGGTACAGGCAGGTCACGGTGCAAGATTTATCAAGTTACCCAGGCCGGGCCCAGACCACAGTGTGCAGATAAGATTATATATATATATATATATCATCATGGATGGATGGATGATACATCCATCCATGGATTGATATATATATATAATCATATCTGCACACTGTGGTCTGGGCCCGACCTGGGTAACTTGATGTTATTCTTCTTGCAACGTGACTTCACATGCCTGTACCTACCTGTTTTCCCCTGGCCTGGGTCCATCCATCCATCCATCCATCCATGATAAGGATATCTCATCTGCACTCTGGTCTGGGCCCGGCCTGGGTAACTTGATAAATCTTGCACCGTCCGTGACCTGCCTGAGTGCCTGTACTACCTACCTGTTCTGGCCTGGCCTGGGTCCATCCATCCATCATGGATGGTTGGATGGACCCAGGCCAGGCCAGAACAGGTAGGTACAGGCAGGCCACGGTGCAAGATTTATCAAGTTACCCAGGCCGGGCCCAGACCAGAGTGTGCACAGATATCCTTATATATATCATCATGGATGGATGGATGGATCATCCATCCATGATGATATATATGATAGATGGTGGTGGTCACAGTCTGCATTGATGTCTGATCATTGGGGGCACAGCATCAAGCTGGTGGTCACAGTCTGCTCTGCATTGATGTCTGATCATTGGGGGCACGGCAAGCTGGTGGTCAGTCTGCATTGATGATGGGGGGGGGGGGGGGGGGGGGGCACGGCACGCTGGTCATGTCTAAGGCCTACATACGCAGGGTATCTGTGGCCTATAAATATTAACAGCCTGTGTACAGTATATATATCTGTGTTGGAGTTACTTCATGTGCAGACATTTACTAATGTATGTGAATTCAGTGTGCAGGCTCTAAATTATTTTACTTTTTAAATGGGACAATTACTCCTCTTCAGAATATTAACTTTATGTTTTAATAATTTTACTGAGTTAGTGAGTTTTATACCATCTTCTACCAGGCCGCTGTGTGCCATTTACTATTAATAAATATATAGTGCCAGGCCAGCAGCCTGCTTAGCAGTGAGTGTACACAATATAAGACAGTGCAGGTCAAGCCAATTACATTGTACACTGGCTAAGTTAGCATAGCACTTTACCAGTGTGCAATGTAATTGGCCTGGCCTGCACTGTCTTATATTGTGTACACTCACTGCTAAGCAGGCTGCTGGCCTGGCACTATATATTTATTACTAGTAAATGGCACACAGACTGCTGCCTGGTAGAAGATGGTTCCATCATGGTTATGGAGTGGTGGCATGGTGAGAAGTCCTTGTAGTAGTTCTAGCCTCATCCAGGACAGGGAAGGATGCCACACTGCCCACTCTGCTATTAGGGATGCCCCCCCCCCCCCATCCTATGATAATAAGGAGTCCAGACAGCCTGCTGAGCCACCCTCCCATTCCTAGATTCACACAAAGGTAAAATGAGTAAACTTGACACATTTTAATTCAGTTTTAATAGTTATCACTGATGGAGGTCACACAGTCTAGGAATGGGAGGGTGGCTAAGCAGGCTGTCTGGACTCCTTATTATCATAGGAGGGGGGGGGGGTGGAGAAATCCCTAATATCAGAGTGGGCATTGGCACCTTCCCTGTCCTGGATGAGGGAATGGATTTGAGGACTTTTTTATAGTGACCTGTAATTAGTTTCTTTATATTCACCTGCTGATCCTGCTAGTAAGACTAAGTGCATTGTTTTCAACAAAACAAGCAGTCCTGCAGATGTTGCAGTTAGAAGGTTCTGACAAAGCATTTACACTGACAGAGGTGCTCACAATGATCAGCTTTTGTATATTTATGTCAGTTTCCATGTGCTGCTGCACCTTTGTCTTGCTTGTCTCAACAATACCACTTCTGATCATTGGCATGTAGTCAGTACAACATGTCACTGAATAATGACCACTGTAAAAATCATTAAGTAGGCAAACAAAAAATGTGTGTACGAGGCTTCAGGGTGACGTGCAAAACACCTTCAAACCTCCTAGCCTAACTATCATAACTCTTGATTAAATAGACACTTGCATATAGAATTGCCATACGGATCTCTCTTTTAAACATTCCCATATTGTCATTTGACTCCTAGGTACTGATCATTTAGGAAGTGAGGCACATTTGTCAGCCATGATGAGTCATAGAGAAGATTCTGTGGTAGCTTTAAAAGAAAACCCATTCTCACGGCGTTCTGATGCTGAGAAAAAGAGGCTAAAGGAGCTTGGACCAGATCGTCCCAACTTGCAAATTAAGCAGCAGTCAAGTGATCGTGGTGGAGCTTACTCTCTGAGCTTTTCCACCACTTGCTATGAGAGACGGAGTTGGCTAGCTGGATGTGATGTTAGCAATGCCTTCTATTGTTTTCCCTGTATGCTGTTTTAAGGTCATGGAACTGACACATCTTGGATAACAACAGGGGTTTCTGACTTGAAACATCTGACAGACAAGTGCAAGCGGCATGAAGCTAGCCGAAGTCATCTGGCCAACGCTATGAGGCTCCAGCTTTTTGGGAGCCATAGCATTGCTGAACAGCTACATCAAAGCTACAGGACTGCCATAGGAAAGCACAATGAGGAAGTCACCAAAAATAGACACATCCTGTCTAGAATTATAGACTGCGTGAAATTCTGTGGTGCTTTTGAGCTTGCTTTGCGTGGCCATGATGAGAGTGCCACTTCAGATAATCCCGGGATGTTCCGTGGCTTGGTCGACTTTGTAGCTTCTCTGGATGAAGTTTTGAAAGAGCACCTTGAGAACGCCACTGTGTTTAAGGGAACCTCAAAAACTGTGCAGAACGAACTCTTGGACTGCATGTTGTCTGTTGTTAAAGAAAAAATTATCCAAGAAGCACAAAACAGTGATTTTCTGTCCATCCAGGCCGTCGAGACCACGGATATTGCCACACAGTGCCAACTTGTGCTTGTGCTG
Organism: Pelophylax lessonae; assembly: GCF_965119305.1. NCBI lineage: Eukaryota > Metazoa > Chordata > Amphibia > Anura > Ranidae > Pelophylax > Pelophylax lessonae. Next base: position 327,084,208 of record NC_138770.1, on the reverse strand, counting down.
CGCTACATTGATGGCAAAAACAGCATCCAAGAGAGGTTTTTTTAGTTTATTGCTCTCCATACAACTACAGCTGATTCCATCGCTACAGCACTACAAGAGCGTCTTGCTGTCATTCTTCCAGAGGATCAGAAGAATAAACTCATCTGCCAAGCCTATGATGGAGCTAGTGTGATGAGGGGTGCCACTGGAGGTGTGCAAAGGAAGATCCAGGATGTTTACCCAAATGCCCATTACATCCACTGCTATGCACATCAGCTGAATCTAATAATGCAGCAGGCCACTTCTCGCATATCCAAAGTGAGAATTTTTTTTTCTAACCTTGGAGGGTTTGCCAGCTTTTTCTCCAGATCACCAAAGCGCATGGATGTTCTGGATAAAGTAGTTGCCCACAGACTACAGCAAGCAATGTCAGATGGAACTTCCACAGCCGTGCTGTCAATACAGTCTTTGAGCACAGAGAGGATCTCATTCGCTGTTTTAAAGAAATACAGCATTCTGGTGACTTTGACCTTACTACCACCAGAGAGGCAGGAGGCTTTGTCATGATGCTGGAGGATCAGGAGTTTATTTTTTTTCTGCAGCTTTTCCACCAAATCATGCCACATGTGGACCTCCTCTATGCCAAACTCCAGCGGAAGGACATAGATTCAGTCCACATTAAGGGGAGCATCCAGCAGTTCCAGCAGGCCATACAAAACATCAGGTAGCAGCTGTATTCATCCCTTTCCATGTTGTTGTTTTTGTTGTTGTTGTTGTTGTTTTAATTATTCTTACTACTTCTACATTTTTCAGAGATTCTCTGCATTCCCTGGTTGGTGAACTGAGTGAAGGTGGTTCTCAACCGAAGAGGCGTGCTCGTTTTAACCAGCAACCCATAAAGTTATTGCAACAGAGGTTAGTTTTTATTTGTAGAAAATAATGTGTTTTTTTCCCTCTAGTGGACAAAATTGGTATTACAGCATTCATAGCTCCCAGACCATCAGAGATGCATACAACTTAGAAACATTTACTTTGAATGTACTGTTGATGTGTATGGAGTTCTGAGAAATTCTGGATTCAAAAACACTGAATATGATCTTCCTTTATAATAACTTAAACCTGAACATTTTAACAAGTGCTTTTTGAAATCATAATTTCTCTGCATCCCATACAAATGCCCAAGACATTCTGAGTACATATTTTAAGTTTCATGCATTTCTGATGCTCAGGGAGCTAACACATGACATTGACATTTTGTCACCAGTACCTAATTTTGTTTTTTTCTCATTCTTGATAGGTCTGTGATACCATCCTCCTACATACCATGGAGCGCTTCTCGTTCACAAACCATCTGGTTAGTGCCACCCTGCTTCAAGCGGACAAGTTTGAGCAGTATGCGAGGGAATTCCCAAAGGATGCACTTAGCACTACTGTGAAGACCTATGCTGTACTTGATGGGAGTAGGTTAAAAACGGAGCTTAGTCTCCTCTACTCCAAGGAGCAATTCCGAACATGCGATGGAGCTGTGGACTTATTTCTGTTTTTTGTTGCCAACAACCTTACAGATGTCTTTGCAGAGACTTTCACTCTCCTGAAGATCCTCATCACCACACCCATGACCACAGCAGAGGCTGAGAGGTGCTTCTCAACCCTAAAAAGGATCAAGACTTTTCTGAGGAACACCATGACCCAGGAGAGGTTGAATGCATTGGCCATGCTGTCTATGGCAAAAGAGACTGGTGACAGAGATGACCGATTTCAACCAGAAGGTCATCGAGAAATTTGCATCCCTTAACCTCCCTGGCGGTATGATTCTTTTGGATTTTAGGTGCTGAAAGCGGTACCATTATTTTGCATGTAATTCTTGTGAATGAGCAGCCCAAACCAACTGTATACATTTATTATATATATATTATATATACATATATATATATATATGTATGTATACATATATTATATATATATATACAGTATATATATATATATATATATATATATATATATATACACACGTATATATATATACTGTATATATATATATATATATATATATATATATATATATATATATAATGTATACAGTTTTTTTGGGCTGCGCATTCACAAGAATTACGCATATATATATATATATATATATATATATATATATACACACACACACATATGTGTGTGTATATATACATATATATATATATATATATATATATATATATATATATAAAAAGTACAGTAAAACTGCAGGAAAGGGCACTGGGGAGCAATGTAATGTGATTTTTCTTTATTTTGAATGGTATCAGTGTGTTTGGGTGTTTTTACATTTGAATTTGCCGCCGGTTCCACCCCCCGGCGGACGTCACGTCGCCGGAGACGGAAGCCGGGGCTCGCAGTCAATCGGGAGGAAGCTCCGCCGCCGCACACCGCTCGCATACATCGCTGGATCCCGGAGAAAAGATAAGTAAAACCTCTACCAGGATCCAGCGATCTTCCTAGCGCTACCCCGAGTGTGACTTGGGGTCACCGCTTTTGGCTCTAAAATCTAACCCCGAGTCACACTCGGGAATACCGCTAGGAAGGTTAAGGAAAGAAGAGCAAAATTTCTTTTCAGATAAGGACGCTGGCTTTTTGTGGTTTGTTTTAAGTTTTCTTCTTTCATGTTTGAATTTTGTTAATAAAATGTTCAAAGCAATACATTTGTCATTTTTCTTCCATTTTCCTTCCAGTTCACAACTTTGTGCCGGTCTATCACATGAAATACATGTACGTTTTTTGGTGGTAAATTCACTTTCACTCTCCTGATGATCCTCATCACCACACCCATGACCACAGCAGAGGCTGAGAGGTGCTTCTCAACCCTAAAAAGGATCAAGACTTTTCTGAGGAACACCATGACCCAGGAGAGGTTGAATGCATTGGCCATGCTGTCTATGGCAAAAGAGACTGGTGACAGAGATGACCGATTTCAACCAGAAGGTCATCGAGAAATTTGCATCCCTTAAGGAAAGAAGAGCAAAATTTCTTTTCAGATAAGGACGCTGGCTTTTTGTGGTTTGGTTTTAGTTTTCTTCTTTCATGTTTGAATTTTGTTAATAAAATGTTCAAAGCAATACATTTGTCATTTTTCTTCCATTTTCCTTCCAGTTCACAATTTTGTGCCGGTCTATCACATGAAATACATGTACGTTTTTCATTGGTAAATAACATGACAAAATATGGATTATTTAAAGGGGTAACTATGAATACTTTATCAAGGCACTCTTCCTTGATTACTGATGGCCCCTTTAACACTTGTGTGGCATCAAAGTCACGCAATTTTTTACCACGTTTTTTGCCGCAAATTTTTCTTTTTGTGCCCTCCCAAAAATTTTGAGCACCAGCCGCCACTGGTCCCAGAGGAAGCCATGGTTTATCACCCTATGAGATACTGTTTGGGTCAGCCCCTAGACTAGGATGTTATTATCCGCAACAGTTACAACATCAATCTGACGTATTGACTGATTATGTGATTGCATTGTCTCGTGAATTAACCCGTATCCGTGTGAGAGTGTTTTCTTCCATTCCAGATCCTGAACTAGATACAGGAACACACAAGCTGGTCCCCGGCGACTGGGTCTATATAAAGAAATTTGTACGAAAACACTTCCTTGAGCCCAGATTCAATGGTCCCTTCCAAGTCCTCCTAGTAACTGCCACATCAGTAAAGGTGGCTGGAAAGAACACCTGGATACACGCCTCCCATTGTAAGAAAGCCCCTGGACCTAAGGGGGTGGAAGAGGAGGAATCATGATTCTATATATCCTTTTCTTGTTGGGAACAACTAAGGCACAACAAGCAGCCATTACTGAAAATAATGGAAAGATCACTTTCTGGTATAATTCTTCTGATACCCATGTAGCCACGTTTGATTTCCATGCATGTAAAATACTCCCATGTCCCGAACTCAATAGCAGATCAGAATGGTATAAGACAGGACATGGGGAAGGGTATATTTGTGTCACCAAGGGGTCATGGGGAAAGAATTGTGCCTATTGGGGAGCAGCAGCTTGGAACACAGGGACACCCTGGGGATACCAACCCCAACCAGCTTATGATAGTGAGGATAGCCAAGGAGAGCCCTTGTTGACCCGTCTCACCCTACATAAACCAGGGCCTAGCATGACACTTGTTCTAAATATACGGAATCCTAGTCCCTCTGATAGGGGTGAGATGGCAGATCCTACCATTGAGGATACAAGGGCAGCTGAAACCGGTTTCACAAAAGCCAATCTCTGGCTAGAGTGGATGAGGTACAGTGCTGGTAAGCACAATAAAACCAATTGTTATGTTTGTGGCAGTGCTAGACCACACTTAGGTACAGTCCCATTGAACATACCTGAAGAAACAGAGGAGTGTTTCCTAAGCTTTTTTACTAACACTTCCACTGATTATTCAGCGTGTGAGAAATGGAAGGCAGAATACCCTATCAATACCAGGGACCCAAAGCCTAAAGAAGTTATCATAATATATATCCTGGGAATTACACCTGTTATGTTCCGCTACACAGGAAAGGGTAGAAAATTGGGGACCTTCCCAGGAGGTTGCTGTGCCTCTTACAGTCATGTTTCAACTAACTTGGTGCAAAACCAGACCCAATCCTTAGAGGCTAGAGGGAGAGTGGAGAGGAGAGTGTGCCCTTGCAAAGGCTATCACGCCTTTGCACATCCTGACAGAAAGTGCTCATGACGCGCATATCGGTCTGACCCCAGGTAAAAGGATGAAACGGGAAGCTCTCCTTGGAAGTTTTGATCCTCATGTATATATAGATGCCATTGAAGTTCCAAGGGGGGTCCCCGACGAATACAAGGCTCAAGACCAGGTCAAGGCAGGTCTTGAATCCTAATCCCCATAATAACTGTCAATAAGAATGTAGATTGGATAAACTATATATATTATAACCAACAAAGGTTTGTCAACTACACCAAGGATGCATTCCAAGGGATAGCTGAACAATTAGAAACCACATCCCAAATGACCTTCCAGAACCAGATGGCTCTGGATATGATGTTAGCAGAAAAAGGAGGAGTCTGTACCATGATAGATAAGACCAGCACCTGTTGTACCTATATCTCGAACAACACTGGACCGAATGGTAAGATCACATTAGCTATTAAGAAGTTAGAGAACCTATCAGTTGAACTGAAGAAAAATTCAGGTGTCACAGACCCATGGGATCAATATTTTAATTGGATGAGTGAGTGGCAGAAAGTCTTGGCACAGATAGGAGTGACTGTGTTGATCATTCTAATCCTCCTTGCTTTAGTGGTTTGCTGTGTACTCCCCTGCTTGAGGAAGTTCATGGAGAAAGCAATAGACCAAACTACACCCACATTTGTGAGCCAAGACATAGAACTTGAGGAAGAAGACTATGGAAAACCATATACACCATTGCAGACATTCCCTACCTCTGCCAGCGACCTGTAGGGCCATAGGGAGAGCATCTGACTTCCCATGCGCAAAGACCGTGGCAAGGGGGGTGATTGATTAGCAATCACTCGTCTAAAGTGCGGCGCAAAAGAGTTCCAAGGCGCATGAGGACAGATGTGCTAGGATCGATAGGGACAGGATGAAATAGACATTTTAAGGGGGGAATCTGTAATGGATGTAATTGATGGTTTAGTAAAATGCCTATTTCTACAGTATTATATACAAGCTTATAAACCATTTATACCCATTTATGGTATTTTATGCTATAGTGCTGTTATGCTAATATGCTTTTATGCTATTTACTTATATGGAATACTTTCCTTGCTCAAACATAATTGCCAGATCACTTTTCTCCTATAAATCGAAGCAATAAGAAAACAAGAAGAACAGATGATTTCCAAGATGGAGTCTCCAGTGAGGGACACACCTAGGACAGAAGATGGTCATATCCTGGAAGAAAGTTATATGCGCATAGATACATCCAATCAAATAAGATTATAATTTAACTGTCTATACTTAATGCCATGCCTACAGGACATTTCCTGGAGATGTTCTGTAAGGGCTTTATAAGCTTAAAAGCCGGAAGCAATAAAGCAGAACTGTTTCAACCTGACTGCGTCAGTGTCAGCATTTCTCTGTGTGCACACATGCATTACTCTTAAAAATTAGGCCAGGGACGGATATAACTCTATCGGCATTGTTCCGATCCAAATCAAAAGAGAGAGGGGTTACCAGGGAGGGAAGGGGGTCAGAGAGAGAGAGAGAGAGAGAGAGAGAGAGGGGTGCCAGGAAGGGAAGGGGGGTCAAGGAAACAAAGAGGGGGTGCCAGGGAGGGAAGGTGGGGGGGGTCAGGGAGAGAGAGAGGGGGTGCCAGGGAAGGCAGGGTGGGGTCAGGGAGAGAGAGAGAGAGAGAGAGAGGGTGCTGGGGGGGAGGGGGGGTCATGGAGAGAGAGAGAGGGGGTGCCAGGGAGGTAAAGGGGGGGCAGGGAGAGAGAGAGGGGGTGCCAGGGGGGAGGGAATGGGGGGCAGGGAGAGAAGGGTGGGGTCAGGGAGAGAGAGAGGGGGTGCCAGGGAGGGAAAGGGGGAGCAGGGAGAGAGAGAGGGGGTGCCAGGGAGGGAAGGGTGGGGTCAGGGAGAGAGAGAGGGGGTGCCATGGAGGGAAGGGGGGTCAAGGAGAGAAAGAGGGGGTGCTAGGGAGGGAAGGGGGGCAGAGAGAGAGAGAGGGGGTGCCAGGGAGGGAAGGGAGAGAGAGAGGGGTGCCAGGGAAGGAAGGGTGGGGTCAGGGAGAGAGAGATGGGGTGCCAGGGGGGAGGGGGGGTCAGGGAGAGAGAGAGAGGGGGGGTCAGGGAGAGAGAGAGAGAGGGGGTGCCAGGGAGGGAAAGGGGGGGCAGGGAGAGAGAGAGAGGGGGTGCCAGGGATGGAAAGGGGGGCAGGGAGGGAAGGGTGGGGTCAGGGAGAGAGAGAGGGGGTGCCAGGGAGGGAAATGGGGGAGCAGGGAGAGAGAGAGAGGGGGTGCCAGGGAGGGAAGGGTGGGGTCAGGGAGACAGAGAGTGGGTGCCAGGGAGGGAAGAGGGGGGGGGGTCAGGGAGAGAAAGAAGGGGTGCCAGGGAGGGAAGGGGGGCAGGGAGAGAGAGAGAGTGGGTGCAAGGAGGGAAGGGAGAGAGAGAAGGGTGCCAGGGAAGGAAGGGGGGACAGGGAGAGAGAGAGGGGTGCCAGGGAGGGAAATGTGGGCAGGGAGAGAGAGAGGGGGTGCCAGGGAGGGAGCGGGGGAGGGTCCGGGAGAGAGAGAGGGGGTGAAGGGGAGGGGTCAGGGAGAGAGGGCAAAGCAAGGTCTATGGTCTGGTCAGTGAAAGTGTTCACTCACTTGGAATGGTCCTTGGGGCTCACTGGCTCATTCAGCAGTTTTCCAGTGTGACTGTCGGCTGCTGTTTTTTAATCTTCTCGCCCACCACAGACGGAGCACACAGGAGGGGGGAGAAGGGATGTGAGTGAAGCTCAGGGCAGGCTTCTGGCATGCTGGAGGTGGAGTGGATGGATCAGTGTGGGGGCACAGAACCCAAAGAAGGTGGGCACAATGTCTGATGCCGGGAGCATGGGCCGCCCATTTAAACTGCAAACATAAGGAGGGGGCAGGCTCTGGATGTTCCTGCAGTCCCAGTCGGGAGAGCCTGACAGTATTGGGTGAGTGAGAGGAAGTGGGAGGGGATTCCTCCCGATCTTGCAGCCAATCATGTGGGCACCTCCCCCTTTTCCCCAGCAGTGATGTCCCCCCTGACCTGATGTGTAAAAATGCAGGCGGCACTGGCAGTGATGGGAAGACGCATCCCAGCAGTGGACTATGTTCATGGGCTGGCCAGCTACATGAGCCACATGAAGTATGCACATTGCGGGGCAGTGGAGTGCCTGGCTGGGTAAATAGAAGAGAAGATGCGGCCGGGGTTCAATTTTTTCCGCCTCTCTCTAAGTACTGCCTGGGTCCCATGGTCCCACCGGGACCCATGGTAGGGCCGGCCCTGAGTATATTAGAGCAGTGGTCCTCAACTCCGGTCTTCGGGGGCCAACTAACAGGCCAGGTTTGCAAGATAACTAAATTACATCACAGGTGATCTCATTTGCTGCTCAGTGATTGCAGTTTTCTAGTCTGCATCTCCCCAAGGTAATACTTAAAATCTGGCCTGTTAGTGGGCCCTGAGGACCGGAGTTGAGGACCACTGTATTAGAGTTGAGAAGAGTAGGAGTAAAGAAGAGAGAAGTAGGAGTATGGTAGAGTAGGAATAAACTAGAGCAGAGTCAAGTAGGAGTAGAGTAGTAGACTAGGATTTGAGTAGAGTAGGAGTACATTAGACAAAGAGAAGAGTAGAGTTAAGTAGGAGTAGAGAATAAGTAGAGTAGAATAAGAGTAGAGTAGAATAGAATAGGAGGAAAGTGGGAGGGGAGAAGATTAGAATAGGAGTAGAGTAAAGTAGGAGTAAAGTAGAAGTAGAGTAGTGTAGGTCTGGCCAGAGAGGGATTACTTTGACGTAGTTGGCCAGCTTAAACATGTATTGCAATAGATGTGAACTAAAAATCTTTGTTTTTAAACAAGGTTTGCTACAAAAGGTGTATAGCAGTATGCAGAGGGTTTGATCAGAATGTTTAGTGTTAACATATGGTCACACTCCTTTAACACCTCATACATTATATATATATATATATATATATATATATATATATATATATATATATATATATATATATATATATATATATATGTACTGTATAAGAATCTGAGCACAGGTATATCTTATTTCTATTGCATAGTGAAGGTCAGTGACCAGACCTGAACCTGTAGCTCTCCTACAGCTTGTGTCTATTTGCCCCATATTGGCACTATATCTACTGAAGTATGCTATTAGCAAGTAATTGCATTCTGCAGAGTATAGTAAGAATAGAAATAGGAATAGAGTAGGTTAGGGACTGGGCAGAGAGGGACTACTTTGACGCAGTTTGCCAGCTTAAACATGTATTGCAATATATGTGAACTGAAAACCCCTGTTTGTATGCAAAGTTTGCTAGAAATGGTATATAACAATGTGCAGAGGGTTCATTCAGAAATTTTAGTTTACACACACAGGTGCCCCTGATGGGTGCGTTTATGTTCAAATATGTGTGTACATGGGGGTAATTGTTAAATGCTTGGGTGTAACTTTATTTGTTTCACTAAAATGTTATACATATCATATATGGGACAAAGTCCCCTATGTGACATCATTTTTTTATGACAGGTTGTCTTTATGAGACCTCTGATGTCTCACATGTCTTCCACTGAATCTAATAGAGCACAGATCATGCTCCATAAGCTTCTTCCCTGGACACAATAGCCAGAAAAATTGACATTTTACACGTTGCTTCCTGGTTCACTCTAGCTAGGGGAGATCCTCTCCTTCAACCAGCGACACTCACCATGTGGGTCCTGGGCCCGCTGGTGGGACATGGAGTTCAGGAAGAATGGCGGGGGTGGGGGGGTTCACAGAAAGTGATCAGGTGGTTGTACAGCTGGGACTGTGAGTAGAACCTCACTGGCAGTAGCATAAGGGATACAGCAGTTGAAGAAGTAAGAGGATCAATCCGTTTATTTCAAAAGCTTTAAAACTGAATACAGTTATAAAAAAAAAAAAAAAAAAAACCACAGTAGTTCATTTATTATCTTTTTTTTTAAGTTTGCTTTACTGCCCAGCACTCCTATGATGGCGCGATCTGTCACCCGCTGATTTTGCCACAATTTTACCTTGACTATGGTGTGTTTTTCATGTGACTCAAAAACTGCATCAAAAACGCAACAACGTGTGGGTTTTTGATGCGTTTTTGCTGCGTTTTCAATGCATTTCAATGGGGAGGTGCTTTTTTGGTGCAGTTTTTTTAACTGACCAAAAATGCAGCAAGCAGGATTTTTAACACTGCATTGGAAGCGCAACGGATGAGTGTTAAAACATACATAGAATTTAACCACTTAAAGCGGTTGTATCCCGCTTTTTGACACTTTTACCTACAGGTAAGCCTATAATAAGGCTTACCTGTAGGTACAAATAATATCTCCTAAACCGGCACGGTTTAGGAGATATTTACAGTGCATGCAGCCGCTCGCGCGAGCGGCGCATGCGCTCTGAAGGTCCGGGGGGACCTTCAATTAAGTTGCCGGGAGCTTGCCGGAAAAATCACTCCCGCGCGCATGCGCGGGAGTGACGTCATCGCGGCTCCGGCCAATCAGCGCGCTGGAGCCGATTCTTCCGGCCAATCAGCGCGCCGGAGCCGCCGAACCCGGAAGAGACGACGAGGGATCATGGCAGCGCCCGCATCAATGTCCGGGGGTCCGTGTCGGGGCTTCGTTTTAAGGTAAGTTACACATAATGGGCTAGTATGCGATGCATACTAGCTCATTATGCCTTTGTCTTGCAGGTTTTATTTTTTTATTTTTTTTTGTATAGGGTTTACAACCGCTTTAAGCCCCGGAAGATTTTACCCCCTTCCTGACCAGACCCCTTTTTTCAACTTGGCAATTTGTGAATTTAACTGACAATTGCGCGGTCATGCAATGCTGTACCCAAACGAAATTGACGTCCTTTTTTCCCCCCAAACAGAGCTTTCTTTTGGTGGTATTTGATCACCTCTGCACTTTTTATTTTTTGCGATATTAATAAAAAAAGAGCGAAAAGTTTGAGAAAAAATTACATTTTCAAATTTGTCTTTTAAAAAATATCCAATATACTCAATTTATGTCATATTTTTTGGCCAAAATGTATTTAGCTACATGTCTTTGACAAAAAAAAATTCAATGAGCATATTTTTATTGGTTTGCGCAAAAGTTATAGCGTCTACAAACTATCGTGTAAATACTGAAATTTACGCAGCTTTAATTTCTGACTGCCTATCTCATTTCATGAAGTGCTAAAATGGCAGGGCAGTACAAAACCCCCCCAAACTACCACTTTTTGGAAAGTAGACATCCTAAGTAATGTCCTGAGAGGCATGTTGAGCTCATTGAATATTTCATTTTTTTTGTCACAGGTGTTTGTGTAAAAAATAAAAAACGTAAATGTTTGATTTTACTCCTCACTACCCATCACAGTTTCGGAGGCCCTGAAATTTCAAGATAGCACAAAACCCCCCCAAATGACCCCATTTTGGAAAGTAGACACCCCAAGCTATTTGCTGAGAGGCATGGTGAGTCCATGGAATATTTTATATTTTGCCACAAGTTTCGGGAAAATTACATTTTTTTTTTAACACAAAGTTGTCACTAAATGATAAATTGCTCACACATGCCATGGGTATATGTGTAACGACACCGCAAAATACATTCTACTGCTTCCCCTGAGTACAGGCATACCATATGTGTGAGACTTTTTGGGAGCCTAGCTGTGTACAGGACCAATCAACACTCTCAGGTTTTCTAATGGCGTAAATTGTTCATGTCATCTCTGCACTACCTGTTTCGGAGGCCCTAAAATTCCAAGATAGCACATAACCCCCCCAAATGACTCAATTTTGGAAAGTAGACACCCCAAGCTATTTGCTGAGAGGCATGGTGAGTCCATGGAATATTTTATATTTTGCCATAAGTTCCGGGAAATATATAAATATATTATTTTACACAAAGTTGTCAGTAAATGATATATTGCTCACACATGCCATGGGTATATGTGAAATGACACCCCAAAATACATTTTGCTGCTTCTCCTGAGTACAGGGATACCCCATGTGTGAGACTTTTTTGCAGTCTAGCCGAGTACAGGACCCCAAAACCAATCCCCACTTTCAGGCTTTCCAAGGGCGTAAATTGTTGATTTCACTCCTGACTACCTATCACAGTTTCGGAGGCCATGAAATGCCAAGACAGCACAAACCCCCCCCCCCCCCAAGAGACCCCTTTTCGGAAAGTAGACACCCTAAGCTATTTGCAGAGAGGCATGTTGAGTGTTTTGTAGATCTCACTATTTGTCATAAAGTTTTGGAAATTGAAAAAAGAGGAAAAAAAAAGCATTTTCCTGTTTTTTCTTCATTTTCCAAAAAAAATGAGAGCTGAAAAATACTCACCATGCCTCTCAGCAAATAGATTGGAGTGTCTACTTTGCAAAATGGTGTCATTTGGGGGGGGGGGGGGAGGCTTTGTGCCATCTTGGCATTTCGTGGACTTCAAAAATGTGATAGGTAGTAAGGAGTGAGATCAACAATTTACGCCCTTAGAAAGCCAGAAGGTGCGGATTGGTTTTTGGGTGTCACATATACCTATGGCATGTGTGAGCATTATATAATTTACTGACAACTTTGTGTAAAAAAACAAAAACAAAAAAAAATAATAATTTTCCCGAAACTTGTGGCAAAATATAAACTATTCCATGGACTCATCATGCCTCTCAGCTAATAGCTTGCAGTGTCTACTTTGCAAAATTAGGTCATTTGGGGGGGGGGGGGGGGTTTGTGCTATCTTGAAATTTCAGGGCCTCTGAAACTGTGACAGGTAGTGCAGAGGTAAAATAAGCAATTTACGCCATTAGAAAACTTGAAGATGTGGACTGGTTTTTGGGGTCCCGTAAAAAGCTAGGCTCCCAAAAAGTCTCACACATGTGGTATTCCTGTACTCATGAGAAGCAGCAGGATGTATTTTGGGGTGTCATTTCACATATACCCATGGCATGTGTGAGCAATATATCATTTAGTGCCCGTTCACATACGAGCGACGCTACTTCGCACCGCGACCTCCGAGGTCGCGGTGCGAGCAGCGCGCCACGACCTCGGAGCGGCCGCCACGGACTTCATAACATTGAAGTCTATGGCGGTCACCTCCTGGTCGCCCCAAAGAAGCTCCGGACCCTTTTTCTAAGTCGGAGCGACTTGTGTCGCTCCTATTAGAACGGGTCCGCAGCTTCCCTATGGGAGGCGACCTACGGCGACCTGTAAGGCGACCAGGTCGCCTCACAGGTCGCCTCAGTGTGAACCGGGACTAAGTGACAACTTTGTGTAAAAAAACAACAAAAAAAAAATAATTTTCCCGAAACTTGTGGCAAAATATAAAATATTCCATGGACTCACCATGCCTCTCAGCAAATAGCTTAGAGTGTCTACTTTGCAAGATGCGGTAATTTGGGGGGGGGGGGGGGTTTGTGCTATCTTGAAATTTCAGGGCCTCTGAAACTGTGACAGGTAGTGCAGAGGTAAAATAAGCAATTTACGCCCTTAGAAAACTTGAAGATGTGGATTGGTTTTTGGGGTCCCGTAAACAGCTAGGCTCCCAAAAAGTCTCACACATGTGGTATCCCTGTACTCAGGAGAAGCAACAGAATGTATTTTGGGGTGTCATTTCACATATTCCCATGGCATGCGTGAGCAATATATCATTTAGCGACAGCTTTCTGTAAAAAAAAAACAAACAAAAAAAAACAAATTGTCATCTTCCCGAAACTTAGGGCAAAATATAAAATACTCCATGGACTCAATATGCCTCTCAGCAAATAGCTTTGGGTGTCTACTTTTCAAAAAGGGGTCATTTGGGGGGTGTTTGAACTGTCCCGGCATTTTATGCTCAATCTTAGCCACACATCACCCACTCTTCTAACCACTTGAAAACCAAGCCTTTTCTGTGACTTTTTGTTTACATGAAAATTTTTTTTTTTTACTAGAAAATTACTTTGAACCCCCAAACATTATATAAGAGGGGTAAATCTATGTGCTACCACTAGAAAAAAAGGCAGGGATGAGAGGGACTAGGAAGTAGTGTGGAGCACCCGCACTCTGCCGCTAATTCCTAAGTGTCACCACAAACAAAGTAAGTTAAAAGAAAGAAGAATCAGCGCAAAATGTCACTATTGGGTGGGCCACATATATTGATTGTGAGAGGAGAAGGAAGAGACGGATACCGCCCGGCATGTTTGTGGAGCTCAGCCCGCACTGCACAGGAGGAGAGCACTCCGACACACACAGCATCCCGACACAATAGCTTCACGTGCTATTCACTTGTTTTATCTACACTGGCACATTTTTCACTTTTCCTTTCTGAACCCATTGCACAACTTATTTGTGTTGTAGAGGTTCACTTTTCAGAGGGCACTCATCACAATTTTTTTCAGTATTAATATTTTTTCTCTTTTTTCTTTCACCATCCCATGTAAGATTCTAACGGATTAAATCACTCACTATCTGCACATCCCCTGGTACAACTTGAGGTTGCAGGGGTTCACTCTTTATAGGGCACCTATTGGAGTTTCTACACGTCATTTTAAATACTAATCTATATGAGATGTATTTGAGTTGTTTATTGAATGTTTTATAATCAGCACCTTATTGACTTTGGTTTAAGTATTACAGCAAGAGTTATTTTGCACAGTTTGAGCACGGGACAACTACACAGTATTTATAGAATTCCTGTGAATATTTATTGTCTGCATAGGTTTAGTCCTATATATGTGGCCCACCCAATAGTGACATTTTGCGCTGATTCTTCCCAAACATTATATATTTCTTTAAAGCAGAGGCCCTATAGAACAAAATGGTGTATTTTGTAAATTTTTTTGTCACACGGTATTTGCGCACAGATTTTCCAAACGCAATTTCTGCAAAAAAAATATATTTTTTTTAAATTTATTGCACAAATACACTATATAATTCCAAATTGTTTGGTAAAATTTAAAAGATTATCTTATGCCGAGTACATAGATACCAAACATGACATGCTTTAAAAATTGCAATAATCTACGTACATTTTTAATAGCCTTTAAAAATCTTTACAGGTTACCACTTTAGACTTACAATGGAGGTCTACTGCAAGAATTACTGCACTAGACCTGGCATTCGGGGCGATACCTCACATGCATGCTGCAATTGCGGTTTACATATGACACTACAGCAACGCTTGCGTGCGCCATTGCGCGCAAGCACGGGGGGGACAGGGGGGGCTTGATTTTTCTTTTTTTCTTTTGCTTTTTTATGTTATTTTGACACCTTTCCTTTAATTTTTTTTCAATCATTTTTATTGTTATCACAGTGAATTTAAATATCCCCTATGATAGCAATCTGTAGTGACAGGTACTCTTTTTTTTAAAAAAAAATTGGGGTTCTTTAGACTCTAGATCTCTCCTCTGACCTTAACGCATCTGACCACACCAAAATTGGTGTGATAAAATACTTTCCCAATTTCCCAATGGCCCTGTTTATTTCTGGCAAAACAGAAGTCATGAAATGCTCGTAGCTTCCGGTATCTTAGGTCATAGAGATGATTGGAGCCATTCTCATCTCCAATTAACTCTATGGTTAGATAATTGAAACACCGGCTGCATTCTCGAGTTAACCGGTAGGACAGAAGAGCCCGAGAAAAACCACGGAAGGCGGCTGAAAGCGGCGGTGGGGAGGGGGGGGAGTCCCCTCCCGCTGCATGTAAAAGCAGTCTAGCGGCCAATTATCCGCTAGGATTGCTTTTACATGTACACCGACCGCTGGCTGTAAAAAACGATACCAAGATGATGCCTAAATCGGCAGGCATCATCCTGGTATAACCACTCAAAGTCCAGCAACCTACCAGTACATTGCTGGTCCTTGTTTGGCATATAGTGTAGGTTTTTTTTTTTTTTTCATGCAGCCTGTGGGCTGAACGAAAAAAAAGAGAACCTAACAGAAATCAGCACAGGAATATTGTGTAGTATTACTTATAATTAACCGCCCAAACAACCACCCACTGAATTTAACGATGGGTATACGTGACAATATTCCACGTATACCTAAAAAGTATTTTAACTGCAGTGCTGAAATCAGAAAATCACCACAGCTGCTGCCAGCAAAGGTAACTTTGCTGGCAGCAGCATATATTCTGACACTGTTTGTGTCAGAATATATAAAATCAATGTGGCAGCCGACGAGTACCTACAAGAGAAACAGGTTAACAAAAGAATGAAAAACAAACAAAGTACAGTAAAAGTACAGTAGGAAGAGTAGAAGAACATATAAAATGACTGACACAACAACTGTTTTTGGATTTTTTTATTTTTTTTTGTAACAGTTTTTCCTGTTAACTGCGATTTTCCAGCTTGGGTCTCTCAAAATGTCGATAGCCATCGAACATTTTTCGAGACCCTGTGTTTGTGTGCCCTACACTGTGTCGTGCTGTACCCTACGCTAAAACTCCACTAGTGTATGGTAGCGCTCGAAACATTCCCCGATGCAGAGACCAGGTTGGTCAGTAGGGATGATCGAACGGTTCGGGTCGACCATCGGTTCGACCCGAACATTGGCTGTTCGAGGTTCGGCCGAAATTCCGAACTCTTTGCTGAAAAAGTTCGGAATTTGGCAACCAGAACCGACCAAAATGCAATGGTACAGGAAATGGGCTTTAAAAGCCCGTGATTGGACCAGAACCATTAGTAAAAGCCAATTGAGGGGGCAGGAGAATGCTAGGAATGTGATTGGAGTGACTAGGGGGTCCATAGGCCAATCATTAGTGAATACGCCCCCCAGTATATAAGATAGCCCCGCCAAATTCCTAGCAGTGTAATACAGGGACATGGAAGAGAGTGGAAGCAGTTCTGTTACTTCTGCTTCAAAAGTGTCATTTAGCAATTATTAGTGTGAGGAAAGGGATATCTAGTGTAGTTAGGGTGCTATTTTCTACTTTAGTTAGATGCAAAAATTTAGTTTCTGTAGGGAAAGTGTTAAGTGCCAGGGTGACCGTAGTGTAGTGTAGGGTGAACTGACTCTGACTGCTATGGCAGGGTGACCAAACCCTTCCATGTCAGGGTGACCGCTATAGAGAAAACATTGTTTCTCTTAGGTCACTTACAGAGCAGCGATATGGCTTCTCGCCGGTCAGCCTGCTTTTTTCTGCAGGCGTTTATAGGGATTTTTTGAGGACAAGTTTGGAGTCAGGCATGACATCTGAACTTGTGTATAGGGGTATATATACACACACACATGTATGTATATATACACATACAGTATATAGGTGTGAAAGTAGCAGAACACTATACTTGCGCTAATTAAATAATTAACACCAATATGGCTCCGCTCCTATCACACCTATATATGTGTATGTGTAAAATACATATAAGTGTGTGTGTATATATACCCCTATACAGAAGTTCAGATGTTTTGCCTGCCTCCAAAGAACCCAAAAAAATGCCAAAAAAAATGCCCAGGTGTGTTTTTGCAGCAGGCATTTTTTTTGGGAATTTTTTTGGGGTCTTTGGACGGGAATTTACAAGCCGTTGGGGGAAGCCCCGGTGATTAGGTCGCACGGTGCCACATGCGCCAATTTGTAATTCAGAAAAATGACTAAATAGTGGCACGCTTGTGTAGAAGTTGTCCACGTACAAATGGTACCCCTTTCCGGAAAAGGGTGACACCAAGTCCCTAACTATCTTGCTGCTGCTCCCAATGTAGTCTGGGCAGTTGGGGGGCTCCACACAGCTATCTTTTCCCTCATAGACCCGGAAACTAACTGTATAACCTGTGACCATGTCACACAGTTTATACAGCTTGACCCCATACTTGCACTAATACAAAATACAGAAAAACAGTATATTACGTTTGTATTAGTGTGCAATGTGACAGGGGGGAAGGGGTTAACTGTGGGTGATCAGGGGGGGATCAGGGGGTTAAATCTTTATTGGGGGGTTGGCGGGTATTTTAAGTGAAAAAGGGAGGGCCGAAAGCGCTACACCTGGTCACAAATCACACTTATACGGGTATATAGGAAAATGCTATATAATGTATACAGTGTGTGTTGTGACAGGGGGTGTAGGGGTGATCAGGGGGTAAATCTTTATTGGGGGGGGGATGACGGGGACCATAAACCTACTTGGGACAGAAACTAACTCGCTAGCGCTAAGTCAAGTCACAATCGCACTAATACAAAAAACAGAAAAACAGTATATTACGTTTGTATTAGTGTGCAATGTGACAGGGGGGATGGGGTTAACTGGGGGTGATCAGGGGGATCAGGGTGTTAAATCTTTATTGGGGGGGGTGGCGGGTATTTTAAGTGAAAAGGGGGGGGGCCGCAAGCGCTACACCTGGTCACAAATCACACTTATACTGGTATATAGGAAAATGCTATATGCTGTATACAGTGTGTGTTGTGACAGGGGGTGTAGGGGTTAACTGGGGGGGGGGCGATCGGGGTTAAATGTGCCTATCTAAGTGTAAATGTATGTGCTTGGTGCAGTTACTTACACTTAAATGTGCTCTCCTCTCGAGATGAATCCAAAAAGGATCATGGGAGGGGAGAGCACGTCTTTTCCGAGCCTGTGTTTACATTACACAGGCTCAGAATGTAATCTGATTGGGCAGGACCGATCAACAGTTCCAGGCCAAAAATGATTGGCCTGGACCTGATGACTGATCGGTTCTGAACCCAATCAAGCCATCGGCGGGACCGGTAAGTCACTTTGCCTGGCCGGGGCTGACCGCCGCAGTATATGTACTTGCGGCGGTCGGCAAGTGGTTAAAGGGATGCATTTTTCTTGAGCTTTACTTGCGCTAAAGGCGCTGATAATGGCCAACAAATTCATATTCATTTAAATTAATATTAATAAAAAAGTAGAATATAAAACAATTAAATCTAAAAATACATATTTTGAAAAAACCGTCAATTTCGGTTTCGGCCAAGTATATCCATAATTTTTGGTTTTGAATTTTCATTTCGGTGCACCACTACTTTAACCCCCTCCCGACCGTCCTATAAGGAGATGATGGTGGCGGTATGGTTCAGTTGTTCTCGGACAACGTCATATGATGTAGGGGCACACAGCAATCGGTGGCACGCTGTTTTACCTGAGACATGGCGCATCCTCGATATCGATAAAAAGCTGATGATGCGGCTCTTTACCCATGTGATCAGCCGTGTCCAATCACAGCTGATCACATGTAAACAAGGAAATGCCTGGTATTGACTTTCCTCTCCTCACACTGACAGAGTATGAGGTGAGGAGAGTCGATCAGCCGCAATTGCTCACAGAGAAGACCTGCACAGATAATCATGGTACTTATTATCAGTGCTCTGATTGTCAGTGCAGTCCCAACAGTGCCCATCAGTGATATCAGTCAACAACCATTAGGGATGCCAGTCAGTGCCTGCTCATCAGTGCTGCCAATCTTTGCTGATCAGTGCCACTTATCAGAGCCAATCAGTGCTGCCTATCAGTGCCCAACAGTGCTGCATATTAGTACCTCCTAATCCGTGCAACCTCATCAGTGCCACTTTAGTGCAGTCTCATCAATGCAGCCTATCAGTGCCTATCTGTGCAGTCTCATCAGCGCACATCAGTGAAGGAGAAAAAAAAAATATTTACAAAATATAGCAGAAACTAAGATATTTTTTTTTTTCAAAATTTTCAATCTTTTTTCTAGCAAAAAAATTTAAAACCCAGTGGCGATTTCTTAACAACAAAAGAAATCCCTATTGGTCTCAAAAAATTATAAAAATGTAATTTGGGTACAGCATCGCACAACCGCGCAATGGTCATTGAAAGTGAGACAGCACTGAAAGCTGAAACTTGGCCTGGACAGGAAGAGGGTGAAAGTGACTAAATTCCTGAAGAAAGTAATTAATAGATTTGCTTTCTCTTTGTCCCCAGTCACTTACTCTAGATTATTTTGTAAAGGACCCACATGCTCAGACCTGACCTTTTTACTATTAATATATTTATATATAATAATATATTTATTGTTTGTATATTTGTCCTATATTTTGCAATCTGTAGTTGAGTTTTTGCTGCCTCAATTTCCTTTTTACATATTAAGTGTAACATAAAAATGAAGGAACATTATCATCATTTAACCACTTAAGCCCCGGAAGATTTTACCCCCTTCTTGCCTAGGGCCTATTTTGCGATTCGGCACTGCGTGACTTTAACGGACAATTGCGCAGGCTTCCTACGCTGTACCCAAATGACGTCCTTTTTTGTCCCACAAACAGAGCTTTCTTTTGGTGGTATTTGATCACCTGTGCGATTTTTTGATCATGCGCTATAAACAAAAAAAGAGCGACAATTTTGCAAAAATAACAATATTTTTTCCATTTTCCCCCAAAAAAATGTAAAAATCTAAATTTTTTAACATTTTGGGCCAATTTGTTTTCTGCTACATATGTTTGGTAAAATAAATCGCAAAAAGCGTATTTTGATTGGTTTGCACAAAAGTTATTGCGTTTACTAACTAAGGGAAAGATTTTTGTCATTTTTATTGTTTTTTTTTAACGAGCAATGGCGGCGATCTGCAATTTTTTTTGCGGGACTGCGACATTGCGGCGGACAGATCGGACCCTTGACTGACATTTTTGACACTTTTGGGGGTGCCAGTGACATTACTACAGTAATCAGTGCTATACATATGCACTGTTACTGTAAAAATGACACTGGCAGGGAAGGGGTTAACTTTATTTGAGAAGGAGGGGTTAAGTGTGTCCCTAGGGGCGTGCTTCTTACTGTGATTGGATGTGGCTAGTGATGTAACAGCAGAAATCTACGGTCCTACATAGCAGGACCGTATGATCTCTGCTGTCACACGGGGGAGAATGACAGGCTGCTTTGTTTACACTAGCCGCCTGCCTTTCTCCCGTTGTAACCGTTGATCGGGAGTGAGCGGCGGACATTGGGTCCGCCGCACACATGCGGGGGGGGCGTGAGAGAGTGGGAGCGGGAGCTCGCCTCCAGCGGCGCGCGCTCGCTCCCTAGAGCCTCACAGGCTAGCGTAGATCTACGTCGCTTTGCCTGTGATGGGCTGACTGCCGACGTAAATAGTCGTTAGGCAGTCGGCAAGTGGTTAAGTATTTTTTTTAAAAGGATGATGTCTGGGCCAGATGGAGATGTCATAGATGGTATGCCACTCTGGACTCTGGTTTGTCCGTACTAGACTGGGGGCTGTCAGCAGAGTAAGCCACAACCAGCGTGGAACACACGGAGGGCCGTGACGGAGGCAACATCCAATGGGAGACCTCACACAAGTCAGGACATTCCCATGTCCATATCAACCAAAGAAAGAGAATCAAAAGGAAAATTGGTATGCACAGAAGAAGAACATATGTGTGGGCACCTCTATTATTGCAATCCGAGAGGCCACACATACAGTATGTATGAAAAAAGCTGTATGTTTATAGGAACAACTATGTATAGTTGGGTATATTATAAACAAACACACTAAATGTCATATACCAGATGATCACTATATGCTGTAAATGGAATAAATTATATTTTTTGTGGAAAAATCACTGTTTACCACCATAGAATAGGTAGTGAATTTAATATACCAAAAAGAGGGAGGAAGTATTACCAGATAACTGAAAAATGTAAATGGACCATCAATTCATAGTAAATGTTATCAAAAGAATGTATATATGAAAAGATGTACATGAGAGTATGAGCTATTACAAGCAAACCAAACTATTAGATGAGAGTATGCATCTCGATTTAATAGTTTATTCATTTTGGAGCCAGGGTGTCTAAGGTATGGATCCAGAAGGTTTCTTGTTTACATAGATGTTGAAAACATTCAGCTTGTCAGTATTTATTCGTATGGATTCAATGACCCACACATGGTGATCAGAAATAGATTTTTGGTGATATTCTGAAAAATGTTTAGGAACACTATGTTTAGGATTGCCCTCCTGTACAAAAGTATAAGGGTTCTCCTAACCTTGTTTGAAGTGTCCTGATGGTTTGGCCAACATAGAGTAGACCAGTGTTTCTAAACTCCGATCCTCAGGGCACACTACCAGGCCAGATTTAAAGTATTAATTAGGAAATTAATTTCCACATTAAGAAATTAATTTCTACCTGTGGGTTTTTTGTAGTTTTTGGCAATTATGATTGAATCTTGGTGAGAAAGTTCTAAGTCCAAAAAGCACAAGGACGAGGGGACAACAATGGTAGTGAAGGAAAGACCAAAATTTAGTGATGGGCCAAACCCCCCCCCCCCCCCCCCCCCCTTTGGTTCATACCAGAACATCTCGAACAGGAAAAAGTTCTAGGAAACATGCAAACTCTATTAAAGGCTATGGGATACGGACATGAAAAATCAAAAGTCCTCATTTTAAAGGCTTATATACAAGTTATTGCCATAAAAAGTGTATGGGGACCCGGGTACTGCACTGAGGGACATGTATTAATGCAAAAAAATGTTTTAAAACAATTGTTTTCACAGGAGCAGTGATTTTAATTATGATTAAAGTGAAACAATAAAAATGAAAAATTCCTTTAAATATAATGCCTGGGGGGTCCCCTTAATATGCCTGTAAAGTGGCGCATCAGTACGATGTATGTAGCCTGCTGCAGCAATACTGACATTTCTAAAGAAATGTCATTTAAACTTGCTTGCCTCCCCCACTATGTGAATGGGTATCGCCGCATAGGGACAGAAAGTGAGGTGAAATCTTCTGAACAGGGGTAGAGACAGCATAACAAATAGAACATGGGGTGTTAACCCTTCCCTATGCTACCCAAAAAACTTAAAAATTATTCTTTTGGCTGGGGCTAAACAAAAAATGGACCTGTTCCGACTTACAAACAAATTCGACTTAAGAACAAACCTACAGTCCCTATCTTGTTTGTAGCCCGGGGACCGTCTGTACTATACTTAACTGTTGCTATGACATACCTTACTATTAAATGTACGTTAACCACTTGTCCTCCAGAAGATTTACCCCCCCCTAACCACTTGACGACCGCCCACCGCAGATTTACTGCGGCAGGCGGCTGCTCCTGGGTAAACCGATGTAATACTACGTCGCTCGTCCCTCCTGCCCCTGCTCGTCAGCTGGGGAGCCAGTGCATGTGACAGGCAGCTCTGATGGCCACCGGCCACTCGCGATCTCCCCCCCCGCTGACAGAGAAGGACGGACGGCTGATGTAAACACAGCCGTCCGTCCTTCTCCCTGGGATGATCACAGAGGCTATGTGATTCTGCTATGTAGGATTGCATGTCTCTGTGATGATCTCACAAGCCCAACCCCCCCACAGTTAGAATCACTCCCCTAGGCTTACATTTAACCCCTTGGTCACTAATAGTATTAACCCCTTCCCTGCCAATGGCATTATTACAGTAACAGTGCATATTTTTAGCACTGATTACTGTAGTAATGTCACTAGTACCTCCAAAAGATATGTAAAAAATGTCAGTTAGGGGTCCGATCTGTCCGCTGCAATGTCGCAGTCCCACAAAAAATCGCAGATCACCGCCATTACTAGTGAAAAAAAAAAAACAAAAAAAATTGCATAAATCTTTCCCGTAGTTAGTAGATGCAATAACTTTTGCGCAAACCAATAAAAATACGCTTATTGCGATTTTTTTTACACCAAAAATATGTAGCAGAAAACAAATTGGCCTAAAATGTTAAATACATTTTGATTTTTACATTTTTTTTTTGGGAATGTTGTATAGCAGAATGTGAAAAATATTGTTTTTTTTTTTTTCAAAATTGTCGCTCTTTTTTTTATAGCGCAAAAAATAAAAATCGCACAGGTGTTCAAATACCCCCAAAAGAAAGCTCTATTGTGGGGAAAAAAAGGACGTACATTTTATTTGGGTACAGTGTCACACGTTAAAATAACGCAGTGCCGAATCGCAAAATAGGGCCTGGTCATTAAGCAGCAAAATCTTCCGGTCCTTAAAGAGGAAGTAAACCCTCCTCTGCAACTTGTACCTATAGGTAAGCCTATATTAAGGCTTACCTATAGATACTGTAAATATCTCCTAAACATGTACCGTTTAGGAGATATTTACTTTGCATGCAGCCAGTGACATCACAAGTGCATGCGCTCTAAAGGAACGGCCGCTCGTGCCGTTCCTTCAGAGCCCTGTGCCGTGATGGTCAGCTCCCGCGCGCATGCGGCTCCAGCCAATCAGATGGCCGGATGCTGCAAACCCGGAAGAAGGGCGACAGAACATGTCACCCATGAGAGAGGTGAGCGGTCAGCACTTCGGGGCTTTGTTCTAAGGTAAGTATTTCATAATGAGCTAGTATGTGATGCATACTAGCTCATTATGTGTTTGTCTTTCAGGTGTTCGTTTTAAAAAAAAAAAATTCTGAGGTTTACAACCTCTTTAATCTTTAAGTGGTAAATGACTAGGCCATTTTTTAACGATACGGCACTGCATTATTTTAACTGACAATTGCACAGTTGTGGGACACTGCACCAAAATAAAATGTATGTCCTTATTTCCCCACAATTCAAGCTTTACTTTAGTGGTATTTGATCACCTCTGCGGTTTTTATTTTTTGCACTATAAATAAAAAAAAGACTGACAATTTTGAAAATAAAACAATATTTTTTACTTTCTGCTATAAAACACATCCAATAAAAAAATCAAATTTCTTCATCAGTTTAGGCCAATTTGTATTCTGCTGCATATTTTTGGTAAACAAAAATCCCAATAAGCATATATTGATTGGTTTGCGCAAAAGGTATAGCCTCTACAAACTATGGGGTACTTTATTTATTTTTTATTTATTTGTTTTTTACTAGTAATGTTGGCAATCAGCGACTTATAGCGGGACTGCAATATTGCAGCCGACAAATGGGACACTTGTGGGTTTATTTACTAAAGCTAGAGAGTGCAAAATTCGTCACAATTCTGCATAGAAAACCAATCAGCTTCCATTTTTTTTTGCCAAAGCTTGATTAAACAAGCTGAGGTTTCTATGCAGAAATGTGACTAATTTTTCACTATCTAGTGATAGTAAATAAACCCCTAACTGACATTTTTGACACTTTTTGGGGACCAGTGACACTAATACAGTGATCAGTGCTAATGACACTGGCTGGGAAGAGGTTAACGGGCAATCAAAGGGTTAACTGTGTGCCTTGCCTGTGTTTTCTTACTGTGGGGTAGGTGCTTGTACTAGGCCGCAGGGGTGTCAAACTGGCGGGCCTCTAGCTGTTGCGAGACTACAAGTCCCATCATGTCTCTGCCTGTTGGAGTCATGCTTGAAACTGTCAGCCATGCAATGCCTCATGGGACTTGTAGTTCCGCAACAGCTGGAGGGCCGCTAGTTTGACACCTGTGTTAGGGGAAGGCATGAATCGGTGCCCCTGCTTTGAAGAGACACAGGATCCAGGCCTTCTGTACTTAAAGAATGACAATCTGCCTTGTTTACATAGGCAGATCACCGTTCTCCTTCTGTACTGAAGCATTGGCAGGTGTCGGGGGACATCGAGTCCGCTGTACCCGCCGATCAGCTCCTGCTGTGTATAATCACAGCGGGAGCGCACCCCAGACCCGTAAGTGTCGGATCACATACTAGCTACGTCATCGGGTTCAGCCATGCCACTTTCCCGCCATATATTATATCATATATAAGTTATACGGTCGGCAAGTGGTTAACAATATTTTTGCAATGCATTTTGGTTAGTGCTTATGAGCAAATAAAAGTAGTTCTTGTTTAACCCCTTTTATTTTTTTTTAGTGTTTGAATGTAAACTTTTTTCTCTAACTTTATTACCTTTACTTTGCACTTTGACAACTTCACTTTGTGTCCCAGTGGACCTTATTACAGCACAGGGCTCAAGGCTATAATCCTAAACCCAAGCTTAATTATGTAGTCACCAAATTTGTCTGAACTGATTTTCTGAATTTTGAAAGTTCAGAATGAGAACCCACAATGCTTTAAAAAAAAAACAGTAATGGCAGTGCCCTTTTTCCCCTACTTGTTTACTTTGAAGAATAGGCTACTTCATTATAATATTATTATGCATGGCATGAAAAAAAGATTGCAGTTTACTGCAATATTCAACTAATGTTGCAAGCAGTACCAGGAGGTTTTGTGAAGGAATGAAGACCTCAAAATATCACTTAGGAATTGAATATGTATTTTACATACTGCGTTCCACTGCCATATAAATATAAATCAGCAGTAATCAATGAGTAACTAGGTACTATGCTAAAGCTATTTGGTATGATTAATTGTTTTAATAATCATAAAGTAAAAAAAAAAAACATAAACACAGGCATATATTTATGTCTAATTAACACATAGAATAGCATTTTAATATGAAACAATAGCAACGCTTTCTTTCTATATAGTGATAAAATGCACAATTATCTCATAGAGCAATAAAGGCACAATTTTTATTTTTTTAATTTTTTTTTAAGCAAAATTATATGACACATGGGGCACCACAATATAAAATATCTTTTAGGAGGTCATGCAGAGTTGACACCTGCTCTTTGATTTGACGGCTACCACTTTAGAGGCAAGTATCTTAATTATTACTGTTCTCCTCAATCAATCAGGTTTTTCACAGCTAAAATCCCTAATTAGTTCATAGCCAACTGTTACATTCCATAGAATGACTTCTTTTTAATGTGCAACTGTTAACAATAATCATAGTGCCGTTTGGTTAACTGTTAACAAGTTAGGCAATTTCTTTTTCTATGTTCTCACTATATAGAAAACTAAGGGCCCCACTGAAACTCAACTACCACACATTTGTGTTTATATCATTTTGGTGCCAGACACCACCCCCCCCTTTCTTTTGTGGGTGCACATGAGGAACGCCCCTCAATAAATTATACTGCGGTTTTGAAAATTATGTTTTTGTTTATTTGTTTTTTTTTGTTTTGATTGTGCTAAGATTGTGAAAATGCTCATTTTTGTGGTCAGGTATGAAAGGGCCTTATGGAAAAGACATATATGGAGACATATCTGTACCAACTGAAAAAGCTTTTGGTAAAAAAAAAAAAAAACATCTAATCTGTTTTGGCATATATGTTCTATCTAGGAGTAAAGCACTAATTACTTCAGAAAGGAATATGTGCAAAAGCATCAAGAAGTGTCCTACACTTTTTGGACGCTAGTAGTGATGCAGTCATCCAGTGTAGAAGAGGGGGACTACACACGGTTCATGTCAAACAAGTGTTAAAAATTCAGAATCAGCTTCAGCTCAAACTCATCCTTACATAGACCATGCTTCTGATGCATTTAACCCCATAAGGCTTAATAGTAGAGGTCTCCAATAGAAGATCAAATGCTTCAGGGGCGTGGTCAATGTGAGGAGTTTGAGCTGAAGCCAATCCTGGATTTCTAACACTTGGCTGATAAGAACAGTCTGCACCCCCCTCCTTTACATTGGATGATTGCACAGTGAGCGAGATGTGCTCCATGGGGGCTTCTGCACCTGGCAGTGGTGTCTAGAGCCAGTAGGTGAAGTATACAGGGCTTTGAGCGGTGCTTGTTTTCTGGTGTTTTAGTCTAGTGGGGATGCAATTATAATTATAACATGTGGTCACACCCCTTTAGCACCTGATGGTTCAAATGCATGTACAAGCTATAGGGATTTGAGTACAGTTAAATCTTATCTGTGTGGTAATGCAGGTCAGTGACCAGCCCTGAACCTAGTAGCTCTCCCCTACCTTGTGTCAGTATGCCCCTTGCTGGCATGGTGTCCACTTTAGCATTTGCAGTGGCAGAGCAGTGTAGGACTGGCTGAAAGAGGGATTACTTTGATGCAGTTATCCAGCTGAAATATGTATTGCAATATGTGTTAACTAAACATCCAAGTTTTTCATTGCTTAGTTTTCTGTAAAGGGTGTATAGCAGTGTGCAGAGGTTTCATCTGGAATTTGTAGTGTTTGTGCACAGACACTATACCTCACCTCTGAGTCTTTCCTTGCAGCTCTCTAGCTATTCTGTCCCTCATAGACTCTCTCAGGCTCAGGCCTTAGTCTGTCAACTCCTCGACAGTACAGTGCATACCAGCACCTCTCATGGCTCCCTAGACACATGGACCCCCTCGGTAGGGTGGAGGTCTGAGCTTTAACTCTCATGTGCAGCCAGCACACACATGTGCCATTGGTGTGCTCGCTTCTTACAAAACCACCATATCACACAGTGGCATTGGCTCACCCTGGCACAGGCCTATTCAAGTGTTCCAGAGGCACTTACAAATCAATTATGACTGCCCTTTAAATCAGAATTAGCTAATATCCACCCATACACTACACAGCCAGGTATTCAGGCCAACACCAACATTTTTCACCAGTTGGTTTTTTTTATTTTTTTAAATTTATCTTTCACCAATGATTTATTCTGTTTAATTGTAGACCAGTGCATTATTTATGCCTGGCAATATATTACTAATAAACCAAATGGAGACCTTTTACAGTGGAATAATTCAAAATCTTTTTGGGCCTTACACTAAATATGGGGCTTACAAAAAAGGAAGTACATGCTGACTGGTCCACCCATACATTCATCATATGCCCATGTATTCATCCATTATGTCTAGAACTCCATATGAAATGCTCATGCGGTTCCTCATTTTACCGACAAAACACAGTGCCTTCCCTACTTTGATAAACTTTTCAAAATTCAGCCATATACTAATTTTTTTCTCCGATAAATTTTCCAGGTTTTTTATTTCTGACAAACACATCTGTGTTGATGAGTCCCTTGTCCATTTTACTGGCAAACTGAGTATCAAACAGTACAGGCCCAGTAAAATGGCCAGATATGGGGTGAAGTTGTATAAGCTCTGTGAAAGAGTGCCTTCTGGAAAGAACACTGAGCTGCAACTCCCTGAATGTCCAACCTATATGGGGAACAGTGGAAAAGTTGTTTGGGTCTTGTAAATCCACTATTCGATAAGGGGTATCACCTCACCGCTACAAGGATAGCTACTGTATTACACCAGCCTGCCCATTTTCCTCCATCTTTATCCAAAGCAAACTATAACATGTAGGGCAGTGAGAGCTAATTAGAAAAGGGCTTCTGTCAGGATCAGTGTACTTACGTAGGTCACCTGCTGGTGGCACTGTTGTTCCTGGAACTGTGGGGCACAGTTCCAGGGCCCACCAGCGGGTGTCTCCCAGCAGCTGGACTGTACTTTTAATTAAGCTGCACCTGAGGAGGACTGCTGAGGGAATATAAGCCCGCCCTTCACTGAGGCTCAGGGCTTCAGTATTTTCTCTGCTAGCCTTGTCCCTGTCTGAGCCTGATCCTGAAACCTGCATCCTGCATCCTGAAACCTGTATTCTGATCCTGAGTCCTGTTCCCTGCACCCTGCTTCCTGTACCTGGCTCCCTGCTTTCCTTGTCTCCTGTCCCTGTCCTGTCCTGCTATTTTTTGCTCCGTCCTTTGTATATAGTTTGTAGGTTATATTGGGGTTTTGTACTGTTATCATTTATATTTTGTTTACTTGTTTATGGTCTACTGGTGTTGGTATTGGAGTGTGTCATTTTGCTTAATAAACTTATTTACACCTCTATCCATCTGGGTCCTGATTCCTTGGTGCAGCCAACTGATCTGATCACCCTTGCTGGATGCCTGCATGTGGTATCCCTGACAGCTTCCCACAAAGGCTGGTGACTACAAATTGGGGAGTCATTCAGTTTGCAGAATGAATAAGCTCTGGTCCTGAAGTTGGGAGATTAGCTAGACTTGTATATACTTTCCTCCATCCACAACACCTCAGTAGAAATCCGCAGAAGGCATGGTCCAATCCAGAGACTTGTATCAGGGTGAAAAAGGATGCGCTAACCAGACAAATAAATTATAACTCCCTGAACTTAGGGAGAAATAACGAATAAGTGAAAAAGAAACTAGTGCGTTCAATAAAATTATGCATAAACACACATGTGAAATATAAACAGTGATACAAAAAAAGGGTTTTGTTTTAGAAACACCGTAAAATAATTATTGTCCATATACCACTAACAGTACTGGAAAATAAACCATACATAATGCTATATAAAAACGCATAATGCACAAAACTTGGAGTCACTGTTGATCAATAAAGTTGGTATAACTTTTAAATTTATAACAGCAAGTGATCTCTTGACAATGAATGAATCCACAACATCTGCAATGTTGAGTGCTGCATGCAACCCCACAGTGTCCATACAAGGGATAAGGTGGCTGCTTACCAGAAACCAATGATCAGATAACATATAAACTCTTATACACAAGGATTGGATTGGCTCCAGTGGATAATAGGATCCCCTTACAAACGGCAATCTCTTGCTCAGTGGACTTCATATGCATTCTGGGCATTCCAAGGCTCACATACAAATAAAAAGAGCTAGATAGTGCATTACCTCTAAAAGTACTTTATTGAATAATAAGGTTGCACTTACATGTGGATGAACGAAAACCGGCATTAACGAGTGTGCACGGCCAGCTGCAGTACGGACCGTTCGTAGTGATGATGCGGCTACTCCATCCTGGCCCTGTTGTACCATGTAATTGTATGAAAACATTGTATTGCTTGCTTTGTGTGAAATCCCTAGTGCCAGTCCCTCTCCTTTCCTATTAAAAACTGACCACACTGTACTCTCCTCCAATGATCAGACATGTACAGACACCCCAACCCCCCCCCCCCCCCCCCGGGATATCCTTCACATCCTTTCACTGGGGAATTCATTGTGCTGCTTCTTCTCCTCCCTCATCTCTTATGCAGCTGAGAACAGAGGGAATGTGATCACTTATAAAAAAGGGAAAAAAAGATATTTATAATGTTTTTCTTTTTTTTTTTTTTTTAGCTATACACAAATGCTTTGCCTTTCATTTATATTTTAAACTGAATGGTTTGTCCAAAGAAAACCTCAACCAAAAATATTAGACTACTAGGGCATTGCAGCAATAAAAATAATTGTTCCTATTGCATTGATTGTAGGATTGCAATGATTGCAACACTTTAAACAGTGTCTTTTTCAAACCTGATAAGAAAAAATGGGATTATTATTTTTTATCTGCTCCCTGTAAAATTGTTTTATGAATCTCAATAATTGTTAGAGCATGTTTTATAACATTCAGATTCCATCTTGCACACCTTGAGATATATTTTTGAACTGTAACGTAGCATGGCCCCTTTTTTATTTTTATTATTTCTCCTTAAACATTTTGCTGACACTGATGATCGGGTTTAATTGTTAAGCTACTTTGACTTTAAAATGTCCTATAAAATCAATCGTGACTTGTCAGGGTGTTTATAGATATTTGGCAAGGCTGCTTAGTGACAAAATACATTCCAAAAGACCAATTCTCTTGCATCAGCTATGAGCTAAATGAGTTTAACTAGCATTAAATTATATGCACAATTGTCTATAAAGAAGATGTTCTCTATTTGTGACTCACAGGAGGGTTGACCTCGCCAGATACATCAAAATTGACATTAACTCCCAATCCAAGTTCAAATAAGGCTTAGCAAAAATATGAAATATAAGCAGAGTCCTGCCTAAGTGAAAGGTAAAAAGTATTGCGTTTTAATAAATTGACACCATCATTTCACTATAGAGATTTTTCTGAGGAACATCAATTACAGGTATGACAGGTTGTCTTTTTACTGTAAATCATTCACTATTGGTAATGGCTTTATCATTGATCACATAGTCATAATCCATTGCACATGCCATTTTTTTGCATAATACATAACATACAAATATAACATTTTCATATGTTTTCTTTCTGGTAAAGGGTAACTGAAATGTCTAGAAATATCCTAACCAAAACTACAAAACTACTGTACATACTGATAAATAGCAAAAACGTTTTTTGTTTGTTTTTCAATGCAATTAAGTGAAAGCAAGACACCCCCAATAAATCTTTACAGAAATTAAACAAATAGTGAGATTAATTTAGACTGGAGATCAAGGTCAACAAGATTTGAGATCTCAACAAAAAAAGTTCAATTTTATATACTAAAGGATTCTGCCTCTTCCTGGTCTTTCCCTATTGACATTACAACTTCAACATACAGATTAGTCTTCCCAGTGAGATCCCACCTCCAGCATACCCGCTTGCCGACTGCCGCACGACTATTTACTGCGGCGGTCAGCCCCTCACAGGCAGAGCAACGTAGTACTACGGTGCTAGCCTGTAAGGGTCACGGACCCCCCCCCCGCGCGCGTGTGACCGCGGACCCGATGTCTGCCGGTCACTCGGCGATCGTCGGTGCAGAAGGAGAAAGGCAGGCGGCTGATGTAAACAAGCCGCCTGTCATTCTTCCCTGTGTAGAAACAGTGATCATACGGTTCTACTATGTAGAACCGTTGATCACTGTTTCTACACCTCAAGCCACAGCCAATCACAGTTAGAATCACGCCCCTAGGGACACACACCACCCCTCCCTCTCAAAAAAGTTAACCCCTTCACTGCCAGTGTAATTTTACAGTAACAGTGCATATGTATAGCACTGATTACTGTAGAAATGTCACTGGTAACCCCAAAAGTGTCAAAAATGTCAGTCAAGGGTCCGATCTGTCCGCCGCAATGTCGCAGTACCGCAAAAAAAATCGCAGATCGCCGCCATTACGAGTTAAAAAAACAACAACAAAAATGACAAAAATCTTTAACTTTGTTAGTAAACGCGATAACTTTTGCGCAAACCAATCAAAATACGCTTTTTGCGATTTTTTTTTACCAAACATATGTAGCATAAAACAAATTGGCCGAAATTTTTAAAAAATTTTGATTTTTACATTTTTTTGGGGAATTTCATATAAAAAAAAATTGAAAAATATTGTTATTTTTGCAAAATTGATGCTCTTTTTTTGTTTATAGCACATGATCACAAAATCGCACAGGTGATCAAATACCACCAAAAGAAAGCTCCGTTTGTGGGAAAAAAAGGACGTCAATTTCATTAGGTACAGCGTCGCACGACCGCGCAATTTTCCGTTAAAGTCACGCAGTGCCGAATCGCAAAATAGGCCCTGGTCAGGAAGGGGGTAAAATCTTCCGGGGCTTAAGTGGATACAGATTGTTCTTGCCCCAGTGAAATCCCACTTTTAGCACATACGCACATACGCACATTAGTATTTTCCTTGTATCCCTCTTCCAACATACACGTCTTGCCCCTGTATCTCGCCTCCAGCACACGCTGTACAGTTTATCCTTAATAGACCACAGTTACACACTCCCACCATACCAGTCTACCAGTCTTCTTTTTGAATACTTTCCCTTATAGGCATAGCACACTGAGCCCAGACTTAATTCTGAAGATTTAACACTCAAAGTGAGCTCAACTCAACACAGTAGTCTTTCCTCTGTATCCTGCCCCCAGCACACACATTATCACTCCTTAGTATTTATACCCGCAGTCTAATGCAATCTGTCTGTATCCAGCCATGATCACTGCAGGTAATTGCTAGCTAGCGTACATACTCTGCTGGTGTAAAATTGAATAGAGTCCTGTGTACTGAAGGAGCACCTTAGGGCCGATTCACATGGTCGATTAGCACACCAGGTTGTTTCCAGCAGAAAGAATCTACAAAGTCCAATGTCTGGAATGACAGGTGTGTGTAGCTGTGGCTACTTACATGCAATCCATGCTATCTAATAATCTCTGTGCACAAGTGGAACACAGTCACTTTCCCAACCAGCAGGAAAAATTATAATGCCCCTGGTGGCGATACACTTTATACACCAATCCAGCGCTTAATTACAAAGGTTTATCAATGGAATTGGATACATCTCTCTGGGTGTGTCTTCTCATATATTTTATTTCATTAGACGCTTCTCAGATGCTCTGACCCTTGCATATGGGTCTAATAAAGCTTAATTCCAAACAACCACTATGCCTTCTCTTTTCCTTCACACATTCTCCATCATAATGAACCAAAAACACAAAAGAAAACTATATAGTGTAGTGTCTTCAAAATAATATAATTTAATGAAATTAAATTTGGAATCAAGCTTTATTAGATCCACAAATGGTCAGAGCATCTGATAATCGTCTAATGAAATAAAATATGAGAAGACTTGTTTGAGTCCTTTGAGGAATCAAATGAGGCTGGGAGCTGTTCGAAGCTATTTACAATAATCCTGCATAAACATTCCCCGGTCACAAAACCATGTTGATTGGTGCCACACAATATGCCACCAGAAAATAATGCCAGTGTTTTAATCACTCAAATTCTAAAAGGTCCTGGTAATGAGGAAGGTAAAAACAGAGGAAGAGGAGAGTAGGCTTTTGACTCTTACTTCATAAGCAAAAGGAAGAATGGTTAAAGGCTTCCTAATCAGAAGTGTTTTCAGGCAATGCTCTGTACCCAACTCATTGCAACCCCCAACTAAGTGTTTATGTCACTAGTCACAAATAACCCCCCCCCCCCCCGGCATCCTCGTACTTCCACCACTAATGGCAAAAGTGACATCGGTGGTACTTTGGCAGGAGTCATAATATTACAGCTGGTCCAGGTTGTTTTTAGCAGTACAGAACATGTTATTTCTGTCCTCAACATATGTTTTAGATTAAAGATTATATCTTTATAAAAAAGAACTTCCTTTTTAAATGATGGATCTATATAAATGAAGAGGCTTAAAGCAGTTATAAACTGCTTGATGTTTTGTTTTTTTTTTTCTTTCTAGGTAATGTCACAATGTGCTAGTACTAGCACGTTATGTTAAACTTACCTTAAAACGAAGCCCTGCCGGTGATGAGATGTCAGAGCTGCAGACGCTCCTATCTTCACCTGTCTTGCTTCCGGGTTTGTGGACTCCTTCTTTGTGACTGGCTGGAGCTGCAATGACTGTGTATGGCATGGGGCTCTGAAGGAACAAAACAGGTTACTGTTCCTTCAGAGCTCATGCACCAGTGATGTCACTGGCTGCATGCACAGTGAATCTCTCCTAAATGGTGCATGTTTAAGAGATATTTACACTACCTATAGGTAAGTGATGGAAGTTTACTTCCACTTTAAAGGAATGAGGAGGCTGTTGTTGCTGACCTCCCTTTTAAGAATACTTGTTTCCTGGCTGTCATTACCATAGGAGTTGCGCAATTTCACTCATTTAAGTGTATTCATAGCCAAACCTCTTAATGTTTTGTGTGGGAAAGGGCTAATCTTTCAATATGGAGATGTGTTTTGGGAACAAGTTTGTAAGAGAATTACCCTCACTTTTACTTCCAGTTCAATCTCCTTCAAGAAGTTAATGGAATCCTCAATGGGACACAGACAAGAAAAACTAAACTGACAGAGTTTAACCATTTTGCTGCCACTGACATACAGTATATGTCGGTGGTAGCAGGGGGGTTTGCATCCATGTGTGTGTATATCCTACAAGCTGACTTTTGGCTTTCGCATGAAAGTGATAGGGTTGCTCTAAAGCTGCCCCATCGCTTTCATAGACCCCCCCAGAAGTGCAGCCCTGCCTACCTTACACCTCCCCCCATGTATGTCAGGCTCCGCTGTCTGACTTTTGGGCCTTGGATGCACATGACAGTTGTTACGGGGTAAAGGGGAGGAAGACCAGTGAACATCTGTTCACTGAGCTACCCTACCTAGTACGATGCCTGAAGCAACACATATGTCGCTTCCAGTTTCTGCTGTGGATCTGCACTGCATTACCTTCAATGGAGGGCAGGTGAGACATCAAGGGTCTAAAAGACCCCTGATGTCTCATTACGGAGGAACTAAATGGATATACCTGTGCTCAAATCCCAATAGCTTGTACATGCATAAAATCTATCAGGTGCTGAAGGGGTGTTACCACATGTTAACACTAGAATTTCTGGATAACCTTCTGCACACTGCTTGATACCATACCCTTTCTAGCAAACTTTGCAATTAAAAACAGCAGTTTTTGCATTGAAGCGCATACACATGAAAATGTTGCTTGCATACACTATACATACTATACTATACATGTTACATGTCACCACACAGGTCAAAGTGAGAGCAATAGTTCTAGGGCTATTATTTTATGGTTAACCTTAAACTGATTACCTGCAGACGCTTTTAAGAAATGCCTATGGAAAATTTAGGGTACTAAAATTTGTCTTGTTTGTGTGCCCTAAAACTTACCAAAACAAAAAAGGGTTTGGGTATACATACACTTTAAATTGAGTCACTATTTACTTCAGTTATTTAATCGCATAAAAAGCAAATTCCTGTTCTCCTATTTTTTCTGTGTATTGAAAGTGAAATGGAATTTCACTCAACCTAATGATTAAGGATTCACAACTCTTTGGGTAAATAGGGTTTATTTGATCTTATACTTTCTGATCCATTGAACTGAATCAACTATGTAGATCAGGAGTTCTGAGTTCACCTTTTTTTTTCCCAATCTGCTTGTTCTGGGTCAGTGATTAAACAAGTAAAAAAAACAGGCAACTAATAATTTAGAAGAAGTAAGTAATCAGTAATTTTAATAAATCTTCATACTAATACCTCAAAGTACCAGTTATTTTCTTTTGAAAGATGAGTTAGGCTTATTGCTTAAAATTTCATACAAGGCCTTGCATTTCCTACAGTTCAGGTTGCCATAAACCTTATTGCTGGCATATCACGATTTGGATAAATACATTGAAAGTAGTTTAGACTCTACAACACTCCATCTTTTAAATGCTGCCCCCCACCTTTTTACCCTTGTTTTTCTATGCAGCCATATGACAGTAAAGCATCATCACCTTTGTGTGATGGTTTTGGCTGGTGAGAGAGAACGCTCTTTTTCTCTCACCACTCCTAGAGTAGTGGATGCTGATAGGTGACTTTACTGCATTATCCAATTTTGCCCTGTTGTCAGCCCTGCTTATTACAAAGAGGAACCTTGGCTTTGGATTCACATGATCACATGGAAAAATGAGGGAAAATGTGTATTTAAATTGTGATTTATGCTAATATATATATATATATACAGCAAAATCGTTAAATTAGTCATTCTTGGATGACTACCTTCACTTTAGAAATGCGCTGCTTTTGTCCAGTTTAAACTCTTAGGTCTAACTCTTCTTTTAGAAGAATTATTTCAGCTCAACTTGCACTCTATGGGATTAGTGTGGGAAAGGAGATATATCAAAATGTAGAACAAGAAAATCAATAAGGGAAGGGATGAAAGCATTTTTCATGCAAAACAGGTGAGACCAAGAACATATTGAAGAAAGATGGGCAGAAATGTCTCAGAGGAAATGTTAGCAAATCCTTTTTACACTTTATTGATGGCACACACTACTGGAAGATGCAGTGACGTCTGGTGGAGAAATGAATTCCATATTCCCTTTGTGAAATGTGCTTCTCATCATTTACCTTTTAAATGCATTGCCACATCAATATAGAGAGACATACAAAGATTTAATTGCCATATCATTTATTGTGTAACCATGAAAATAGGCATAGTAAACCTTATATTGTGTGTTGCACAATGGCATTTTTTTTTTTTTTTTAGATGGCTTCATAGCTGTCTAATCAAGAAAAAAAGTAAAAATGAAATCAAACGAAGCAGGTAGTGTTTCAAAGCACATCTACATAAAATAGCAGCAGCTGACCAGCTGCTAGTATTGTTGCTAATGATAATGAATTCTTATTTGGACATTAATTACTCTGGGCAAGAATCCATACGGAGTACAACCACACCCCAGCTCCCTGCCTAGCCCAGCTTTATCAACAATCTGGTCATGGGAACAGTTCCAACATATGCTGCCAATGGCACAAAATGACACTGCTCTATCTTTAAAGTTCCATCTTGCACTCCTATTAATGTTTAAGGACAGGCCCGAGAGTTCAGAAAAAAATCTTAGTATCACGCCATACAGAAACTTTATGTTATCAATAGGCATAACATCCACAACATCTACAGGACGCACAAAACACTTCCAACATATTCCAAATGCTTTACTGGTTCACAGGAGAAAGAATGCATTGTTCCTTTTTTATAAAGGGGTTGAAAAATGTTTAAAAAATCATGAGTTTTGCTTATAGAAACAAATATTGTATGCACATCAAGAGTTCCATAACTTACTAACATTTGAAGAGGGAGACCTGGTTGGATCTGCTAGACCATGGGTGTCCAACCTTTTGGCTTCTCTGGGCCACATTGAGTGTAGAGAAATATAGTATATATAAAATATATACTATGGTTAAGGTATATAAGTAATAAAATGGCACCGAGCCCTTCCCTCACTGCAGCGCCCCCCGCACTAATTTAGCACAACTAGAGGATGATGAAATGAAATCGAATAAGTATACAGAGGTTACTTCTTCTGAGAAATAATAAAGGAACACTCTAACCACCGTGACCACTTCAGTCATTTGAAGTGGTAATGGTGTTGGAGTCAGAAACACTGCACATGCTCCCCCCCCCCCCTCCCCTCTGAGGCAGCCTCTGCCTACCGTTAGTTGGAAGCTGCTGTGGCCGTGCCCTGGACCCAAATTCCTTCCTCCCCAGCAACAAAAAAATTGTCAGGGGGCAGTGAGCCGCATTGCCTGTGGTTCTGAGCCGCATGCGGCCCCCGGGCCGCAGGTTGGACATGCCTGTGCTAGACCATTTGTAACTGCTCAAGTATTAATCTCAAGATTATTCTCAAGCTGCTGATCTACCTAACTTCAGTAAAAAAAAATAAAAAAAGAAGCTCTGTACAGTTTGGCAACAGAAGAAACATCTGTCAGTGGGGTGGGTTTTTACTTATGATAGTGTGTTGTGCTTTTGAAAAAAAAAAAATAAACATGAAAGTTGCAGTGCACATAGTCTGGCACATTTGTATCACATGCATGTGCCTTATAGAGGATGGCAGCATCTTTTGGTGTTTTCTATTATTTGTAAGTTTCAAAATGGACATGTAAATCAAAGAGCATTTTCTTTATGTAACCCTTGCATGTGCTATTTAATGTGCTTATTAAAGAATACTCCACTTAAAGCAAGCGTTTGTTACCCCAACATTTCATATTCCTGATATGTGCCTTCTGTACCATGTACTTGTATGAGAAAGGGTCCTGTTCTCTTTGTATTGCTTTCTTTATGTGAAATCCTTGGTGTTCCTGCTAGCCCCCTTGCTTTCCTTTTAAAAACTGACCACACTAAGTGGGAGAACACACCGTGGTTAGTTTCATGCTATGCTGGGAACTCAGTGCGCTCTCCTCCAATTCTCAGACCTATCCTGACATGCCCTAGCTGCACGGCCTTTCGCTGGGAAGCTCAGTGTGCTGCTGCTTCTCCTCCCCCCCCCAGCTCATATGCAACTGAGTACAAAGGAAATGTGATCATTTATGAAAAAGGGGAAATAGCTATTTTTTAAATCTATACAAAAATGTTTTGCCTTTTATTTGTATTTTAAACTGAAAAGGTTGCTTTACAAGGTGATCGTTTACAATTACTTTAAGGCTTATATGTAGAATAGACGTATAAAAATCCAACATTATTCAAATATCTTTATTTACAAATATACTCCCCCTGTATATGCCCTTGTTTTCTGTTAACTACCTTATTAGGTATTGGGAAATCATTTTCTTCACACCTGTTTCCAATGTAAGAAATGGGTATGCAGCTCTCTTCAGCCTACCAGAGCCAAAAAAAGTGTTTCTTTGCAGTCTACGTAACTATCCTCCTATGTAGGCCACCCATTGAACCACAGTTCCTATGAGCTTAAAGATGTCTGTATGAAGACTTATTTGAAACATAGGTGGTGCAGTGAATAGGAAGGATATCAGCAGTAAAAATGATGGCAACCCTTTTGATCAATGTGAGCAATAACGCAGTGCTAAAGCCGCAAGTACAGGGTGACAGCGCTGTACCTATTTCTCTGCAGGGCAATTGAACATTGTCATCCTGTTAGGACTGCTCATGTGCAGAATCACCAGGTATTTTCTTACATTACACAAAGTTAAATATACAATTTGCTTGTATTTTTTTTTTTTCAGAATCACGTTTTTTTCGTTTAATAAAGAAAACAATACAAACAAGCGCCACGGTGTCTGACATCATTACAAAAAGTGATATATAAAGCAAGCTTCCAGCATTATGTTGAAAAAAACCGCTGTAAAAAAAAAAAAGGCTCGTTGGATAACAGGTTTGACATCCATTTGAGTAGGTTCACTGACCCTAATCGTATACATTAAATGCCAGAAGACTTTTTTGCCACCTTCTCACAATATTACATATTGACAAGATGACAGACTTGGAGATCGGCCAAAAGATAAAAATTAAGTAAGAAAAAGTAAAAAAAAAAAAAAGAGAGATAAAAAATAAGTGAATAAGAGAAACCATAGAGTAAATGCATAAACAAATACCAGATGCAGAGCAAGTGAATCTGACTGGATATCAGGGTTTCCAACAAGTATGTACGAGAAAGAGAAATCTCAGCATAGAAAGTCGCTCCCAATTCAATAAGCTGGCACACTAACAGGGCTGCCTGGAAGTAATCATTTTATAAACCTTTGTGGGGGGAAAAATTAGTCACGAGTAATGATATCATATGAATAGTATAGCCATCCCGACCACATGTCTCTGAATTTTGTTTTTCTTATGTTGTGAGTTGAGAACCCACCTCTCCATTTGCTTTGTTTTTTAACCACTTTACCACCGGAGGATTTTGCTGTCTTCCGTCCAGGCCACTTTTTGCGATTCGGCGCTGTGCGACTTCAACTGACAATTGCGCGGTCGTGCGACGCCGTACCCAAACGAAATTTACGTCCTTTTTTTCCCACAAACAGAGCTTTCTTTTGGTGGTATTTGATCACCTGTGCGATTTTTACTTTTTGCGCTATAAACAAAAAAAGAGCGTTTATTTTGAAAAAATAACAATATTTTTAACATTTTTTTATATGAAATTCCCCCCAAAAAAGATGTAAAAACCAATTTTTTTAAAAATTTTTGGCCAATTTGTTTTCTGCTACCTATGTTTGGTAAAAAAAATCGCAATAAGCGTATTTTGATTGTTTTGCGCAAAAGTTATTGCGTTTACTAACTAAGGGAAAGATTTATGTCATTTTTGGTGGTTTTTTTTAAACGCGTAATGGCGGCGATCTGCGATTTTTTTTGCGGTACTGCGACATTGCGGCGGACAGATCGGACCCTTGACTGACATTTTTGACACTTTTGGGGGTACCAGTGACATTACTGCAGTAATCAGTGCTATATATATGCACTGTTACTGTAAAAATGACACTGGCAGGGAAGGGGTTAATTTTATTGGAGAGGGAGGGGTTAATGTATGCCTGGTGCTTACTGACGTGTAGGGGGGGAGGTGACTGAGTGAGTCATGGACAGATCGGATGTCCAGCTATGCTGAACACTCCGATCTGTCACTCCCTGTCACTATGGAGATCCGCCCGCTTGTGTTTACACAGGCGGGCGGATCTCCACACTAGATCCCCGGTGATCGGGGCAGAGCAGCGGCAATCGCCGCTGCTCCTCCCCTGGCCCGACTCGCGCTGTGAATGAAAACAGCGGGAGCGAGCCTCCGGCGGCGCGCAAGCGCCGCCCAGAAGGGGGAGTGTCTGACGACGTAGTACTACGTCGTCAGACGATAACGAGCCACTCTGCCGCAGTAATATTACTGTGGGCGGTGGCAAAGCGGTTAAGGTTGTTTAAGGTAAGGCTTTAAAATCATTAGCCTATAGTTCTACTGTGCTCTCCACTATGTTATTTGTTCAGTATCAGAGACCAGTTGTCAGGAGTTGCATTACTAGTTTCAGGGGAGGGCTGGCAGCCTTAGGCCTGGGGGGCAAGTACAGTCAAGTGGCCTATTGAACCACCAAATCAGCTCACCATCCATGCCTGCCTGGTTTTATAACAGATATTGATGTTATGAAGCAAGACAAACATGATGCAATGTGGTAACATAATTTAATGTTAATAGTAACAAAGGAGGTTTAACAAAAATACATGACATCATGACAGGCGGGACCTAGGAAGCTAGAAGAACAGTATTTCTCCTGCGCTCGAGTGGCCTAGGAAGCTTCTGTTGGGCGCAGATCACTCTGCCTGACAGGGAAGTAACTGTGTTAGTATTGTGCAGGCCGGGTGCAGGAGCGTATTCTGCACACTCATACCGCTCCGCTGCAACTCTGCAAATACAACATTGTGTAACGGTGACCGGCAGCTGTATACAGTGTCTGGCCCCTACATTAATCCAGCCCTGAGTGCTGCCTTTTTACCCGGCATCCGAGAATCCGGGGGGGGGGGGGCGAAATGTACACAAACTCTTTTTTTCTTACAGTGATACTAAAGTTTTTTTTTTTTTTTGTTTAAAAATACGAAACATGTTATACTTACCTACTGTACATTGGTTTTGCACAGAGCAGACCAGATCCTCTTCTTCTTGGGTCCCCACCGGGGCTCCTGAACCCTCTCTCCAGCTCAGTGCCCCCACAACAAGCAGCTTGCTATGGGGGCACCCGAGCCTCTGCTCTGTGTGTCCATTCAGACATGGAGCCGTAGCTTAGCCCCGCCCCGCCCACTCCCTCTCTTTATTGGCTCATTGACTTTGACTGACAG
This sequence comes from Pelophylax lessonae, assembly GCF_965119305.1. Taxonomy (NCBI): domain Eukaryota; kingdom Metazoa; phylum Chordata; class Amphibia; order Anura; family Ranidae; genus Pelophylax; species Pelophylax lessonae. The sequence goes on along the minus strand of NC_138770.1, from coordinate 327,042,105 downwards.
CAGGATTGAGACCATTCCCCAACTAGCCTCCAAAGGACAGAAAAAGTGGACTCTGTACCACTTAGGCAAAATACACATAAAGTAAAATTCAAATTTTTATTTATACAAAAAGATAAAAAGAGGATATCCAAACACAGAATATAGAACATAATTCCCAATGTTCATATCAAAATACATATTGACTAATACAGGCAGCCGAGTCTCTCGTGCAACATCACTGGAGTGAGATGGGGCTCAGGTAAGTATTAGGGGGGCTGCTGCACACAGGATTTTTATCCTAATGCATAGAATGCATTGAGAAAAAAAAAAAAAAAAAACCTTCTGCCTTTAGAACCACTTATAGGTTCACTGTCTTAGAGTTGTTAATTGCCTGAATCAGGAAAATCTTGTAACTCAAACTCATATATTTGTGTTTTTGTTTGGTGCTAGCTTCCCAGCATCCATTAGAAAATGGAAAATTGTCTTTCAAATACTTACCATAATTTTCCTGTCCTGATGGACTCCATGGCAGCATACGTTCAGGTAGCCCCGCCTCCTCTCCTACCCTATAGGACCCCACTACCATAAATCTTTGCTCCTTTTCAGCATCCATGTTCTGTAACTAGCCTACTCAGGAACTGGGAGGACACTCCTGCTGCAATGGAGTCCATCAGGAAAGGAAAATTATGGTAAGTATTCGATAGACAATTTTCCATTTTCCTGACAGACTCCATGGCAGCATACGTTCGGAAAATAACTCGCCAAACACACCTGGGTGGGCAGATGCTCAACAAAACATTTAATTGGTACCATCAACCGACAGCACTTGAACACCAAAACAAAACTAACTCAACATAATAATGGGACAGGAAGGTGTTGATAGACGACCAGGAAGCTGCCCTGTAGATCACTTCAGAAGTAATGAGCCAAAAGACTGCCCACGACGTAGAAATGCTTCGGGTTCAATGTGCCGTCACTGCCTCCGGAGGAGCCAAGCCCTTTGCTCTGTATGCCCACTGAATGGCCTGAACGATCCACGCAACTACCACTCTGGAAGAAGCCTGCATTCCTTTTTTCTTCCCATGAAGAAGAACGAAAAGAAAATATGACTGACGAAAGGAAGATGTGGCCGTCAGATATTGTTTCAGGGTATCATCCACATCAAGAGGATGGACCAAAGAATCTTCACCAGTCCTGAAGGTGGGAAGGACAATGTCTAGGTTTTCATTAACCACGTTAACACTAGCCACTGTGCTGCTACTGCGGCACAGTGGCTCGTTATCGTCTAGCGATGTAGACCTACGTTGCTAGACTCCTCCCCCTGTAGGCGGCGCTCGCGCGCCGCCGGAGGCGCGCTCCCGCTGTTTTCATTCACAGCGGGAGTCGGGCCAGGGGAGGAGCGGCGGCGATCGCCGCTGCTCTGCCCCGATCGTCGGGGAATCCAGTTTGGAGATCTGCCCGCCTGTGTAAACAGAGCGGGTGGATCTCCTAAGTGACAGGGAGTGACAGATCGGAGTGTTCAGCATAGCTGAACATCCGATCTGTCCCTGGCTCACTCAGTCACCTCCCCTCCGACACGTTAGTAAGCACCAGGCATACATTAACCCCTTCCTCTCCAATAAAATTAACCCCTTCCCTGCCAGTGTCATTTTTACAGTAACAGTGCATATTTATAGCACTGATTACTGCAGTAATGTCACTGGTACCCCCAAAAGTGTCACAAAATGTCAGTCAAGGGTCCGATCTGTCCGCCACAATGTCGCAGTCGCGCAAAAAAATCGCAGATCGCCGCCATTACTCGTTAAAAAAAAACCACCAAAAATGACATAAATCTTTCCCTTAGTTAGTAAACGCAATAACTTTTGCGCAAACCAATCAAAATACGCTTATTGCGATTTTTTTTACCAAACATGGGTAGCAGAAAACAAATTGGTTTTTACATCTTTTTTGGGGGGAATTTCATATAAAAAATGTTAAAAATATTGTTATTTTTTCAAAATAAACGCAGTTTTTTTGTTTATAGCGCAAAAAGTAAAAATCACACAGGTGATCAAACACCACCAGAAGAAAGCTCTGTTTATGGGAAAAAAAGGACGTAAATTTCGTTTGGGTACAGCGTCGCATGACTGCGCAATTGTCAGTTAAAGTCACACAGCGCCGAATCGCAAAAAGTGGCCCAGACGTAAGACAGCAAAATGCTCTAGTGGTAAAGTGGTTAAAGACAGAGGTAACCTTGGGATTTGACCTCAGCATAGGGATTAAGACTACTCTATCTGGAAACAAGTTAGGAAAGGCTCCCTTGAACACAGGTTCTGAATCAAGGAAACCCTCTTAGCGGAGGTTATAGCCACCAGAAACACTGTCTTGAGAGTGAGTTCCTTGATCGATAAAGGAACAGTAGAAGCCACACTGAGCAATTTTGGGAATCTTGGCTTCCTTTGAGGCCTAAGCCTAATTGCACCTTTAAAAAATTGACGGACCAGTGGGTGCTTGGCCCAAGACACTTCCATAAACGCTGAGATGGCCGAGCGAGCTGACTGACAGAGACAGTCAGTATGGGATTATTGCTAGGACATCCACCGCTTCTATCCTCAGCCTCCGAAGAAACTGAAGAATAATTGGGACTGGTGGGAAGGCATAGGCTCTGCAAAACTTCCAGCGGTTTGTAGAAGCATGCACCCCGGAGGCCCGGGGATCTCGGAACCTTGCGTAGTATTTTGAAAGTTCTTTCAAGGGACTGCAAAGAGGTCTACCTCCGGGGAGAACCCCAGAGACAGAACTCACTCGAAGACTTCCCGATGGAGAGACCACTTGTTGTTGTCTAGTCTGACCCGAGAGAAAGTCCGCTTCCACGTTCTGTACTCCCAGAATATAAGCTGCCAATAGATTGGACGGGTTCTTCTGTACCCAGGACATTATTGGCTCCATCTCCCGGAGCAAGGCTGCGAGTTCCTCCCTGTCTCTTCACATAGGCCACAGACGTGTTGTCTAGCCTGAACATCACCGAGGTCCCCTGAGTCAGATGACGAAAGGCTTGTAGTGCCCTGAAGGCAGCCTGAGGCTGTAGGACATTGGAGACTACTCCGCGGGAGGGAAAGGACCATCTGCCCTGCGACACTTCTGACAGACAGTGAGCTCCCCACCCGGTATTGCTGGCATCTGAGGTTACCATGACCCATGAGACAGGGGCTATGGAATGACAATTAAGGAGATTCTCCCTTAGCAACCACCAGGGAAGGCACCAGAAAGATGCATTGAGACATGTCCCTTGACATCCACTGCTGTAGGAAGCCTCTCTGGAAGGGCCCCATCCTCCAAAATGCCCATTTCACCATGGGAGCTGTGGCTACCAGAGTTCCAACCATCCTCAGGCACTGCCGGGCAGTGAGATGGGAGGAAGAGAGAGCGAGAGCAATCCTATCCTGAATCACTGGGATATTCTCTTCGGGCAGCGAGATAGTGCTTTCCACTGTATTGAACTGTGCCCCTAGAAACACGAGAGATTGTGTGGTCACCAGGTGACTTTTCTCTAAATTCAGTACCCACCCAAACTCATGGAGAACAGAAATTACTTGATCCAAGTGCTCGAGAAGTTGAGACCTGTCCTGAGACAGGAGGAGCAGGTCGTCCAGATAGTGATGCAGTCGGACGCCCCTGATCCTGATTAAGGCCAACACCGCCAACAAGACCTTTGAAAATGTATGATGCAATGTTGAAAGCCAGAAGGGGAGACAAGTGAACTGAAGGTAGGCCCGTCCGATGACGAAGCAGATGAACTTATAAGAAAAAAAATATAAAAATATTTCCGCGCTAATAATAATGAATAAAAGGAAATGATAAATATCAGCAGCCAACACAAAATCAACCAACAGTGATTCAAATTGCAATATAACATAAAAGTGTAGCGCTACGGAAAAATGATACTCATAAGAATAATAATAAATTAGTGTCCAAATAAATGAGTCCCTAATAATCACGATAGTGTATGAAAAAATGTCCAACTGAGTTAATCTTCAATAAAGTGAAGAAGACATAAATCCACAAGTGCAATAGTCCAAAAGAAAGGGGAGGAATTCTTCCCAGGGCACCAGGAGTGTATGAAGGAAGGGGAACACCTCTGTGATGGGATATGATAAGCAGCTTACCAAATTTCCATGGCTGCTCAGATTAGTGAGCTAGCCTCTCCCAGCTGTTAAATCCAAACCACTGAAGGTTGAAAGGTACTTTTTTAGCTCCAAGGAATCACCACTTGAGATGTAGTAGGATCGGTATGGGATTGGCACTCATCAATAAATATCGTCAATCATACATGAATGTGTGAAGAGAGGAGAGAGGCAACACACATAGCGTAATCCCATTTAAAACTTATGGTCTTGTTTATTTAAAAGTTATACTCACAGTGTATCTTTACTGTGAGTACTCCAGACGCAACGTCCACACGCCCCTTGAAACTAGCCGGCCTCCATCACCTACTATCTGGGACTGTTTTGCGGGACGCCGCATCCTCATCCCTGACATAGCTATTGATATGCCTGTTTGTTAAGATACACTGTGAGTATAACTTTTAAATAAACAAGACCATAAGTTTTAAATGGGATTACGCTATGTGTGTTGCCTCTCTCCTCTCTTCACATATTCATGTATGATTGACGATATTTATTGATGAGTGCCAATCCCATACCGATCCTACTACATCTCAAGTGGTGATTCCTTGGAGCTAAAAAAGTACCTTTCAACCTTCAGTGGTTTGGATTTAACAGCTGGGAGAGGCTAGCTCACTAATCTGAGCAGCCATGGAAATTTGGTAAGCTGCTTATCATATCCCATCACAGAGGTGTTCCCCTTCCTTCATACACTCCTGGTGCCCTGGGAAGAATTCCTCCCCTTTCTTTTGGACTATTGCACTTGTGGATTTATGTCTTCTTCACTTTATTGAAGATTAACTCAGTTGGACATTTTTTCATACACTATCGTGATTATTAGGGACTCATTTATTTGGACACTAATTTATTATTATTCTTATGAGTATCATTTTTTCGTAGCGCTACACTTTTATGTTATGAAGCAGATGAACTGGTGGAAATTCCTTGCATCTAGAACATGAAAGTAGGTGTCCTTCAGATCTATGGACGCTAGCCAGTCTCCCGGTTGGACCGAATGCTTTATTGTAAACAGAGATTCCATTTTGAATTTTTCTCTGCAGATGAACTGGTTGAGATGTGTAAGATCTATCACGGGTCTCCAGGTGCCGTACTTTTTCCGAACCATAAAGAGAGGTGAATAGACTCCTTGTCCCCTTTCGATTTCTGGAACTGGAACCACGACATCCTGAACTAACAGGGATTCTACGTAGCAAAGGAGAGTCTGCCTTTTTTCTGCAGAGGAAGGAAGAGACGTGGGAATGAATCTGAGCTTGGGGGGGTGCTGCTCAGGGCCGGCGCTACCAGTAAGGCGACTAAGGCAGCTGCCTAGGGCGCAGCTTAACAGGGGGCGCCGCCATTCTGCACCCCGAATCAGTAGTGGACCGGCCGGTGTGGCACTCCTCATGCTGTGCCGCCTGAGCGCTACAGCAAGCGAGCCCCAGGCAGCACACACCACTTGTCTAGAGCGCACATTAGAATAGTCGGGGCGCCAGAAGTGCCCTCCATAGAATCCTGGGGATCCAGCTCGGCGCTCACTGCCCTCCGGTCTCCGCCCCTCCAGCTGATTTCTGCTTGAAGAAGATCAGGAGCCGATCTCCAATCACACTCAGGGAGCTGGGCTTGTGCCTCTCCAGACGCCCCCCCCCCTCTGCTCCGTGTTCAACTTCTGGCAGAAGCAGATTGCTGGACACCGGACAGTCTCCCATCCCCCATCACATGCCGAGGACAGCATGCAAGGTGAGATGATGTGTGTCCCGTCCTCTCCCACCCCTCACACAGACAACACAGTACACTCCCCCACCCGGACACTGGCCTCACTCTTCATACATGGGGGGCTGCATTGTATGATATTGGGGGGGGGGGCTGTATTGTATGATATGGAGGGGGCTGCCTGCATTGTATCATGGGGGGGGGGGCTGTATTGTATGATATAGAGGGGGCTGCCTGCATTGTATCATGGAGGGGGGGGGCTGTATTGTATGATATGGAGGGGGCTGCCTGCATTGTATCATGGGGGGGGCTGTATTGTATGATATGGAGGGGGCTGCCTGCATTGTATCATGGAGGGGGGGGGGCTGTATTGTATGATATGGAGGGGGCTGCCTGCATTGTATCATGGGGGGGGGCTGTATTGTATGATATAGAGGGGGCTGCCTGCATTGTATCATGGAGGGGGGGGGCTGTATTGTATGATATGGAGGGGGCTGCCTGCATTGTATCATGGGGGGGGGCTGTATTGTATGATATAGAGGGGGCTGCCTGCATTGTATCATGGAGGGGGGGGGCTGTATTGTATGATATGGAGGGGGCTGCCTGCATTGTATCATGGGGGGGGGGGCTGTATTGTATGATATAGAGGGGGCTGCCTGCATTGTATCATGGAGGGGGGGGCTGTATTGTATGATATGGAGGGGGCTGCCTGCATTGTATCATGGGGGGGGGGGGGCTGTATTGTATGATATGGAGGGGGCTGCCTGCATTGTATCATGGGGGGGGGCTGTATTGTATGATATAAAGGGGGCTGCCTGCATTGTATCATGGAGGGGGGGGGCTGTATTGTATGATATGGAGGGGGCTGCCTGCATTGTATCATGGGGGGGGGGGCTGTATTGTATGATATAGAGGGGGCTGCCTGCATTGTATCATGGGGGGGCTGTATTGTATGATATGGAGGGGCTGCCTGCATTGTATCATGGGGGGGGGGGCTGTATTGTATGATATAGAGGGGGCTGCCTGCATTGTATCATGGGGGGGCTGTATTGTATGATATGGAGGGGGCTGCCTGCATTGTATCATGGGGGGGGGGCTGTATTGTATGATATAGAGGGGGCTGCCTGCATTGTATCATGGGGGGGGGGCTGTATTGTATGATATGGAGGGGGCTGCCTGCATTGTATCATGGGGGGGGGCTGTATTGTATGATATGGAGGGGGCTGCCTGCATTGTATCATGGGGGGGGGGGCTGTATTGTATGATATGGAGGGGGCTGCCTGCATTGTGTCATGGGGGGGGGCTGTATTGTATGATATGGAGGGGGCTGCCTGCATTGTATCATGGGGGGGGCTGTATTGTATGATATGGAGGGGGCTGCCTGCATTGTATCATGGGGGGGCTGCATTGTATCATATGGAGGGGGCTGCATTGTATCATATGGAGGGGGCTGCATTGTATCATATGGAGGGGGCTGCATTGTATCATATGGAGGGGGCTGCATTGTATCATAGCAGCCCCCTCTATATCATACAATACAGCCCCCCCCCATGATACAATGCAGCCCCCTCCATATGATACAATGCAGCCCCTTCCATATCATACAATACAGCCCCCTCCATATGATACAATGCAGCCCCTTCCATATCATACAATGCAGCCCCCTCCATATCATACAATGCAGCCCCCTCCATATCATACAATGCAGCCCCTTCCATATATCATATGGAGGGGGCTGCATTGTATCATATTGAAGGGGCTGCATTGTATCATGGGGGGGCTGTATTGTATGATATGGAGGGGCTGTATTGTATGATATGGGGAGGTTGTTTTGTGTAGGCTGTATTGTGTGATATGGGAGGTGTGCTGTATTATATGGGGGGGGGGGCTGTATTGTGTGATATGGGGGGGCTGTGTATAATGGACAGTGTCCCCGTCTACCCAAATGCTGACCTCGTCTGACTGATGGTGATCTGTGATTGGCTGTCTCCATGACCTTATTCACATGGATGGCGGTGAAGCTGCATTATTACCAACCACCAACCGGGAGGAGAAGCTGAGGTTGGTGGGGACTGTACACAGGTCACAGCAGAAATTACCCCCCATCAGTGTTCCTTTAAACTGCTTCCCACCTCACTACATCAACCACTGCGCTCACACTTGCGTAATGCAGAGATCTTCTGGCTCTTGGCTGATGTAGTGAAGGTAGGTCATATGGGGGGGGGGGGGGGGCGGCAATTTTTATTTTGCCTAGGGCGGCAAAAATCCTTGCACCGGCCCTGGTGCTGCTGAAGGTCCAGGAGTGCCTCTGAGAGACCGTACTGATGATCCAGGGGTCCTGGATTGAGGCTGCCCAGACACTTTGAAAGTGGAGCAAACGAGCCCCCACTCGGCATTCCCAGACGGGCCCAATCCCAAAAGGACTTAGTAGCCTCCCGATCACCAAACAAATTTGCTTTAGAGGTTTTCTGAAAAGAAGACTGCCTGGACTTCCAGCTGCTCCCAAAGTTCTTGCTGGGCTTGTAGCTATGCGCTTCCCTGGCACGACCTGCATTTTGCTTCCTTGGAGGAGCCAGTTTCTGGCCAACCAGGACCCTATCCTGGGGGAGGAACCCCTACCTACAACCAGTGGCATCCAACTTATTCCCAAAGAGAGAAGAACCCTCAAAGGGAATCTGACACCATACCTGCTTGGACGCAGCATCAGCCACCCAAGGCTGGAGCCAAAGGGCACACTAAGCGGTGATGGAGGATAACATAACTTGGGCCAAAAGGCGGATGATGTCAATGGATGCCTCTCTCAGGAATCCCGCTGCCATCCTCAGCTCCTGAATTGGGGAGCTCCTAGCCGCTTCCTCCGAGACCCCTTTGAGGGTCTCATCAAGGCCGTCGGTCCAGACTTTTTTTATTGCTTTTGACACTGTAGCTAGAGCCAAGGCCAGCTTGCAGGCCATGCCCGCTGTGAGATAGACCCGCTTGAGATCTGAATCAATTATCCTCTTCAAGGGGTCTTTGAAGGACACCGTATATTCTAGCGGCAGTGTCACATGTTTAGCAAGCCTCATTACTGCCGCATCCACCATAGGCAGTGACTCCAAATGTTTGACCTCTTCATGTTTGAAAGGATAGAGCTTCGACATCTTGGAGAGCATGTTTTTCCTCTCCACCTTGCTCCACTCTTCAGTGATAATCTTGCCCAATTCTCCTAGGAATGGGAAATTCAAGCGCTCCTTGCTCAACTGTTTAAAGAACTTTTTCTGTTTGGGAGGAGAGACCGCTGGGTCCTCCCAGTCAAGTGCCTCCCTTACAGCTTTTACCAAGGGGGAAATGAGACCAAAATCAAACCCCAGATAAGGGTTGTCCATCTCAGAATCAGATTCCGAAGGTAAGATGGAAGAACGGCTTGGCTGAGATGACTTAAAGAGATCCTGACCCTGATGCTCCCTCTCAGGCAAGCGTGGTGGACCCACAGATGCACTTGGGCAGTTGAAATCGGATAGGGAGTCCTTGAGAACATGATGCACCACAGATTATAGGTGTTGGTCAGAGCTTTCACCTTTCGCCAGTCGCTTGGGCATAGCAACGGTTGCAGAGGGACATTCCACCCGGAACCCGTAGCCCACATTACCAGCATTTCCTCTTGCGTGGATGATCTGAGCAGCCATGGGACCTGGATGGAGAGGCCTGGCCCTCGCCACGGTGCCTTGGGCTGGGGGGGATTTGCGCCTGGACCTGGAGGAGGAGTGCCGGTGCTGCGATTTAGAATGTCGATCTTCTTTGCGTGCTTTGACCTGCAGATCAGACCTGGAAGAGCTAAAAGATAAAAGAGAAACCATAGTAGACAGAAAAAAAAAACTCAGTTCCCCCCCCCCCCCCCGCAAAGGTACCTGCCAAGAGAAGGCTGCCCACAGTGGGGCGGGGATGTCTCAATGTCAGAGCTGGCGTGTAAAACTGGCTATAAGGAAAAAGATGAAAAACCTTAATAATATCCCAGGAGCGGGGGGGGGGGGAGGGGTCAGGAAAAGACACCCCCAAAACGTACTGAACTGTGGGCAGAAGTCCTGGAGCTGCGGCGAACTGCGCATATGCGAATGACGTCATGCTGTCCAATCTGCGCATGCGTGACCAAGCCTCAGTTTCGGACCCAGCCGGGCATGCGCAGAAGCGGCTGCCATGGCCAAGACGTGGCCAGGAGTCACTGAAACTACCGCCCTCTAATTTTAGCTTACGTGCTGCCAGAACCGGAAGGCCTCCACAAAATGACAGGGATGGGAGAAGGGAGACCCAGGGGAAAACACAGCACCCTAGAGCAGAGCCGAGCAGGCTTAGAGCAGAAAGACAGGTAAGCAACCAAACACAATACACCATACTTGCCATACAACTCCGCAGGGATAGGGACGGGTCAGGCACTGGGACGCAACACCGGCTTCTGGGCAAAACCGGGCCACCCCAAGCAGCTGGGCTTTCTCGGCCAGCACCAATGCTCCAGCAGAGGCTTCTTCCATTGCCCCCTCCATACCCTGCTAAGAGCAAGAGCCTAGCGTAGTAACAGCAACCCACGTTCCTCGGCCGCTCCATGCCAAACCCGATGAAATCCAAACGGTAGGAATGCACCTGCATGTGCTTCCAGAGGAGGACAAAAAAGGAACATGGATGCTGAAAAGGAGTAAAGATTTATGGGAGTGGGGTCCTATAGGGTAGGAGAGGAGGCGAGGCTACCCGAATGTATGCTGCCATGGAGTCTGTCAGGAAATTGAATTTCACAGCTGCATCTGTAATAACTGTTCATTTTTTTTAATAGAAATTATGAAAAATTAAACAAAGTATTTTGTAAACCTGTAAATGGAAGACTATATTAAAAGAATTACAATTACACCAGTCCTTCTCCAATCAAACCCCTTAAGTTGCAAATATCTGAACAGCAGGACTGAAATTGTCTAATAAAATACAGAGATGTGGATGGTGATTTATACAGCCAAAAGGTATTTAGTTAAAATCCACTGTGTGGTGTCCCATGTTTCTGTTCATTATCTTGATCTGCTCCCCTTAAATAGAAACAAAGTAAAACCACTAATAAGCTTTAATTATGTATTGTAAGAGTAGGATGCATATTACTGACGCTACTTTTCACAGTTGGCTCATTCACAAGGAACTTGGCCAAATTTTGCTTCAAAGACAATGGGACTAGAGAAGGATCTGATAGAATAAATGTATGAGGTACTCCATCTATTAAAGAAAGACATGTACACGAAAGCTACATAAAATATTAATACATTTAAAAAAAATTTGAGGTCTATGGGGGTATAAAAAGAAAGGTGATTGCTTTCCTAACCTCTTGTAAATGTTGTCATCAAATGTGTTACTAGGCAAAACAACATAGTATCATTTTTCCCAATGTTCCGTAATATTTCCATCTGAACTGTATTGCATGATTATAAAATTATAACCACTTGACCTCCAGAAGATTTACCCCCCCTCCTGACCTGACCAGGCCATTTTTTGCTATATGGCACTGCATTATTTAACTGACAATTGTGTGGTCATTCGACACTGTACCCAAATAAAATTTATGTCATTTTTTTCCTACAAATAAAGCTTTCTTTTGGTGTATTTGATCACCAATGCTTTTTTTTTATTTTTTTGCTATAAATAAAAAAATATATATTTTTTACTTTCTGCTATAAAACACATCCAATACAAATTTAAAAATAAATCAAATTTCTTAATAAATTAAGGCCAAAATATATTCTGCTACGTTTTTGGTAAAAAAAAAAAAAACCCAATAGGCATATATTGATTGTTATACGCGAACGTTATAGCGTCTACAAACTATGATATATATTTAAGTAATTTCTATTTATTTATTTTTTTTATACTAGTAATGGCGACGATCAGCGACTTATAGCGGGACTGTGATATTAGGGCAGACAATCAGATACTAACTGACACTTTTCAGGAAACCAGTGACACTAATACAGTGATCAGTGCTAAAAATATGTCCCTGTACTAATGACACTGGCTGGGAAGGGGTTAGACATCTAGGGCAATCAAAGGGTTAACTGTGTGCCTAGCCAGTGTTTTTGTGTACTGTGTTAGGTGCTTTTACTATGGGAAGAGATGGATTTTGTTCCCTGCTTTGCAAACTGATCATTATAAGCACCGCTGTCAGTGGTAAATGGGGTGTCCCATCCCTGTAACTTCTACAACTGCAAGAGAGCTTTTTCTTTTGAAAAAACAACAAACCTACTGGCCAGATCATCAGCTGAACAAAAAAAAAAAACCTCACAAATTCCTGCATCTGCACAAGGAATGTGGATGTAGGCATCTCTCTGGTCCGCTATTGTATTCTGATAGCAAGGACTCCCCCTCCCCAACAGAATACTAGACATGTGCAATTCGTTTCGATCCGAATGTAAATTCAGGGGAATTTTTTGGTGATTCAGAGATTTAGATGTATCTGAATCTCTGAATGAAATAGTAGGAAATTTAATCGAAATTCCTTTTCATTTATTCGTTTACTAACTAATTCCAAATTTTATGAATGATTCAAATTCAAATCGGTCAAAAAATTATTGACCTATTCAAATTCTATGTGAAGAATAGCTGGTTGTTAAGGAGCGGGCTGGGAAGCCAGCTACCATGTCCTTAACAACCGACGACTCTTCAGCTGTCAGTGGGCTTCCCTGCTGAGAGCTGGAATGTAAAGAATACAGGCAATAGAAAATTCAGAAGCAAACAGTGTGGGATCCCCCCAATCCATACCAGGCCCATCAGGTCTGGTATGGATTTAGGGGAACCCCACACTAACATTTCTTTTAAAAATGGCGTGGGGTCCCCCCAAAATCTATACCAGACCCTAATCCGAGCATGCAGGTTGACAGGCTAGGAAAGGGGGGGAACAAGTGAGTGCCCCCCTCCTGAACCATACCAGGCCACATGCCCTCAGCATGGGGGGTGGCTTTGGGGCAGGGGGCTCTGCCTCCCCACCCCTAAACACCTTGTTACCATGTTGATGGGGGCAAGGGCCCCTTCCCCACAACCCTGAGCAGTAGTTGTGGTGGTCTTCGGGCGGGGGGCTTATCAGAATCTGAAAGCCCCTGAGGGGCTTAATGGTATCTGAAAGCCACCTTTGAGGGGGCCCCCATATCCCATCCTCCCATGTAAATGAGCATGGGTTACATAGTACCCATACCCATTTACTAAAAAAGTGCAAAAAGTGATTAAAGACACAACACAGGTTTTTGAAATTTCCTTTATTAAAAATAAAAAACAATGTCCCCTGATGTAGACCCCTCATTTGCATCATTCAAATTGAAAGAAAAGGTGCATTTATTCATTGCAGTGGAGAAGATACAATACACAGAGACTCTGAGCTGAGTGAAAGAGGAAGCATATTCTACCTTACAAGTAATTTATAATCATGAATATGCATAAGGTCTAGGCGGGTTCTAAGCGTGATCTTATAGTTATAGTCCAATCAGAGTCCAAGTCTTCTTATAAGCAAGCTAATAGTTAAATGGGTGTTAACATCATGTGACTGACAGAAAAAAAGAACCAAGTAGCAGTTCGCCATGGCAGTTGTTGGTTCAAACCAGTTCTGACCACAAGAGTCTATTCTTTGATCAAACAGGAAGGTAGGTGGTCGGTATCATCAGGCAGTGAATGTCGTCACAGGCTCAAATTTTGTTTCCTATAGAATAGAAAAAGCAAATGCATATAAACTCTTAAAATGGCAATACACATACAATAGCTCACAAAAGTGAATACACCCCTCACACTTTTGTAAATATTTTATTATATTTTTTCATGTGACAACACTGAAGAAATGACACTTTGCTACAATATAAAGTAGTGAGTGTACAGCTCGTATAACAGTGCACTCTCTGCATGCATAAACCGAAGAAGGAATCGCTGCTCGGCAATTAGCGTGCGTTCCAACTGCATTCCACCCCAGTAGGACCTGCCGCGAACCAGAAGTGATGTCACTCGGATACCTCAATGCATTTCACCAGAAAGGCATCATCAGGAAGAATATTTCTGCACATATAAAGCAGCAATTTTATTGAAAATATTTTCTTCATCAAGTTCTTTTAGCATTATAGAATGTGCAAATAAAAACCAGAACTGATTTATCATAAGGTTCAAAATGCAGTGATTACATAGTACTTGAATCTCTGGCAATCTACTTTGTAATTTCGTAATTTTAAAGTCATAATGAAAAGATAAGAACTAATTGATTACTATAGTTGACTTCCTTTTTCACTTAGTCAGTGAACACTGGACTACCTAAAGCTGGGTATACACATATCAAAACTCTTCTGGTTCCTGCTGAACCAGACGATTTTCGGTATGTGTATAGCCCTGTCTGTTGACTAAAAGCCAGTCATTAGACCAGCTTCTGTTGAATGGTCCTGCTGGAAAACCAGAAATAATATGTGACGATTGGTACCGGCGCTACCTTATATGTGACTGTAAAATAAACCACGTGGTGTACAGTACAAATTCAAAAGTGAAAATATATAACAGTGTGACCCAAATACTTGTGGGTGTGATCTTGTGAAAAAATGAATAAATAAATTGCCAAAGATATAATTGTTTTATTAGAACAGCACAAATTAAAACAAAGCAAAAACCTCGTGATTGTGAGTGAAAAAACGCTCTCAATAATTATAGGGGGATGATGACTCCTCCCACTGAGAGTGAAAAAGAACTGAGTGATAACAACCAGTGCGTAAATTGACTTTGTAGGAGTCAAAGTCCGGGTGTTTATATCAAAACCTCAGTGATTGTTATCCAATATTGGTGAACACCATAAAGTGAAAAAAATGTGGAATAAATGTGCTCATCCAAATACGCCATTAGGTGGTGTGTTAATAATACGACCTGTGTGTAGTCCACACTATCTGTGTGGTTCTGGGGTTCGTGCTCCGCTTCAGGGGAACAGTGAGCCGATGGTCTTGCTCTAAATGCTCCAACAGAGATAAAACCCCATATTGAATGAATTGCCAATGCAGTAGTATAGATTGCCGATATGCACTCACTTGTTAGTTGATCTGGATCAGAGAGAAAGCTTGCGACGGGATGCTTCCACGTTCCACGGCCCTCAGCTCCGTACCCGGAAGTGAGGTTTTGATATACACACCCGGACTTCTACAACTCCTACAAAGTCAATTCACGCACTGGTTGTTATCACTCAGTTCTTTTTCACTCTCAGTGGGAGGAGTCATCATCCCCCTATAATTATTGAGAGCGTTTTTTCACTCACAATCATGAGGTTTTTGCTTTGTTTTAATTTGTGCTGTTCTAATAAAACAATTATATCTTTGGCAATTTATTTATTCATTTTTTCACAAGATCACACCCACAAGTATTTGGGTCACACTGTTATATATTTTCACTTTTGAATTTGTACTGTACACCGCGTGGTTTATTTTACAGTCACATATAAGGTAGCGCCGGTACCAATCGTCACATATTATTTCTTTACATTCACCCTTGCACCCCGAGGGTTGGTTGGTGGCAGCTTACACCTATCTTTTTTATTACTCACATCCTCTATGTATAGTAGTCCATAGCGCTGGTCACTCTCCTATAACATAACTGCTGGAAAACCAGCATTCGACCAGAGTGTAATATAACAGGGAGAAGTTCCCGCTGTCACAATACAATAGCACAGCCAGGGAGATCCCTGAATCCATATCGCTTGTGTGGACACAGGGATATGTGAGTTTTTTTTTGTTCGGCATGCTGGTTGAATGAAGAAAAACTCTGTGTGTATACCCTGCTTTAATAAATAGGTCTACTTGATTATCTACGCTGTCACAATATGAATAGTTATAACTAGTATTATTCAGAGTGACTTGATCACATTGGTATGTAAAATTAGTCCTTGTTTGTCCAGTTAACCCTGCATGACAGCCGGAATCAACATGTTACATTTTCATAGAAAATTGTATTGTATCGTAAAAAAAAAAACCCAAATTGCACTTTCACAGTTCAGTTTCAATAATTACATTTTATGAAGGCAGGATGGTTTGAAAGCTAATCCACTTACTGTAATAAATTATATTGGCAAAGTGCATGTTGCACTAAATTCTCAGTGCATATGGAGCTATTCATTAATATGTTAGGATGAAAGAGTCCTGTACAAAAACCTGTTCCTGGTAGCAGACAAACAATTTACTAATAATGATTTTGGCATCTTTAGTTCAAGGTCAGTTAGAAAGTAAATTGGCAAATTGCTAATGTGGTTTGATGCTTCTAGGTCACAAGAACCATGTACTTTTCTTGCTGAACAGAATTTGATTTTCCATGTCAAAATTACAGACACAATGAAATGAAATACTTTTTATGTATATTATATCATATTTGTGAAATTTCTGATCATTACACAATTGTTATGGTCAGACTGACAGTTAAGCTCTTTTAATCCTTTTCCATAAAGGTAGTTTTATTTTTTGTAAGCAGTGAGGATAAAAAGACTACCGATTTCTTGCAGTTTGTTTTGCAACGGTTGTAATATTACTTAACTTTTTTTCTGTCAAATTATGTTTCCTGCTGCCTTTCTCTGCTAAAAAGTGCTATACCTGCCAAAATAAGAAGGATTTTACAGTCATGGGTTCTTATCTGGGAATCCAGGGAACAGCAGCATAGTTCCGGTGTCTTAATAGCTTATAGCTGGGGTAAATGTGGTGTAATCTTAGTTATTTGTAGCTATTGTGTGTTTAAAAAATATAATCTTATATAATATTGTTTGCTTTTATAACTATATTTCCCCTGTGCTCTGTTTTCTGTTTATTCTTTCCTTTATATGTGGGCAGAATAGATTTCAGGCGCAACTAACACAAGAAACCTAGTACTGAAAAATATTTGGACAATCATCATGAAATGATGATGAAAACAAATACTGTTAACATGTGGAAAATTGCCTACTTCTTTTTTTTTAACAAAATAGGAGTGGTTTATTTGAAAAATTGTAGAACAATTTAAAATCATACACAGTGACATGATACAATGCCTGACATATCCAATGAATGATACACAAAGAGGAAAAATATAATAGACTTTAAAACACAATGATGTTACCAAGGGTACAGACAGTGTAAATAGCACAACTACTTGTTACATATCCAGCAGTAAGGTTTAAATAAACCAAAGGAGGGAGGATAAAGGAAAGCAGAGGGGGCGGGGAGGCCAGGGAAAGAGAGATAAGACTACCCAACCCTTTACCCTGTCCAGTGCACCCCAACACAAAATTCTCAAGATATAACTACTGACACCTCAACTAGAGGTCCAGGGGGAACAACACTTTATCATACTTCCAAGGGCAACCATTATTCATATAAGTGATTTCATACATGGGCACGGACGCATCCACCATATCTTCCCAAGAGGATAGTCTCGGAGGGGTCGTTGAGGACCGTTTCCTTTTTGGCATAAAGCAAAAGATGGGAAATCAATAACTTGGAGTGGAGGGAGCATTGGTTATCTTCATGAATGTCTAACAAATGCAAGTTCTGAGGAAACAGAAAGCTGCAACCTTAAATTCATCTCCGGAAAAACACTAGACCAATAGGACGCAACTATAGGGCATTCCCAGAACATATAAAAATATGAACCCAGTTGGAAACATCAACGGGGCAGTTAGGGTCACAATCAGGATAGATACAGCGAAGTCTCTGAGGGGTAAAATACACCCTATGTAGAAATTTTACCTAAATTAGCTTATCTCTAGAAGAGATATCAAGCTTGGAACTTTGCTCCAAACAATCCTCCCAGTCTTCTCCATCCAGGGAAGGGAGATCTATTTTCCATAGTTCCCACAGATGGTCAACCTTAGAAGAATCAACCCCCACAATTGCCTACTTTTTAGCTAAATATACTCAAACTCATGTAAAGTCTAATTCTTTATAAAAGCAATGTATCATTTGCAAATAAAATATCCTGTTATGACCTGATCTTTCTTCTTTGGTGGACATTGAGACCACATGTTCAGATTAATTTATTTTAGTGAAAAGGGGAATCTACAAACCGTGTGCCCTGGGTAACAAAAATGTTATGGGGCTTTAATCATCTATTGCTTCCTGAGGAACCAGGATATCAGTTTCTGCCTACAAACTGTCCTAATTCTTGGCTTAGCAGGAAACTAGGCAAGAAAACTCTCAACCAATGTAAGTTTCACTCCTACAGAGCCTCCACTAGAGATAATGTAACCTATGTTATGTTGGAAGTACAGTAGGTTTCTTGTACACACTGTCCACTAATAGGGTCGTCCAACATCACACCAATAACACAGTGGCAGCCAGAACAAATGTAAGGGTAGGGTCTCTGTTAAGACCAAACCGGCAGCTAGGTCAGATGGTATTCTGGTGAGGTCAGGTGGCATTTTGCCAGCACATGATTGGATATGTAATACAAACACAACTGGACTTTATGCACTGACATCCACTTTGCAAAGTGAACATGTGCTTTCCATAATAAACATTCACTTTGCTGGGTCAAGAGTCTCAATTCCTTTAGTAAATCGATCTCTCAGCACTGCATATGTGATTAAAATGGCAACAGGGAAGTTTAACATTGTAACCAACATAAATGAAGCATCAAGGTTGATTTACTAACAAAGTTGATAATGTTCACACGATATATTGTTTAAATACTTCAGTTAGTAAACATTGTGAAAAAAACATTTTTTTTTTTTACTTATTTCATTGGCACACAATTGGATAAATAAAATAAATATCCATATAATGTATTGTGTGAACATTCTCAGCTCCTTTAGTAATTCAGTTGTGTAATATTTTACTCAAGTCTATGGGTTCGCAGGAGCTCTGTGTCTTGAAAACTTGCACCAGATTACCTAGTACCTTTATATATGAGAGCTATTGAGTTATTGCTGCTGTATCTCCACAAACTCTACTGTATGAAAGCTGGAGTAAAGAAAAGCAGAAAAGTTTCTTATATCTATCATTCAGTATGACTTGCATTTCTATGACAACTAACATTTTACTGGTTGCTATAGTGAACACCTTTACTTAAATCTGGTCCAGAGAGCTTGACTATTCTAAATATATAATGGTTCCTTACATCTCTATACATATGTTTAAAGCCTTTTCACATGAAAATGCCTTTGCAAACAAATGAAAGGTGACATGCAAATAGCCCTGTCATACATTAACTGTAATGGAATTCTACAAGCCACTTTGTTACAGTGCCATCAATGAACCAGTGTAAATGCATGCAATGCAGCAAGATACTTGCTGTTAATATTTCTCTTTTCATTTTGTTGCGATGGTTCCAGGCACCTCTTTATTTGCCAGGTCTGATCTTTATCTGTGTCATTCAGATGTGCAAAAACCTGAAGGAAACTTCATACCTATCAGGAAATGAACAAGATGCTTACTGCGTTTCAAGTTTTGAGGTGACTTTCGAAACTTAATCCGAAATGAAAAGTTATTTAAGGATAGGGAAAAGATGAAGTTTCAGCTTCCCTGAAGCAATGTTCAGTTGATCTGGCTCAAAGATTAATGACACTCCTCATTCTATGTTTATGACCAGAAGCATTGATCTGTTTTGATTTAGTAAGATGAGAATCCAGTTGTTTCTATTGTTCCTTAGAGCACAAAAGCTGAATTAAGTTATAAGCATTGTTTGTTCAAATAGTACAGATCATTCTGTGTGGCATTTTGTTTTTTTTTGTTGTTGTTTTTTTTTTTTTTGCATTACTCAATCTAATTAATCAGATTTTTTCAGGCAAGTTTAAAATATGCAGAAAAAGAAGACTTTGTGTAATCAATTAAAGTAGGGCAAATGTTCAAATCAGTGACTTTGGGCTTGATACATCTATTAATATTCTTCATCATTTGGGTTTTTAGTTACTTATTTATTTAATAAAGTGAAAACATACTTATTAGAAATCTGCCTGTCTCAAGTACAGCTAAAGTGAAAAGTTACTTATTTATTTAATAAAGTGAAAACATACTTATTAGAAATCTGCCTGTCTCAAGTACAGCTAAAGTGAAAAGTTACTTATTTATTTAATAAAGTGAAAACATACTTATTAGAAATCTGCCTGTCTCAAGTACAGCTAAAGTGAAAATCCGCACAGTTATGTTGTATGAAAAAAAAAAGGTTTTACTTTTGTTGTGATTAGAAACCTTTATTTAAGCTCTACCTCTCAGGTCAACCTTCTTGTCATTTGAATGCTGAACTGAATGGTCATTCTGCCTAAATGAAAGTGTTTTCTAGATGTTTACACAATTACAAAAGAATACCAGACGGCTTATGCATATAAGTCGTCTAATTGCTGAGATATAAAAAAAAATAAAATAATTGTTTCTAATTTTTAAAGTCTGGCAAAGTACTGGTGAATTTGTATAAGCAAAGGTGGTGGCTATAGTTAAAAGGAGATCGATGTCTTTCCCCATTAGCTATGGACCTGTAAGTTTAATGTCTATTGTAGAAAAGGTTTTGGGGGGATATTAGGGGAAGACATTCCATGGAAATGAACACTGTGTAAGATAAGGTCTTTTGATTTAGAAAATGTAATGGGCAATGAATAGAAAACTAGCCTAAATGTGTTATTCACCGAGTTGTGGTCCATGATCTGTACTTTGAATTGTTATAAGCAGTGTGCCCCTAGGTTCGGTATTCAGACCATTACCCTTTAACCTATATAGACTATGAGACTTCCTCTTCAGTGTTCTACATTCCATTTTAGAACTAGGAGTAGGCATCTAGGGCACATTCCAAGTTCTTAGACTGCGCTGGCACCGGCAGTGCTGGTCTCACACTAGCAACTGGGAACCAATCATTGTAGTTTATGATTATGGCTGACTCTTATGGTGATCGCATGATGTGATATAAAAGGTTATAACTGTGTAGGGATAAGTTGATGGAAAATGTTCAGTCATTAGGTAGATGGGAGATAGGCTTCCCTGAAGAGATGTGTTTTGAGGGAACACCTATAATTAGACAAAGAAGGAGATAGCTGGACAGATTTGAGTAGGGGCTTCTGAAAGGATAGGAGAGAGTCTAGAGCAGGGGTGTCAAACTCAATTTTATCTCGAGCCGCATCACCATTATGGTTGCCCTCAAAGGGCCTGTTGCATCTGTAAAACTATATAAATTGATCTACTCTTTATCCTGCTAAATAATTTCCTGTGCATTTGATTATTACTGGTTTTAGTAATAACTTAAGACTTAAGTTGTAAAGGGCATGTGTAGAGCGGCGCGGAGCCCACTCAAACTCCTGTAGCAGATGATGCAAGTCTGAAAAGGAGGGTTTCCAACGCGGGTATCATCCACGAGAAGCTTTATGAGAGACTGCTCAGACTATACATGGTTCTGCCATGGTGTTCTGCCTGACCAGTCTCCAATGAAGTTTTTTTGTGTATGATACCAGCGGTGTGAAACCCTCCTTTTTAACTGACATAGAATTGTATTATTCTCATAATAATCATAAGCGGATGCCTAGGACATTGCACCTCCCCTTACATCAGATGTCAAAAGCTGCCCCACCATCAGAAGTCAAGTGTCCTCCACCCTCCCTTACATCACAGTGCATCCCCTTGTGCTGCTGCCAATAAGAAGCTGGGGCCGAAACTGATAAGCAGAAAGTGCAGGATCTGGAGGAGGGCTGGAGTTAACTGCCGAAGTCTGCTAAATGCTAGGACCGGGGGAGGCAGAGTTGCGGGAGTCCTGAGATTGCACAGAGAGGTGCAGGATCTGTAGGAGGAGTTCTGTTCTCCTCTATGCTGCCAACTGCTGATACAGGTTGGGGGGAGCAGAGACGAGCCTCTCCTTGGCTGCATGGAGAAGCACAGGATCTGGTGATGGAGTTCTGTCCTCCTTTCTGCTGCTGACTGCTGTGATAAGATAGGGGCGGACACAAGGGGGGGTGCATCATCTGCAGAAAAGTTTTGAGGGCCACATGAAATGGCTTGGAGGGTTGAATTTGTCCCATGTGCCTTATGTTTGACACATGTGTTCTAGAGAAGCCCTAAAGGTAAGCATGGGAGGAGGTGACCAGAATAGCTATAGAGCAAGTGGCCTCGTTAGGGTTGGAGGGGATAGTTTGGGTGATGTATTGATACAAGCTCGGTGATGTTGCTTGGGGCAGAATTGTGGAAGACCTTGTATGTTATTAGTATTTTCAAATTTTTTTGGGGGGGGTAAGCAGAAGCCAGTGGGGTTTGGTTAAGAGGGCTGGTGGACACTGATTGATTGAGAAGATGAATGAGTCAGGCAGCAGCATTCATGATAGACTGAAGTGGAGATAGTTTGTGTAGAAGTAGGCCGATAAGGCAACAGTTAAAGAATTGTTAGTTTGACAGCTTTATTGGTTAAAAAGGGGTATATTTTAGAAGATTTGGACAGTGATTGGATTAGGGGATGAAAGGATAGGTCAGAGTCAAAGATTACACCTAGCACCTTGGCATGGGGGGAGGGAATAATAGTTGTGTTATTGCTCTTGATGGAAAAATCAGGGGGGGGGGGGTGGGTGTCACAGGGGGTAGGGAATCTTACAAATTCAATTTTAGAAAGATTTTATTTTTTGAAATGGTGCAACTTCATTCTAATACAGTATTACAGTTAGTAAATTAATGATGTGTGGAGAAACTGAAGCAAAGGAGATAGATATGGGTATCAAGACTTCACCCTCTACAAATCTGCCCTTCCCAAATACAACTCCTGCCTCAACGCTGCTAAACAAATCCACTACAGTACTCTCATCAAAACCCTCTCATCCAGTCCTTATCAATTCCTTTCTCCCCTAATTACCTACTTCACCCCTCACTGCCTTCACCCACCAACTTACTTACTGCCAAGGAGGTTGCCAATCATTTCAAAAACAAAATTGACAATTCGTGATGAGATATAGAGCGTTCAGCTTTCTCCTCCAAACAACACACCAGGTCCAACACCACACTCAATATGTTCCTCCTTCAACCCTGTTACCACTGAGGAAGTTGCCAAACTTATTTCCAAGGCCAACCTTGCCACCTGTCCCCTCACAATTACTGCGACTCCCTTCCTGCTGTATTCTAAACTCTCTAACCCACATCTTTAACCTCTCTCTTTTCTCTGGCACCTTTCCCTCCCCACTCAAATATGCACTGGTTACCCCCATACTTGCTTGAAAAACTTAAGACCCATCTCCCTGCTTCCATTTTTCTTCAAGCTTCTTGAACACCTTGTCCACAACCGCATGAGTTGCTTCCTTACTGACAACAACCATTTCGCTTCCCTACAGTCTGGCTTCTGCCCACAACAATTGACTGAAACTACCCTACTAAAACTCATTAACCATTTGCTTACTGTCCAATAGAGATATACTGTTTCAGATTGGCCAGTCTGTGCTGGATTACATACCTAGTATGTGATTCACTAGCTGGTGTAGGTAGCACGCCCACATGCCTCCACTGCCCTGGCTGTGCTGTAATAGGGCTGCAGCACCAAATAATCAGCAGGACCTGGCCGCTGGTTGGTTGCCGACACCCATCGATTGGTTCCAGACATTACCGAAGAGAGCCCTGTTTAGGTAAACAAACACAGGGCTCTCTTCTGACAGCAGCAATGTGCAAAGCAGGAAGTAAAAAACAGCTCATTGCTTAGTAAAAACAGCACACACAGTAACACATTTTGGCCACACATTTACCCCTTGATTGCCCTAGATGGTAACCCCTACCCTGCCAGTGTCATTAGTACAGTGACTGCGTATATTTTTTAGCACTGATCACTGTATTGGTGTCACTGGTTCCCAAAAAATTGTCAGTTAGGTGTCCAATTTGTCCGCTGCAATATCGCAAGTCCCTGATTGCCGTCATTACAAGTAAAAAATAAAAAATAAATAAAAATTCCATAAATATATCCTGAAGTTTGTAAATGCTATAATTTTTGAGCAAACCAATCAATATACGCTTATTGGGATTTTTTTCTACCATAAATATGTAGCAGAATACATATTGGTCTAAATTCATGAAGAAATTTTATTTTTTACATTTTTTTTTTTTTGGATGTCTGTAAAATCCTACATAGTTCTCTAATTTATGAGGGAGCTTAGCAGCTGTGTTTGTCATAATTAACCCTGTCTGCATTGTGCAGGCATAGCTTGATTATGAATGGTGACTAGATTTGAACACTGTCTATGTCAGCCTTGACACCTTCTCCTAAGAAACAGCTAAAAGGTAAGAAATATTTTAAAAAATTAGGAATGTTGTGTGAATGGGAACACACAACAAACATATATATATATATATATATATATATAGTTGGGTTATCTCATATTTGACTGAAAGGGTGAAAATGCGATTTAAGCTAAGAGGTTGAGAGTTAGCCAGGGTGTTAGTGTTTAAGGGGATAATAAAGAATGATAGTGGATATTTCAGAGAAAGCTGTGTAGACAAGCAGAGAAGACATCAAGGAAGCTTGACACCAGTAAAGGCCACCATGGGGCAACTGTAGAGTCAGATTCCTGAAGCCAGGTTTCACTAATGGCAAGATAAAAAGGTCAAGGACCTAGGTGAGCTTTTTACAGACAGAAAAGATAATCGAGCAGGCACATGAGAAGGGGGTTTTCATTTGAGGCAGGAGAAACTAGACTGAGTGGATTGCGACTGCTGCCAGTGTAAAGAGAGGGCCAGTGGTGAGGCTGAGAGATAGCGGAAAACCAAGAATATGGGAAATATCCCAGGAAATTAGTAGAAGCTGGATAGAGAGGGACGTAAGATGGGAGTGAGATTTACACATGCTTCACTATTAGAGTATGTCAGCAGATCATTCTTCAATGAAGATGCACTGGTTTGTTCCAATATGATACTATACTCCTGATAGTGTATTGTCAAGCTACTGGCACCAATATGCACCTATTATATACATTATATAAAAAATTTTTGAAAAAATTCTCTATATCATATATTCAGTGTTATTAACATTATTTATACTTTCCTTGTATAATCCAATATGCTGGTGTTGCTTCTCCCTGGTAAAAAAAAAAAAAATAATTCTATTTTTGTGTTCTTTATCCTCTATTGATCTGAAAAGCTAAAATGCTCATTGTTGATCCTAATGTCTGGCGCTAGCTGTCAATTTTAAATCCTGAATGAAATAAAAAGCAATTATGTTTTTTTTTCTCTTTCCCATTGTTACCTCCTTGCCTTATAAAACATGCTAAAATTGCTGATGGTTTAGTGCTGTAGTTCTACCATTCTCTTTAAAAAAAATCTATAAGGAGTTTTTTTGTGTGTTTGTCTACTTATTTATTACCCTCATCAGCCTCCCTACTAAGTTCCAGATACTATTGATGCTATGCTTTTTTCATTACTAATGTTATCTTCTCCATCATCATCTTTATCATCAGTCATCATAAAGCAGATACAGGTATGCTGATGCATCCACTAAATAAATGAAAAAAGAAAAAAATATTTTTTATTTTTAAAGGTCACCTTTCACCCTCTGCTGATGTAGTCCTTAAATATCTATATATCTATATATATATATACAGTGGGTACGGAAAGTATTCAGACCCCCTTACATTTTTCACTCTTTGTTATATTGCAGCCATTTGCTAAAATCATTTAAGTTCATTCTTCTTCCTCATGAATGTACACATAGCACCCCATACTGACAGAAAAACACAGAATTGTTGACATTGTTGCAGATTTATTAAAAAAGAAAAACTGAAATATCACATGGTCCTAAGTATTCAGACCCTTTGCTGTGACACTCATATATTTAACTCAGGTGCTTTCCATTTCTTCTGATCATCCTTGAGATGGTTCTACACCTTCATTTGAGTCCAGCTGTGTTTGATTATACTGATTGGACTTGATTAGGAAAGCCACACACCTGTCTATATAAGACCTTCCAGATCACAATGCATGTCAGAGCAAATGAGAATCATGAGGTCAAAGGAACTGCCTGAAGAGCTCAGAGACAGAATTGTGGCAAGGCACAGATCTGGCCAAGGTTACAAAAAGATTTCTGCTGCACTTAAGGTTCCTAAGAGCACAGTGGCCTCCATAATCCTCAAATGGAAGATGTTTGGGACGACCAGAACCCTTCCTAGAGCTGGCCGTCCGGCTAAACTGAGCTATCGGGGGAGAAGAGCCTTGGTGAGAGAGGTAAAGAAGAACCCAAAGATCACTGTGGCTGAGCTCCAGAGATGCAGTCAGGAGATGGGAGAAAGTTGTAGAAAGTCAACCATCACTGCAGCCCTCCACCAGTCGGGGCTTTATGGCAGAGTGGCCCGACGGAAGCTTCTCCTCAGTGTAAGACACATGAAAGCCCGCATGGAGTTTGCTAAAAAAACACCTGAAGGACTCCAAGATGGTGAGAAATAAGATTCTCTGGTCTGATGAGACCAAAATAGAACTTTTTGGCCTTAATTCTAAGCGGTATGTGTGGAGAAAACCAGGCACTGCTCATCACCTGTCCAATACAGTCCCAACAGTGAAGCATGGTGGTGGCAGCATCATGCTGTGGGGGTGTTTTTCAGCTGCAGGGACAGGACGACTGGTTGCAATCGAGGAAAAGATGAATGCGGCCAAGTACAGGGATATCCTGGACAAAAACCTTCTCCAGAGTGCTCTGGACCTCAGACTGGGCCGAAGGTTTACCTTCCAACAAGACAATGACCCTAAGCACACAGCTAAAATAACGAAGGAGTGGCTTCACAACAACTCCGTGACTGTTCTTGAATGGCCCAGCCAGAACCCTGACTTAAACCCAATTGAGCATCTCTGGAGAGACCTAAAAATGGCTGTCCACCAACGTTTACCATCCAACCTGACAGAACTGGAGAGGATCTGCAAGGAGGAATGGCAGAGGATCCCCAAATCCAGGTGTGAAAGACTTGTTGCATCTTTCCCAAAAAGACTCCTGGCTGTATTAGATCAAAAGGGGGCTTCTACTAAATACTGAGCAAAGGGTCTGAATACTTAGGACCATGTAATATTTCAGTTTTTCTTTTTTAATAAATCTGCAACAATGTCAACAATTCTGTGTTTTTCTGTCAGTATGGGGTGCTATGTGTACATTCATGAGGAAGAAGAATGAACTTAAATGATTTTAGCAAATGGCTGCAATATAACAAAGAGTGAAAAATGTAAGGGGGTCTGAATACTTTCCGTACCCACTGTATATATATATCTATATATATATATAGATATATATATACACATATATATATATTATATATTGTGGAAGATTAGCTCGGTGGCGGGTATGGATGACCCCTTGGGGGGTGCGTTTACACAGGGAGATAGCCGAGAAGTGGTTGCAAACAACAGTTTGGTTTATTCTTGCAATTTTACTTCACACAAGTGCAAGCCTCAAAAACATCAAAATAAAAATAAAACACAAAATAAATCCTTGCCACTGTGGGCGGCTACCTTCTCACATACAGGAACCTACCTACGGAGTCTGTCTCCAACCTACTGTTGGGCAAACTTTGCTGATCCTACAGCAGACACTCAATAGTCCATGTTTTTTCTTTACACAACAAATGTCCACTGATCATGTCCCTTTTCCTCTTCACGTTGAACATGTCCCTTTGCTTGTCTCTTCACATAGCAAACAGTGCATTTACTTCTTTCCACATAGAAATAGTCCAAGACCTCACCTTGCGTAGTCTTCAGTCTTAATTAATTTCCCCTTCACACAGGAAATGTCCATTGGTTTCTTTTCACATAGAAACGATCCAAGACCTCACCACGAGTAGTCTTCACACTTGCTACCCTCCTCAGCGCCCATCGCTTCAGGAGGTCTTCCCCATGCTCATACAGCTTTCAGGGGGCACACATCTGACTGTCCTCCTCTACCCACACGGCGTCAGGAGGCAGCAATCCTTAGACTTCCTTTGGACAAATTATAGAGGCCTTCATTTCCTCATTCTGAACAGCTGAATGGTTTTCAACTTCCTGCTGACTATCTCAGCAGCCGACACCCTATAGTAATTGGTGAATTTTCTAAACCAGGTGGAAATGTATCTCCTGTCTGTGACTACATCCACAGATTTACCTGACTTCCTGTCACAATATATATATATATATACACACAGTGCCTTGCGAAAGTATTCGGCCCCCTCATGAAGTGGAACGCGTGCAAAAATTATTCAGCCCCTTTACTTTCAGTGCAGCAAACTCTCTCCAGAAGTTCAGTGAGGATCTCTGAATGATCCAATGTTGACCTAAATGACTAATGATGATAAATAGAATCCACCTGTGTGTAATCAAGTCTCCGTATAAATGCACCTGCACTGTGATAGTCTCAGAGGTCCGTTTAAAGCGCAGAGAGCATCATGAAGAACAAGGAACACACAAGGCAGGTCCGAGATACTGTTGTGGAGAAGTTTAAAGCCGGATTTGGATACAAAAAGATTTCCCAAGCTTTAAACATCCCAAGGAGCACCGTGCAAGCGATAATATTGAAATGGAAGGAGTATCAGACCACTGCAAATCTACGAAGACCTGGCTGTCCCTCTAAAATTTCAGCTCATACAAGGAGAAGACTGATCAGAGATGCAGCCAAGAGGCCCATGATCACTCTGGATGAACTGCAGAGATCTACAGATTAGGTGGGAGACTCTATCCATAGGACAACAATCAGTCGTATACTGCACAAATCTGGCCTTTATGGAAGAGTGGCAAGAAGAAAGCCATTTCTTAAAGATATCCATAAAAATTGTTGTTTAAAGTTTGTCACAAGCCACCTGGGAGACACACCAAACATGTGGAAGAAGGTGCTCTGGTCAGATGAAACCAAAATCAAACTTTTTGGCAACAATGCAAAACGTTATGTTTGGCGTAAAAGCAACACAGCTCATCACCCTGAACACACCATCCCCACTGGCAAACATGGTGGTGGCAGCATCATGGTTTGGGCCTGCTTTTCTTCAGCAGGGACAGGTAAGATGGTTAAAATTGATGGGAAGATGGATGGAGCCAAATACAGGACCATTCTGGAAGAAAACCTGATGGAGTCTGCAAAAGACCTGAGACTGAGACGGAGATTTGTCTTCCATCAAGACAATGATCCAAAACATAAAACAAAATCTACAATGGAATGGTTCACAAATAAACATATCCAGGTGTTAGAATGGCCAAGTCAAAGTCCAGACCTGAATTCAATCGAGAATCTGTGGAAAGATCTGAAAACTGCTGTTCACAAACGCTCTCCATCCAACCTCACTGAGCTCGAGCTGTTTTGCAAGGAGGAATGGGCAAAGATTTCAGTCTCTCGATGTGCAAAACTGATAGAGACATACCCCAAGCAACTTACAGCTGTAATTGCAGCAAAAGGTGGCGCTACAAAGTATTACCTTAAGGGGGCTGAATAATTTTGCATGCCCAATTTTTCAGTTTTTTATTTGTTAAAAAAGTTTGAAATATCCAAGAAATTTCGTTCCACTTCAGGATTGTGTCCCACTTGTTGTTGATTCTTCATATATGTATATATGTATAGCACCCTATGGGTAGGTGCTAGATGAAAATATAGTGGGGCTTGTCTGCCTAACAGCAGGGCTGTGATTTATTTAGCTAGGGTGTCAGGGCTTCCAGATGTGCCTGCTGAGGGGAGAAGTTTCCCCACTGGCTCCTGTGAGAGGCTTCTCATAGGGCAGTGTTGGAAGCCCAATCAGGGGACACATCCCGGCTTGTAACTACCCCAGAAGGCAGATTTTGCTGTAAAGGATTCTGGGAGTGGGTATAAGTTTGGGGGAAGTGCGTGGCACAGTGTTTTTGGCGGGAGCAGAGTCCCAGGAAGGAGAGTGTGGTTGTCTACCCTCCTGTCTGAGGAAGGCGGATGTCTCAGGGTACAATAATGATATTGGGGGGCACACCCTAAACGCACAATTCTCAGGTTGGTGCTGCTTAAAGACCAATATACAAATTGAACAATATAATAGCACACACATACTGTCAGGGACGTAGCCGTGGCTTTGCGGCCAGTGGACGCCGCGGGCAGGTGCCGGTGCGGAGCGTGTGCGTCATGATGCACAGCGCGCCAGCCCGGCCCCTATATAAGCTCACTCCTGGCTCCATCCTGTGCTGGTTTATCGTCAGCTCTCTGTTACTTGTGCCCTGTGAATCTGTCTTGATTACCCATTGTTACCCTGCTGCCCTCCTGACCCGTCTGATCTCTCTCCAGTGTTTTGACCCTCGGCTTGCCTGACTATCCTTGCTCCTGTTCCCTTCCTGCTCTGACCACTTGTGAATGACCCCAGCTTGCCTAACGGACTCCGCTTCTGCCTGCACCTCCTTCTGCTGCAATACCGGCTCGCTCTGATCCACTGCTTGCCATACCTTAGGACTGATAACCTGTGTATGACCCTCGGCCTGGCTTTGACTACTGCACCATCGTTGCTAGATACCTGTGGAGATCCTGGAAGTTTTCTAGGGTGCCTACCTGCTCCACCCGCCTGTACTACACAAGCATCCAGTGCTCCTTGGGACGCTTCACCTCCTGTACCACCTCCAGGGGTGACCCGCACCGAGCTGCAAGGGAAGCCCTCTCAGCACTTCGGCCTCAACCAAGGTATCTGACAGTATAAACCAGCCATGTCAGAGGCCAACAGAGGTGCTTCCCCGCTTGAGGCACTGTGCCAACAAGTCACCACTTTGACTCAAGCAGTTCAGAGACTCCAGGATGGTTACTTTCAGTTGGAAGGATGGGTGCTGAATCTAGCAGGCTCTCCACCTCCTGCCGATCCCAACCAACCCTCTGCCAGCTCTGCGACTGCTCCCTCTCAACAAGGACTTACCAGCTCCCCTCATCCAGCTATGGGCTCCCCACCTGAACCCCGGGTACCCACACCGGAACGTTTCTGCGGAGAACGGAGAAAATTCCGGCCCTTTAAAAATGCTTGTCTATTATACCTTGCCCTTCAGCCCAGAACCTTTTCTTTAGAGACTGTTAAAGTGGGATTCATAATCTCTTTGTTATCAGAGGAACCCCAGACCTGGGCTCATAACCTTCTTGAACAGAAGAGTCCAACACTGAACTCTGTAAACTCCTTTTTTGAGGCAATGGCTCAACTGTACGAGGACCCCCAGCGCACTGTTACGGCAGAGTCGGCTCTGCATGCTTTACAACAGTGTAAACGCCCAGTAGAGGACTACACCGTTGATTTCTGCAGATGGGCCGCCGACACAGACTGGAACGAGGCAGCTCTTAAGTATCAGTATCACCATGGACTATCTGAGGCCCTCAAGGATGAACTAGCTCGGGTGGAGACCCCTGCCTTCCTAGAAGGCCTGATCGCGCTAGCAATCCAACTGGACAGATGTCTGCAGGAACGGCGCTCGGAACGCCTTCAAGGTGCTCGACTTACCTGGGTACTGCCTAAGGTCCCATCTGCTGCTTCACCTCACCCTGGGCCATCTGCTACCGTGGGGTCGGAAGGGGAACCTATGCAAATTGGCTTAATTCGCTCTTCTTTGACTCCAGAGGAGAGACAACGCCGCCGGCAAGCCAATTTCTGCCTCTATTGGGGGGGTTCCGGCCATTTCCTACGCAACTGCCCTGTGAGACCCAGTAAGTGTTACCCACGGACTTTCCTGAACTGTCAAGTCTCTGAGCCGTCCCCTGCTCACCTTATTCTCCCTGTCTCCCTACAGGTAGCAGAAGAGAAGATTCGGCTCCTGGCGATCGTTGACTCTGGGGCGTGCAGTTGCTTTTTGGACTGTGCATTGGCCAAAAGGGGTCCCCTTACAACCCAAAGAGCAAAGACTTCAGGTTTACCTAGCCGATGGGTCCCTGCCCAGTTCCGGACCTGTCACTAAAGAAACTTATCCCATCCTCACCACAACCGACTCCAAATACCAGGAATTTGTCAGTTTTGATGTTTTGTCCTCACTGATGTTCCCCATTATTCTAGGACTTCCATGGCTGCAGGCCCATAACCCGCAGATCGATTGGGTTAAAAAAGAGATCTCTTTCACTTCCGAGTACTGCCGGGACCATTGCCTTCTTTCTGGATCTAATATTCCTTCTACCTGCCTGGCCGTCCAACCAGTACTTGATTCTCACTTAAACGTCCCTGCAGAATATCGGAAGTTTATGGATGTATTTGACAAGAAGAAGGCCGAAGTTCTTCCCCCTCACAGGCCCTATGATTGTCCCATCGAACTACTCCCTGGAGCTGAGATCCCTTTTGGAAGAAAATTTCCTTTATCAGAGAAGGAACTAGAAACCCTTCAAACCTATGTCAATGAAAATCTGGAAAAGGGGTTCATTCGTCCCTCCTCCTCGCCGGCGGGGGCCGGTATATTTTTTGTCAAAAAAAAGAATGGTACACTAAGACCCTGTGTGGATTACCGGGAGCTCAATAAGGTCACCATTAAGAACCGGTATCCTCTTCCTCTTATCCCAGAACTGTTGAAGCGCTTTCGATCGGCTCAGATCTTCACCAAATTAGATCTTCGAGAAGCCTATAATATTGTTTGTATCCAAAAGGGGGATGAATGGAAGACGGCGTTCAGAACTCGCTTCGGCCATTTCGAGTACTTGGTCATGCCCTTTGGGCTATGCAATGCTAGTTCCACCTTTCAACATCTAGTCAATGACATTTTCCGAGAATTCCTGGACAACTTTTTAATTGCCTATCTGGATGACATTCTCATTTTTTCTTCCACCCTGGAACTTCATCGGACCCATGTTAGAAAGGTGCTATTTACTTTGAGGAAACATGGACTTTATGTAAAATCAGAAAAATGTGAGTTTGAAAAGGATTCCATTCAATTTCTGGGACTTATTATTTCTACGGATGGCATTTCCATGGATCCACAAAAGGTGAAATCAATCTTAGATTGGCCAGCCCCCATTGACAAAAAAAAGGAGTCCAGCTGTTCGTGGGATTTGCTAATTTTTATAGGAGATTCGTGAAGGGATTCTCCATGATTATTTCACCCATTACCCAACTGACTCGCCAACAAGTCCATTTCCACTGGTCACAAGTGGCCCAAGCAGCCTTTGACAGATTAAAGACTCGGTTTGTTTCAGCACCTATTCTTCAGCACCCAGACCCGGCCCTGATTTATGTACTTGAAGTGGACGCTTCGGAAATAGCCACAGGGGCAATCTTGTCCCAACGACAAGGCCCTAAAACCCTTCTTCACCCTGTAGCCTTTTTCTCCCGGAAAATAACCCCTCCGGAAAGAAATTATGATGTAGGTGACCGGGAACTCTTGGCCATTAAATTTGCCTTGGAGGAGTGGAGATACCTGCTGGAAGGGGCCACGCATCTTCATGATATTCACTGACCATAAAAATCTAGAGTACCTTAGAACAGCCAAATGCTTGAGACCTCGGCAGGCCAGTGAGCCTTGTTTCTCTTTTATTT
The DNA here is from genome assembly GCF_965119305.1 of Pelophylax lessonae. Classification (NCBI taxonomy): domain Eukaryota; kingdom Metazoa; phylum Chordata; class Amphibia; order Anura; family Ranidae; genus Pelophylax; species Pelophylax lessonae. Next base: position 327,008,937 of record NC_138770.1, on the reverse strand, counting down.
CAATTCTCATATAACCTACATACCAGGGTCCAAGAACGGGAAGGCGGATGCTCTGTCCCGGATGTTTCTGGATACTCCAGAGACAACCGAGCCCAACACCATCCTTTCGGCTCAAAATTTTTTGCTTATTCAAGCCGACCTAAAATCAGCAATTAAGCAGGCCTCTGCTCAATGTACAGAGCCCGGAAACCTCTCCTTTCAGAAGACGGGAGGGACTCTCATGGCACCAAGAGAAAATTTTTATTCCCTCACAGGTGGTGCTGCGGGTCTTAAAAACCTTTCATGATCATAAACACGCCGGACCTTTTGGGGTAAGAAAGACCTGTGAACTCATTCAACGTCTCTCTTGGTGACCCAACCTAACTCAGGACTGTAAATCATACGTTGGCTCCTGTGTTACGTGCCAATGTAACAAGGGGGCTAAAGCCAAGTCCTGGGGCTTGCTGAGACCTCTGCCTATTCCTGAGCAACCTTGGAGGAAACTCTCTATGGATTTTATTGTGGACCTACCGCCCTCAGAAGGGTCCTGGTGGTAGTGGACAGTCTCTCAAAGATGGCTCACTCCCTGCCTATGATTGGCACACCCTCCACTTTGGACACGGCCAACATTATCAAAGAAGTGGTCAGGTTACATGGACTCTCGGACAACATAGCGTCAGACAGAGGTGTACAGTTCACTTCTAGATTCTGGAGGGAGCTCTGTAGGTCCCTGTCCATTGACATATGCCTGTCATCAGCTTATCATCCACAGAGTAATGGACAAACCGAAAGAACAAACCAAACCCTGGAACAGTACTTATGATGCTTCTGCACAAGTTCTCAGGACAATTGGGTCTCTCTTCCTTGCGCAGAATTTGCGTATAATAATTCTCTGCATTCTGCAAATAATCAAACCCCGTTCTGGGCAAATTACGGGTTTCACCCCTCTTTTTTGCCTAATATCACACCCGAAACATCAGTTCCTGCAGTTCAGGATCGGTTAGGTTCCATCAAAGCTAATTATCAGCTACTACAGGACACTATATTCAAGGCTCAGCAGGATTACAAAAAAATTTATGATCTTAAGAGGAAGGAGAACCCTGTGTACAAGATCAGAGATAAAGTTTGGCTCTCTTCAACAAACCTGAGGCTGTCTTGCCCTTCTAAGAAACTTGGGCCAAGATTTATTGGCCCTTTTGAAGTCAAAAGATTGATAAACCCTGTGGCTTTTGAGTTGGCCCTACCTGGTTCCTACAAGATCCACCCAGTATTCCATGCTTCCTTACTCAAACCGGCGGTACCTAGCCCTCCACCTCCAGTCTCGGTGGAGTGGGAACCTGAATTTGAAGTGGAAACCATCCTGGATTGCCGGAAAAGGGGCAAACAAACACAATATCTAATCAAGTGGAAGGGGTATCCCCTTGAAGATAATTCATGCCCCTAGACTGATCCAAGAATTCCATGACAGGTTTCCGGAGAAATGGGCCCGTCTGGGCATCCGGAGGCTGTCCCTTGGGGGGGGGGGACTATCAGGGACGTAGCCGTGGCTTTGCGGCCAGTGGACGCCGCGGGCGGGTGAAAGTGCGCGGGAGCGCGCCTGCGCGTGTGTGCATAAGTGCCGGCACGGAGCGTGTGCGTCATGACGTACAGCGCGCCAGTCCGGCCCCTATATAAGCCTACTCCCGGCTCCATCCTGTGCTGGTTTATCGTCAGAACAGCCAAACCCGTTACCCGTTGTGACCCGGCTGCCCTCCTGACCCGTCTGATCTCTATCCAGTGTTTTGACCCTCGGCTTGCCTGACTATCCTTGCTCTTGCTCCCTTCCTGCTCTGACCACTTGTGAGTGACCCGGCTTGCCTAACGGACTCCGCTTCTGCCTGCACCTCCTTCTGCTGCAATACCGACTCGCTCTGATCCACTGCTTGCCATACCTTAGGACTGATAACCTGTGTATGACCCTCGGCCTGGCTTTGACTACTGCACCATCGTTGCTTGATACCTATGGAGATCCTGGAAGTTGTCTAGGGTGCCTACCTGCTCCACCCACCTGTACTACACAAGCATCCAGTGCTCCTTGGGACGCTTCACCTCCTGTACCACCTCCAGGGGTGACCCGCACCGAGCTGCAAGGGAAGCCCTCTCAACCAAGGTATCTGACACATACACAGAAAAAAGTTGTTTTCAAATCTTGCAAGGCTATTTAAAAACACCTGCTCTTATTAAAGTAAATATGGGGATTTAGTCACACCATATTGCCATACTGTGCTTAAGCCCACCACTACGTCAAAGTACCCCATTTTCAGTGGGTCCTACACTATTCATAGAAAAGATAATCCCACTTCTCAAAACCATAGGGCAATACTCACTCCTGTCATGGGAGATGTTTGCTAGCTGCAGATTCCTGCAATGAAGGGACATCTCCTGTAACTACTCACAGGAGGAGCATGCTAATGAGGTCTTGGTGTGGGAGAGTGGGGTGCTCCGCCCATAAGTCTGGTCAGGACTATACATGAAACAAAAAAGATATTGGGGGGCACACCCTAAACACACAATTCTCAGGTTGGTGCTGCTAAAAGACCAATATACAAATTGAAAAATATAATAGCGCACACATACACAGAAAAAAGTTGTTTTCAAATATGCAAAGCTATTTAAAAACATGTCTCAGCCACTTTGTTTGCTGGACTGTCTGCGGGTCCTCCTCTCTTCCCCTTCTTTTTTGGAGTTCGGACCCCAGAGGCCCCCATGTTGCCCTGTCATACCCAGGTCCCTGCACCTGGTCTCCTGAGGAGTTATGGCCCCTCAGGCCTTTTTTTTGTAGACGTTTGTTTTTTTTTTATTTTACCTTTGCATGTATGGTTCCTTTAATGTTTTGTTTTACCTGTCTATCCACCCTTGGTGGGCTCATCCATTGTGTGGCCCACTCAGGTACTGTTGAGGAATTGGGGTGGTTCCTCTGTGCCTGGTCACCAGATCCGTCACAGACAGCTTTGGGGAATGTTTGTTGTTTTCCCTTGTTCTACATGTTTTTTTTTTCTATACAACTGGCTTAATGTATTCACCGCTTCTGTCTCCTGTTCACGGTTTCCGTCAAGATGGCTCTGAGATTTCTTTCCTATAATGTCAAGGGTTTGAACTCGGTACAGAAGTGTTGGTTGGCCCTTAAGGAATTTCGATCCTCGGGTGGGGACGCTGTCCTGATTCAGGAGACGCATTTCCGCGCCGGTGGATCGTTTCATTTTGCTTCCCGTTTTTTTCCCACCTCCTATATAGCCAGTGATCCCTCCGGTAAAGGGGGAGTGGCGATTCTGGTCAGGAAATCATGCACTCTTAGAGTTAGGGACTCGTCCTGGATCCACAGGGGCGAGTCAATGCTTTGGTTTGCGATTATTTTTCACACTGATTAATGTCTACGCCCCTAAATTGCCTTTCTAGATGAGACATTGCAAAAGGTCTCCCGTTTCTCTCAGCCTTTTATGATAGTTGGGGTGACTTTAATTTGATAATGTCTCCTCATCGTGATAGGCAGTCCCTTGTCCAGGAAGCCCCACCCAGTTGCCTCTCGACACAGGCCAGGGCCTTTCGCAAATGTGTCAGGTCCCACAGACTTTTTGATTCCTGGAGAATGAAACATCCCACAAGTAAACAATTTACCTTCTACTCACCGGCCCATCAAATGCACTCCCGGCTTGACCATTTTTTCAATTCAGCCCCCCTCATTCCGTGTACGGTCGACTGTGATATACTCCCTATCACTTGGTCGGATCATGCGCCTGTTGTCCTTGATCTGACCGTCGCCTCTTCCTCCCCCAAGACATGTCACTGGAGCTTAAATGATTGCCTTCTTCAGACGCAGGTTATACGTGACAGACTAGCCACCGGCCTAACGGAATTTTTTGCCCTCAATGCGGGATTGTTGGATGATGTCTCTACTCTGTGGGAAGCTCACAAGGCTGTCTTCTGGGGCTCTTGCATTGCCGAGAGTTCCTGGATAAAGAAAGAGGCTGGTGGCCTCAGGGAGTCTCTGTTGGCCGAGCTACAGTCAGCAGAGTCTCAGCTTGTGGGTTCTCCCTCGGTGTTGAGACTTCAGAAGGTGGTGCACCTCCGCGACCGCATTAAGACTCTTGACCTGTCTAAGATAGCTAATTCTTTGACTTGGGCTAAACAAAAAATTTATGAATTTTCTAACAAGTCCCACAGGATGTTGGTTAATAGACTTAAACCACGTCGTTTTCATTCAATACCGGACCTATTGTTTCAGCCTGACGGCACTCCCACACATTGCCCCTACACTATGACTAAAGTGTTTGGTAAGCTCTAAAATTGTCTTACTCCCGAAAATGGTTTTACCTTCACCCAAGAACGCTTTGATGACTTTTTCCAGGGCTTATCCCTCCCCAAATTGTTGACTTCTGCCTCATCTAAATTAAATGCGGACATCTCCATAGAGGAGCTCACGGCCACGATTAAAGACCTACCATCCCACAAGTCCCCAGGCCTAGACGGCCTTCCCTACATTTATTATAAGACCTTCTTGCCTACTCTGGCTCCCATCTGTTAGATTTATATGCATCACTGTTTCAGGGGAAGGTCCCTCATTCCCAATTCACGCACTCATACATCTCGGTCATCCCTAAACCTGGTAAGGACTCTTCCCTTCCGGACATTTACCTCCCTATCGCTCTACTGAACTCAGATTACAAGATCTTCACTAAAACCCTCGCCAATCGGTTGTCTCTACTCATTCCCAAATTAATAGATAGGGACCAGGTGGGTTTCTTGATGTCTCGGCATGCTGGCGACAACACCAGACACACTATTGACCTCATATACCTTCTTAACAGGTTGCCCCGTCCAGCTCTGGTGTTGAGTTTAGATGCCCAGAAAGCATTCGATCATCTGAGTTGTCCATATCTGTTTGCCACACTATTTGGATTTAAAGGCCCCTTTTATACAGCATTGGAGGCTTTGTATTTGCCAGCTATGGCTCAGGTCCGGATGTCGTCTGCTTTTATGTCGCCCCCGTTCCTCATGTATAATGGCACCCGCCAGGGGTGCCCTTTGTCCCCCTTGCTTTTTATACTTTGCCTGGAGCCCCTGGCCGAGGCTATCCATTCACATCCGGACATTAGTGGGGTTCTGATGTGACAAAGGGAGTATACTCTATCATTATTTGCAGATGACATCTTGTTGACCCTGACTAACCCGTTGCTGTCCCTGCCATCCCTCCATGCTGTGTTGTCCTCTTTTAGTGCCATTTCTGGTTATAAAGTTAACACTTCAAAAACTGAGGCTATCTGTTATAGTCCCCCACCCTGCACATTGACCGATTTCTGCGGGTGATGTGTCTTGCCTCTATGCTCTTCACAATGGATGTCTGGGTTAGATGTTTTCGCAAATATTCTCTCTCTTCAACATGCCCACCGCTCACTTATATTGTGTTTAACCCCTCCATCCCAGATAGTTTACAGGTGGGCCGTGTGTGGACCTGGTCTCGGGCACCCCTTTTCCAGCTCCATAACCTGGTCCACCCGGTCTCACGCACCCTCTACTCATTTGAGACCTTGAGGGAGAAATTCAATATCCCAAAGCATACCGTTTATTTCTATTTACAAGTACATCACTTGTTCCACTCCATGACTAAATCATTGTTCCTGGATAGGCCCACTGCTTTTGAACAATTCTCCGCACAGGGGCCTCATCAGCGACATTTGGTCTCCACTATCTATAACATTCTACATGATGCCCTCCCCTTGGATGAGGATTCCCACCTCTATATGCGTAAGTGGTCAGAGTTATTGCAAAGGCCCATCTCTTTGCAGTCGTGGGATAAAATTTGGACCTCTGCCTTTAAATCATCCAGATGCTTGGTGCAAAGAGAGACTACGTTGAAGATTTTGATGTTTTGGTATAGGACACCTGCTAGACTACACAAAATTGACCCATCCTGTCCTGCCACGTGTTGGCAATGTGACAAAGATCTGGGCACACTGTATCATATTTTTTGGCAATGTACTCTCATACAACCTTTTTGGGAAATGGTGGGGTCAATGATTCAGTCGGGGACTGGCCTATTTTTCCCACTTGACCCTATTCATTACCTGTTGGGTCTTCCATACCCTGGGGTCTCCAAACACATCAGACGCTTGATCCCCTTTCTCCTGTTGGCAGCCAGGAGGGCTATCCCGTTGTGCTGGCTAAACCCGGGACCTCCTGATAAGGCACTTTTACAGCGATTGGTGTTGGAGATACGGAGAATGGAATTCTTGACCGGTACCGTCCATGATAACATTACCTGCTTCAATGCTATTTGGGCTGACTGGGATCTGCACGTTTTGGACTTGACGTAGATGTGCCTTACATGCTCCCGATACTGTTGTCTTGATGTATTTCTTCGTTTCCCTTTATGTCCTTTAAGTTTTCCCCTCAGACTTATGATTTGGTTGATCTTTTGATGTTTTATTGTTCATATTTAGCTCGATATCTGTAATTTTGCTATGCTCTGCTTTTTGGGGACACCCATCCCTTGTTTGTACGTTTACCTTTGTTTTTCTTTTATTTGTTCAATAAAAATACAATTATATAAAAAAAAAAACATGTTTTAGGGTGTCGCCTAAGTGTCCAGAGAGTGCTGAGTTGAGCTGAGAGGATCTGGTGTGCCGTGAGCATGCGGAGAGAAAGAGGGGGCCAGTCCCAGGAAAGCCTACACAGGTTGTGAGTACTGAGGATTGCCCCTGGGGGTCTGCCTTAAGTTAGAGAGGACCACTCAGGAAGAGGTTCTGGGATCCAGTGTCAGCTAGCTGTAAAGGGGGTACCTAGGTTGAGGACCCTGAAGCTACAGAGGGGGTACATAGTCAGTGGACCCTGAAGAGCTCAACGTCAAAGGGGGCACCTGCAGTTTGGGCACGGAAATTGCACAGAGCATGCCAGTTGAAGTGACAGCTGTACAGAGTTCTACTATATACTACCTTAAGCTGTGCCAGGCAGGGTAAAGTATTCAGTGACTTTCATAGTACAACAGTGTCATGAGTTCTACAGTTCTCAGTCTTGGATCTTCTGGACTATAAGTCTCGGATTCAGCACTTCTTCTGTTTTACAGAGTGTTCTCAGTGTCAGTGAGCATTGGCTGGTACCGGCTGGCATCAAGGAAGTGCCAACGGGCATTTCAGAAGTAAAGTCCCAATTGTATTTAGTTTGAGCCTCAAGGAGTATCCCACTCATTCCCTTCTCCCATCCCCTTTATTCCAATAAAAACCACAAACAAAGATACCGAAGTTGTCGCTGCTTTAGTTGTCACACCCAGGTTCACAGCTCACATGGGCTGGAGAGATTACCGGTACTAATGGCAGACATCAGGCCATAGGCCTGGATCCTTGCTACATTTGGGGGCTCATCTGGGATTTTGCCATTAGCTACTGAGCCTGTTGCCCTTGGCAACAGCACAAGAAAAAGTTAAAAAAAAATCTATTTTTGTATCCAGAACTGCTACATCAGCATCCGGCCAGGTGTGAGACTGCAACTGTGCCAGGCAGGGAGAGTGGGTTGAGGCTAGAGGCCCACAGAGAAGGATGTTTGTGGCAATGCAAATGCTCCAAGAAAGACTGTAAAGTGACCAAGACTCTTCATATGGATTATGAGATGTATTCTGCTGTCAGGATGCGTGAATGCAGCAACTTCCTGAGAGCAAGGAGTCCTAGTGTGGACAGTGAAAATGGCGCCAGGGGTCCAGGAAAGGACAGAGAAGTGGACGCCGGAGGTCCTAGTGTGGACAGTGAAAATGGAGGCCAGGGGCACTGGTAGAGAGCGGTGACGGGAGCCGGGTGGTGGTGTACGCTATGTGCAAGGATGTTGACCATGCATCTGACAGCGGGACATTTATTCTTTATGGATGGTGCACACATAATGTGGGGATTGTAGTCGGCCACATCAAGGAGGACCATGGAGCTAGTCCCAGAGCCAGTATGGAAGATGTTAATTGCAAGTAAGTATTGTGGCAAGTAAGAGGAGTATCGACCATGCAGTCGATGGCTGGATGCTGCTCTTGCCGAGTGGGAGAGGGCAGCTGGCTTTGGGCAGGAGAGGTGCAGTGGAGGCCCTAGTGCAATTGAGGTGGGCGGATGTATGTCTACCAGGTGGCATGATCTGATTTTGCTACTTCCCAGGTGTTTGCAGCGCAGCAGCATGGCAGGGGAAGAGTTACAGTACCGCGCAGAAGAAAACGCGCCACGAGCAGACCTGCCCAAAGGGAGGATTCACTGCCCAAAATGGTGAATGTTTGAAGGTAGCGGGAAATTCTGGCCAATCAAGAGCAACCCAAGGGACTCTATTAATATCCCCTCCTCCGGGCGCGGCCATGCGGGAGTCACGTGTATGAAAAGGAGGCATGTCGTTCACCAGAGGAGCGAAGAGTGTTCCCGCTATGGCTACCACCATGGCCGAAAACCATGCGGAGAGCCGAGAGCAGATCTATTCCCCGCTAGTTTGGGATACTGGTATCCGAATGGTGCCGGACGGCGGACTCACGTTGTGCACCAGAGGAGGTCGGGAGTTCCTGGGAGTGGTATGTCCCCAATGTGCCACTATTACTCTGAGGGTGCAGGCGTGGGTTCAATGTGGGCAATGTGGTGATTTGCTGCTCAGGGCAGAGAAGAGCGAGGGCCTTCCCAAGAAGTTTGCAGTTATGTGGGAGACAGGCCTCACTCGGGAGATGACGGGGAGCGAATCAAAGTTCCTCCATGGAGCAGGAAGAGGCATCTTCAGGCTGATGATGCAGATGGGGGCCCTTACTGCAGCTGGTGGGCTTACAGTCTGCGGGAAGGGGGTTCGGTCGCAGAGCCCCCTATGGAGGGGATCCGTGTCCACCCAAACAGTAGGGACCTGGCCAGAAGCACCTTCGGTCAGGGACATCACAGAATCCACCCCTATAAGTATTCCCCAGCCTGTCCAGATAGAGGTTGCCCAAGTGTCTTCCTCCACCGTCAGCAGTGAGGGGGAAAATTGCCCACGTTCGAGTGGACTCCCCATCCTACTACATGAAGCATGGCTCTGTGGAAGAAGGTATGGACGACTGGGGATCCATTGAGGAGACTGAATGAGAATGGGGATCAGAGACTGGAAGTAGCTTCCCAGGTCCCGAAGGTGTTACACCCCCTAGACCAGGAAGCCAAGGAGGCTATTGAAAGAGGGGAACTGGCTCAGAAATTGGGGTTCTGTGAGGCCTATGTTACAAGGGTCCCAGACCTCAACCTACCGGGAAATATTGCCAGGGCCAGGGATGAGAACATTGCCTATGAGGAGATGATCCAAAGGGTATATACCCCATTTTCACCAGGGAGAGGTAACTGGAGAACCCTCCCCAGACTGTCAAGAATGCAGCCGTGGATGCAGAAAAAGGTTGCCATGGAGTATGGCTATGACTACCCCTATGATCCAAGGGAGGTCATACTGTTAGTGGAGAAGTTCAGGGACTGGTGGTGCAATTAACTTATCTGAGACTACCTCTTTGTCCCCAAGCCATACCGAGACTCTCTGGAGGAAGGGTTGAAAGAGAAATTCCCTAAGGTCAAGGTTCAGTGGTATTATGGGTGCTCCATCTACATAGATAGGGTAGAAGTCCGCCGCCCAGATGGCTCAAGACAAGCTTGGTCCATCCGTGTCAAAAATGAAAATGGAGAATATGTTCAAGTACCCCATCCAGAGTACTATATTTGTAAAGGAAACATTTGTAAGTATTCATCAGTGGCAAGAGGAGGAAGGAAAGACTTAACAAGAAAATTTGTGTGGCCGGCCGGCTACCACAACTGACCAAGGAAATCTTTTGTTCAAGAAATAATATAGTGCTGGATTCAAGTTGCATCTGCTAAATGGAAACAGACCCCTTGGGCCATCAAGTGTTGTGTTGCTAGACCTTTTGGGATCCTCAGGGTCCGGGTCTTTTGAAAGCTAAATTTTGTGTGCTGGATCCTTTGGGCCATCGGGCCGGGATCTGTTGTGGTTTACAAATGGCTGTGTGAGACATCACCCACAGTCTGTACAGAAAAAGAAATTGTTGCAAAGTTTGTGAGCGGTCAAGAGCTTTGGTTTTGGGTGCCCTGCTGGACCCCTATGATGTTTCCCTGACTCAGCAGGACTGTGGGTCATGAAAGGCTGTGACCTGCCCTGTTTCTCACTGAAGTGCTCAAAGGGACAGCAGAGGGCGCTGTGTTTCACTTCAGCAAAGAGGACTCTGTCTAGACAGCTAGTATTAGGGGGCAAGTTCTTTCAAGCTAAAGGAAGACCCCGGCATGTCAAGACACTGGTTGGCAGAGGTAGTCAGGGAGGGAATGGAAAGGTCGCCCTTGAAATTTTGGAGGAGGGTCTTTCCATTCAACTGTTCAGTAAGTTAGAAATGTGATGTGATTTCTATGTGATGTGATGAGATTGACTAACTTTTGCTTCCTTTCTCTATACAGGTGGGTGAAGCAGAGCACAGATCATAGAGACAGTGCCGCAGGGCAGTATGCCAACATGATAACGACCCCAAACACATCTCAAAGACGACCAATGCCTTGCTAAAGAAGCTAGGGGTAAAGGTGATGAACTGTCCAAGCATGTCTCCAAACCTAAACCCTATTGAGCATCTGTGGGGCATCCTCAAACGGAAGGTGGAGGAGTGCAAAGTCTCTAACCTGCACCAGCTCCATGATGTCATCATGGAGGAGTGGAAGAGGACTCCAGTGGCTACTTGTGGAGCTCTGGTGAACTCCATGCCCAAGAGGGTTAAGGCAGTGCTGGAAAATAATGGTGGCCACACAAAATATTGACACTTTGGGCCCAATTTGGACATTTTAACTTAGGGGTATACTTACTTTTGTTGCCAGCGGTTTAGACATTAATGGCTGTGTGCTAAATTATTTTGAGGGGACAGCAAATTTACACTGTTATACAAGCTGTACACTCACTACTTTACATTGTAGCAAAGTGTCATTTCTTCAGTGTCGTCACATGAAAAGATATAATAAAATATTTACAAAATGTGAGGGGTGTACTATATATCCTTAAATCCCTAAATATATATATATATATATATATATATATATATATATATATATAAAACAAAACAAAAAATATATATACATATACAGTATATATATATATATATATATATATATATATATATATATATATATATATATATATATATATATAAAATGCATGCGTGTCCACAGCAAAATGTCACCAAAATAGAAATTGAAAAAAAAAAAACGCTTATTTTGACATATGTGTATATAAAGAATATAAAGATGTATGTTCAGTTTCCAACAAGGTTGAAATGTGTATGGGGCCTCGTTAATGAGCATGTTCCCTTTATTTTTCATAAAAAATAAAACCTTTAACTCTATAAAAGCCCAAAATCCAGGGGAACCCTGATTAACTAAGGATCATCAAATTAGTTGTAGAGAGTAATCAGGTGAATTGTTTCTATTATTTATGTAGCTATGTCAGCTGCATACTATATTATAAAATGAAGGCTATGTCAAATAATGAAGTCAATGTAAAATACTGTACATTATTATTATCATTCAGGATTTATATAGCGCCAGCAGTTTATGCAGCGCTTTACAATATAACAGGGAGACAATACAGTTATAATACAATAAAATACAAGAGGATTAAGAGGGCCCTGCGCAGAAGAGCTTACAATCTAATGGGGTGGGGTGGGGCAGGTGTTACAAGAGGTTGTAACAGTAGGGAATGAGCTGATGGAAGATTAGTGATAGGCTTCCCCGAAGAGATGACTTTTCAGGGATTGCCTGATAGATAGCTGTACAGGTTGGGGAAGAGCGTTCCAAAAGATGGGAGAGGCCCTGGAGAAATCCTGGAGACGACCATGGGAGGAAGAGACAAGGGAGCTTGAGAGTAGGAGGTCTTGAGAGGAGCGGAGAGGACGATTTGGGTGATATTTGGAGACAAGATTGGTGATGTAGCTCGGGGCAGAGTTGTGAATGGCTTTGTATGTTGTGGTTAGCATTTCGAATTTAATTTGCTGGGCAATCGGGAGCCAGTGTAGGGATTGGCAGAGAGGGGAGGCAGACACTGAGCGGTTGGTAGGGTGGACAAGCCTGGCAGCAGCATTCATGATAGACTGAAGAGGGGATAGCCTATGGAGTGGTAGGCATATGAGAAGGGAGTTGCAATAGGCGAGGCGAGAAATAACAAGGGAGTGAATGAGTAGCTTGGTGGTTTCAGTTGTTAAAAAGGGGCAAATTTTAGAGATGTTACGGAGGTGAAGTCTACAAGCTTTTGACAATGATTGGATTTGGGGCTGAAAGGACAGGTCAGAGTCTAGGATTACACCTAGTACCCTGGCTTGAGGGGAGGGATTGATGGTTGCATAACTAATTTTGATAGAAAAGTCAGGCATTTGCAGGGGTGAATATTACCAGCTCAGTTTTAGAGAGATTTGGTTTGAGGAAGTGGTGCGACATCCATGTTGATATCTCAGTATGCAAGTTAGCAATGCGAGAGGAGACTGAACGAATGAGGTGCGGAGTAGACAGATAGATTTTTACATTGTTTATGGTTATTAATGCTAATAAGAATAATAGTAATACTTATTAATAATTATCTGCTTATGTGACAGCAAACTTTCTTAAATGTGTTTATTGTTGCTTAAAGGAAACTGAAGCTATTTACATAGTAACAGGCTGTCCATGTTTGAAGTCTCTGCTATCCTGGCAAAATATCTGCTTTTTTTTAATGGTGTAAATTGGTGATTTATCATAGATGGCAAACAGCAGTCATGGCAAGCTAACAATAAAAACAGAAATATGTTAAAGTGTTTGAGCATTTGGTACTTTTAGATAATGGAGACATCTTACTGTGCTAGCATTCATGATATTCTTGTATTTTCCTTATATTTTCAGCGAGACATCTTGTGCTATAGAAGGGGGTAACTGATGACCTATTAGCAAGTCATTACACATTATCTCTCAATGTGCTACTAATAAGCCTGTGTATTTTTGTAAATACATTAACATACATGAACCATCTGGCAAAGTTACCTCGATGCTTTGTAATTACTGAAATGACTGAAACTGGCTACAGAATTTGTTTACTGACCAAATGTAATTTTGGTCATTACTTATATATTTTCAGTTGCATCAATAACATTTTTCTATTCTGTTTCCCATTAAATTTTTGTTAACTCGTCTATAAAGAACGTGTTAGACATTTACATTTTCCTTGTTTCCTGTTAAAATTGTACAGAATTTAACAAATCCTGACAATACATAACTGTATTTCTAATTAGAATTATTTACCTGGATCTTTTGCAGAAACCTCTTGCTGTAAAGATCGTGAGACACACTCCTGCTGTGTTCCTCCCTGCATTCATTCCTACTGCCTTTCTTCTTGCAGTCACTGCTCAGCTGCTTCCTCTTTCTTTCATTTGTGGTTGTCAAACAACGGTCCCTACACTGTCGAAAAAATAAATAAAAATAGTCAATCTATGGCCAGCCTAACAGAAGTACCAATACGGTTTTACACATGACCCATCTAGTGCTGTTTGTTCCCCTCTGGCCAGAACACACCAGACTGAAGTAAAGGAACAAGACTGGCCAAGGAATAACAATTGAAAATAGCAATTGTATCAACAGCAGTGAGTCCTAACTACTAACACAGGCCTTGTCTGTCTACCACTAGCAAGTGGGATACTAAATGCAGTCCTGCCAGTATTGGGGCTCATGGGGTGGCATGCTTAATATCCAGTGGGGGAATTTATTATTCACTGCATAAAGAAAAACATGGTGCCCTCATGGCAGAATTATTTATGTGTGCAGCGATATTGTTTGCAACAGTAGGATACCAGAACAACAGTAACATTGAAACCACAGGAAATAGGAAAAACTGGTGCACGTTGCAGCAGTACACATCCACAAATGGGTCTCTTTGGTATATTTACCCCAGGTACAGTAACTCAACCATATGTAGTTGTCTGTAGCAAAGTTCCTTTGCAGACAACACAGCCCAGACATAAACCCCTTAGCAGCAATGCATCCAATGCTCTCTCTCCAGGCAACACAATACCACTACAGCCTGCAGCCCTTGTAGTTCTCTCTGTTGTAATCCAGTAGTAAGTGCCTTTGGATCTGGCGGTAACAGCACCATTCCCACAACAGTAATTTCAGCCTTGAGCCCTTGCACGCAAAGGCTCCTGAGCCCCCCTACCCCCCCCCCCCCCCCCAGATTCCAAGCAGCCTTGTCTGTCCTGGGCAGACTCACTCTCTGGACACCACACTGTCACTGTGGATTCTTGAGCTCTTCCTGTGGGTCCCTCGGAGACAAAAAGTGGTTCTAACAAAAATTTAGAAGCTGGCCTTCTGAATTATATTTTAATGAGGGGAAACTTAGTGAGAACAGAGAGTTTTTCCTCTAATTTTAAATTTTTGAGAGTAGCTTGTAGTCTGCCTGAGGCCTGCTTCAAACAAACACCTAGATAAGAAATATTCTTTTAAATATTTTTAGGTATGTTGTAGCAATGGGAACACATAACAAACATAAAATGAAATTTCCTATCAAATACTTACTGTAATTTTCCTTTCCTGATGGACTCCATGGCAGCATATGTATTGGTTAACCCAGCCTCCACTCCTCCCCTTTAGGACCCCACCCCTATAAATCATTGCTCTGAGCCAGCGTTCCGTACCTCGCCTACTCATGACTCTGGGAGGGAACTCCTGCTGCCATGGAGTCCATCAGGAAAGGAAAAATATGGTAAGTATTTGATAGGAAATTTTCCGTTTTCCTGACAGGCTCCATGGCAGCACCGGGTGAGCAATTGCAGAACGAAAGAAAAGGGTTTAATTGACACTGTCAACCGACAGGATTTGTAAACCAAAAATTAACAGAAGATAAAGAGGCTGGCTCTACACAATACTGAGCCATAAATGTATTGATCGGGGGGCCACAAGACCGCACTACCGATTACATTGGGAACCACATACTGCAAAGCCGCCCAGGATGTGGACACACTCCTGGTCGTGTGAGCGGTCACCATCCCCAAAGAGCCAATCGCTCAGCTCTGTGAGCCTGTCGGATGGCCCAGACAATCCATGCAACAATTGTCCTAGATGAGACATGTTTCCCTTTGTCCTTTTCGGCAAAAAGAATGAACAGGTGTTCTGAAGCCTGAAGGAAGCTGTAGCTTGTAGATATAACTTAACAATATCTGAGAGATTCCTAGAACCAAAGGAAGGCACTGCTGAGAGTCAAACTCAGGATTCCCTGTTTACTAGACATGCGCTTTAACCAACTAAGCCACAGCATGACCTCTTCCATGTCTAAAGGACGCAGGTTAGTATTCCAAAGGTTGGCAGAACAATTTCTTGGTTCCCATGAAAGACTGTTGTACCCTTGGGAATTGAGTATAGGTAAAAGCACTGCTTAAACTGGAAGAAAGTTAAGAAAAGTTCTCCATGATCAGTGAATCAATCTCTAAAGCTTTTTATGCCGACGTGATAGCCAGGAGAAAGCGAACATGACAAAGAGGCCGTTAACGGAGACAGCCCTAGAACACTCCGCTCCAATTCCCAGAGGGAGTTGAGAACAAGAGGGAGATTCCATTTGGAAAACCTCCGTTTACTCTGAGGTCTGAACCTAGTTGCTCCCTTGAAGAACTGTTGGACAGGAAAAGATGCCTAGACTGTGAAGGCTGATAAAGCTGACACTTGTACTCTGAAGGAGCTGATCAATTAAGCCAGATCTAAATCAGACTGGAGGAAGCCCAGAATATTTAGAACTTCTAGATCAGTACATGATCTGTCAGCAGCAGACATATATTGCACAGACTTTGACCAGGTTATTTGTGTTCACTCTCCTAGCATTCAAGAGAGAGAGAGAGAGAGATTATTCGGGGGGATTAGCCGAGGACCTCCAATCTCAAGAACCAGACCATCAGACATAACCGTGCTGGACATGGATGTACAAATGCACCCAGTGACAGAAAGTCCATACAAAAAAAAGAATTGCCTAGTGGGACTTTGATTGAGGTGGACCCAATAGTCATGACACTCAAGTTATAATGCATCTGGTTTATTGTGTAAAACAGATACATACAAGGTAATAAAACATGAATATCTTAGCATACACATAATTACATAGCGTGATAATACAAAATATCAGTAAAAACATGACATGACAATGGCAGTAGGCACATCTTTCCATCTGGTCTTGAAACTTGACATGTTTTGTGGGTCGCATTGCCCACTCGTCAGGAGTATATGTATAGAAGCATGTCTGAAATGGTGATATTGTTGGTAAACATGCAGAGTAAATGGACGATGAAGTATGAAAACTCAACAAAGTAGAACACAAGTGGGGAGACATCATACTTACATAAACAACCACGCCATTATGCTTAAAAACAGTGTTGCCACATGGCGGCGGCCAAATAGTCTTCTCTTTTTTCGTATGTACACAATTGGGATGGAGGTGTACTCAATGGCAGCGTAGGTCCATTTTATCCTGTTTCAGTGACAGAAAGTCTGGCCTGATGAGAAGAGGCACTGGGTTCCAGTAGCTGAACAGTGCTAGCAAGGGGAACCATGGCCCTAATTGGCCAATAGGGCATCACTGCCACTACCTCCACAACTGCAGTTCAGGGTTTTCGTAGAAACCCAATGATGACCAGGACTTGAAGAAATGCACAGGACCCGCTTAATTTCCAATGATCCATCAGGCATCTGCACCTGAAAAACCTCATCAAGTAGAGACCATTCCTTGTTGTCCAACTGGACTTTGGAAAGAAAGTCTGTTAGAATATTCTGGACACCAGGGAAATAAGCCTCTAAGATGTAGGCTCGATTCTTCTGAGCCAAAGACATAATTGGCTTTGCTTCCTGTAAAAGAAAACAGGCTGTGAGTCCCCCCCTTGTCTTTTACCATAGGAGACCGCCGTAGTGTTGACTAGGCTAACAGCACTGACACTACCTTCATTATATGGTGAAAGGCCAGTACGGTGCAGAAGGCTGCCTGTATTTTCAGGATGTTCAACACAATCTTGTGAAATTGACAGCCCCGCTTGCCCTGAGCTATCTCCGACAGGCAGCAAGCCTCCCCATCCCATATTGTTTTTTGTGAACCAGGAAATGGGGCAATGGAATGGCAAAATGAGCCAGTTTCTTCATTGTACTCACTCTCATGACTGAGGTTATGTAGATGACCTGAATTCCTGGCTCCCACTGGTGGAGAAACAGCTTCCGGAAGGGCCACATGCTCCGGAGCGGCCACTTGACCATCGGATCTGTAGACACCATAGTGTCGATAATTTTATACACTGAAAGGGGAACAGGTGGGAAGAAAACAGGGCCAGGAGTATTCTGTTCCAGAACATCGGGATCTAGAGAAAAAGCAATGGTCTTTAGATTATATCGAACTGAACCACGGGGTAGACAAGAGACAGAGTGGGCTCCAGGTGTCTCTTTTGCAGAATCAGCCGCCAACTGAATTTTGAGGAGCAGCTGCCCTCTGTCTTGGGACAGAAGGAGAAGAACATCCAAGTACCTTTGTAGGCGTATGTAGGGCCGGCCCTACAATGGGTCCCAGTGGGTCCATTGGACCCAGGCGGCAGATGAGCAGGGGCAGCTGCTGTAGAAGAGAAAAAAATCTTTGCCACAGACAGTAAATGTTGCGGTGCGGGCGTGCGGCTGGCGGCCGCGGCTGGGACTCGTCTCGGAGACTAATATTCAAATTGACTGGTCTGGCCGCCGTCTCTGTCTTGGCTCCTGTCTGAGTGTCACGGTCACTCACCTCTTATGCTGCAGTGCTGACTGGCCGAGCCGAGGCGAGCGTGGCGAGCCGTGAGCGGCAATGCGGCTGCCGGTTGGTTGTGCAGTGTAGGTGGGCGGGCTTGTGGGGCGGAGCCAGTGCAATAGAGCGGCGGACTCGGCGGAGCAGCTTTCCAGGCACCAGGCAGCAACAGAACCACTTGACTTAAGGCAAGAGGCCCAGCCCAGATCATCCTCGAATTGCAGTGTGCACTCAGGGCTTTCCAGGAAGAGGTAAGGTAGAAGTAGGAAAATGCAATACAGCCGGGGTGGTTTTTTTATTTTACAAATCCTTTGTTACAAAGGATTTGTAAAATAAAAAAAACACCCCAGCTGTATTGCATTTTCCTACTTCTATCTTGCAGTTTTCCTTGAAATAGTTATGTGTGTTCCAGGCTATAACTATATAACTGAGAGCCTATGTGGATGATGCTATGGATGTAGCCTAGGGACAAGGAGCCCCCAGTGGAGTCTACAAAGGCTTTGGATGGGCTCCTTGTCCCTAGGCTACATCCATAGCATCATCCACATAAGCTCTCAGTTATATAGTTATAGCCTGGAACACACATAACTATTTCAAGGAAAACTGCAAGATAGAAGTAGGAAAATGCAATACAGCTTGGGTGTTTTTTTTTTAATTTTACAAATTCTTTGTAGATTCCACTGGGGGCTCCTTGTCCCTATGCTCCATAGCCAGGGCCGGCGCTCCCGCTAGGCAAACTAAGCAGCCGCCTTGGGCTTACTGCCACCTAGGGGTGCACTGTTGCCTAGGGTAAGATGACCCGACGTTTCAGAGGACAGTCTCCAGACTGAGGACACTGTCCCCGGCCCAAATCTGTCTCTGGTTTTGTCCCCGCTTTGCAGGGCCGATCCTGGGTGGGTGCACTGTGAGCTGGGGCAGAGGGGGCGCACAGGGCCCGCCCTGTCATAGGTTCCGCTGAGCCTATTGGGCTGCCTCTGAAAGGGGGGGGGGGGCGAGGGCGAGCGCCGCCTGATTAAACAGAGCAGGGTTCTTCTGCTTCCCCAGAGCGACAGCTGTAATGTGAAGTCCCGCCTCCTGGACCGCCACCAACCTATGATAGACAGCACACTGGTGACGTCTATCATAGGAGCCGGTCCAGGAAGTTGGACTTCACATTACAGCAGCCACGCCGGGTAAGCAGAAGAACTCTGCTCTATGTAATCAGACGGTGCTCTAATCCCCATACACTGGTCACTCTGCATTGGATGGGGGCACTGGTCACTCTGCATTGGATGGGGGCACTGGACACTCTGCATTGGATGGAGGCACTGGACACTCTGCATTGGATGGGGGCACTGGACACTCTGCATTGGATGGAGGCACTGGTCACTCTGCATTGGATGGGGGCACTGGTCAGGCCGGTAAACTGGTAAATATAATATATACAAAAGCAGCAGTCTTGTGTGATCCCCAATATTGATATTACTTATATTTAATATTGGGGATCAGATAACACAAGACTGCTGCTTTTGTATATATTATATTTACTGCTTATATATAATATTGGGAAATGGCCTGGGCTGGGGATCACACAGGACTGCTGCTTATATTACAATTTACTGCTGATATATAATATTGGGGATCACGCAAGCCTGCTGCTTTTGTATATATAGTATATTTACTGCTGATATAATAATATCGGGGATCAGATAACACAAAACTGCTGCTTTTGTATATATTATATTTACTGCTAATATAATGTCAGCAGTAAATATAATTTATACAAAAGCAGCAGGCTTGTGTGATCCCCAATATTATATATCAGCAGTAAATTGTATTATAAGCAGCAGTCTTGTGTGATCCCCAGCCCAGGCCATTTCCCAACATTATATATCATCTGTAAATATAGTATTCTGTATATACAATAGCAGCAGTCTTGTGTGATAGTAAGAGAATTATTTTCTTGGGGGGCGCAAGTAAATGGTGTTGCCTAGGGCGCAAAATATTCTAGCACCGGCCCTGTCCATAGCATTCACATAGGCTCTCACAGTTATATAGACGCCAGTGTGTTTTGATGTGTGCACAAATATGTGTGTGTGTGCGCAGATATATAATCTATCCTGCTCCCTGCATGAGATTACTGCCGTCTTAAATATAGGTTTATATAATACTCCTAATTGCTAATTATTAACAATTCCAAGATTTGGTGTCATCATAATGGGTTCATAGAACATTTAATGGTGGGGCATTGGGCAGGGGTGAGGGGGGGCATTGGGTGGAGCTTGGGCGGTACTTACTTTTAAATGTGGGAGGAGCTTGGGCGGGACTTACTTTAAAATGTGGGAGGGAGTTATCAAATTTACCTTCGGGCTGAAGCCCCTAGTCTTTTTCCCACCTAGCAATGCCCCTGCCCGCAGCCCTGCAGGGCACTGTGGCACTATAGACAGTAGAAAGCCTGGTGCGCTCATCTGCCCAGTGTCTACTGCTCTGTCCTGCTCCTGCTGTCACTCCTTACACACTCACACCCCTCTGACTGCTTTCATAGTCCTATAGAATGTGGGGGTTTTTTGGAGTGCGTGAATTTTTTTTTGGGCGGGGGGGGGCAGCATTTCATTCTCGGACCCAGGCAGCACAATGTCTTGGGCCAGCCCTGGGAGTATGGTCTTTGCTTTGATAAAGACTTTAACAAACATTAAGATCCTTAAAACACACAGGGTGATGTTGAATGCCCGAATGGTAGACAAGCAAGCTGGAGATGGTCTTGACCTTTGGCAAACCGAAGGAACTTGAAGAAGTATTCTAGAATGGGCACATGAAAGTAAGCATCGTTAGGTCTATTGGAAATGAGCCAGTCACCTGGCTGGACCCCCTATGAATCAAGGACAATATTTCCATCTTGAACTTCTCTTTTTGATGAAAATATGTTTAGGTGCTCAAGGTCTAAAATCAGCCTCCGCAAGCAGCTCCTTTTCATGATATTAAAGAGAGGCGAGTACATGCCCTGAAATCTCTCGCATCCTGGGACTAGCACAGCAGCACTTTGTGACACCAATGACTTTACGTAATACAAGTGTATATCCTTAATTTGACCTCAGAGTGAGACAAAATCCGTGGAAAACGAATCCAAGATGAAGAGGACTTCTGAAGGACCATGCGAATCCTGAAAATACCGCTTTGACATTCCAATAGTCTGAGGCTCAAACTCAGTAGCTTCTTAGATACAGGGGGTCAAGCTTTTAGCATACTTCTGAGGGGATATCTGGCCTCTTCACCAGGTCTTCCTAAAATTCTGACCTGGTCTGAAAATAAAAAACGTGTGACCCTCACACGCTCTGAACTTTGTCTTCTAGACTGTGTCATCTTCCAGCCTAGCAGGTGCTGGTCTTGAGGCAAGACTCAACTTGCCAACTGTGGCCCGGGTTACAGTGCTTACCAGCTTGCCAAAAGATGAAGCTCCCTCAAAGGAATCTTACACTAGGCCTGTTAGAGGCTGGATCAGCAAGCCCAGCCCCAGCCCCAGCTAAAGAACTCACTTTACAAATCACAAAAAATCCTGCGCTAAACTGAAAAACAAAATGTGAATGCAAAATAATGATTGTGAAAGCAGCTGAAAACACTTGATCAATAGCAAATCAACAAAATATAAAAACAAAATTAGTGCAGCGCTAACAAATATGGTATAACCCATACAGTGTATATAATGGATAGAATTAAATACACATAAACCAAATGATGACAAATTGGTGTAACCAAAGCAGTGTAGATAATGGTTTAAATGAGTAAACATATATCAAAAAGTCCATAAGTGATCCAATAAAAGTGCACAAGTTTCAGAAAGGTGATGTCAGAGCGGTAGGCTTGAATCCCAAGATAAGGTAGGAATACACCGTGATAATACAAACAAAGTGGCAGCTTACCAGAAGCTAAGGCCTCCAACTTAATGGAACGGCCACACACGCTTAGATGTAAGACCAAGTATATCGCATCCTTCAGGGACCAGGAAGCCAAGTATGCTCTGCTGCACCATATAAGACTTAGAACTCCAAAGATGTTATCACATGTGTATGAAGGGAAATGAAAGGCACATAGCGTAATCCCATTTAAAACACATAAGACGTTTATTTACAAGTTGCACTTACAATGAGCCGACTTGGATCAGGCACATCAAAAGACAAGGCAGACCGCGGCGTCCCGCGTGTGTAGAACAAAAGCCGGTGTCTAGGGGGCGTGACAGTTGTGCACCCGGTACCGCCCGACCGGTTTCGTCATACGTGACGTCGTCCGGGGCGTGGTTATCGGACGCTGCTATCACACCACTAAATCCCCCAGAGGCAGTGACGCATCTGCACCGAAAACCAAAACGAATGAAGTGAGGGCGGAAGTGTCACACATGCACATAACAATGTGAGGGAAGGAAAAACATTGATGCTGCCTCAATGTGCAATGTAAGCCTAATGGAAAGTGCAAATGCATCACGAATTGCACAAATGATAAAACGAGAAAACTACTGTAATAGACATGCGTATACCTATATACACATCTATTTAAATAGTTAAAATATATATTTAGTCAATCTTTAATAAAAACAATAGTCTACCTAATATTAGAGGTTCAAAAGAGCTCCATCTAGTGGCAAAATAAATGTACTGAATGCAATGTAAAATAACATATAAGGATTACAGATAAAAATTGGTGGGGTGAATGTGTGACACTCTCCCAACTGATAAAACAATACATCAATCAGATAAATACATCATATTAATAAATGAAAATATATAAAAAAATATTGTTATTTTAAAATTATTTTTATAAAAGCCCCATAGATGTTACCAGATGTTAAAAATACATATTAAACTGATATAAAAAATTGTAATGTCATAATTAATTATTGTTAACCACTTGCCGGCTATCTACGTCGGCGGTTAGCCCCTCACAGGCAAACTGACGTAGGTCTACGTCGCTTGCTTGTGAGGGTCTAGGGAGCGAGCGCGCGCCCCCGGAGGCGCGCTCCCGCGTGGTCACGGACCCCCCCCGCGCGTGTGACCGGCGGACATCAGCTCTGCGATCGGCGGGGGAGAGGGAGAAAGTCAGGCGGCTTGTGTAAACAAGCTGCCTGTCATTCTCCCCTGTGTATGATTGATGATCATACGGTTCTACTATGTAGAACCGTTGATCACCGTTCATACAGCTGAAGCCACAGCCAATCACAGTAGAAAGCACGCCCCTAGGGACACACATAGCCCCTCCCTTACAAAAAAAGTTAACCCCTTCACTGCCAGTGTATTTTTACAGTAACAGTGCATATGTATAGCACTGATTACTGCAGAAATGTCACTGGTAACCCCAAAAGTGTCAAAAATGTCAGTCAAGGGTCCGATCTGTCCGCCGCAATGTCGCAGTACCGCAAAAAAAATCGCAGATCGCCGCCATTACGCGTTAAAAAAAAAACAACAAAAATGACAAAAATCTTTCCCTTTGTTAGTAAACGCGATAACTTTTGCGCAAACCAATCAAAATACGCTTTTTGCGATTTTTTTTACCAAACATAGGTAGCCTAAAACAAATTGGCCGAAAATGTTAAAAAATTTTGATTTTTACATTTTTTTGGGGGGAATTTCATATAAAAAAATGTGAAAAATATTGCTATTTTTGCAAACTTTACGCTCCTTTTTTGTTTATAGCGCATGATCAAAAAATCGCACAGGTGATCAAATACCACCAAAAGAAAGCTCTGTTTGTGGGAAAAAAAGGACGCCAAATTCGTTTAGGTACAGCGTCGCACGACCGCGCAATTGTCCGTTAAATTCACGCTGTGCCGAATCGCAAAATACCCCCTGGTCGTTTAACAGCCAAATCCTCCGGGGCTTAAGTGGTTAATGAAACAGTTTATGTCCCATTCAATATTTAAGCTGTAGGGGACATATGTTTTAAGAATATATATCCACCGACTTTCAGCACGGGACAATTCTCTTTTAATGTTTGACCCCCGCCAGTTGGGAACATAACGGTCAAAGGCACCCTTTTGCAGACACCATTTTTTTGTTTTCTGTTATTTTGAAAGTGTAAATGATGGAAATAAAATCTAACTTTTGTTGACATATTATAAGAATGTCTAATCTGTAATTTAATGCCTTTTGGAGATTTTTCCATCTTTCCTTGGCTTCTTTATGCACATTAATAAAAATTTTTACCTGGGGTGCCCAAACTTTCGATCCCCACTGTATGTGTTAGCCTGACCAGTCATTGTTTTTGGTCAAGGTGATGATTTAGCCTACCTTTCAATATGGCAAATGGTGATCATTTCCAAATAGCATTTAGTGAAATACTTTACTTAAAAACAAACAGCTGCAAGAAAAAGTATGTGAACCCTTTGTAATGATATGGATTTCTGCACAAATTGGTCATAAAATGTGATCTGATCATCATCTAAGTCACAACAATAGACAATCACAGTCTGCTTAAACTAATAACACACAAGGAATGAAATGTTGCCATGTTTTTATTGAACACACCATGTAATATTCACAGTGCAGGTGGAAAAAGTATGTGAACCCTTGGATTTAATAACTGGTTGAACCTCCATTGGCAGCAATAACTTCAACCAAACGTTTCCTGTAGTTGCAGATCAGACGTGCACAACGGTCAGGAGTAATTCTTGACCATTCCTCTTTACAGAACTGTTTCACTTCAGCAATATTCTTGGGATGTCTGGTGTGAATCGCTTTCTTGAGGTCATGCCACAGCATCTCAATTGGGTTGAGGTCAGGACTCTGACTGGGCCCACTTCAGAAGGCGTATTTTCTTCTGTTTAAGCCATTTTGTTGTTGATTTATTTACTTCTATGCTTTGGGTCATTGTCCTATTGCAACACCCATCTTCTGTTGAGCTTCAGCTGGTAGACAGATGGCCTTAAGTTCTCCTGCAAAATGTCTTGATAAACTTGGGAATTCATTTTTCCTTCGATGATAGTTATCCGTCCAGGACCTGACGCAGCAAAGCAGCCCCAAACCATGATGCCCCTACCACCATACTTCACAGTTGGGATGATGTTTTGATGTTGGTGTGCTGTGCCTCTTTTTCGCCACACGGGTAGTGTTTCTTCCAAACAACTCAACTTTGGTTTCATCTGTCCACAGAAAATGTTGCCAGTACTGCTGTAGAACATCCGGGTGCTCTTGTGCAAACTGTAAACGTGCATCAATGTTTTGTTTGGACAGCAGTGGCTTCCTCTGTGGTATCCTCCCATGAAATCCATTCTTGTTTAGTGTTTTAGGTATTGTAGATTCGCTAACAGGGATATTAGCATTTGCTAGTGACTTTTGTAAGTCTTTAGCTGACACTCTAAGATTCTTCTTCACCTCATTGAGCAGTCTGCACTGTGCTCTTGCAGTCATCTTTACAGGACAGCCACTCCTAGGGAGAGTAGCAGCAGTGCTGAACTTTCTTCATTTATAGACAATTTGTCTTACCATAGACTGATGAACAGCAAGGCTTTTGGAGATACTTATATAACCCTTTCCAGCTTTATGCAAGTCAACAATTCTTAATCCTAGGTCTTCTGAGAGCTCTTTTGTGCAAGGCATCATTCACATCAGGCAATGCTTCTTTTAAAAAGCAAACCCAGAACCGGTATGTGTTTTTTATAGGGCAGGGCAGCTGTAACCAACACCTCCAATCTCATATCATTGATTGTACTCTAGTTGACTGACATCTCACTCCAATTAGCTCTTGGAGATGTCATTAGTCTAGGGGTTCACATACTTTTTCCACCTGCACTGTGAATGTTTACATGGTGTGTTCAATAAAAACATGGCAACATTTCATTATTTGTGTGTTATTAGTTTAAGCAGACTGTGATTGTATATTGTTGTGACTTAGATGATGATCAGATCACATTTAATGACCAATTTGTGCAAAAATCCATATCATTCCAAAGGGTTCACATACTTTTTCTTGCAGCTGTATGTAGCACCCTCCTAGGTAAGTGCTAGTGAGAGAGTATAGTTTTTGGCTCTGTCTGCCTATCAGAGGAGCAGCAGGCAAATCTATATTGCTTTCTGCCTACCAGAGAGCAGGATCTGTGAGTTAGGGCTGTTCAGTATGCTCAGTGTGTGATTCATTGGGTCTACTGTAGATAGTGTTTCACACTGGTCCAATAGGGAGGCATGTTGGACAGTGGGAGAAAACCTGACCAATGGGTGCACAGGCTTTGATACAGTCCCAGTGATTGGCAGAGACTGGCTGTCTCAGTGCATTTTGGGATACTGTATAAAAGCCAGCAACACATAAGCTGTAGGGTCTTTGGCTGGTGAGCAGAGTTCCAGAGGGAGGGTGGCAGCTGCCTTCTCTTCTGTAGTGGTGGCACCTGGTCACCGGCGGTTGGCCTGGGGATCAAAGGAACGGAACTGAACCCAGAGGTCCAGAAGAACTGACTAGATGGGGAGAGACACTGGAGACCCTCGAAAAACAGTATCGTGAGTACAGGGGATTGTATCAAGGGGCCATGCGTTTTTCTAACGGAGGTCTCTGCAAGGACCCAAATAAAACAACTGATTTCTATATGCTCTGTTCACACCACTATGTTGCTGTCAGGAAAGTATTTTTCTGTGTAGAAAAATGCATACATGTTGCATGTTTTTGTGCAGAAAAAAGCAAGCCTGATTCTCAAATTAACCTTTTACCACCGACAGCACATAAATATGCTGCCTTTAGCCGGGTGGGCCTTGGCACTGAGCGGCTGCATATTTGTGTAACACATCGCAAACACAAATTTGCTGTGAACACGCACCCTGCACACTTTCGGCACAGTTACCGGCGACTAACAGAAAGCTCCGGATAGCTGCTTATCTCTCTCTGCCCTCATACCAGGGGCCCCTCTCTTTCCTCATCCTATCTTATCTATCTTATCCCAAGGGTCCCCTAAAGATTAACAATATAGGGGGTTCATGACAGTAAGGGCTTGTTGTGATTTGGAAGGGGAGGTGTTAAAACCCCATAGTTGAGCCCTGTTTTTACCACCTCCCAACTGCACCCTCTTTAGCTGCAGTGGCCAGGGGTATACACATGTCATGGCCTCATAAGGAATTATACACCCTGTTATGCTTGGCAGGTGTAGCACCCATTAAGTGTGACCCATTCAAGTGAATAGGGCCCATCTGCAAGAACCCTGCAACCTTGTGCAGTAGAGAGACGCAGCGGTTAAAGCAGGTGGTGTGGAGGAGTTTGTATCACCTCCTGCTTTATCCCCTTTGACCCCACACTAGCAAGCTGCAACTGCGGGTATCCCACACACAGTTGCAGGGCATTTGCAGAGTGGCCCTATCACCTTAATGGGTCATCATCCGTCGAAAGCAACAGGGGGTATAATCCCTGCTGCAGCAGAATTATCTAGTTATTTATCACAGGTATGCTGCCATAGAGGCCCCAGGAAAATGGAAAATTGTATCAAATACCGAAATTTTCCTTTCCTGGTGCCTATCCATGGCAGCATATGCTCCCTCCCTCGGTATTCTATATCACAGGAGAATGCTGGGAGTAGGGGGCGTCTTTCTTTTATGCTAGTCACTAGTCCTGAAGGCGGAGTAGAGGCGGAGCTCTATCACAGGTATGCTGCTATGGATAGGCACCAGGAAAGGAAAATTACGGTAAGTATGATACACTTTTCAATTTTTTTAAATTTTGGATAGAGCAAGAGAGGGTTATAACCCCTGTTTGATTTTTTTCACCAGCTGTTTCCCATTGTGGAGATTTTCCTTTAATTCCTGTCCCATTGTCAAACAGGAAGTGGGAGGAAATCCCTGCAAATTAAGGGAACTCTTTAGGGACCCCCTGGTCACCACAACCAGTGTTTCCATTGGTAGATTTCCCCCCTTTTACTTTTCTGGGGACACCCCAAAATCTGGATTTTCTTTTACTTTCACTTTCAATGATAATGGTAAACAGGACAAATAGAGAGGGTTAGCCCCCGTTCACATAGAGGCGGACCCGTTCTAATAGGAGCGACACAAGTCGCTCCGACTTAGAAAAAGGGTACGGAGCTTCTTTGGGGCGATCAGGAGGCGACCGCCATAGACTTCAATGTTATGAAGTCCGTGGCGGCCGCTCCAAGGTCGCGGCGCGCTGCTCGCACCGCGATCTCGGAGGTCGCCACCGGAAGTCGGATCGCCCCTATGTGAACGGGTGCTAAATCTCCTTAATGGGGGCACAGACAGCAATAAAAATTGTCAGGTAATCTAATTCCTCTCCACTCTATCAACAACTTAAAAAAAAAGTTTTGCCTTTAGTTATACTTTAAAAAATAAAACCAATGCAGAAACCACACCAGGACTAGTAAACTGCAATATATTGAATTTTTGGCTTGGGGTTTAGATACACTTTAAGAGAAAATTTCATTTGGCTAAACTCCTATTTTTCATTTTTGATGTGTGAAGTGTCTGCAGAGATACTGTATACAGCAATTTAATATAACATGCAAGAAGTGAAAGCAGTAGTGTTATAAAGGGTCAGAAAGTCTTCTGATGGGAATAGCACATTAAATAGTCTCATATCAACTTGCAAGATAGAATCTTGTAAGCTTTGACACTAACTGTGAAACAAAACAAAGTGAAAATGTAACACTAATGTTCTCTTTCCTCTTTACATTTCTTTACAATCTTGTCCGAAACAAAAAGACACATTAATCAAGCTGCTTTGCCCCTCTGTAACTCCTCTCATTCCCTAGATCATTTCCAACAGCTTATTACATTAGTAGTAAAAGGATCATGCTCAACATGGTCCTCCAAGGTCATATACACTAGATTCCATTAAGTGCAGTCAGAAACATATTGGATGCCATTTGCTGATCATATATCCATATATACTCTAAGATGTAGGTCTGTGGCCTGTTACCCGAAGGCGGCTAAGTTTTTCCATATACCGTGCAAGGATTTTAGTATGTGCACTATAAGAAGCATGTAGGGAAATAATGACTATGGCTATTTTGTTAAAATATATATCTATACATTTCCAGTTGCATATAATGACAGTAATTGCAAACCCACAGAGATTGCTTCTTACTGTCCAATTTGTGCAATTATTATGCTTAAAATTATAATTAATGGCCATTTAATTTCTTAAATGAATGAAAGAGTATACTTTTCAGGGTAAAAACAGCGAATGCTACTTTTTTCTTTTTTGCTAGATGCCTGTGGTTATTAACCCCTTGATGACCCAGCCTTTCTCTGACACTTGTTGTTTACAAGTTAAAATCAGTATTTTTTGCTAGAAAATTACTTAGAACCCCTAAACATATATATATATATATATATATATATATATATATATATATATATATATATATATATATATATATATCGTTTTTTTAGCAGAGGCCCTAGAGAATAAAATGGTGCATTCCGGTCAGCTTTCATCCTTGTTCTAAACTGACCAGACAAAGCACAGAAGCTGATCTGTATGAGCCTGATCAGTTTTCCTTCTTTTGGCTTGCCATTTATAGATACAGGGCACTGTGCATACACATGGCATGCCTGTATTGTGCAGTTTGTTCAGTCATCATGCCCCCTGACCACTCACAGTCTGCCTTTGGCATACACCCCCTTTCAATCACAGCCCGCCCCCTGAATATACAGCATATCTCTGTATATGGTGGAGATACCAGAAGGAACAATGGGAGTCACAGGAAGAATGTCTTATACCAGGGGGTCACCCACCCAAGAAAAATACAATACTAAAAAAAAAGGGGGGAGGGGCATGTTTTTATAGGGCTTAAAACGATGGCCTGCCGGTATCAACATATAATTTTGAGAACATACCAAACAAATATTAAAATTATCAAATATTTTACTGTACAAAGTCTGTATAACATTAAAAACATGTAAAAAAAATGTGTTGGAAGTCTTGATTATTAACCATTTTATTGCTAGCAGAGCCCTGGTGGAAATGCACAATTACCCCTTTTTAATGGCTAGATTAAAGGGTTAATCGTGCATTTACACCAGGGCTCTGCTGGCAGTGAAAGGGTTAATTGTGTGCTTCAATCAAGGATCTGACCTCAAATAAATAGTTAATCATGTGTGTCTAGCTACCAGGGATCTGCTAGCAATGAAAGGAATGCACAGCCAGCAAGGATCTGCGAGCAATAAAATGATTAATCATGTCTCTAGCCTTCCTTATGTCTCTAGCTTCTTTCTAGTCTAAGATCCCTGGTGGCTAGAGACTATTAACTATTTCATTGCTGTCAGATCCCTGATGGAAGCATATGATTAAACTTCTTGTAGAACCACGCCCATATAAAATAATTGCCCCACCCCTAATCACAGTACATGCTCCGCCTACATCGGCTTTCTGGACACACAGAAAAAAAGGTGTCCCTAAAAACGTTTTGACTCGTTGGCAACTATGTAACAAGATTTAGAAAAACAGCTGCTCCACTTCCCATAGTGTGTCCTGTCTAACCAGGCCAGGCTGACTAGTCCATCCCCTTTGCACAAGGACAAACATTGTCAGATGCCATCAAACCTGTCGAGATGTCTTTGTTATGCAAATTTTGTACATTAAAATGTATATGGAGGAGAGAAAGTCCTTTGTAGCAGATGATGGAGATAAGAGCCCATAAACAGACTGGTGAACATTTAATACAGTGGGCCTTCTTAGTGCTCAAAGCTTCCCACCACCAGGCATTCTCTGCCTTTCACCTTAATAAAGAACGCTTATCACAAGATGTCAGAACTGTTCTGTGTAACATCTCCGGAACACCTCCCACGATATGCAAAGAAAATCAAAGGGATCTAGTGCTCTCTGTATATTACTAGTTTATTAATACAGCAGAAGAATTTGCACTTACATTGTATCCGATTTTAAAAGCTCATTGTATGCAGAGTAAGCAGCGTGCTGTGTTACTTCCTGGTACGTTAGAGATGGCCGCGGATCACATGACCTTCCCCCGTACGCGTTACGTCCTTGTGGGCGGGACTTCGTCAGCGGGGATAGGGACGTGTCATAGATCCTGTGTAACGTGAGAATGACCTACCCCGTGAGAAAAACCTACCCTCGTCACTTCCGGCCAGGAACAGCTGAGCAGCGCAGCAGTGCGCATGCTCACAGCCCTGGATACCTAATGTAACAGCTGAGGAGTTGACTAGTGCGCATGCGCACTAGTACGAAATTATGACTGTTCCGTGAAAAAAACCTACCCACGCGGCGGTTACATTAAAACATCTCGGCTGCAATATAAGTCAACTCCGCTCCGGTCCCTGTGAGTTCCCTCATCTCGGCTACTAAATATAAAAGCGGCTGGCGGCTCCGTGATTTATCTTTTCATACACCCGCCGCCGCTTTTATATTTACTAGCCGAGATGAGGGAACTCACAGGGATAGGAGTGGAGATCACTCGTATTGCAGCACAGCTGTTTTAATGTAAACGCCGCATGACACACAGTGCCGTGCAACCGGAAGTGACGAGGGTAGGTTTTTCTCACGGGTAGGTAATTCTCACGGAACACCGGCCACCAGGACGTAACGCGTACGGGGGAAGGTCATGTGATCCACGGCCATCTCTAACATACCAGGAAGTAACACAGCACGCTGCTCGCTCTGCATACAATGATCTTTTAAAATCGGATACAATGTAAGTGCAAATTCTTCTGCTGTATTAATAAACTAGTAATATACAGAGAGCACTAGACCCCTTTGATTTTCTTTGCATATTGTGGGAGGTGTTCCGGAGATGTTACACATAACAATTCTGACATCTTGCTGAGAAGATTTTTTGCATTGCTTGCTTACTGATTTCTTGGAAGCTGTGTTCCCTGAGAGTTGATGTGATAAGCGTTCTGACCCTGCAGGGTCTCTTTATTAAGGTGAGAGGCAGAGAATGCCTGGCGGTGGGAAGCTTTGAGCACTAAGAAGGCCCACTGTATTAAATGTTCACCAGTCTGTTTATGGGCTCATATCTCCATCATCTGCTACAAAGGACTTTCTCTGCTCCACATTTATTTGACTCTGCGTCTGGGTCTATCTTACTGATATTTAGAAAAAAACTGCTTTTAATATTTTATTGGTGATTTATATAGTATTGCGCTGCACTATTGTTTAGTATGTATGTCAAAGGTGTTTTGGATTGCCCTTCAGTGTCAGCTGCTGGTCTGTCTTTTGTACACTTATATGTTCAGCGCTGAATCTTTCTTTTATTCAAACATTAAAATATATGATATTTTTTATATGTTATTTGGTATGTTCTCAAAATTATATGTAGATACCTGCAGGCCACCATTGAAATCCCTATAAATCCCCTACCCTTTTTTCTAGTACTGCCTCTTGAACACGCCCCTGCTCAAGCATAGACTGCACTTTGCCTCAGGCTAAACAGACTATAGAATACAGGCAAAGTGTGTCTGCACAGTGTCCTGCAACCCCCCACCTACTGTCAGGAGGAAGAAATGCATGGTCACATGACAACACTTGGTATCCTTGTGAAAAAGATAAGAAAGATTATTTCTGAAACCAAGCAAAAGCAGTTATGGCTCCTGGATAGTTATAACTGTATTAGAAAGTGTTTATAACATTGTATGTTTGCAACTACGTACTTTAAAAGAGATGTATTGCTTTTTTTTCTCACAAACATACTCACCTAGGTGGATGCAGCATCGGCATGATGCTGCATCTGTCTCCCGGCGCCTCTGCACTGAGAACCGAACGATCAAACACCGCCGATCGCTCGGTTCTGATAGCTGCCTGATCAGAGAGCTGCTGACTGTCAGTCACAGCTCTCTTCTCTGCCCCCTCCTCGCTCATTGGAGCACTGGGCTGTGGAGGGGTGGGGAGGTTCTCAGAGGCTCGCTAAGAGGCTGAGACGGTGTCGGTCCAGGCACCTGGCCTATCCCGACTTCCATTGTCGTGATGACACGGTGCCTGGACTGACTTCTGTGACGTCAGCAGTGAGCGGACTTCAGCCCACTCTCTGCTGAAAATGGGTCACAGGAGTGCAAAACTAACTGCACTCCTGTGATCCATAGGAGATGTACAGCCAAACCAGCTTTGGCTATACTGCTCCTTTAAAGTCATTTACAAGGCCTGTGCCTCCAAAAGTGCAGAACCTATGGGATTTGCCGATCCATGATTCAATGTGTTTTTTAGGAGGTAGACTGGACTTCTCCAAACTTACATATATATTTGTATACATTAAAGGATCAAGTGACCATAGCATGCATAACACATTTACATTCCATTGCCTAGGTTCCCAAGCTTTTTGCCTACTTGGGCTGCAGAGGGATCTCAAACAGCACCTCACAAGATCACAGGAAGCGTACTGACTTGAAGTTGAACTTCAGGCCATTTACTGTGTAAAACCCACGATTAGTGGTATTTTTTCTTTTTTCAGTTCAGCTTTAAGCATATGCTGCGTAACTTCCTCTAACTCTGCTTCCTGTATCATCAATCACATTCAAACTGACAACGCAGAGTTTCAGAGACACAGCAGTTTGCCATTTATTATACCGATACTCCTGCTGTTAGCCAAGATTCCTTTCTAGACTGCAGTTAGAGTTTTCAAGTAACAAGTGAATAGTGGACTCTGCGACACTCCCTTTTCCTGACCTACTTCCCATTAATATCTTTAAGACAGATTACATTCTATCATTTTCTTTGAAAAATGGGAGAAAGATCTGCAGATCTCCCTTTCACCAGAAAAAAAAAAATAATACGATTTTGTACTTCTCCTACAAATCATCTATCAGCAATACCTATTATGAAAGTAGGTTATGAATTACTTAAAGCGGAGTTCCAGCCTAACCGCAAACTCACCTGTCCCACGGTCCAGCGATGCTCTCTGCTCCGCAGCGCCGGCAGCACTGATGTGGGCACCCGGCTGTGACAGTTTGAGGCTTCACAGCTGGGTACGCACTGTGCATGCCCGAGTTGCGCTATGCGTCGTGATTGGCCGGCAATCTTCTGGGACCTCTGACATGTCCCAGAAGATTGCAGGGAGGGAGGGCGCTCCGAGCGGAAGTGGGAGCGGGTACATGTCAAAACTAGGTACCCGCTCCCCCCCCCCCCCCAAAAATGACATGCCAAATGTGGCATGTCAGGGGGTTAGGACTATTTAAAGTGGAAGTTCCACTTTTGGGTGGAACTCCGCTTTAAATGCTGTTATTGAGCCCTGATGGTGCTGCACAACTTTTCTCCCCTGATCCTGAAAACATGCTAGTTATGTGATGGATCAGAAAGCATACTTTCTTTTAGGAATGCCCAAAGATGATACGCTTTCTGAAGGCAGCTAGGGAAATATCTCAGAAATTCATTTATTACCCTATTCTTGATAACCTCTCCTTTTTTCTTCCTCACAGTAATACATCTCAAAAGATATACATAAAATGATCATACTAATCAGTGTGGCGAGGTCCTGTGCCTTGGCCTTGTGGCGTAAACCAGACCCCCCACAGTGGCCCAGTGGTTCACTATAACTAATAATAAAAATATGGAAGAACTTGCACCCACCATTATTGGTACAGAAGAAACATTTTGGAAGAAAAGGTATTATTGTATATGTAGCACTGCCCCCTAAAGCAGTGGTCCTCAACCCTGGCCTACAGGGCCCACTAACAGGCCAGGTTTGCAAGATAACTGAAATACATCCCAGGTGATATCATTTGCTGCTCAGTGATTGCAGTACTCTAGTCTGCATCTCCCCAAGGTAATACCTAAAATCTGGCCTGTTAGTGGGTCCTGAGGACCGGAGTTGAGGACCACTGCCCTAAAGGACTGCTGAATATTACACTTTCTGGATTCCCCTGGGTTACCCTTAGCAACGGATAGCAGATAATTAGCATTGAAAGTCCTTGGCTCAGTTAATAATCAATCCAGGGGATGTTGGTTTTTGTGTTTTTATTTGGAACTGGGATAGGAGAAGGGATGAGTGGGATACTCCAACTATGAACTATGCACAATCCTGAGGACAACTAGCTGTAGTGTGCGGCAAGGCCGCTGGTTCACCTTGCCACTGTAGTGAAGATAGATAATGTGTTCCCGTTTGAATCACTCTTCAGGGTTCTAACTTGGCATCCCCTTTCTCACCTGCTGAGTGCGCTGACACCTGTCCACTGACTCTCCACTGGAGTGGTCCCCTTCCTGGGCAGACCCCCGGCAAACTCACAGACACTGTTTTTCTCAAGGTTGCTCTGCCTCCAACTCCACTAGTCAGCATACACTGGACCTCTTGGCTCAGCTTCACACTCCTGGTCCACAAGGCCGACCGCCTGTGACCACCATCCACTGCAGCAGAAGGAGAGACAACTGTCACCTTCCTTCTGGGACCTGGCTTCCCGCCCAAAGACACCCTTTCACATGTGCCTCCAGCTTTTATGATCAATCCCAGGATGCACTGTGGTTGTGCCCTCCCACTGGGACTGCCACAAAAGCCAGTGTGTCATTGGCTGGGTTTCCTAAACTGTCCAACAGGCTTCCCTATTAGATACAGTAGGGACACTCCCTCAGACCAAATGAATCACACCCTGGACAAATGTAACAGGCAGAACTAACAATCAGACTCTCCTGATGAGTAGTCAGAGCCAAAAACTAAGCTTTTACCTAGCACCTATCTTGGTGCTACATATAGTATACACTCTAGCAACAGAATATTTAAGTATGCTTGGTGCCTCTCTGGATCAAAGCTAAAATTACAGTCCAAAAAACAAATTGAAACCTTAGCTGTGAAACATTAATATCTCTTTTTATATTCCTTTTAAAAGTCCCTACTTACTCTCTCGCCCTTCCTCTTTTTTTAGTCTTCTTTACCTTCTTGTTATTGTCCTAG
The DNA here is from genome assembly GCF_965119305.1 of Pelophylax lessonae. Taxonomy (NCBI): domain Eukaryota; kingdom Metazoa; phylum Chordata; class Amphibia; order Anura; family Ranidae; genus Pelophylax; species Pelophylax lessonae. The sequence goes on along the minus strand of NC_138770.1, from coordinate 326,973,386 downwards.
TTACACCATTCAGTTGTTTTAATACTAAAGATTGTCATATATTTTTTAGGGTATATGCTATTACTTTATAATATATATACTGTATATATATATATATATATATATATATATATATATATATATATATATATATATATATATATATTATAAAAAAGGATATATATATATATATATATATATATATATAGATAGATATTTTTTTTTTTTTGGTTATACATTATATTTCATTCAGTGCCTCCTTTAGAGCTGCCAGATACTGCTCTGTGGAGCTGTCTTCCGGTCATAGTTAACAGCTGGTGCTGCTGCTGAAAAAAGTTGTAGCACTAGACCACCCCCTCGTCTGTCCTCTCCACTATTCAAAAACACATATTGTTACTACAAAGAACTTAATGGTGTGACACGGCACTGTACTCACCCGCATCTGGGCGCCTTCGGCATCCTCGGGGCGGAGTCGCGGCACTCGCCGCTCTCAGAGACCTCTCTCCGGGGTTTGCGGAGGTTCCCTCTCTCCCTCACGGAACTGGCATTCTGCACAGGGAGGAGGTGAAGGGCTGCGGATTTGGTAGGGGAAGGAAGGTCATGGATTTTGGTGCAAATCAAGATGGCGCCAGGTCCCTGACTTCCCTTTATAGCTTCTGTGTGCCCCACCTACTGGTGGGAGGGGGTCGGTCATGTGATACTTGTTCTCTATTTAAACCAAGCTCGCCTTCCAGTCAGTGCTTGGTTATTTTCCTTGCTCTCGTATACCTGCCTTTAGTTCTGTTTCTCAGCTCGTTTTCCTGGTTCCTGACCCTTGATCTTCTGTTTGACTCTCCTTGCCTGCCACCTGACCTGACTCCAGATTGAACAAGTTCTCTTGCCAGCCGCCTGCCCTGACTTCGGATTGACTGACCTCCGTGCCACCACAGACCCTTTGGGACCCTGTCTCCGCTTCCAGATGCTCCTCAGGGTCGTGATTGTTGCATCAATTGGGTTCCGTCACTGCTGCAATACCCCAGTAGGGTTGTGACATGGTGATTCCAACATTAGGAGGAAACTATTAAGGCTAAGATCTCTGAAGAAGACACCTGGCCACTCAATGAATTTGGATAAGAAGCGGTTGTGGATGCGGAACTCCCTTCCACATTTGGAGGTTTTAGCGGAAAGTGTCACTAATTTAAAAAGAATTTAGATGGGCATCTTACTGAACACAATATACAGGGATATGGGAAGTGGTAGACACAAATACACACACACACACACACACACACACACACATAGGTTGAACTAGATGGACTGGAGTCTTTATTCAACCTTACTATAAACCTATGAAACATTGAAACAGCTCTTCCACAGTCTGTGAATGGGCGGTTGATATTTTGTCCTCTAACTGTTCCTTCTACCTTCACAAAAGGTGCTGCATTGTGAGACAATAGTAATTTGAGTTTTGTGAATGGCAGAGAGGTCAGAAAGGACAGGGGAGCTGTGCAACTTTACTCAGTAGCAACAGCAGCAGCAGCAGCAGCAGCTGTTTACTATCTCAGCATTGGAAGGCAGTCACTCTATGCATTGTCTGGTGGCTATGAAGGAGGCACTAAATGGAAGAATTTTAGCAGAAGCACCTGTCTGCTGCAGGCAATGGGATGTAACTAATATGTATGGTGCTATAAACCCCCCTCCCCCCCATTTGCCTCCCCAAAAAACAAACTTCAGCTATCCAATAGACACTGTAATTTTGGTAATGCATGGCAAAGTGACAATGTCTCTGCAAAACAACCTACCCTTGCATACTCACTTTACCTATACTACTTTGCAGTTTGAGGCTCCTCAGCAGCCAGCAAGAATACTCAACTCCTGAGTATAAGAGAGCTTATTCCCTTTTTCCCTTTGACAGTTCTCGGGCCTAGCAGCCAATTTCATGATGAAGGGAGTGATGTCACTCATCCTCTGGGTCACAAACAAGCAAGGAGCAAGGGGCTGCAAGAGAGCACAGTTAAGTATGGGTTTGGGTCCACAAATTTTCACCAGAGGTCCCTGATCTATGTTGGCGTTGCAAGTCCTCCGTCGGCACGATGATGCATATCTGGTGGTCCTGTGATGCAATTCAAACTTTCTGGAAAGCAGTATACCAGAATACACAAGAAGTCACGGCGGGCGCTCTGGATTTCTCCCCAGCCCAGTTCTTTCTGCACTATTCTGCTGTGCCGAATACTCGGTACAAGAAAAAATCGATTGCCATGTTTATGCTGACAGCGGCTAATCTGTGCCTACCACGGCATTGGAGATCTACTACGGCACCAACCACCCGTGAGTGGCTACGCCAATTGAATCTAATTGAAGAGATGGAAGAACTGGTATGCATCTCACACGACAATCTTTTCAAATTTACCGCAACATGGTATGATTGGATGAGGTACAAGGAAACAAAACGTTACCGGGACCTCATGGGCCTCTGAAGAGAATCTTACTGGGGGGCAGGGGGGACCCCCGTTTGGGTCCCTCCCTGCCTTGCCGGATTCAGTGACCTCCCTTTCCCATTTTTTTTTGTCCCTTTCCCCTCTCCCCCCTCTCTCCATACCCCCTGTCCCTCTCTCTGTCAACCTAATTTCCTTATTTCCTGCAATACTGGCCTATCTTCTTAACTCCTACCTCTTTCTTCCCTCGCTACTTCATCCCAACGAGTGTATGCTTCACCCTGGGTGGCTCATTACCTACAGTCCCCACAGCAATGGTCATACCTGCTGCCTGCGTTCAGCTAGGTATGTGTAAGCTTGATCAACCTGGCGAATTCTACTCCATTCCTCAGTGGTACCGCTGTGGTACGTATTTTGAATCAGGCAGTTACCGGTTGGTCATACGTCCGCCATTGCCGTGAGCGCTATCCTGTTTAACTATGTTGCATTTCCTGTTTCAATGATACTCCTCGTATTAGCTGGTTCTACTATGCACTCAGCTGAGCTCACTCGAATGTTACATGTCTCCTTGCTGACCCTCGTTGGTCTCTTTCATTGTATCCAGAGCTTTGTATTTATGATATATATGCTTGTTGTTGTCTTTTTCTTAATAAAAACTTTTAATGAAAAAAAAAAAAAAGTATGGGGTTGGGGGATTCCTTTTCTAGAGCTGGTGTCACTTTACTCTACATAGATAAGGTGACGTGTCTCTGAAAAAAAGATGGTACTTTAAGACTTTATTTTTTCACCATTGTTACATATGTCCTTAAATGTTCTTGAATATTTACATTTGAAAGTTGCCCTTGGGGCGACAGAAAACCTATACAGCAAAATAAAAGACATACACAGTAGTTTGATTGACAGAAAGTCTTTATTGATTTTTCTACTACTGATGTTATGTGTCAGATATAGTTCACAGTGTCCTTGTATAAACATGTATACCAGCATATTTACTTGACGTCTATTTTATAGTAACCATTGTCTATTGTAAAATGCATTTATATCCTCTCCAGAAACCTTGCAATAAGGAATGTATTCAAAAGTGATATGTGCTGTTGTGCATGTTCCTGTAATGTCACAATGTATTTTTTGAGTGATGTTACAGTTTCCACCTTATCCAATCATAGAGCCCTTTGCATTCCTTGAGAAAAATGCAATTCAGAAAAAAGGCATTCAGTGAATGATGCCCAAGCTGAGCGAGCAGCTGAGCGAGCAACTCTGTTCAGTATGCCACAGGGCAGCAGCTCAGCAAGGTAGCCGGAGGACAGTGGTGATCACTGTAGTAGTGATCCGAAAGATATGGCACATAGACTTACATACACCCAAGCTGGACCAATGTAGTTAGGCAAAAAAAGCCTAACTGGAGTTTAGCTTTAAACACTCGACCTCCGTAAGGTTTTACCCCTTTCATGACCGGAATATTTTTTTTGCTATTCAGCACTGTGCTACTTTAACTGGCATTTGCTCGGTAATGCAACACTGTACCCAAAATAATTTAATATCATTTTTTATCACACAAATAGAGCTTCCTTTTGGTATTATTTAATACCCACTGGTTTTTTACTTTTTTGCTATATAAATGAAAAAATTCAGAACATTTTGAAAAAAAAGAAAAAATTTAGGCCAAAATGTAGTCTACTACATTTCTTTGGTAAAAAAAATAACCCAAATCAGTGTATATTTTTTAGTCTGTGTGAAAGTTATAGAGTCTACAAACTATGGTATATATGGTATACTGGCAATCTGATCAGTCCTGATGTGCTGACTGCCTATCTCATTTCTTGAGGCCCTAAAATGCCAGGACAGTACAAATACCCCTAAAATGACAGTCCGCGATATTTGGGAATGATAAGTTCTTTGTAAAAGAAATTTTAAATATTTTTTTACAATTTTTTTTTTCATCAGAGTACTTCAATGTCATCATAATGACATTGTGCTACTATGGGGGATGAGCAAGGAGTTTTTTCCGGCTGGTACAGTGATTATCACCGTAACAGCAATCGTTTGAACTGTCATGAATATCTTTCAGTCCTGACTTATTGTTTACTATTGTGTCGGTGTGATTGGCTGACAGCTATCACAAGGTACAGGGTGCTTGTGATTGACTCAGGTACCATGTGATCAATGGTGACGAATCACAGAACACACACAGGAGTAAACAATGATGTCATGAATGGATTCCATTTATGGCTATTGTTTACTAGGTGGCATCTGATTGCAAAGTGATCATCTGGTATCTGAGTTGCTCCCAGTGTCCCGATACCAAGCACCGGAGATCACTGTGTCCATTTGCAGATTGTGCTGTTGCTTGTCCCAGGGGGCGTGCGCAGTGCACATGTGCACCTCAATGTACAGTTACATCGTGGTACCTGGAGGAGCTGGCCATCAGTGATAAATAGACTTCTGACAGAAAGTAGCTAAATGCAGTTTTTATGTACTTTGTTTTTCTCACCCACCCCCATTAGCTGGCCTTATCCTCTTCAGATTCAGATTCAGATTTAAAATAATTTATTCATCCCAAAAATGAGAAGAGAAAGCCTGTGGAAGTAAGGGATATGGTAAGTAAAAACTGCATTTTCCTTGGGCAAAATGATCATTTAACTCTTGTTGCTGTCAAAGCTTGCAAGGAGGAATGTTGCTGTCTCTTTTTTAGAACAGGCAGCACTGTTCTTACCACTATCACAGCCATGATCATTGCAAGAAGCAAGAAGATGCCACCAATGATCTGCATGTGATAACACTGCTGGAGCTATATACAATTGTAATTCTTAAAAGAAGTACTATATAATTTAAGATAAAAGAACATCCAGTATACGCACCGCTTTTCATTTGTTTCCTTACAAATACTTCATGAAAGATGCAGGAAGGAGAATAGGCATCTGTTCAGTGTTGCAGCCCTTTCTGATCCAATAAATCTCATTTGATTAAGATTATCTGTAAGATTAATTTGAAGGTGTTCCAGTAGCTTAAAGATCGTATCTATCTTTTTAACAACCCCAGGGTGTTTCACCTATTCTCTAGCTCATTTGTCTCAAGCTCGTATTCATGTACATAAGCAGCACGGGCACTTAAATAAAGCATACAACAAGAGATGTACAACATTGAATAAAATATCTTTGCAAGGATAGCTTCTGCAAAATATTCACACATAAAAATCATCATGGGAAGAACACAGCAAATATCCAGAATATGTAATGCATTGTGTAAGACATGCATGTCTTCATGGTCCCATGCCTGCAACACATACTAACACTTATACATATACTCAAATGCCAGACGCTCTGTTTCACATAATGACAAATGACAACCCACAGTGCTAGAAATTTACTATATATATATATATATATATATATATATATATATATATACGTGTATATATATATTTATATTTATGTAAAACAAGGGTATTTTAGTGACTTGTTATATTTCTGATGGTGCCGCTCAAAGTTGAAATGGTAGCATATCCCTGTGTCCTAGAACATGGGGTGGCAAACTTATCCTGATGCCAATCCAGAGGGCTAGTAATTATAAAAAAGAAGAAAGGATTGGCGCTCCCCCTGATCAGCCCAGGTGAATAAACGATAAGGAGCAGCCTCAGCTTACATGTCTGTACTACACCCCACAAATATATGTAGCACCCTCCTAGGTAGGTGCTAGAAGAGAGAGTTTTTGAGTAGTTTTTGAGTATTTCTAGTTTTTGAGTATTTCTGCTTACCAGAGGGATTGCAGATAAATCTATATTGTTCTCTGCCTACCAGAGAGCAGGATCTGCTAGTGAGTCCTGCTCAATGTGCTCAGGGGCAGCTCAGCTTGTCTGAAGTGTTTCACACTGGTCCAATAGGGAGGCATGTCAGACAGTGAGAGGAAACCTAACAAATGAGTGCACAGGCATTTAGTACAGCCCTGGTGATTGGCAGAGGAAAGTGCCTCAGTGCATGCTGGGATACTGTATAAATGCCAAGGGCACATGTGCTCGGGGTCTTTCAGCTGGAGAGAGAGGTCTCGGAGGGAGGAGGTCGCTGTCCCTCCCCTGTAGAAGCTACCATGTGTCCTCAGGTGGTCGACCTGAGGGCCGGGGAGTCAGAGAGGAGCTGAGCCCAGATGTCCTGCAGAGCTGACTGAAAGGGAGACACTGGAGAGGATCTGAATCTGCCTACAGTGAATACAGATCTGTGTAGTGGGGCCTGTTCTGAGAGGGCCACCCCTTCTGTGGAAGAGTTACTGGATGGGTGTCAGTCAAGGGGATGCTAGAGAGTGTCCTGAAGATAAAGTAGTTGCAACAAGTCTGCTCCTAGAGAGAGCAAGAAGACTTACTGTAATTCTTCCACAAAAGTGGCAGTATGGTTAAAGAAGTGCATCCGCTTCCACAAAGAACCTGGTGAGGCAAAGGGAGAGTAGTCCTTATCTACTGTAAATAGTTAGAGTTGGAGTATCCCACTATTCCCTTCTCCCATCAAAGTTCCACAATAAATATAAAACCAAAACCCCTGGACTGTTTATTGAGTAACGAGCATGGATGAGTGAACTGTCTCTAAGTGACTGGCAGGTAATCAGAGTCATCACACAGCAAGCCCTACGGGGACAATGCTACATATAGGTTAAGCCTGCTCCTTTTCATTTATTTACCTGGGCTGGTTCTGGTAACCCTGGTGATAACCAGAGATTCCCTCATTTTGAAGGGATTTCTTCCTACTTCCTGTTTTAGCTATGGGTTTTAGCTGTTTTAGCTATGGGACAAGAAGTGAAGGGAAATCTGCTCCCAAAAAACCTATCAGGAGTTATAATCTCCTTTGCCCTTAAGTTTTAATTTAAAGCCCAGCTCCAGGAAACTGCTTCACCGACACTGCATGGATTAATTGCTTGTTTAGGTCTAGGGGACATATAACAGAAGACCTATTTAGCTGGTCCTTTGCTCTTCCAGGCTGTTAGATTGGTCCCTGCAGTCTCTTTTACCCCATGCTCCAGAGGTCTAAGATCCTGGTGTCATCAAGAACAATGCATTGCCTATAGCTGCACCCACACTGGAAGGATTAATTGCTTGTTTGGGACTAGTGGACATATAACAGAAGACCTATTTGTTATGGATGATATGTTTCTTTAAATGCAACTCTATGGTGCATCTCTGTTGTACTACTTCCTGTGTTGTGTTTCCTTTTCCTGTTGTTTTACTTCAGTAAAGCATGGCTTCTGTACAGTAATGGCTTGTGCTGTCTCCTTCCATATATCACATCAAACATGGTGTCAGAAGATTTCTGGATCCATACTCCTTCTACACATTTGATGCTGAGAGCCTGCTAGCCTTGATGTGAGTGTTCTTAGACCTGATTGTGCTTTCTAACACTTGCAGTCCTGTCCTGGATACTGAGTATTTGCAGCAAGGAGAACAGCATCATGGCAGCTAACAGCATTCCACTGCCTGAGACAATGAGGGTGAGTGGAGATGTCAGCAGTAACTGGGACAATTTCAGGGCTGAATTTGAGGACTACTCCCTAGCCACAGGGATGAATGAGAAGCCTGCAGCAGTGCAAGCAGCCACACTGAGGAGGGTGATGGGCAGTGAATGCCTCCATGTGTACAAGCATAATCTGAACCTCACAGAGGAGGAAAAGAGTGACACCAAAACCATTCTGAATGCATTGGAAGCTTTCTTCAGACCCTCTAGAAATGTAATTTATGAAAGATATATATTTGGCTGCTGTGAGCAAGAAGACTGTGAATCAATAGACAGGTTTGTCACACGGCTAAGAGAAAAAGCTGCAAGCTGTGAGTATGGCTCTCTGAGAGATGAACTTATTCGTGATAAAATAGTTTTGGGTATCACCAGTGAAAGCACACGTCGCCACCTGCTGAGGAAACATGATTTAGATCTACATACAGCAATTGAGATATGTCGCACTGCAGAAATTACTGACAAACATATGAAAGCTATGGAGCAGGATAAACTGGTTGACAATATCCATGCAGCCTCTAAACAACAGCAAAACTTCAGAAACCACCAGCATAAGTTTCAGCACAAGGGTCACCTACACAACTCACCTGGGAGGAAGCCTGCATCATGCAAGTATTGCGGCAATGTGCATGTACAAAAGAAAGAAAAGTGTCCTGCATATGGGAAAATTTGTACTGCATGTGGTAAACCAAATCACTTTGCAAGGGTGTGTCTCTCCAGTAAAATGGAAGCAAGGAAGCTGCACATAATTGAGCAAATATCCGATCCGGAGGACGCACACCTGCTTAGCACTGATATGGTTTACTCCTCAGAATGCATTGGTGCTGTAAACACAAAGGGCAAAAAATGGTTTGTAAACCTCAGATTAAACAATATAATCCAACCATGCCAGCTGGACTCGGGTGCAACGTGTGATGTCATGAGTATAAAGGACAAAATGAAACTGGCACCCAGAACACCCCTTCAGCCTAGTAGCACCAAACTAAAATTGTATTCAGGGGAACTAATGGAATCATTGGGGCTATTCCAAACAGAATGCAGCATACGTGATTGTATACACAAACTGAACTTTGAGATTGTAGACGCGGATCAGCAACCTCTATTATCGGGTTCAACATGTGAGCGCCTTGGACTGATGCTGTTCACCATTCCTGCTGAGCTACATAATGTGGATAAGCAGCCTGCAAAATCTCTGACTAGGCCACTGACAAAACAGCAAATTCTTCACGCCTACAGTGATGTGTTTGAGGGCCCGATAGTCTCTGTTCCAGGAGAGGTTCGTTTTGAACTGGATCCTACCATTCAACCTGTACAATGTGCCCCTCGCAATGTGCCTATCGCCATTAAGCCACAGGTTAAAGCTCAACTAGATAAATATGAAGCTGAAGGACATCTAACTTCAGTATCAGAGCCTACAGATTGGATCAGTAACATGGTCGTTATCAGAAAGCCTGAGAAGATCAGAATATGCATTGATCCCAAGTTTCTGAATATGGCCCTGAAACGGTCACACTACTTAATGCCAACGCTCGATGATATTTTGCACAAACTTCCTAAAGCGCGTGTCTTCACACTTGTTGATGCTAGAGATGCCTTTTTGCAGTGCAAACTGGATGAAAGGAGTAGCTACATGACCACGTTCTGGACTCCTTGGGGCAGAAAGAGATGGCTCAAACTACCATTTGGAGTCTCTGTAGCACCTGAGGTATACCAGCGAAAGCAGCATGAACTATTAGGTGGTCTTCATGGAATTGAGCCAATAGCTGATGACATTCTTATAGTTGGCTGCGGTAATACTGATAAGGAGGCTGAGCATGACCATGATGAAAAGTTAATAGCGCTACTGGATCGTTGTCGGCAGGTGATGCTGAGGCTTAGTGTAAAGAAATTGCAGTTCAAGGTGGGAGAAGTTCGTTTCCATGGACATATCCTGTCTTCACAAGGCTTAAAAGCTGACCCGGATAAGATTAAAGCCATTGTGGACATGCCACTGCCTGCTGATGCCAAAGCGGTACAGAGATTTATTGGCTTTGTTACATACCTGGCAAAATTCCTCCCACACTTATCTGAGGTGTGTGAGCCATTACGACGACTTCTGGACAAAGATGCAGTTTGGCACTGGCTTCCCAAGCATGACCAGGCAGTAGAGGACATAAAACGCTTGGTCACCTCTGCCCCAGTGTTAAAATACTATGATGTCACAAAGCCTGTTACGATACAAAGTGACTCCAGTAAAAATGGTCTAGGTTGTTGCCTTTTGCAGAAAGGTCAACCAGTTGCATATGCATCCAGAGCTCTTTCATCAGCTGAGCAAAATTATGCTCAAATTGAGAAGGAATGTTTAAGCATTGTATTTGCTTGCCAGCGTTTCCATCATTATCTTTATGGAAGGGATTCAATTACAGCTGAAACTGATCACAAACCTCTGATAACCATATTCAAAAAGCCCCTTTTGTGTGCTCCCAAGCGTTTGCAGAGCATGATGCTTACATTGCAGCATTACAACCTCAATGTTGTCTACAAGCCAGGATGTGATATGTATATCAGCGATACCCTGAGCAGAGCTACGTCAGATGATGTGGCACCTGGAGGTGAGCATGAGCATCGTACAATTTGTCTGCTGCAACGGGAACAAAATTTCTTTGCTGATATCAATCAAGCGGACTATCTTAATGTCACAGATCAGCGATTACATCAACTCATACAGCACACTGACAGTGATGCAACTTTACAAGCTTTGAAGTCTATTGTTTTGAGTGGGTGGCCGGATGTAAAAGAGGCAGTACCTGGAATTGTAAGGGAATATTGGTCCTTTAGAGATGAGATCAGCATACAAAATGGTATCTTGTACAAAGGTCCAAGAGTCATCGTGCCAAAGTCACTGAGAGCAGAAATGTTATTGCGCATACACTCCAGCCATATTGGTGGTGAAGCATGCTATCGACAAGCTCGTGATACCCTTTACTGGCCCAACATGCATGGTGAGATCAAAGACTTTGTCAGTAATTGTCCCACCTGCAATGAATATGCCCACTTACAACAAAAAGAAACCATGATGTCACATGAGATACCTACACGTCCGTGGCAGATTATCAGTATGGACTTATTCAACTACGCAGGCAAGGAATACCTGCTATTAGTTGATCATTATTCAGACTTCTGGGAAATAGACCTTCTTCCCGACTTATCCACGGAATCTACAATTAAGAGGTGCAAGGCACAGTTTGCACGTCATGGCCAACCAGATACAGTGATCTCCGACAATGGCCCTCAATTTGCAAGCCTACAATTCAGAAAATTTGCTACTGAATGGGAGTTTGAGCATGTTACCTCCTCACCCCGTCATCCACAGGCTAATGGCAAAGCAGAATCAGCTGTAAAGATTGTTAAAAATTTATGCAAGAAAGCACAAAGTGATGGTAAAGACCCATGGAAAGCCATTTTACATTGGAGAAACACTCCAACTGAAGGCATGGATAGTAGTCCGGCACAAAGACTTATGTCAAGGAGATTGAAGACCTCCTTACCAGTAGCAAATAGGCTGCTTGAACCCGCTGTCATACAAGGTGTCCCAGAAAAATTAAGGATTAAGAGACAAGTGTCTAAGGCACGATATGACACGTCGGCCAGAGATTTGCCAGAATTGAATCTGGGGGAACGAATCCGTATGAAGCCATTGCCTGGCGATCGTACAGGCCGTTGGAGAATAGGTACTTGTCTGCAAAAGGTGGCACCACGCTCCTATCTTGTGGACGTTGACGGTACTCGTTATCGCCGCAATCGAGTGGATTTGAGAGTGGCAGAGCAGCCTGAATCTCAGTATCCCGTTGGTAGTTCAGACTCACCCATTGACAGTGAGGAGTGTACAGAGGCACAGCCTCATACCAGCAGCAATGACAGTTCTGGGCAAGCAAGTATGCCTGACGACCGTCAAGCGCAGAGCATACCAGTACCTGATGAGAGAAGCCCAGTAAATTCAGAGAGGGCTAAAGGAATCCTTGCACAAGGGCCAGTCTTCACCCGTAGTGGTAGATGTTCAAAACCACCTATGAGACTTAACCTATAGAATGTGTTATTACTGTGTCTCTATCGAATTTCACATGTTCATTTATTAATACTAAAAGGGGGAGATGTTATGGATGATATGTTTCTTTAAATGCAACTCTATGGTGCATCTCTGTTGTACTACTTCCTGTGTTGTGTTTCCTTTTCCTGTTGTTTTACTTCAGTAAAGCATGGCTTCTGTACAGTAATGGCTTGTGCTGTCTCCTTCCATATATCACATCAAACACTATTTACCTGGTTCTTTGCTCTTAAATGCTGTTAGACTGGTCCACGCAGCATCTTCTACCACCTGCTCCAGAGGTCTAAAATCCTGGTATCATCAAGAACAATGCAGGGTCCATAGCTGCACCCACACTGCAAGGATTAATTGCTTGTTTAGGTCTCTGGGACATATAACAGAAGACCTATTTACCTGGTTCTTGGTTTTAAATGCTGTTAGACTGGTCCCCGCAGCATCTTCTACCCCACCCTCTAGAGGTCTAAGATCCTGGCTTTACCAATAACAATGCAGAGTCCAAAGCCCTGCTTTGAACTTGCTGACAAAGAGAGACAGTCTATCACCGCAATGTGGGGGACCACCATCTGCTGAGGGAGCAGAAAATCAGGTAAATTAAAGTTCTTCTCCTCTCCCTAATTGAGAAGGTATCCTCTGCAGTGCTGGCCCAACCCCACTGCAAGAAATAACTTTCAAATATTTCAAAGTTTGGCTTTTAACTCTGGAAGCTGTTGCACAAAAAGCAGGCAGAGGACAAAGACTAGTCACCAGTATTGCCTGTGTTCTCCTTGTAGTTGTTTTGTCCCCCATTGCTAACATACCATGCCTTGTACTGCGTCTTTGTCTGAAGGTGGCCATTTTGGTAGAAGCAGGGCTTTGCTTCCTCATGTCAGAGCCTCCAGCAAGAAGAACAGTGGGCAGCACAGTAGTGATATCATCACATTTCACTACAAATATATCTTCAGCAAAAAAATTAAAGTGCAGTGCTCCAAATAAACTACTAATTAAATAAATACATAAAAAATCCCTACAGGGCATGTGTATTGTACCTACTGTAGAGTGTAGCACTTTGAGCATCTTTAATGTATTTATTTAATTAGTAGTTTATTTAGAGCATTGCAGCGCTGCTATTTTAAATATATAAATAAGTGTTCATAAAACAATTTTAGAAAATGGTGATTAAACCATTCATGTAAACCATCAATAAAGTGCTATTCGGTGCAATTATTGTGCAAAATATCAAAAATAAAAAATTAAAATTAAAATATAAAGTGCAGATATTGCAATGTAAAACTCCAAAAAATGCAAACTGAGTGCAAACAGTCCATAAAACAGTTCTTTGCGGTAACAGAAGCAGGATACTTGGTCTTGCAACTTCGGGGTCTCCCCCTTAGGGTATCTACTTACCACTATGTGGTGTTTTTAAAGCAGATTATAGTGGAATGAGCTGTTGTTTCTTGCAAAGCTGTTTGGACTCTGTTGGAAGCGATCCTTCTTCTTTAAGCGGTATTCTCAGGTGTCCTCATGGAATAAAGAATTGCTGAACATAGTGAGGACCGTTTGAACTGTGAATTTATTAGGTTAAAATACAATAGAATACTCACAAACATATAACATGATAAAGCCTGTAAGTGCCTATGTTAGGTGCGGTGGTGTATCGCTCCTCAGCGTTCTCCTTTCCGACCTGAAGTCACGTGGCTGCCTCTCGGCCAATGGCTATACGCGTTTCGCTGTGAACACAGCGTCATCTGTAGCTACAATATGTACACTTAACAGCAGCAGCTGAGAGTTATTTTCACTTTTTTTGGGTGGGGTAAGTTTAGGATTAGCACTGGTGATTTAATTATACATCAATACAAATATCTCTGGGCTATCAGTCCCAGACAGCAGTGTCTTAGATCCTACACTGCTGATCTATAGCTAAGAGGCTGTATGCACATGAGTGCTTATGTACCTTCATGTACCAGGAAGTTTATTGATATTTTTCAGGAGGAATTAACGACAAAAGTTGTTTTTCAGGGTAATTACCATTTCTAAATATTCCCTATAACAAATGTAGCACTTTTTGAATTCAGGTTCCATCATTTTCCATCATTTTTTGTAAAACAGCTAATAAAAGAGTACATTTTGGCATAACTGCCCTTCTCCTTACACTCTATACTGCCCAATCTTTTGCAGTTTAGGGAACTATCTGGATGTTTTTTCAGCACTATAAAGCATACATCAATAGACTTGAAGGAAAATGGTATGAAAGTGGATTTTTCTGCTGCTAGCCTATGGTTCTTCCTGATATAAATGTGGTACTGGCAAGGTCCAAAGTGCACAGACACATACATATCAGTAGAATATAAACCTCAAAGTCTATGCTTCAGCGGTTGGCTCATTGTTATCATCTGACAGCATGTGCAGTACAAAACTCCTCACAAATTTTAAAAAGCTCAAAGTTATTCCAAAAATATTGTAGTTTCGATGTATGATATATTCTTTCACACTGAATGAAATGTAATGTACATGTGGCAGGAACTGGGAGTTTGTAACACACATTTAGAATGTGCAATCAAGCAAGTGATCGCTAAATAACTTGTATTTCTCAAACATTTACATGAGAACAGCAGACAATTTTGTGGTGTAAATTTTATGTTGTTACTATATTATAAAAGTAAAACCAAAGGCAATCTTTTATTTTTTTTTTGAATTTTGGGTAGAGTAAGGGAGGGTATACCCCTGTCAGGTTTTTTATTGGCCATCTGTTGTATCAGGGTTAACAGAACTAATGTCCTTACTGAAACATTCCGCCCTCTATTCCTATTCCAAAATGTTTACTTTCAGTGATAAAGGTAAACAAATAGTGAGACAACAATAAAACCCGACAGGTGTTCTAATCCCCCTACACGCTATCCCAAAAATGTTTTACTTATAGGTACAGTTTAATATTGTTAACTTCATCAATAAAGGATATCTTTTTTCCCATTTTGCTTACCATATGCTAGCCTGCATAGCCTGGGCACACCCTAATCACCCATGTGGTGCAGATTCCCCCTGCTGCCCGAGTACCAATGTAATTTATGTCAGTCCCAATCTTTTTGTTCGACTGTCATTTACTGATCCCTTTCTTTTCCGAATGAACACAGTGAGTGATCAGTACTGATTACTCACTGTGTTCATTAATAACTGAAGCTTTAGTTTGTGAATGAACAGGAAGCCACTCAGCATAGAGCGCTTTCCATTACTTCACTGTCCAGTACAGGTGAGGCTGCAGAGAAAGGGACTGGGGAATCTCTGTAATCAGTCCGTTTTCTGTCTCAAAAGTGAGATATAAGGAGTCTGTTTAGACCCCTGATATTTCACCAAAGCCCCCCAATAGTGTTCCTAAAAAAAAAACTGTAAATATATATATATATATATATATATATATATATATATATATATATAAATAATATTGTAAAAACTAATTTAAAAAATAAAATTGTAAAAAATGTATAAAAACATAAAATGCATCCCTACTGACACCGTCCTCTTTTCTACAGACACTGTATTTTGCCCTACTGGCTGACACCATGCATTGTTTTACTGACACCAACCCCTGCCCTACTAACACGTTCACTGCTGTGCTGACACTGACCACTGCTCTACTGACATCATCCATGTTTTAATACATTTTAAAATGTTTATTTATAAGAGTGTGTGTGTATGTGTATATACTGTGTAAATATATATACTCACACACATGTTTGTTCGAGTTTTAGTGTGCACACCCTAATGCAATGGGCTGCACACACCTATGCTAGACTCCATGTCTCCTCTCCCACAATCCCATACTTAGAAAAGTGGGAATAAGGGTGCACACTTTTGACATACAAACCTACCATACCATCAACCTGTTGAAGTTTTCATTCAGCTAACCACAAGGTGCCTTCCTATTGCACTCTCCCAAATACAGAAAAGCTATGCTTCCTATTTTTAATTGAGAGTGCAATGCATTTTATAATTTTATTATTAAAATGCCTCCCCCTCCCACTCTATATGTTTCCAGTGTGCCCACCCTCGAATAGATTGCAATGGAAATGACTATGGGAACTACTATTTTCGTTAGCTCAGATTGAGAACTTACTGCTCATTTTTAGCTTGTGTGCTGTAATTGTCTTTCAAACGTTTTTTTTTTTTTTTTTTTAAATGATTATTTACTTGATTTTGATTAGTTGGAGATTGTTTGAGACAAATAGTTATTGCATTGGAAAACAGATTGTCACAAAGTCCATTGAATCTGACTATGGTCTTTACCCTGCAAAGCTCTGTTAGTTCCAGCTTTCTAGCCTAGGGCAGGGGCTGGATGTGTCTCCTAGTGTGAGCACCAACTCAACCATGCCTTTTTCTGCAAACAGCACGGCAGCTACTTGTGCCTTTAGAGACAAGCAGCTGTTCTGTCACACAGTCTTGTGCTAGTTAGAAGCTGTCACGCTAATGAGTAACTAGCTCCATTAACTTTACATGGTGTGATGAATCAGACCCTCTACTATTTTTTGCACCACTGCATTGTAAAGTATTTTCTGGAGCAAATCATCTAAATCTTCTATTTGGTTTGCCAACCATTTAGTCTTTATTTTGCAATTCTTTAATTGAAATGTTTAAATCATCATGATAAACAGCAGCAGCAGGTATTACTCGGTGCATGCATTGCGCAGAGAGGCAAACTGCTATATTCTTGTTTATATTTTAACTACGCCATGCCTTTGCCATGTATTTGTATTATTGGTATTAATACTGTTTGCATCCTTTATTTATAAATTTAGATTTACTTTATAATGCATACAAATTAACAGGGCTTATTAAATACTGAATTTCAGGCAGCTCTTTATTCATTAACAAATTATTAAATGCATTTTTTAAAACTAGTGTAATTACCTGAATTTGTCTTGATATTTGTAGAATTTTGTGAAACTTATTGTGTTTGATAGATGTCTGAAGATGATTGCAATAATATGATGACCAGCTGATTTCAAAGACAGTGTGATCTACTATATCAAGCAATGGCATCAATAAATACAAAAGGTAACATAGATATAACAGTTCAGTATAAGTTAAAAAATACAAGAAATGAAAACAGAAGTTATAAAACTATGTCTAGAAAAATGTGACAAGCTTAGAGAAGCATGGCTATCTCACTATGTGCCTCTTGCCTACCTTCTGCTGTGTGTGTGAGCCTACTGAGTTCAAGGGAAATTACGTATCTTGGGCTAAAAGATAATGCACCTATTTAAAGAGGATCTTCAGTCCCCCCCTCCCCCCCCACAAAAAAAACAGCAGCTACAAATACTTTAATTTTATAAAAGAACACTTACCTGTCCAGGGATGTGAATGGTCCTGCAGCCTTCTGGGATCTGTGACGTGGCCAGAAGGCTGCAGGCAAAGGGAGGGGGGTACTTTGGATGGAATTACCTAGGCAATCCAAATGGAAGAGGGAGCGGATACTTGTCAAAACTGGGTACCCGCTCTCCAAGAAAAAAACAAATATTGCCAAAATTGGTAGAGCAGGAGGCAGAGAGGTGGAAAAGCAGAACTTCTCTCTTTGGGTGAAATTTAACTTTAAACTTGTCAATATGTAAAAAGTTTACAGGTGTCTTTATGCGTGTACAGTGTAACCCAGGTCTGGGAAACAGGAAAAGGGAGGAAAGGGGGTGGGGGGGGGGGGGGGGAGAGGAAGGAAAATTGCCTGCCCAAAATATCCAACAAAATCAATTAAAAAATGCACATTTTATTTATAATACAAAAAGATAAAAAAGACAGTCAATGTTAACATATCAGAATAAATTCATATAATTCATCACATCATTGGGTTGGTGAACCAACACGTTTCGCTCAAAACCGCTGAGCTTCCTCAGGATCCAATTGTGTATACATATAGAAAAGCCTTATAATCAAAAAAATTATAGTAAATAACAATATAAATATATCTACATTAAACAATATACATAATAAACCATAGATTACAATTCATTATATATATTCACATCAGCAATGAGGAAAGCACGAAAGGATCAGGCAACTTAATATGGAAGAGAAATTAAAAAAAAAGGGGGGGAGCAAAAGGAAGGGAAAGAAGGAATAATGTGGGGGATCAAACTCGAACAAGCCCTTGCCATTAACGTGTCTTTATGCCTTCATGCTACCTTGTGTATATCTGTGTATGAATGTCAGCTCCAATATCTATGGCTAGTTAATGCTCAGCTTCCAAATACAGTATATATTTCTGGCTTCATATGCTAAACAGTTTACTGATCAAGCTATTCAAATTTTCTCTGACACCCATTTTACCCATGATTAATCATAAAAATCAAATATTTTGCTAGCTTGCTTCATGATATTAAATACTAACTATTATTGCCAAGTTATGAATTTAATTCAATTTCTACAATATCCCCAGATCTCTAACATCCCTATGCAAATGAGCTTAGTCTGGGAGAGACATCTTTCTTATATTTATTTTGTGTATTTAACTGTTGGCTGGGGGTTGAGCTTTAAATGCAACTTCTTAATTTTCAGATTTCAGTATGGTGTGTTGATTGCCAAAAGATCCCAATAATTATTTACTTGTGGGTCTAAGACATTTATTGTTACTGTTAGTTCTGGATAGTGTTAAGGATAATTGCTTTAACCAGTTGCCGACCACCTACTGTAGCTTTACTGCCACAGTGCAGGCCAGCTGAGCAGATCCAGGTACTGTGTATATACATGATTCTGCTTTTCTGAGTAGGGGGACAAGTGATCAGCTCTGATCTTCCCCCAACACAGCTCGGTGAGTGTAAACAACATAGAGCTGTGTTCAGTGTCAGCGTTTTTTGTTCGTTCCCTGTTATTTATACTCACATGGGGGTGGGAAAGGGGGCTTCCAGATTACAACAAGCCCCCCCCCGCCCACAGACCACCACAACCACTGCCCAGGGTGGTAGGGAAGAGGCACTTGCCCCCATCTCCTTGGGGACAAAGTGCTTTGGGGGGTAGAGCCCCCCTGGCCAAAAGCACCCCCCATGTTGAGGGCATGTGGCCTGGTAATTTTCAGGGGGGCCCTCGTTTGCTCCCCCTTTCCTGGCCTGCCGAGCTGCATGCTTGGATAAGGGTCTGGTATGGTTTTGGGGTGGTCCCACATCCTTTTTTTTATTAATTTGGCGTGGGTTCCCCTTAAAGTCCAAACCAGACCCAAATGGTCTAGTAAGGATTCGGGGGGGGGGACCCTATGCTTTTTTTTTATGACTTTTCTTTTTCAGGCATTTTTTTGTTATCATATCAGCTCTCAGTGGGGAAGCCCGCTAACAGCTGATGAGTCATCGGTTGTTAAGGACAGAATGGCCAGCTTCCCTGCCCGCTCCTTAACAATCAGCCAGGGCCAGATTAATGTAGGGGCTATTGGAGCTGCAGCTCCAGGCCCCTACCTTTTATATAGGCCCCGGGTTGGCCATATTCACTGTTACCGCTCTTCTGTCACTTGTAAACACAGAAGTCTGGCTTCTATGCTCGCTTCCCCAGGCAGCACCCTCAGAACCTCCCCACACAGCGTGAAGGCCGGACAAGGAGGGACAGTTGGCGATGCATGGATGTGTTTATGGGCTTCAGAGACAGCATCCCATGTTGAATTAGGCATGCATGGCTGCACCCTTCCTCCTCTGGGTGCATGGCAAGGCACGGCCCTTAAGGCCCTTCAAAATCCTCAGCACCAAGCCCATGATGCTGTTAATCCGGCCCTGCAATCAGCTATTCTTCACACAGAATTTGAATGGCTTGATTATTTTTCTACTGATTCGAATTTGAATCGTTCCATTAATTTGGAATTCGGTAGAAAATGAATAAACATAACGAAATTAAACTAAACAAAACTAAATGAATTCCAAAACAAATCAACAAAATTAAATTAGTAACATAATAAATCTATCTGAAACGAAACACATTTTTTCATTCTGCACATGTCTACCCTTTACTATACCCTCAGTAAAAGCAGCACATAGTACACACATAAATAATTTCTAGGAAATCATTTAACCGTTTGATTGCCGTAGATTTTAACCCCGTCCTGCCCAGTCTCATTAGTGATATTATTAGCTGTGATAATTGGTATAATGGCACTGGTGATGTTAGTGGCAGTTTCTTCCACCCAGTGTCCATTAGTGTTAGATTTTTTGCCGCAATATCATAGACGCTAGTATTTTTGTATAAGATGTTAAAAAAAAAAAAAATTATATCCCATAGTTTGTAGATGCTAAAACTTTCAAGCAAAAGAATTCAATATACATTTATTGGAATTTTTTTTTTACCAAAGAAATTTAGCAGAATACATTTTGGCAAAATTTATTAAGAGATTTGATTTTAAATTTTTTTATGGGATATGTTTTTTTTTTAGCAGAAAGTAAAAAATATTGTTTTTTTTTTTTTTTTCAAAATTGTCAGTCTTTGTTTCTTTAAATAATACAAAATCCCAGAGGTGATCAAATACCAACAAAAGAAAGCTCTGCTTGTGTAAAAAAAATGTATATAAATTTTGTATGTTTACAGCATTTATGACCGCGTTAATTGTCAGTTAAAGTAGTGCAGTGCCGAATAGCAAAAAATGGCCTGGTAAAACCTTCCAGAGCTGAAATGGTTATGTGCTTGCCATACACACATCATTTTCAACCACTTTCAGCCAGATTTAATTAGCAAAAATAACTGTGTGGATAAAGGTGAATTACCATCGACCTTAATATGTTTTTTTATTTTTCAGTATGTGTAGGGAAGATTGCATGATCAGTTCAGTTGTTTTTATAATTAAAAAATTGTTTATTGTTGTAGAATGGACAAACGTGTATGTTCAACCTTCTCTGAAATTATCTGAATATAATACTTGCATATAACTTATTATTAATCTTTGATTATAAGTCACTTACGGTAGAAGACAAAACTTTCTACAAATAATTAAATCCTTAATTAAAGTACAACTGTAGTATAAACAAAAACCTAAATAACATAATTTTTGCTTCAGCTTATTCTCTACATCAGAATCATTTGTTGTGGTCTTCCTTTATAATCAGGGAGCCAGTGTCTGTGTTCAATTCAGACAGCACAGTGGCTTAGTGGTCAGCTAGTCTGACTTACAGCACTGGGGTCCCAGGTACATATTCCAGTAAGGATATTATCTGTGTAGAGTTTGCATGGGTTTCATCCCACATTCCAAAGACATGCTGGTAGGTTAATATGTTGTGTAAATGGTTGCTGCTATATAAATGCCTATACTAATAAATTCTAATAATTTCATCATCATCACTGGTGGATGAGCACAGGCAATAATATGTCAGTTTTCTTTCTTTTCCTCATTCATGACCGCCTACTATCACACACTGCGGAGAAGCCCTGGCTACACACATCTTCATGTTTTAAAGTGCATTAGGGTAAAAGACACCACATAACAACCCCCCCAAACACTTATCTGAGTCCGTCAGTGATCCATTGCTGTCCTGGCTTTTAGGTCTTCTCTCCCCTTTCCTCTTGCTCTTGCAGGGAACTCGGGCAGCAGCGGGAGCAGTTGCCTCCCACTGCTGTCAGTCAAATCCTCTAAAGCAGAGTTCCGGGGCTGGGCTAAGCTGCACTGTGTGTGTCTATAGACATACACAGTGTGGCTCGAGAGCGAGCCCACAGATGTACCCTCATAGCAAGCAGCTTGCTATCAGGGTACACTGAGAAGAGGAGGAGTCTTAGGCCCCTTTCAGATGGGCTTTCTGATCTGGTCCGCCTGTCAGTTTTTCAGGTGGATCTGATCGGATGCTCCATGCACCCCTATGGAGCAGTGGATGTCAGCGGTGACATGTCCGCTGACACCCACTGCTTTCCAAACAGATCCTGTCCATGAAATCCAGACGGATGAAAACCCTATTTTCCATCCGCCTGGAGGATCGGATCGGATAGGACCAGATGAAAGCGGACAGGCGGTCTGTTTTCATCTGATCTCCTGTAGAGGAGAGTGGGGATCTGACAGCTCCATTTCTGCAAAGTAAGCGGAGACGGAGCTGTCATCCGCCTGCTCAGCAGGGATTGTCGGATCGCTCCCCGCTGAGCAAAACTGAGTCCGCCGGACAGAAAACCCGTGTGAAAGGACCCTTAAACTCCAGGAGGGGACCCGAGAAGAGGAGGAAGGAGACCTCTGTGCAAAACCATTTGCATAGACATGCAGCATTTTTTTCTGTGTCTTGTGCTGAGCAACCCTGCATGGGCATCAAAGCTGTGTTGTCATATTGCCATTAGTGTGCCATTAGTGTGCCATTCAAAATTAATAGCACTCAAACACTGTGTGTTTTGGCCCTTACAGTTACAGGAAACTCTTTTTTTCTGAAATTACATTGTGTTATATTATACAGTAGGTGAAAAATAAGGCTTAGCTGAGTTCTTCAATTATCTAAAAGTTATGCACTGATCTATGCTTGTAAATGGCTGAGACCAGCTATTTATGGAGATATCTAAGCAATTTCTGGTTTTAGAAGACTATTACTTGGCAATTTTAAAAAAATGACTTTTTTTTTTTGCATTAAAAAAGAGGAGCAAGAGAATTGATTAAATATATAATGAACCTGGGCTATTATGTACATAAGAATTCAAATAAATATTTCATCAGATTATGCAATATTAAAAAGCATGCAGTAGGGTATCAGATTGAATGTCTCAGTTAAGCTAAACATGATAATTACAGATAATGCACTTATTATAAATTCTGGCGCATTCAGGGGAAATGAAATGTGTGTTGCTGAAGTAACAGCAATGTTTACTAAAGTGTTCCTTAAGGATATGCTCTATCTTAAGTGCAGAAACAACTCCACTGCTAGAGGATTGAGCTGCGGCTAGGTGGTGCTGCTCTGCTGCAGAAGGCAATGCGATTTGTAAGACAGAAGAGCAAAATAGGCTGCTGAAGAAGAAATGTAAAATCAGCACATTCTCTCTGCTTCATCTCTATGGCATAGTAACACATCAATATTATTTGCAGAATTCTACATGGTAATTTTTGAATTATAGTTCAGATGTTATGCGAAATATTGCTGTAAGAGGTCTGTCATAATGATTTGCACATTTGCACATTTTACTATAAATAAAAATCCATTTTCAGACTGTCTTATTTTTGCTCACTCTTATTATTCATTCTGATTTACTGCCTAAACGTGGCCTTTCTTCATTTGTTATAGCTGTGTATGATTATACATTTCGGACAGACTGCAGGAAGAAAGCCTTTTATATCATGTCTCAGAGGCTCGGTGCAGTTAGAACGGAACTGTCCAAGGGCATAATTTGCCAAGCAGTGCTACAGTGTGAGGTCTGTAATTATTTTCCAGTTGCATAAGACTCAGTAATTACAGCTGCACTTTGTGTATTGTGTCAGTCAAATGAAAGCCCAGTTGGACAACTATATTAGCAGCTCTAAAAAAGATCTGCTCTAACACCCAGTAACAAAAATAAATCAAAACATATATATATATATATACATACATTTACATTTATTATTGTATTTTTTGTTCAGAAAATATGTACTCCCTAACAGCCTGTAATAACGTCGAAAGCCTACCTGTTACATAAATGTTTTTGTATGCATTGAAGACATGATAGCAGACTGTTGGCAGCCAGTAGACGTAGGAATACTGTGAATAAATTATAATAATGCTGAGGCATTTACGAATGTTCAGTTTAATTGTAATATGTATATAACCATAGGCATGCGCAGGGGTGTGCCAGGTGTGCCTGGGCAGGTCGCTCCGACTTAGGGGGCGCGACTTCGGCGCGACTTGCACGGACTTCACATAATGGAAGTCAATGCAAGTCGCCTCCAGGTCACCCCGAAGTAGTACAGGACCCTTTTTCTAAGTCGGAGCGACTTGTGTCGCTCCTATTAGAACGGCTCCTGTACTACACAGTGGGAACGACGGTGCACGACTTTTCAGGCTGACCAGTCGTACCAGTGTGACTGGACACTAATCACTACGTGCAGTGCCAATTCCCACTACTGCCTGGGCTTCCTCCGTGTTGGCCCCCCTCTCCCACCCTACAAAAGTTAAAGAAAGGAGAGAAGTTCCCCACAGGATGGGAATATAACGACCTACAGGTACAGGTCAAATAGGTATAAAGTGAAGTATTAAAATTTTTTATTTTTTATTAAATACTCAATTAAAATTAAAATATCAAAAATATAATAGTGTGATGGCAAAATGACATAAAGACATAGGTATTAACTTGATTGTAGACACAACGAACTGACAAAAGGCATATATAAAACATGCAGGGCTTGATATGAGATACAGTGGCTCACAAGTGGGTATATACAATACAAGACAAAACCCAACGTGTTTCGGAATGATATTCCTTCTTCAGGGGTATCAGATGTCTTGTAATCACATTATCAAAGCCAATCAAAAATCTAACAATCAGGATTTTAAAAGCAGAGGACCGGATAATTGGCAGCAGCGAAAAGAATGCCATTTACCAGCCCCTTGTTTTCAAAATTAACACAGTGACTCACTCACTGTGTTCATTTATAACAGAAGCATAGTAAACTATGTTTATTCTGCTTCAGTTTGTGAATGAACAGGAAGCTGCTGAGCACAGAGCACTTCATAATTATTCACTGTCGCTGAGGCTGCAAAGAAAGGCATGTGTGTTTGAGCTTTGGGGTGCACACCCTAATGCAATAGGTTGCGTTTGCCTATGTATATAACATAATATGTAAGTTAGATGACAGGCATTTCTCCCATAATGTCAAAGTGGAATATTTCAGTGTATGTTTCCATTAGAAACCGGCTGCATAAAGCAGAAAAACATGTTTTGCCAGATACATTTTTTCATTGGTTTTCATGACCTATTACAGTAGGGATTTTTTGGCAATGATAAAATATGTTTCACAATAGAGAATATTTATCAAAGATTTAACTTGGCAATCACCCAAAATTCGCCCCAGATTCACCCAAAATTCAACGGTGAACAGTTACCCCATGTATCAAGCTAAATTAGTGGAAATTCACTCAGGAGTCATCCAGCAAAAATGATGAAATTATCTTTCATTCAACAATATCTGTTCTTTACAGTAAACATTCACCATAAATAACAAAAGAGTGAGTGCCGGTTCACACATATGCGATGCCGGAACCCTGCGAATCCACTGCGGGTTCCCTTATAGCACTCAACTCGCAGGCAATTCACACTGCCATAGGCGAATCGCTGAGGGTGTCAATACAAAGTTAACGACACCCCCAGATTAGTTTGCATATTGCAGTGCGAACTGTCAGTTCGGACATAAATCGGATCGCATAGGTGTGAACACCCATGCGATCCGATTCTGGTGCAAAGTTAAAAAAGGGTCCTGTGCGACTTTGGTCCAAATGCAATGCAAATTCAGTCATGCAATCTGTATGGCTGAATTTGCAATGCACAAACAGTGTGCTGCAAATCACATGTGATGTTTGACATCGCATATGTGTGAACCGGCACTGAATGGTACATTCCCTATAAAGTTGCCTGAGATTTGATTTAAATCTAAATTGGTATAATCTGAGTTGTTGAATTAATATTTCTACCAAAATGCAATGATAGTTTATATAAGTGCTATACATGTTCCTTTTTAATAATTCTGAAAGGGGAACATGTTTTTTATTTTTTTTATTTTTAGACAGCTAGACACGATGTAAGGGCTTGGCAAGGGTGCGGCCCCTTTGCTATGTTGATACCAGCCACTCAGGGGGTGATTTTTCTCTCCTCAAAAATGGGGTTCTCCCTTCAACAGCACTGGAGGCCGATAGTGATGCTCCTAAGAGGAGGTTCCACCTACCTTTAGCCCTCATGGAGAGCAAGTAGATGGTTTCCCCTACTTTTTAAATTATTTTTTTAGGGATCCTAACCTGTTTACCAGTGCGTGCAGGTAAAAAAAAAAAAAATATTAACAAAACAACCCACAAACACCAGAAAAATGCATTTATCAGTCTTAACTAATATTTACCTTTGAAAGTTCCAGCAATGTCCAAAAATGTACCAAAGAATTCAACCCTGTTTGAGCAATAACACATTTCCCACACTAGGCACGGTTTTATGTGCCAAGAGAAAACTAGGGATGGGTTTCCGTTGTATATAATTGTTCGTATTTGGTATTAGTTCACATAAGGGCAATGTCTTGGGAACCCCATTCCCCAATTTTCCCTGTGTACATATAAACAGTGCAAAAAAAAGGATCCGAGCAGTGATAAAAGGAAGACCTGTGCTCCCCTTCCCCTTACTTGCCGATGCTGGATGAATTTTACCTGGGCATGGCTGATAACTGTACTCTAGGCACTAGGTCAGCATTTGATTTAACAATATTCGAGGCTGCATGATTTACTCA
This sequence comes from Pelophylax lessonae, assembly GCF_965119305.1. Taxonomy (NCBI): domain Eukaryota; kingdom Metazoa; phylum Chordata; class Amphibia; order Anura; family Ranidae; genus Pelophylax; species Pelophylax lessonae. The sequence continues at coordinate 326,947,079 of NC_138770.1, read as the reverse complement.
GCAGCTGACATATAATACATAGAGGGCATGTTGGCAGAAACTGCTGGTTGGATCCTGTCTTTGATAAATAGCCCTCAGTACTTTTAAAAATATAAATATTATTCTGTATACAGAAAATGTTCAACTTAGTGTCCATTCACACTACCGCGACTTGTCAGGCGACTTGTCAGCCTGACAAGTCGCGGTCCATTGTGTGCTACAGGAACCGTTCTAATAGGAGCGACACAAGTCACTCCGACTTAGAAAAAGGTTCCTGTACTGCTTCGGGGCGACCTGGAGCGACTTGCATAGACATTCATTATATGAAGTCCGTGCAAGTCGCGCCGAAGTCGCGGTGCACGCGACTTCACAGGTCGCCCCCGAAATTGTGCCGCGTTAGTGTGAACCGGCACTAAGGACCGTAAAAACTCAGCCATAAATAAAAACTGAACCAGTTCCCCCACCCACACTTTCTAGATGGATGGAGGAATCCTTCCTGCTACGCTATTGCATTCTGAAAGCAGGGGGACCTCTCTGCTGTCAGAATACACAGAGACACAGAGACGAGCTGCAGCCATTGACTGCAGCAGCTAATCGGCCATCTTTTTTTCCAGTAGGTCCATTCAGTAGAAGTTGATTGATACTGTAGATCGACTTCTGTTCATTGGCAGTGGCCACACATCGATCTAAATTTGGCAGGTCCCTCCTGAACCAGACACATTTTAAACCATCCATGGCCACCTTTATACTCCGCAATTTAATAAGCCTCTTTATTCAAACTACACTCAAATTAGCAAGGCAGATATGACACCTCTTGAATTGCTAGCCAAGACAGAATTCGCCACTAGAGGTAATATTTCAACCATGCATAACATTTCATCCTCTCAAAACCTTCACAGGAAGCATGAACAAAATCCTGGGAAATCCAATGACAAGAGACCTCATACAACCTATCCAAAACCATGATAAGATAGTATGTGGTTCCAGTCAGAATTGCTAGATTTAATCCTCAAACTTCACTACTATGTTTCAGAGATGGTGGACAAAGTTACAAAATTCTAAATAAGGATATACAATCTCATCAAATTCTGCACTAAATATGCACATCAAACATGCACTACATTGACCAAATCACCCACCTCAATCTAAGCAACAATTGAGCCTACCCCAGAGATTCCTAAATGTACCAAACAATTGATATCTTATATCTTCTTAACAGCCAGCATAGCAATTACAAAAAGCTAGACAAAAATTCCATATTTACAGAATTTGTAAAAAACAACCCAAACTGGATAATGCAGAACGACAGCTGACAAGCTGCAAAATAATAAATTGTTTTCTTTGGGGGGTTTAATACCACATTAAAGCTAGACTCTATGCAGATAATACAGGCAAATACATAAATCAATGCAGCTCTGTAACTATCATTACATCATGTATTTATAAAGCAGAATTAAACCTCTGCCAATTTTTATATTGGACCACAGGAACTTTTAGTTATAATGTGCTAGTTTGGACATCATATGCACATGTAAGACTTACCAAAGCAATCCTCTTTAGGACTGGGCTGTCAGGGCTCCCGCCAGTCATGGGCACTGGGATCTTCTTCTCTCAGTCTTCCTTTCGGGTTTCCGGGCTTCCAGCCAGGGCCGGATTAAGAGCATCATGGGCTTGGTGCTGAGGATTTTGAAGGGCCTTAAGGGCCGTGCCTTGGCATGCACCCAGAGGAGGAAGGGTGCAGCCATGCATGCCTAATTCAACATGGGATGCTGTCTCTGAAGCCCATAAACACATCCATGCATCGGCAACTGTCCCTCCTTGTCCGGCCTTCGTGCTGTGTGGGGAGGTTCTGAGGGAGCTGCCTGGGGAAGCGAGCATAGAAGCCAGACTTCTGTGTTTACAAGTGACAGAAGAGCGGTAACAGTGAATATGGCCAACCTGGGGCCTATATAAAGGTAGGGGCCTGGAGCTGCAGCTCCAATAGCCCCTACGTTAATCTGGCCCTGCTTCCAGCCACTTGGTTAGCCAGGCTGCAATGATGTTACTTCAGTGTATGCGCACAGGAATCACATCCTCATGGCACAAAGCAATGTACTCCAAATGTACAGTAAGCTGCTCATGGCAGGGAGAAAGGTTTATGACAGAAAAGACTAATACTGTCTCCTTTGTCATACAAATCCTACCTGTCTGTCAGTTTCTGTGCACACAAGAAGCATGCTGGTTGGAGGAGAAAGCAGAGAGACAGAGATTAGCTCATCACAATGCTGTTATGGGGGAAAAATACTATTTTTTATTATTGGAGTATTAATTTTAAATTTTTATATAGGGCTATTCTTTTGATCTTGTTCTTTTTTTACTAATTTAAAGGGGATTCTGCTCTGAGGAAATTTGAGGGCTGCCATTACTAACCTCTTCTGAAAATGCTTGTTTCTCAGACATTAGGTTGATTCAGAGTCTTCAGGACTGTCTGAGTCACTGACCTTCAATAATTCTGAAGATCGGATGTTCTAAACTCACCATGACCTTGCTTGGCACTGGCTTGTAGCATTAGCATGTAATAAAGTCAGAGAAAGGCAGACAGCTAGCATTTGTGGAAAACAAGACCCCTATTTTATTCAGTACCGGTTTTCTTTAAAGCGGAACTAAAGTCAAAAATAGAATTAAGAGTAGACAGGCTTTTTATTGCAGAAGAGACATGTAATAAATAAGGCTACCTGCCTGCACCGCTACCTCTGTGTATGCCGCTCAATTTATGTTCAGACACAGTGCCGGGATGATTGTACTCCTGCACATACTGTATGTAGGAATGATGTCATCAAGGTGGCCTGAAGACCAGCACCCAGAAGAAGCCAAGGAGAAGACACTGGCAAAGGACCTTGAACCGATGAAGCAGAGCCAAATTCAGTGGACTTTAGCTCTGCTTTAATGCACATCTGAATCTTTAAATGCTAGGTTTACCTTTGTAATATATTGCCCTACGCAGTTTAATTAAGCATTGTACCAGTAGGTCCATCACCGCTTACTCACAGCCTAGCTGAAAAACTACAGATAGGAGAGACCTGCGCCATTCTGCCTGTTATCTGGGGTGTCCTATATATTGGGCACACTCCTAGCATCACTGGAATTAACTCTCTTCCTCTTTTAAGTCTTGCAACTGACTGGCGCACTCTCCCTCCCCTGTAGATATAGTTCTGTACTCTGTCACAATGATGATAGGAGAACACTGTATATGCATGGGCAGGGCCGCCATCAGGGGGGTACAGCTCATACAGATGTATGGGGCCTGGGTGTCCTAAGGGGGCCCAGTCCCTCGGGATGCCCGGGCTCCAAGTTGACACCTCCCCTTTTTTCCTTTCCTTCCCTACACTGGCAACTAGTTTCGACTCTCGCTGGTGCCACCCGCTGCACTGGCTCCTGACTCCCAGCCTCCCACTGGCCGCCGCTGTCAAAATTATTGGTTGCTACGACTGCCTGCCATCCTAGCAGTCAAACATATGCATTCACAGGTACGGGCAGAGGAGGAGGTTGTAACTTTGGTGGTCAGGCCTGAGGGGCCCTGGCCTAAAGCCAGTGGTGGGATTCAGCCGGTTCGCACCAGTTCCATAGAACCGGTTACTAACGTTTTGCGAGTTCGCAGAACCGGCTGAATCCCTCTGCGCGTCCGAGCGCAGTACAATTGAATGTCCCGCGCTCGGACCGCGCAGCCGCAGACGCGGCGGCCAAGGAGCGGAGCAGTGCGCCCCGACCCGCCCATTCTGTGACAATAGCGAATGAGAATTCGCTATTGTCACACGGATCCTTCTCCTGGCCAATCAGGGAGCGGGTCCTCCCGCTTCCTGATTGGCCGAAAGGCAAACACAGTGCCATTGGATGAGGAGGAGACTGAAGAGAAGCTGCGAGAGAGGTAAGTGCGGGGGGGATCGCTGGCACTCTGCAATCATTGAGGGCAATGTGTGGCTGGCACTCTGCAATCATTGGGGGCAATGTGTGGCTGGCACTCTGCAATCATTGGGGGCAAAGTTGGGCTGGCACTCTGCAATCATTGGGGGCAATGTGGGGCTGGCACTCTGCAATCATTAGGGGCAATGTGTGGCTGGCACTCTGCAATCATTGGGGGCAATGTGTGGCTGGCACTCTGCAATCATTGGGGGCAATGTGTGGCTGGCACTCTGCAATCATTGGGGGCAATGTGTGGCTGGCACTCTGCAATCATTGGGGGCAATGTGTGGCTGGCACTCTGCAATCATTGGTTGCAATGTGTGGCTGGCACTCTGCAATCATTGGGGGCAATGTGTGGCTGGGACTCTGCAATCATTAGGGGCAATGTGTGGCTGGCACTCTGCAATTATTGGGGGCAATGTTGTGGCTGGCACTCTGCAATCATTGGGGGCAATGTGTGGCTGGCACTCTGCAATCTTTGGGGGCAATGCTGTGTTCTGGCACTCTGCAATCATTGGGGGCAATGCTGTGGCTGGCACTCTGCAATCATTAGGGGCACTGCTGTGGCTGGCACTCTGCAATCATTGGGGGCAATGCTGTGGCTGGCACTCTGCAATCATTGGGGGCAATGTGTGGCTGGCACTCTGCAATCATTGGGGGCAATGCTGTGGCTGGCACTCTGCAATCATTGAGGGCAATGTGTGGCTGGCACTCTGCAATCATTGGGGGCAATGCTGTGGCTGGCACTCTGCAATCATTGGGGGCAATGTGTGGCTGGCACTCTGCAATCATTGGGGCAATGTGTGGCTGGCACTCTGCAATCATTGGGGGCAATGCTGTGGCTGGCACTCTGCAATCATTGGGGGCAATGTGTGGCTGGCACTCTGCAATCATTGGGGGCAATGCTGTGGCGGGCACTTTGCAATCATTGGGGGCAATGTGTGGCTGGCACTCTGCAATCATTGGGGGCAATGTGTGGCTGGCATTCTGCAATCATTGAGGGCAATGCTGTGTTCTGGCACTCTGCAATCATTGGGGGCAATGCTGTGTTCTGGCACTCTGCAATCATTGGGGGCAATGCTGTGTTCTGGCACTCTGCAATCATTGGGGGCAATGCTGTGGCTGGCACTCTGCAATCATTAGGGGCAATGCTGTGGCTGGCACTCTGCAGTCATTGGGGGCAATGCTGTGGCTGGCACTCTGCAATCATTGGGGGCAATGCTGTGGCTGGCACTCTGCAATCATTGGGGGCAATGTGTGGCTGGCACTCTGCAATCATTGGGGGCAATGTGTGGCTGGCACTCTGCAATCATTGGGGGCAATGTGTGGCTGGCACTCTGCAATCATTGGGGGCAATGCTGTGGCTGGCACTCTGCAATCATTGGGGGCAATGTGTGGCTGGCACTCTGCAATCATTGGGGGCAATGTGTGGCTGGCACTCTGCAATCATTGGGGGCAATGCTGTGGCTGGCACTCTGCAATCATTGGGGGCAATGTGTGGCTGGCACTCTGCAATCATTGGGGGCAATGCTGTGGCTGGCACTCTGCAATCATTGGGGGCAATGCTGTGTTCTGGCATTCTGCAATCATTGAGGGCAATGCTGTGTTCTGGCACTCTGCAATCATTGGGGGCATTGCTATGTTCTGGCACTCTGCAATCATTGGGGGCAATGCTGTGTTCTGGCACTCTGCAATCATTGGGGGCAATGCTGTGGCTGGCACTCTGCAGTCATTGGGGGCAATGCTGTGGCTGGCACTCTGCAATCATTAGGGGCAATGCTGTGGCTGGCACTCTGCAATCATTGGGGGCAATGCTGTGGCTGACACTCTGCAGTCATTGGGGGCAATGCTGTGGCTGGCACTCTGCAATCCTTAGGGGCAATGCTGTGGCTGGCACTCTGCAATCATTGGGGGCAATGCTGTGTTCTGGCACTCTGCAATCATTGGGGGCAATGCTGTGGCTGGCACTCTGCAATCATTAGGGGCAATGCTGTGGCTGGCACTCTGCAATCATTGGGGGCAATGCTGTGTTCTGGCACTCTGCAATGATTGGGGGCAATGCTGTGGCTGGCACTCTGCAATCATTAGGGGCAATGCTGTGGCTGACACTCTGCAATCATTGAGGGCAATGCTGTGGCTGGCACTCTGCAATGATTGGGGGCAATGCTGTGGCTGGCACTCTGAAATCATTAGGGGCAATGCTGTGGCTGGCACTCTGCAATCATTGGGGGCAATGCTGTGGCTGGCACTCTGCAATCATTAGGGGCAATGCTGTGGCTGGCACTCTGCAATCATTGAGGACAATGCTGTGGCTGGCACTCTGCAATCATTGGGGGCAATGTGCATTGAAAGGGGGCACGCTGGTCATTCTGCTGGGAAAGTCGGAACTGGGCCCCATTAGCAGTTTTTCTGCCAGGCTGTGGGTAAACCGCAGCTATAGTATTGCTTTAGGCAGGGCATTTAAATAAAACCCCACATTGTAAAACTACTGGTGCCCCTTGACTGCATAGTTCATATTATTTTCAAAGGTGAACCTTTAATTAAAAAAAATGCCAACCCACCCTACCTACTCCTGAACTAGTCTACACTGAAAAACTCAGAAGTTGCTTTTATTAAAGGCAAAAAGACTCTGCACTTTGCAAAGTGCAGTTGCTCCAGAGCTTAGTAACTGAGCAGAAGCTCTGCTGACTTCCATCGTTCAATCATGTGCAGGCAAAAATGCTGTTTTTTTTATTTTCCTTGCACATGATTGTGTATTCTTTGCAAAGTGAAGCCTTACCTCATTTACTAAGCTCTGGAGCAACTGCACTCGCAAAGTGCATGGTCTGTTTGCCTTTAGTAAATCAACCCCATCATCTCAACTTCCTATTTACATTAGTAGGACAGCTGAGGCTTTCACTTCTCCTATAATTGTTTGGGCTCTTCAGGGCTATAGGCACTTGCACAGTGATACCTAATAAACTTGTATAGCACTCTCTTCTGAGACTTGAGATGCTCAGAACACGACGCTGTGCAAGGGCTCAATGAGTGGATCCATTCAGTGGTGAAGAGGATTTTGTCCAGAGAAGATGGAACAGGACATAGCTGTACCATGGAAGTAAGTAGTCAGCTGGCATGGGTATAGCTGTAGATTGGGTAAAAAGATCAAAGGATCAGCGTAGTTCTTATTAAACCTACAGCTGTTTTTTTAAAGTGGAAATAAACTGATCAGATTAATTGCTTCACAAAACAGTTACATTTAAGGCATACTGTGAAAAGGGCTTGTGCTGATAGCTGAACTGCAAAGGCATCACATGGCAAATGCAGTTCAAACAGAGGCTAAAATGGCAGCTTCCTTGGCTGTAAAGGATAGGGGGTTTCGTTCCGCTTCAAGTTGTGATGGCAGTTTGTTGTAAAACTGTATGAAAACAAATGCTTTCAATCAGCATATAATGAAAAAAACAGAAGCAATCTTGGCTAAGATGTAAAAATTAACCCCCCTATAACATGAACAGGCATGTTAATTACTAACAAACAGTAGACAAATAAACAGATGTTATAGCCATATGTTGTATTTTATATACATCTTGAACAGAAAGACTTGTTCACGTTTGAGGAAATCCTGCGTCGGGACATATCTTTGGTGTCCCCCATGGGTCACTCTACCTGCTGAATTACAGTCTGTGCTTAACCAAGAGAAACGTGCTTAATCCAAAGCCTGTTGTAGTATAAGATGCCATCTCTGTGTTATGAGTTCAGCTGTGTAGGGTGAATGGATCTCTGTATACTACTACATGAACTCAAGACCCCACAAGAAACAAATTCTTTATCCTATGATAAATCATAATGCATTTTTTATTAATAGGTATATTCCAATCTTCATGATTTTAATATATACAGTACAGTGTGTATATATATATGTATATATATATATATATATATATATATATATATATATATATATATATACACACACACACTTATTTGTTTTTTTTCTATCTGTTGAATACATATTGACTGCATGTTAAACAAATAAATCTAATTGCAGACTTGCAATCACTATAGGTTTCTGTACAGTGAGTACTATATATATATATATATATATATATATATATATATATATCCTCCTATTTGTCCTTTTTTTTTTTTTACTGTTGAAAACATATTGAATGCATGTTGAACAAATACATCAGATTGCAGACTTGCAATCACTATAGTTGTCTGTACAGGGAGTGTATACACACACACACACAGTATCACACAAAAGTGAGTACACTCTCACAGTTTTTGTAAATATTTTATTATATCTTTTCACGTGACAACACTGATTAAATGACACTTTTCTACAATGTAAAGTAGTGAGTGTACAGCTTGTATAACAGTGTAAATCTGCTGTCTCTTCAAAATAACCCAACATACAGCCCTTAATGTCTAAACCGCTGGCAAGAAATTGAGTACACCTCTATATGTCCAAATTGGTCCCAAAGTGTCAATATTTTGTGTGGCCACCCTTATTTTCCAGCACTGCCTTAACCCTTTTGGGCATGGAGCTCACCAGAGCTTCACAGGTTGCTACTGAAGTCCTCTTCCACTCCTCCATGACAGCATCACGGAGCTGGTGGATGTTAGAGACCTTGCATTCCTCCACCTTCCGTTTGAGGATGCCCCACAGATGCTCAATAGGGTTTAGGTCCGAAAACATGCTTGACCCATTCATTACCTTTACCCTCAGCTTCTTTAGCAAGGCAGTGATCATCTCGGAGGTGTGTTTGGGGTCGTTATCTTGTTGGAATACTGCCCTGCGGCCCAGTCCCTGAAGGGAAGGGATCATGCTCTGCTTCAGTATGTTACAATAAATGTTGGCATTCATGGTTCCCTCAATGAAATGTAGCTCCCCAGTGCAGGCAGCACTCATGCAGCCCCAAACCATGACACTCCCACCACCATGATTAACTGTAGGCAAGACACACTTGTCTTTGTATTCCTCACCTGGTTGCCGCCACACACGCTTGACACCATCTGAACTAAATAAGTTTACCTTGGGGTCATCAGACCACAGGACCTGGTTTCAGTAATCCATGTCCTTAGTCTGCTTGTCTTCAGCAAACTGTTTGCAGGCTTTCTTGTGCATCATCTTTAGAAGAGGCTTTCTTCTGGAATGACAGCCATGCAGACCAATTTGATGCAGTGTGCAGCGTATGGTATGAGCACTGACAGGCTGACCTCCCACCCCTTCAACCTCTGCAGCAATGCTGGCAGCACTCATACGTCTATTTCCCAAAGACAACCTCTGGATATGACGCTGAGCACGTGAACTCAACTTCTTTGGTTGACCATGACGAGGCCTCTTCAGAGTGGGAACTGTCCTCTTAAACTGCTGTATGGCCTTGGCCACCGTGCTGCAGCTCAGTTTCAGGGTCTTGGCAATCTTCTTATGGCCTAAGCTACCTTTATGTAGAGCAACAATTCTTTTTTTCAGATTTTTAGAGAGTTCTTTGCCATGAGGTGTCGTGTTGAACTTCCAGTGACCAGTATGAGAGAGTGAGAGCGATAACACCAAATTTAACACACCTGCTCCCCATTCACACCTGAGACCTTGTAACACTAACAAGTCACATGACACTGGGGAGGTAAAATGGCTTTTTGGACCCAATTTGGACATGTTCACTTAGGGGAGTACTCACTTTTGTTGACAGCAGTTTAGACATGAATGGCTGTGTGTTGAGTTATTTTGAGGGGACAGCAAATTTACACGGTTATACAGGCTGTACACTCACTACTTTACATTGTAGCAAAGTGTCATTTCTTCAGTGTTGTCACATGAAAAGATATAATAAAATATTTACAAAAATGTGAGGGGTGTACTCACTTTTGTTAGATACTGTATGTATATATATATATATAGATATCTATATATATATATATACACATGCAATATAAATAATATATACATACAGATCTCCTATGTGTTTATTTTTTTATTTACTGTTGAATACATATTGGATGAATGTTAAACAAATAAATCTAAATGCAGACTTACAATCACCATAGTTGTCTGTACAGGGAGTTTCATGTGGGATGTGGCTGTCAGTCTGGATGATGTGGGATGTGTCTTTCAGTGCAGAGAAAGAAAAGAAAGGACATTGTGGAACTTTTAATTCCACAGAGACAGGATTGATGCCAGTTAGACATGCCGGGATTGTAGTTCTACGGAAACAGGTAATCTAACAAGTAAGGAAGCCTGGGTTATTTTATCAGGCGATATCATTTGGATGTTGAAGTCTTCTTCATAAATAAGGTAAATGTTTCCCAATTCATTTTTGATTAGGAGGATTGACCATCAAAATGTTCATAAATACACTGCTTTATTTTCTTTACATTTGATTGGAAATATTCAAGATGAAACTTTGTGAAATAGAAAGGCGCTGGTAAGGCTCATTCACACAGGTGCAAAGAACTGTACAATGTAAGAGGAGAACATTTCTGTGCTCAATGACAGGTATTTCCTAACAGCCAACTGTATAAATCAATGGCAGGCTGCAATTACATGCACACAGAGATGGATGTGCAGCCCTGGGAGAAGACAATTTGAGGGAGATTTACTAAAACTGGAGCACTTAGAATCTGATGCAGCTCTGTATGGTATCCAATCAGCTTCTAATTTCAGCTTGCTCAGTTTGCCCAGGTTCACACTGAGGCCATTTTGAAATCGTGCAAGTTTAGCTGAACTTGCACAAATTTAAGCCGTCTTCGGCTGCGATTTCACAGACATCTGTGTGGGTTCCTGCAAAGATGTCTATGAAAATTGCCTCCCAATGTGGCCAAAAGTAGTACAGAAACTACTTTTGGGAATCAGTGCAGCACCGCAAAGTCGATTTTGCACTGATTCGGACGGTGCAATTGCCGCTAATTGGCTCAGATTTGACATATCAAATCGGACCAATGTGAACGTGGGCTTAAAGTAGTTCTGAAGGCAGAAGGTGTTTTATGTTAATGCATTCTATGCATTAGGATAAAAAACCTTCTGTGTGTAGCAGCCCCCCCCCCCTGATACTTATCTGAGCCCCAGACCCCATCTTGATCCAGTGTTTTTGCACGAGAGCCTTGGCTGTCCTGGACTCTCTCTCCTGATTGGCTGAGACACAACAGTGGGTGCCATTGGCTCTTGTCAATCAAAGTCAGTGAGCCAATGAGAAGAGATAGAGGGAATGGGGCCAAGCCATGGCTCAGTGTCTGAATGGACACACAGCGCACCAGTTCAGCTTTGGTGCCCCTATAGCAAGTTGCTTGCTGTGGGGGCACTTGGCAGGAGGGTGGGGCCAGGAGCAACGGTTAGGGACCCGAGAAGAGGAGGATCTGGGCTGCTCTCTGCAAAAGCACTACACAGAGCAGGGAAGTGTGACATGTTTGTTATTTTTAAACAAAAAAAAAAAAAACAAGACTTTAGTATCACTTTAAAGTATAACTAAAGGCAAAACTTTTTTTTAGTTTTGGTCAGAGTAGAGAGGGATTAGAACATGTATTAGATGATTATTTATACCTCTACCCCCCATTAAAGAGATTCACCCTCTCTATTTGTCCTGTTTACCATTACCATTGAAAGTGAAAGTAAAAGAAAACCCCAAAATTTTGGGTTGTCCCCAGAAAAGTAATGGGGGACGGAGGAAATCTTCCAATGGGGACACTAGTTCTGATGACCTTGGAGGTGGGCGAAACATGTCGACACACTTCCGGTGAATGGCTAACGCAATACGTCATTTCCTGGATCCCGTGGAACGCAAGCCAGCTGTGTTCTGGGAGCGGAGTTGTGTTCGAGTTTAATGAATTTCTTCTTCTGCTGATTATTTCATGGCTCATTGTGAGTAGTTTTGCTTTTATTACCAATAAATGTATATTACTGACTCATCCTTTTCTTGAGTGATATCTGGAGTGACACCGGAGTTACTGAAGGGGAGGTCTGTGTATGCCTGGACTGGAGAAGCTGTGGCCCACATTACCATAAAGGCTCATTTACCTTTTAACTCCGGTGAGTGGATTCCCTCAGGGGGGCTTGAAGCACTGTCACTGTGTGGAGCACCATTGCACCTTGAAAAATTGGCACCTTCAAGTTATACAGCACCTTTAGGAGCACGTTTACCTTTTGGGACTTTGATTATTGTTGGCACTGTTACACTTTGTAGGGCACTTTGTGATTAATTCTTTGTAACCAGCATCATAATAATAATTTGTCCACTGTCCAACAAGCTCCCTCATTGGATACAGTGAATCACACCTGGAGACATGCAACAGGCAACCTAACAGATCCGGCTCCCCTGATAGGCAGAAGGAGCAATAGATGCTTTTTCCTAGCACCTACCTAGGAGGGTGCTACATAGGAGTCCCAGCACAGCCACAGACCCTGATCGTGGCAAAGTACCCTGTAAGAATAGTGTTTCTAATTGTATGTAAATGTTTCAAGCAATCATCCCAAGTTTATATGTTATAACATTGTCCTTTTGCAGCTGTGCTTCAGTAAAGCTATGTGGAAAGAATCTTCTACATGAACTTCTCAAAAACTAAAAGTGAATGTCAGACATGTTTCTGGAAACCCTAATATGCTGTATTGTGGGAGCAATGTGTAGGGAAACGTACTGTAGGTATGTTATCACGTAAATGATATCAAGAGCTACCCCTGACCATACTGCTCTGGATAAATGAATGATAACAGAGACCTTTATTTTGTGTGTGTGTGGGGGGGGGGGGGTATTCCCCACTTAAAGTATGATCCTGTCACATCTCCTTTAGAGTTTACCAGACACCTCTAGCAGATCAAGATAAGGTCAGAATAACATCTCTTGCATTCACTAATCCCCGTAATGAGGACCAATAGATATAATTAGTATTTATAAGTAAATATAAGCTGTTTACCTTTCTGAGATGTCCTTAGTGGGTTTCTGAATGATCTTCTCCCTCCATCGCCTCCTTATTCTTAGAGTTGGGTTAAAACCTTACACAATAGCACACTATTGCTTTTATATTGCTGAATATGATTCCAGATTCTATGTTAATCTCCTTCCGATGAAGTGAAAACTGTTCACGGAACACATTAAAGAAGAGTAAGGCTTGGGGTTTTGGAAACATTTGAAAGAACAATATGCATAAGAATGATAATGTAAATGTATATTTAAAGAGAGGAAACTTTTCTGTAGATGTTCAGATTTTTGGTTAGTGTACATGGAACTATTAGCAAAACATGTTTTTAGTCCCATGAAAATTGCATGTTTAAAATATAAAAATGTAAAGTGAATTTTTTGTTTGTTTTTATTAAATTATTATTTGTGGCCAATAACACACTACTTGTCTTAGGGTGTTCCCAATCTGGATGGAGGAGAAACAGAGAGATCTTTGGATGGTAACACTGTCAATCTGGGAAGAGGGTAGTAGTAGATATACTGGCAAAGTTAGATGGACTTGTCAAACAGTTAAAGCTGAACTCCAGCTAACAAATATTAGGCAGTTACACCAACATGTTTTTAGTTTTGGGTTAAATTAATAAAATCTGACCATTGTAAGCACCTTTGTCAGTGGGCAATGGTTTGTCTCATCTCCCTAACAGTCACTTTTGCTGGACAGTTTGGTCTGTTAATAGAAATTAAAAAATAACAGAGCTACTGGCAGAACCATTGATCACTGGTGAACACAATAGAAAAAAGTCACATCTAAAAAATATTAAAGTAGAACTATAGGCAAAATTTTTCCTGGTGCCTCCACGGCAGTGAATAGCATAAAAGAAAGGCATAGTCCCCTGTTCCATCATTTTCCTTTTTTTCTTCATACCCCATATCTCTTGACTGGTGAAGAGTAGCAGTATGTCCATACCTCTGCCTCTGGCAGCTTCCGCCAGGTTCAGCCTCTCCCGTGCACAGTCCCTGTTCTTGGGCCGCTAATAAGACTGGGAACCCCTTCTGTGGATCTTTTGGGGTTTTTGTGCAGTTTCCTCAGAGGAACTCATTCTGCTGCAGTATAGTTTGATGATTCACAGGTGGATTTGCAAAAGGATCAGCTTCCAAAAGCCCTGCCTGCTTTGTTTCTTTTCTTTTTTCTCTCCTCTTTTTCTTTTTCCTCCCTGTTCCCCTTTGAATTTTTTGCCCATGCGCGGCACTGCAGCTGGGCTGAATTTAGTTTTCAGGGCTGCAGTGTGCCTTTTTTAGAGAGGGGGGGGGGGCATTGGTTCCTTTTTTTTTTTTTGAGGAGATGGTTCCTCCATCCCACTAGCCTTTTCCCAAACGCCCAGATCTCCGATGCTAAGCGGGTTTGGGGTGATGATCTTGTGCGTTGCACCAATTCGGATTTAGCTGGAGATGCAGCTCGGTAGGCGGATTCTGCTCTGCCAATCCCTCAAGTGGCTCAAGTACAGGATGCAGATCCTAATACTCCAGGCCCCTCAGCGGTTAGTACCCCTCTGCCTCCGTCAGGCCGCCTACCTAGGGAGGCTTCACTTCCTTCACCCTCGGAGGAATCCTCAGAGAATTTGGCCGTCTGGGTTCAGTTATTCTCGGGTGCAACCTTTTATACAAGCAGTCAAGACTGCGATCACCTGGAAGTTAGTGTCGTGGTTGGGATTTGAACCAACGAACCTCTTGCTGCTAGGTGAAAGTGCTAACCACTACACCACTGTGCCACCCTAAAGGGCAGGCGAACAATCGTCCGTTCTGGTGTCGGCATACAAAAATTTTCATGTTTGCAAGAAAGACTTTTGTCCGCGGATTGTGCGCAGACATCTGTCGGAGGCACCATACTAACACGCGTACAATCGGCAGATCCTTCGTCCACCGACGTTTGTATGCCGACGATCGGTACGTGTGTACGGGCCTTTACGGGTCCGATCTGTCCGCCGCAATGTCGCAGTCCCACTAAAAATCGCAGATCACTGCCATTACTAGTAAAAAATATAAATATAAAAATGACATAAATCTTTCCCGTAGTTAGTAAACGCAATAACTTTTGCGCAAACCAATCAAAATACGCTTACTGCAATTTTTTTTTACCAAAAATATGTAGCAGAAAACAAATTGGACTAAAATGTTAAAAAATATTTGATTTTGACATTTTTTTTTGAGAATTTCATATAAAAGAATGTGAAAAATATTGTTATTTTTTCGAAATTGTTGCTCTTATTTTGTTTATAGCGCAAAAAATAAAAATTTCACAGGTGATCAAATACCACCAAAAGAAAGCTCTATTTGTGGGGAAAAAAGTTTTTCAATTTTGTTTGGGTACAGCGTCGCACGACCGTGCAATTGTCCGTTAAATTCACACAGTGCCGAATTGCAAAATAGGGCCTGGTCATTGAGCAGCCAAATCCTCCGGGGCTAAAGTTTTTAAAAGCTAAAAAAAAATTGCCTTTAGTTATACTTTAAGCTACAATATATTGAATTTTTGTTTTAGGGTTTATTACAGTTTTGGCTACTCTATACTATAGAAAAGTGATGTCACCAAACTGGCTACAAAATTTATCAGAAATGTGTAAATTTCTAGTCTGGCCTTTAAAAAATGTGAAATCCTTTAGCAGGTAAAACAATGTCTATACATGTATCTTAGCTGTATTTTAGCTGTGTGTTTAGCTACAGTATTTGCCTTGAAAAGCTGCATTAGCTTTAAAATGTCACTCCCATTAGAGTTTGGGTCAGACCCAGGCTATTTGTTTTTCTCTGCAGAGTGCTCCATAACCCAAGGCTGTATCTGGATATATACATTTATTCAGAATGTTCCCATCCATGTGTGGTTTTTCTTTTTCCACCTTAGCCCTTTAAAAATTATTTGTGTCAGAGATGCCAGGATAGCAGCCTTGACAAGCCTATGTTCCTGCAACATAATGAGAAATGTGTGTTGTGACAGATGAAGCACAGGCCAACCTTTACAAGTGTTAACAAGCTACACCTACATTTACCAATATTCACGTTAGAGATGAAATCATCGAAGACCTGTCACCAGCGCGTCAAACATTTCCAAGCATGTCATAGCGGAAACAAGTATCAAACTCTCTGCTGTCCCTTTATTAAATCTCTCTGTTTTTTTCATTTTATGTATTTATGTGGGCTGAATAATACATGCAAGAATTCTTCCGCGTGTGCAATATTGTTTCGCCTATAATGCTATTCATTAATCTATATGGCACAAACAGCGGGAACAGGTCGATGTGGTTAAAGGATAATTAGCAATTGATCAGCACCTGTGAAGTCAACTTTTTTCTAAGTTTGATCTCATTCTAAAACACTGTATCAGATCAGCACAGTGTAATTGCCTTCTGTCGCCACATTAACTATGTATGTGCCCTATGATTTGTTTTTCTTTGCTTATTCCCCTGCAGCCTAAATTGGTTATGTTGAAATCTTATACCAAATTAGACTGAAAATTATAATATGGCAATGCCTCATTATGACTACAAACATTGCCTAGTAAAGGTTATTTCCAATGAATGGGCTAATATTGACATGCCTTAAAGCTGAAAGCTGAAAGCAAGCCAGACCGCTAAATACACATTTGAAAAATGAAATAATGTGAACACACAAAAGGGTTTGTAGTTCTGTTCAGCTAGTCATGTGTTACAGACACCCTTGCCAGACAGCCAGGTCCTGGACCTTCTTGCAGCAGTGCATTTAAGCAACATAAATAAATGAATCAAGTTGTGCTATTTATTTAATTAATTGATTCCCATAAACAAAATCATATATGGTGAAAAGTGAAATTATAGGGTAAATTATAGAATAAAATAAAGAAAACAGCATGAAAGCACACCGCCCCAGCCAACGTAAGTGATGACTCACAACAAAGCCCCGTCCGACGCATTTTGTCACACAGGACATCCCTAGGGGACTCTGATTGGTTGATGGCATTGCAAAACTAAAGACAAGCAGAGAGCTGGACTCCACCCCTAGACAGATCAATGTAAAAACTAATATCACCAATATGAGCCAAATAAACTTTATATAATCTACCTCTTGAGAGTCCACTAAATAATAAAATGTGGAAAAAGTAGTTATACATATACATATATAATTATACATAATAAACATAAATAGGTTTGATTGGCTCTTTCTTGTGGCCAAACAAGAAAATGTACCCATTAGAGGCAATATATCTAACTGGAAGCTGAAAAAGAGCCATACTGTTTTTATCAAAGTTGTTTTGTGAGTATCCTCTTTGCTTTTAAATAAACAAGTGGTTTTAATGGTATTACACTATCCAGTATATTTATTTTTTCTCATGTGCCCTGGATCATCTGAGTCCTCTTGAGTTTGTGGTGGATCTTTGTAAGAGTGCTCTTAATGGCCCAGTCAACACTTATGTGGCATTAGCTCTTTTTTTCATGTATGGGAATCGGTAAGGAGTTGGTGTACAATTGTGTGGTGGAAAATGCATTTGGATTCAGTCTTTTGTGTTAATACAGCATATTCAAAAGATGTGCGGACTTTTTCTAATTATTGCATCATTATAATGATTTCATTTTTCTAAATTTTGTGTAAGTTTTAGAATTGTTATCTTTATTTTTCTATATATATATATGATTTTGTTTATGGGAATCAATTGATGACATTTAAGGAACTGGTGCAACTTATTTCATTTATGTGGTATATATTTTGTATTCTGACATTTTTGAGTGCAGCTGTTCTTATCTTTTTCTTTTACACTTCTTCCTTTACACTTAGTGACGATTTTTATTTTGCCAATTATACAAGCAAAAGAGCCTAGCCCAGAACCCACACTCAGCTTGTGATTAGACAATCAAATCCAAACCCCAGTGCCCTCCTTGAAGTGCCCCTACATCCCCAGCAATATGTGATTCTTGGCTTTTACTTACATTTTCTCATATTTTTGGCTAGTCACATGATATGCTGGATCTTCCTTATCTTCTTTTTTTCTTCTGACCATGAGAAGTCCTGGATGATGCAGAGAGGGACATAGTGACATGGGCTCCTCTCACCCCAACACTGTAAGTGCAGAGTTTTGGGCTCAGGGAATGGGCCCATGATGCTATATGTTTAAAATCTTCCCTTAGACTTCCAAGTTGATTAATGTAAGGTGCCATTTAACCTAGAAGACTGAGGACCTCTTGGGTGGAAAAAATACTGTGGAGCACAGTTCTAGATTAAAGGTAAGTATTGAAGCAAGAGCTCAGTTGGGATTTAACCACTTTACCACCGGAGGATTTTGCTGTCTTACGTCTGGGCCACTTTTTTGCGATTCGGCACTGTACGACTTTAACTGACAATTGCACGGTCATGCAATGCCGTACCCAAACAAAATGTATGTCTTTTTTTCCCCACAAAGAGAGCTTTCTTTTGGTGGTATTTGATCACCTGTGCGATTTTTACTTTTTGCGCTATAAACAAAAAAAGAGCGACAATTTTGAAAAAATAACAATATTTTTCAAATTTTTTATATGAAACCCCCCCCAAGAAAATGTAAAAATCAAAATGTTTTATCATTTTAGGCCAATTTGTTTTCTGCTACATATTTTTGGTAAAAAAAAATCGCAATAAGCGTATTTTCATTGGTTTGCGCAAAAGTTATTGCGTTTACTAACTAAGGGAAGGATTTCTGTCATTTTTGGTGTTTTTTTTTTTAGCGAGTAATGGCGGCGTTCTGCGATTTTTTTTGCGGGACTGCGACATTGCGGCAGACAGATCGGACCCTTGACTGGCATTTTTGACACTTTTGGGGGTACCAGTGACATTACTACAGTAATCAGTGCTATAAATATGCACTGTTACTGTAAAAATGACACTGGCAGGGAAGGGGTTAATTTTATTGGAGAGGGAGGGGTTAATGTATGCCTGTTGCTTACTGACGTGTGTGGGGGGAGGTGACTGAGTGACACAAGGACAGATCGCAGGTTCAGCTATGCTGAACCCTGCAATCTGACCCTGCCTGTCACTTAGGAGATCCGCCCGCTTTGTTTACACAAGCGGGCGGATCTCCAGACTCGATTCCCCGACGATCGGGGAAGAGCAACGGCAATCGCCGCTGCTCCTCCCCTGGCCCGACTCCCGCTGTGACTGAATACAGCGGGAGCGAGCCTCCGGTGGCGCGCGCGCGCCGCCGAGAAGGGGGAGTGTCTGCCAACGTAGGTCTACGTCGTCAGACCTACAAGAGCCACTTTGCTTCAGTAGAGCTCTAGTGAGCAGACAGCAAGTGGTTAAGGAGTAGAAACACACAGTGGAGGGTATCCTTGTAAGCATGTTTCTTGTATACAGTACAGCCCTGATTGGCCTCTGACTCTAGTCTTAGTGCTGTTTAACAGGTGAATACAAGAGTCCAATATCATGTCAGATAAGGTATTTATGCTGGTTCATTGTAAAAGTACATTTAATTTTATTTAAATTAATATATATCTGGATTGAATGGTCCACTTTATATTTGCTTTGTGTTCAGCTTTAAATAGTTACATTTATGGACGTACAGTAAAACCTTGAATTGACAGTAACTTGGTTTAAGAGCGTTTTGCAAGACAAACTTTTTTTTTACATTTTTTTTTTTAAACTTGACTTGATAAATAAGCAATGTCTTGATATACAAGTAGCGTCATGTCACCACTGAGTATAAAAAAGAGAGGTGCCTCTAAGTGTAGCAATATGGTTATATTTAATAAAGGTTCAACATTTAGGGGTAAAGCTGTCCACATAGACCATCCTCCACACCGCCATCAATGTTAATCCCTTCCATACTGCGCTCCACGAGCGCTTCAAGCCTTGCTTTCCGATCGATCTACTGCAGGGTAGTCTTCCCGATCCCAACTGCAGACTGACAGTGGTGAGAGCTAGTGGTGCGGAGGATGGTCTATGTGGACAGCTTTACCTCGGATGCCTGCATACTTAGATGTGCCTCTTTTAATCATCAACCATGTGAGCTGCTGAATGTTGAACCTTCATTAAATGTAGCCCGCTACACTTGCTTCTTTTTTACAATCTGTAGTCCCTTCTGGATTTTGCTTCTAATCCACTTGTGAAGGCTGCCATCTGTGAATGGACATTCTATGGTTACAAAACCTATCACATTGCTAAAATTCTTTTTATTTGGACTCTAAACTGGAAGACTTATGAATAAATGGTTGTGTTTAAATTATTTCTTATGGGGAAATTCCCTTAGATATAAGAGTGTTTTGGATTACAAGCATGTTTCCGCAACAAATTATGCTCGCAATCCCAGGTTTTACTGTATGTTTGTGAGCCGAGAAAAGATCAATGATCCCATGCAAAGATCCATAACCTATATCGACCAATCAGAAGTCATATTTTACCAATGTGGCAACACTAAATTGAAATCCAATTGCTTGCTATGGCTTACTGCACTCATCATTGCTCTGTGCCTAATTGAATAGGCCTGCTTATGTACAAACATTACTAATTAGTTAATGATAAGACTTTGCTGGTACTGCAAGGAGTTGCTGAATTGTGGAACTGCACTGCCACCAGTAATTGAAAGAAGAAAATGGAGTGAGTGGAAACAGATTACCTACTATTTAGGCAATTACATGCAAATACTAAGGCTGCTATTACACTCCTCTGGTGTGGTGCGTTAACACATATTACCATAACACATCGCAGTAGAAAAATTTACACCCAGGCTAAATATTATTAGGGGGAGCATATAGGATTGGCCAGTATACTGGAGTCTTGCAGCCCCAAGCCCTTAAAGCCTCGTACACACGCAACAAATTTCCGCTGGCCGGTCGTCCATCTTTTGTCCAGAGTGGTGTTTTGTTGGTTGGAATGTGCTCTACACTGCACACGAATTTTGTCGACCGACAGAATTCTACTTCAGAAGTGATGTCATGTGTTGGTTTGCTTTCTTTGTGTTCTTTCTTCTCTGAGCATGCCCAGTCTTGCTCATAAGATTTTTCCCTGTCGAAATCTGTACTGACTGCACGAAAATCGGACGTGTTTTGACGGAGGACAAACATTTTATAGCCTACACACCAGAATTTTTTCGGCCGAAAAGTCGGAGTCGGTTGTCGGAAGCAACATACTAACAAGCCGAAAATTGGCAGATCGGTCGTCGGACGAAAATTCCTGGCCAAATTTCGACTCGTGTGTACGGGGCTTTAAGCTGGATACACACTATCCAACTTTTTTGGTTAGATTTCCTTCAGATTTACCTTTTCTATGTAGTGCAAGGGCCTGCCAGATTGCATACAAATTGAAAGTGTTTAGGTTTGACCTCATATTATATGGTTTTGGTAAATCTAAAGGAAAAAGTCTTCAGAAAATCGTAAACATCCCTTATAAAAAATCTTATAGCTCATTAGTTAAACACTATCTGACTGAACTGGCCCTCAAATGTTTGAGTGAGTTAAAGCGACCTTAGGATGTAAGCTTATCCAGGTGACAGGACTGATGTGGTTTTCAGTATTCTGTTGAGCACTGCAATGGCATCCCTAGTCCTCGGCATCCTCAGTAGGCACTTGCCCCAAGTATCTGTATGAGTACCATGGATAAGCTACTAATGCTATGGTGCCCTAACCTCCCCCTCCACCAACATACCAGTGTTATGTGGTAAAACCCTCTATCTCTGCTCTTCAGCAATGCAGTGCATACTAATTGACAAATAGTGAGCAGGGGACAGAGTCATATACCCCAGCATAGAAGAAGCACATTGCATTGTTGCAAAGGAAGCCAGGTACAAATAGACACATGATTTTTAATCCTGTGAACGTCTTTCTCTGTGTGATCAGATATGCAAGAGCTATTGGAGAATGAGAGTGAACACAAATCTCTTGCCAAGAAGCAGGCTTGTTGTAAAGTCATTTATATGCTGGGGCTGTGTGTGGGAACAATGAGTTATTTATGATTCCTAGCTGTCCCCTCATAAGAGTTAACACATTCCCAAAAGTTTTCCTTTACTAAAATGCAAACATAATAATAGGTACACAAATTACAAAACAGTCTGTGACTTCTAGTCCCACAAAAACTTAGAAAGCCAGTGTTGGTTTGAGCATATGCTAATTATCTATCTATCGCCAAACATTAGTGTTGAGCGAACACGGACTGTATTATTCGTGTTCGTACCGAATAATTGGATTTTTTGTACCCGAACACGGACACGGACACGGACACTTTACTGTATGTTCGGGTAAAAATCCGTGTTCGGTCGTTTTATTTCCGGGTTTTGCATGCTTTGGCGCTCTTTTCATGGCGGGCTTTCAACAGCCAATCAACAATCGTTTAACTGGTGTGCCTTAAGCCATCCCAGCCATGCCTGCAAATGTCTTAGTAGCTGTGATTGGCCGTCTGAAGCATGTGACCAAGTCTTTATAAGTTCGAGGCAGCCGCAGCGGCGTCATTATGCTGCTTATATCAGGGACAGAGCACACATCAACGTGCTGGCTGCTGATTAGGGAAAGATAGGCAGGAAAAAACCATTTGTGTCCGGATAGAATTGAGGGACAGGTCGGAGTGTTTAGGCAGGGCGAGTTGTAGGCATTTTAGGGATAGAGTCTGCTGAATTATAGGGTCAGTGTCTTCTACAAACTACAATCGATATTGCTGTTTGGGGGGTGGGGTGAATCTGCACTCAATCCTGATCTACGATCTCTTCTCAATCCTGTTAGGGACAGAGTCTGCTGAATTTTAGGGAAACTGTGTTCTACAAACTACAATCGATATTGCTGTGTGGTGTGGGATTGGAGATAGGCAGGTGTCAGTGATCCACATCCATTTTTCTGTGTGTGAGCTGCAGTGAACACAATCTTTTTGGGCTGCAGTGAACACAATCTTTTTGGGCTGCAGTGAACACAATCTTTTTGGGCTGCAGTGAACACAATCTTTTTGGGCTGCAGTGAACACAATCTTTTTGGGGTGCAGTGAACAAAATCTTTTTGGGGTGCAGTGAACACAATCCTTTTTGGTGTGCAGTGAACACAATCTTTGTGGGGTGCAGTGAACAAAATCCTTTGTGGGGTGCAGTGAACACAATCTTTTTGGGGTGGAGTGAACAACATCCTTTTTGGGGTGCAGTGAACAACATCCTTTTTGGGGTGCAGTGAACACAATCTTTTTGGGGTGCAGTGAACACAATCTTTGTGGGGTACAGTGAACAGAATCTTTGTGGGGTGCAGTGAACACAATCTTTGGGGGGTACAGTGAACACAATCTTTTTGGGGTGCAGTGAACACAATCTTTGTGGGGTGCAGTGAACACAATCTTTTTGGGGTGGAGTGAACAAAATCATTTTTGGGGTGCAGTGAACAACATCCTTTTTGGGGTGCAGTGATCAAAATCCTTTTTGGGGTGCAGTGAACACAATCTTTTTGGGGTGCAGTGAACAAAATCCTTTGTGGGGTGCAGTGAACAGAATCTTTGTGGGGTGCAGTGAACACAATCTTTGGGGGGGTACAGTGAACACAATCTTTTTGGGGTGCAGTGAACACAATCTTTGTGGGGTACAGTGAACAGAATCTTTGTGGGGTGCAGTGAACACAATCTTTGGGGGGTACAGTGAACACAATCTTTTTGGGGTGCAGTGAACACAATCTTTGGGGGGTACAGTGAACACAATCTTTTTGGGGTGCAGTGAACACAATCTTTGTGGGGTGCAGTGAACACAATCTTTGGGGGGGTACAGTGAACACAATCTTTTTGGGGTGCAGTGAACAACATCCTTTTAGGGTGCAGTGAACACAATCTTTGTGGGGTGCAGTGAACAACATCCTTTTAGGGTGCAGTGAACACAATCTTTGTGGGGTACAGTGAACAGAATCTTTGTGGGGTGCAGTGAACACAATCTTTGGGGGGTACAGTGAACACAATCTTTGTGAGGTGCAGTGAACACAATCTTTGTGGGGTGCAGTGAACACAATCATTGTGGGGTGCAGTGAACTCAATCTTTGTGGGGTACAGTGAACACAATCTCATACTTCTGAAGATTTGAGGGTGCTGCCTGTTCCATACTCCCCCTACTCCTCATCTAGCCTTTTAGGGGTACAAACAATAGTAATTGGGGCCTAGTGTGGTTGTGTACGTGTGATATACATACACTTTTTTTGGATCATATTTTCTATTCCGCTATTTAATCAAAAACCTTTGGGGATCAGTTAAATTGGGGGATAGTCTGTGTTGGTACGTGTGAGAGAGATCCACCTTTCCAAGTTGTTGGGGTTCATCTCATACTTCTGAAGGTTTGAGGGTGCTGCCTGTTCCATACTCCCCCTACTCCTAGCCTTTTAGGGGTACAAACAATAGTAATTGGGGCCTAGTGTGGTTGTGTACGTGTGATATACATACACTTTTTTTGGATCATATTTTCTATTCCGCTATTTAATCAAAAACCTTTGGGGATCAGTTAAATTGGGGGATAGTCTGTGTTGGTACGTGTGAGAGAGATCCACCTTTCCAAGTTGTTGGGGTTCATCTCATACTTCTGAAGGTTTGAGGGTGCTGCCTGTTCCATACCCCCCCTACTCCTCATCTAGCCTTTTAGGGGTACAAACAATAGTAATTGGGGCCTAGTGTGGTTGTGTACGTGTGATATACATACACTTTTTTTGGATCATATTTTCTATTCCGCTATTTAATCAAAAACCTTTGGGGATCAGTTAAATTGGGGGATAGTCTGTGTTGGTACGTGTGAGAGAGATCCACCTTTCCAAGTTGTTGGGGTTCATCTCATACTTCTGAAGGTTTGAGGGTGCTGCCTGTTCCATACCCCCCCTACTCCTCATCTAGCCTTTTAGGGGTACAAACAATAGTAATTGGGGCCTAGTGTGGTTGTGTACGTGTGATATACATACACTTTTTTTGGATCATATTTTCTATTCCGCTATTTAATCAAAAACCTTTGGGGATCAGTTAAATTGGGGGATAGTCTGTGTTGGTACGTGTGAGAGAGATCCACCTTTCCAAGTTGTTGGGGTTCATCTCATACTTCTGAAGGTTTGAGGGTGCTGCCTGTTCCATACCCCCCCTACTCCTCATCTAGCCTTTTAGGGGTACAAACAATAGTAATTGGGGCCTAGTGTGGTTGTGTACGTGTGATATACATACACTTTTTTTGGATCATATTTTCTATTCCGCTATTTAATCAAAAACCTTTGGGGATCAGTTAAATTGGGGGATAGTCTGTGTTGGTACGTGTGAGAGAGATCCACCTTTCCAAGTTGTTGGGGTTCATCTCATACTTCTGAAGGTTTGAGGGTGCTGCCTGTTCCATACCCCCCCTACTCCTCATCTAGCCTTTTAGGGGTACAAACAATAGTAATTGGGGCCTAGTGTGGTTGTGTACGTGTGATATACATACACTTTTTTTGGATCATATTTTCTATTCCGCTATTTAATCAAAAACCTTTGGGGATCAGTTAAATTGGGGGATAGTCTGTGTTGGTACGTGTGAGAGAGATCCACCTTTCCAAGTTGTTGGGGTTCATCTCATACTTCTGAAGGTTTGAGGGTGCTGCCTGTTCCATACCCCCCCTACTCCTCATCTAGCCTTTTAGGGGTACAAACAATAGTAATTGGGGCCTAGTGTGGTTGTGTACGTGTGATATACATACACTTTTTTTGGATCATATTTTCTATTCCGCTATTTAATCAAAAACCTTTGGGGATCAGTTAAATTGGGGGATAGTCTGTGTTGGTACGTGTGAGAGAGATCCACCTTTCCAAGTTGTTGGGGTTCATCTCATACTTCTGAAGGTTTGAGGGTGCTGCCTGTTCCATACCCCCCCTACTCCTCATCTAGCCTTTTAGGGGTACAAACAATAGTAATTGGGGCCTAGTGTGGTTGTGTACGTGTGATATACATACACTTTTTTTGGATCATATTTTCTATTCCGCTATTTAATCAAAAACCTTTGGGGATCAGTTAAATTGGGGGATAGTCTGTGTTGGTACGTGTGAGAGAGATCCACCTTTCCAAGTTGTTGGGGTTCATCTCATACTTCTGAAGGTTTGAGGGTGCTGCCTGTTCCATACCCCCCCTACTCCTCATCTAGCCTTTTAGGGGTACAAACAATAGTAATTGGGGCCTAGTGTGGTTGTGTACGTGTGATATACATACACTTTTTTTGGATCATATTTTCTATTCCGCTATTTAATCAAAAACCTTTGGGGATCAGTTAAATTGGGGGATAGTCTGTGTTGGTACGTGTGAGAGAGATCCACCTTTCCAAGTTTTTGGGGTTCATCTCATACTTCTGAAGATTTGAGGGTGCTGCCTGTTCCATACCCCCCCTACTCCTCATCTAGCCTTTTAGGGGTACAAACAATAGTAATTGGGGCCTAGTGTGGTTGTGTACGTGTGATATACATACACTTTTTTTGGATCATATTTTCTATTCCGCTATTTAATCAAAAACCTTTGGGGATCAGTTAAATTGGGGGATAGTCTGTGTTGGTACGTGTGAGAGAGATCCACCTTTCCAAGTTGTTGGGGTTCATCTCATACTTCTGAAGGTTTGAGGGTGCTGCCTGTTCCATACTCCCCCTACTCCTCATCTAGCCTTTTAGGGGTACAAACAATAGTAATTGGGGCCTAGTGTGGTTGTGTACGTGTGATATACATACACTTTTTTTGGATCATATTTTCTATTCCGCTATTTAATCAAAAACCTTTGGGGATCAGTTAAATTGGGGGATAGTCTGTGTTGGTACGTGTGAGAGAGATCCACCTTTCCAAGTTGTTGGGGTTCATCTCATACTTCTGAAGGTTTGAGGGTGCTGCCTGTTCCATACCCCCCCTACTCCTCATCTAGCCTTTTAGGGGTACAAACAATAGTAATTGGGGCCTAGTGTGGTTGTGTACGTGTGATATACATACACTTTTTTTGGATCATATTTTCTATTCCGCTATTTAATCAAAAACCTTTGGGGATCAGTTAAATTGGGGGATAGTCTGTGTTGGTACGTGTGAGAGAGATCCACCTTTCCAAGTTGTTGGGGTTCATCTCATACTTCTGAAGGTTTGAGGGTGCTGCCTGTTCCATACTCCCCCTACTCCTCATCTAGCCTTTTAGGGGTACAAACAATAGTAATTGGGGGCCAGTGTGGTTGTGTACGTGTGATATACATACACTTTTTTTGGATCATATTTTCTATTCCGCTATTTAATCAAAAACCTTTGGGGATCAGTTAAATTGGGGGATAGTCTGTGTTGGTACGTGTGAGAGAGATCCACCTTTCCAAGTTGTTGGGGTTCATCTCATACTTCTGAAGGTTTGAGGGTGCTGCCTGTTCCATACCCCCCCTACTCCTCATCTAGCCTTTTAGGGGTACAAACAATAGTAATTGGGGCCTAGTGTGGTTGTGTACGTGTGATATACATACACTTTTTTTGGATCATATTTTCTATTCCGCTATTTAATCAAAAACCTTTGGGGATCAGTTAAATTGGGGGATAGTCTGTGTTGGTACGTGTGAGAGAGATCCACCTTTCCAAGTTGTTGGGGTTCATCTCATACTTCTGAAGGTTTGAGGGTGCTGCCTGTTCCATACCCCCCCCTACTCCTCATCTAGCCTTTTAGGGGTACAAACAATAGTAATTGGGGCCTAGTGTGGTTGTGTACGTGTGATATACATACACTTTTTTTGGATCATATTTGCTATTCCGCTATTTAATCAAAAACCTTTGGGGATCAGTTAAATTGGGGGATAGTCTGTGTTGGTACGTGTGAGAGAGATCCACCTTTCCAAGTTTTTGGGGTTCATCTCATACTTCTGAAGGTTTGAGGGTGCTGCCTGTTCCATACTCCCCCTACTCCTCATCTAGCCTTTTAGGGGTACAAACAATAGTAATTGGGGCCTAGTGTGGTTGTGTACGTGTGATATACATACACTTTTTTTGGATCATATTTTCTATTCCGCTATTTAATCAAAAACCTTTGGGGATCAGTTAAATTGGGGGATAGTCTGTGTTGGTACGTGTGAGAGAGATCCACCTTTCCAAGTTGTTGGGGTTCATCTCATACTTCTGAAGGTTTGAGGGTGCTGCCTGTTCCATACTCCCCCTACTCCTACCTTTTTAGGGGTACAAACAATAGTAATTGGGGCCTAGTGTGGTTGTGTACGTGTGATATACATACACTTTTTTTGGATCATATTTTCTATTCCGCTATTTAATCAAAAACCTTTGGGGATCAGTTAAATTGGGGGATAGTCTGTGTTGGTACGTGTGAGAGAGATCCACCTTTCCAAGTTGTTGGGGTTCATCTCATACTTCTGAAGGTTTGAGGGTGCTGCCTGTTCCATACCCCCCCTACTCCTCATCTAGCCTTTTAGGGGTACAAACAATAGTAATTGGGGCCTAGTGTGGTTGTGTACGTGTGATATACATACACTTTTTTTGGATCATATTTTCTATTCCGCTATTTAATCAAAAACCTTTGGGGATCAGTTAAATTGGGGGATAGTCTGTGTTGGTACGTGTGAGAGAGATCCACCTTTCCAAGTTTTTGGGGTTCATCTCATACTTCTGAAGATTTGAGGGTGCTGCATGTTCCATACTCCTCTTCCTCATCCTCCCTTTAGGGTAGGAAAAAATTTAATCGGGCCTAGTCTGTGTTTGTACGTGTGAGATACACAGTTTTTTATCCTATTCCGCTATTCAATACACACCCTTTTGGTGTAAAAAACATTAAATTGCGGCATAGTTTGCATATTTGACATTTGCATATATTGTGCCTTGTTGCGCTGTTTTGGGTACTCCACCAACATGGCCAGTGGCAATGACGCCATTCTCAGCTTAACTATCCCACTTCTATGCCTCCTTGAAAAAACAATTTGGGCGATGATGGAAGAGGATGTGGCACAGGATGAGGAGGAGGAGGAGGAGGATGAAGAGGTAACATTTCAAAGGCTTTCAGGGCAGTCATTCGCAAGGGGCTCCGAGGGTGGGTTCCTGCACACACAAACGCCAGGGACACAATTGTCCAGCAGGGGCACAGTTCTGGAGGATGAGGAGGATGAGGAGGAGGAGGAGCTGGAGGAGGAGATGGAACCATGTTCACAGCAGGGTGGCACCCAGGCCAGCTCATGGCCATCACTGGTGCGTGGCTGGGGGGATACAGAGGACACGGACGATACACCTCCCACAGAGGACAGCCTTTCGTCGCCTCTGGGCAGCCTGGCACACATGAGCGATTACATGCTGCAGTGTCTCCACAACGACCGCCGAGTTGCCCACATTCTAACTTGTGCTGATTACTGGGTGGCCACGCTGCTGGATCCCCGTTACAAGGACAACGTACCGTCCTTAATTCACTCACTGGAGCGCGATCGCAAGATGCGCGAGTACAAGCGCACGCTGGTAGACGCCATGCTGCTGGCATTCCCATCTGACAGCGGGGCCACAGTGGAAGCACAAGGCAGAGGAGGAGGAGGAGGAGGTCGCCAACGCAACCAGGGCACCGCCAGCACCTCAGAAGGCAGGGTTAGCATGGCCGAAATGTGGAAAAGCTTTGTCAGCACGCCACAACAAACAGCAGCACCAGCAGCTCAGATGGAACGTCTTAGCAGGAGGCAGCATTTTACCAACATGGTGGAGCAGTATGTGTGCACACGCCTACATGTAGTGAATGACGGGTCTGCCCCCTTCAACTTCTGGGTCTCCAAATTGGGCACATGGCCTGAGCTTGCCCTTTACGCCTTGGAGGTGCTGGCGTGCCCTGCAGCCAGTGTATTATCTGAACGGGTATTTAGCACGGCTGGGGGCGTTATAACAGACAAGCGCAGCCGCCTGTCCAGAGACAATGTGGACAAGCTCACGTTCATTAAAATGAACCAGGCATGGATCCCACGGGACTTTTCCGTACCTTATGCAGAATAGCAATGGATACCGACCTTACCCACCCATTGTTCCATTTTTGCTCTTTCTCACTCTTTTGGGGTGTACCCTCATTTAAAATTTTTGAAAAGAAGCAGTGTTGGCTACCTCGTCCTCCTCCTCAGGGCCAGATTAATGTAGGGGCTATTGGAGCTGCAGCTCCAGGCCCCTACCTTTTATATAGGCCCCGGGTTGGCCATATTCACTGTTACCGCTCTTCTGTCACTTGTAAACACAGAAGTCTGGCTTCTATGCTCGCTTCCCCAGGCAGCACCCTCAGAACCTCCCCACACAGCGTGAAGGCCGGACAAGGAGGGACAGTTGGCGATGCATGGATGTGTTTATGGGCTTCAGAGACAGCATCCCATGTTGAATTAGGCATGCATGGCTGCACCCTTCCTCCTCTGGGTGCATGGCAAGGCACGGCCCTTAAGGCCCTTCAAAATCCTCAGCACCAAGCCCATGATGCTGTTAATCCGGCCCTGGTCCTCCTCCACCGCCGCTTCCACCTACACCGCCCATAGGTGTGCGCAGCCTATTGCATTAAGGTGTGCACCCCAAAGTTGAAGAGGACTACATGGAGGAAATGGACAATTTGTTGTCTGATAGAAGGACGTATGAAATCCTAAAGAAGGACCCTACCTGGAGCTATAAAAAGCAGTTAGAACGCATTGTGTCCAAAGGTCATAAGGATGGCATTTTAAGTAAAAAGGAGAAAGAACACCTAATACCTCTTGCACCTCGAATTCCTACCATATACTACCTACCAAAGGTCCACAAGAGCCTCATAAAGCCACCGGGGAGACCGATAGTTAGTGGCATTGACTCGGTTACATCCCGGATAGGGAAGTATGTGGACCATTTCCTCCAGCCGTTAGTTCAGGAGACACCGGCGTTCCTGAAGGATACCACCCAGTGTATCCAAGAGATCACTGAACTCCAAGTTCCAGGGAATGTGATAATGGTCACAGCCGACGTGGCCTCATTATATACCGTTATTCCCCACGAGTTAGGCTACGAGGCTGTCAGCACCTTTTTAGACCAAGATTATCACATCCCGTTAAATCAGAAGAAATTCATTTTAGAACTTCTCCAATTTGGTATGGAACACAACTATTTTTACCATAATCAACAATTTTACCTACAGCGGACTGGCGTGGCTATGGGGGCCAAATTTGCCCCCAGCCTCGCCAACCTGTTCATGGCTCTATGGGAAAATAGGAACATCTTCGCGGAGAAAACTAACGAGCTAGTGATGTGGCGGCGTTACATTGACGACGCCCTAATCATATGGAAAGGAGAGGAAGCAAGCTTACACCAGTTCATGGGGAAGCTAAATTGCAACAACTGGGGTATACGTTTCTCCTACCAATGGAGTACCACCTCTATAAGCTACCTTGACCTTGTGATATGGAGGAAAGGAGAAAGATTCATTACCAGCTCATACCAAAAACCGACAGACCGAAATGGCTTCATCTCCATCGACAGTTGCCATCACCCCATGTGGTTAAAATCTGTGCCCAAAGGGCAATTCAGGAGAATTAGACGCAACTGTACGGAAGATGAAGACTTCAAAACACAAGCTCAGCTTTTGAAGAATCGGTTTATTGAGAAGGGATATGACCGGAATGAATTAGAAGGAGAGATACGTGAAATTGCAACTCTCAAACAATCCGAATTATCTGTCCCTAGGGAGAAAGATAAATCAAAAGATGCTATGGGAAAATTTGAGTTTGCCTTCACAACTCAATTCTCCAGCCACTATCGATGGCTGAATCACATATTTCGGAAGCACTGGGGAATCTTACAACAAGATCCGTTATTGGGTCCTTCGCTTCCATCCAAACCAACAATGATCTACCGAAAGGCTAAGAACCTAAAACAAATTATAGCTAGGAATCCCGTTGAAAAACCTGCAACTCCTAAATTTTTCCCTAACCTTCAAGGATACTTCCCGTGCCGGAGGTGTAACATCTGTCTAAATGCTACTACCATTAAGACCAAGCAATTTACCTCTACCACCACAGGAAAGAGCTACCCCATTAGGGATTTTATCACCTGTCACACCAAAGGGGTAGTGTATCTGGTCACCTGTGAATGTGGGAAGCAATATGTGGGGAGGACGATTAGGACTGCCAACATCCGAATAGGCGAACATCTGGCCAATATTCGGAAAGGTTTCCCTGGTCACAGTCTTTCGAAACATTTTGCCACCCACCACCATAAAAATCCGGGCAAACTGAAGATTATTGTAATCGAGAAGTATCAACCCCACTGGCGGGGGAGTAATATGAAAAGAGCAATTTCCAGAAGGGAAACCTTCTGGATCTATGAGCTCAGAAGTTACAAGCCCCTAGGACACAACATTGAATGGGACATAAATGCGTTTATTAATAACAGCTGACATTTATGTCCCATGCTCCCTTTACTGGAAATTTGACCCATTTCCTTCATGTTTCCTCTATTAGTTAGAAGTGTGTGGGTCTCTTCATGGAGCTACAACATTTGTGACTAGGATCTTCTTCCACATTCTAATAGCTAGTTTTGAAGAAATTCAAATCAAAAAACTTTTTCCTCCTTTTTAATTTTGATTTTATTTTATTTTTTGAGTATACTATTTTAATTCCAATTCCACTTTTGGTAGGAATTTTTATTCATTTTTCTTTCAGAATTTCGTGTTTTAATACACCCAAGCTGGCGGGAAGCTTAGTAGTTACCCCACAGCTTTTTTATGATTTTTTATAAAAGCATTATACACCATCATACACTAGAAAGGGTTAAGTAGCCCGGTCAATTCAATGGAATTAAAAGTTTGTATGTTTTTAATGTTTTTTCAATGTTCCTCAAGGCTCCTATCTATTTCGCTGCAATGATATGAAAGTTTGTAGAAGATATGCGGCATAACAATATTCTGTATATTAAGTAGTAGGTGGAGATCGTCTTCCTCTTCCTATTGGCTGTTATGCCTGTGGGGGAGAGGAATACATACTCTGCTTACACAGGAAATGCCCTTGTCATCAGCACAGGAAGCAGCATCATTTCCTGCTTACACAGGAAATGCCCTTGTCATCAGCACAGGAAGCAGCATCATAGATATGAGACGACAGGAAGTAAACAAAGCAAGTACTTCCGGTGGACATCCCGACCTTCCAGACTGTAACCACACATCATAACAATATTTGGTGATGCCCAAGAGTCCCCTTATCCCCTTTTGGTTGATTTGGACTTTGCTATTAAAGAGTATGATAAGTGGCCAGTCTACAGGTAAGAAGGGGAGGGTCCCGAACCCCGGAAGTACTTGCTACAGGGCATATATAATGGCGGTAGTGATGGCGCTGGCTCTACCTCCTATCTAAGTGGATGCCCTATCGGGAGAAACGCGTCAGAGAGGAGGCGCCGCGTCATCACATCTAGACCAGGCAGCGGTCTGCACTGCAGGCGGACCCCGCCATACAGCTCCTCCGTGAGGGAACTCGCTATTATTGTCTTCACAACTGTAAGTGCAACCACTTGTTTTAATAAAAATCTACTGTTGGTAATGCACCATTGCGGTCCCCTCTGTTGTGTCCCCTATTATTGAGGTCGACCAGACTAAGGAGTTACAGCAGCCAATCAGAGTCTAGCCACCTTTGGCAGGATCTTCTTTCGTCAGGCTTTCTGACTGGGTCTGTTCCTCTTGGACACAAGCAACTACATCAGCCATCCTAGAGTCCAGTAACCCCCGGCAGGACCACTTATCACCATAGAACCAGGCTTCTTGTTTGGCTTTTGTCCGGTAAGAGTCTAGGGAGCACGAGTGTGTCAGAGTGCCTTCTGTATTTCTGGGAACTTTTCTACCTGGCTGCATGACCTTTGGAGCGGTCATATTCATATATGCCCTTAACGTTTAACTTCTGGTAAGAGGCCAAGCTGGTGGTGGGACTTTGCACCTTCCAATCACAGTTCACCTTTCCCCAAGCTGGAAGTTTTTGTCACCATTTTTTGCACTTTATTTATGGACTTATAATATGGACGTTTATTGCACATTGGTGTATCACTAGTCACCTTCTGGACATTTTTTGTTTTACACGATTTGCATAATTTTTTTGCATTATTATTGCATTTTTGGTTTATTTGTTTACATCATTTTGTATGTTGCACATATGCACTAGGGCAGCGCACCTGATTTATTTACCTATTCTACAACATACACTCTAAGGTAGCAGCACACCCTATATTGAATCAGCGCACTTTCCTACCCACCACAGCACCCTCAGAACCTCCCCACACAGCGTGAAGGCCGGACAAGGAGGGACAGTTGGCGATGCATGGATGTGTTTATGGGCTTCAGAGACAGCATCCCATGTTGAATTAGGCATGCATGGCTGCACCCTTCCTCCTCTGGGTGCATGGCAAGGCACGGCCCTTAAGGCCCTTCAAAATCCTCAGCACCAAGCCCATGATGCTGTTAATCCGGCCCTGGTCCTCCTCCACCGCCGCTTCCACCTACACCGCCCATAGGTGTGCGCAGCCTATTGCATTAAGGTGTGCACCCCAAAGTTGAAATACACATGCATGTGTTTGCCAGCAGGGAGAGTAATGTATCGGGGCCATGTACCTGTAGGCAAGGAGAAATAGAGCAGAGCAGGTCCCAGGGAGATCTTTCCCATCTCCTCACTGGCAATGCTATGTGCCCTAGGTGATTAGGGTGTGCCCAGGCACACCCAGCACACCCTGTGCGCACGCCTATGTCACCGCCACATCCACCACCACCTCAACCTCCCTCCTACTCCATATGGGCCTCGTCCTTCAGAGATGAAGAAGAACATTGTTTTATTTTTCTGTTTTTTTTTGTTGTTTTAAGTTATTTCCCTATCCACATTTGTTTGCAGAGCACTTGCCATGCTCTTAATTACGTTTTGCTGCCATTTGCAGCACTCTAGCCCTTTCCTTTGGTGTTTTAGAGCCATTTTAGTGCCTTAAAGTTCGGGTCCCCATTGACTTCAATGGGGTTCGGTGTCCGGGAAAAGTTCGGTAAAAGTCCGGGACACGGACCCGGACTTTTTTTTAAAGTTCGGCCGAACCCGTCGAACACGGACATCTAGGTGTCCGCTCAACCCTACCAAACATTTATGATTTTATTTTGATAGCTTTCTAATTATTTATTTATCTATCTGTGCCCAAACATTTACTGGTTTTATTTTGACGTCTATCTATCTTTCTACCTATCGCCAAACATGTATTAACTTTATTTTGATATCTATCTATGGACAAACATTTATTGGTTTTGTTTTGACGTCTATCTATCTTTCTACCTATCGCCAAACATTTATTACATTTATTTTGATATCTATCTATGGACAAACATTTATTGGTTTTATTTTGATATCTATCTATCTGTTGCCAAACATTTATGATTCTATCTATCTATCTATCTATCTATCTATCTATCTATCTATCTATCTATCTATCTATCTATCTATCTATCTATCTATCTATCTATCTATCTATCTATCTATCTATCTATCTATCTATCTATCTATCTATCTATCTATCTATCTATCTATCTATCTATCTATCTATCTATCTATCTATCTATCTATCTATCTATCTATCTATCTATCTATCTATCTATCTATCTATCTATCTATCTATCTATCTATCTATCTATCTATCTATCTATCTATCTATCTATCTATCTATCTATCTATCTATCTATCTATCTATCTATCTATCTATCTATCTATCTATCTATCTATCTATCTATCTATCTATCTATCTATCTATCTATCTATCTATCTATCTATCTATCTATCTATCTATCTATCTATCTATCTATCTATCTATCTATCTATCTATCTATCTATCTATCTATCTATCTATCTATCTATCTATCTATCTATCTATCTATCTATCTATCTATCTATCTATCTATCTATCTATCTATCTATCTATCTATCTATCTATCTATCTATCTATCTATCTATCTATCTATCTATCTATCTATCTATCTATCTATCTATCTATCTATCTATCTATCTATCTATCTATCTATCTATCTATCTATCTATCTATCTATCTATCTATCTATCTATCTATCTATCTATCTATCTATCTATCTATCTATCTATCTATCTATCTATCTATCTATCTATCTATCTATCTATCTATCTATCTATCTATCTATCTATCTATCTATCTATCTATCTATCTATCTATCTATCTATCTATCTATCTATCTATCTATCTATCTATCTATCTATCTATCTATCTATCTATCTATCTATCTATCTATCTATCTATCTATCTATCTATCTATCTATCTACTATAGAGTTGATTTACTAAGGCTAATAGGCTGTTTACTTTGCACGTGAAGTTGTATTTTGCAAGTGCATTTTCCCCAGAGCTTTGTCACTTAGTGTATGTGATGAAGTTTAACTTCCCAGTTATGTGCAAGGAAAAAAAAATACTTTTTGATTGCACAAGATTGGATAATGGAAGTCAACAGAACTTCACCTCGTTATCTAAGCCTTGGTGAAAATTCCCTTGCAAAGCGCAACTTCCCTTACAACATTCTATTTTCCTTTTATATAGACCCCTAAATATATAGCAGTGGTAACATTTCACAGCCCCACACTATTATTAAAAGTGTATTTTTGTGTCTTGATCTGGCCTATTTTTAAGGCCAGGAGACAATGATTGTGGCCATGATTACTTTCAGCAATTTCCAGCCAGGTGGGGTTAATTCAGCATGTTTTCTCTTTGAGATAATGAGATCTGTTCAGAACCTGGGATGTTTGCTCTGATTACAATCCTGCACACCTAGGTGATAAAAACATGCAAGTCTATGCACATATTGGGGGAGATTAATCAACCTTGCCAAACAGCGAGGCAATGAAAAAAGGAGCAAAGAGACAGAATATGACACATTTACTAGGAGCTTGATTCATACAGTCTGCCCTTTGTACCACTATGCCAATATAAACATACCTGTATTTTGAGTAAATAACTGCCTCAAATCTTTGTATAACTGTGTCAGACCTTTGTATAGTATTGTCATATTGATGGTAAAATTATTTCATGGCTTGAAGTGCAACTTCCCTGGGTCTATATATTGCCATGTTATCATTTACCACTTCAAGACCAGGCCTTTTTCTGACACTTGATTTTTACAAGTTAAAATCTATTTTTTTGCTAGAAAGTTACTTAGAATCCCCAAACATTGTTATTATTATTTTTTGAACAGAGACCTTAGAGAATTAAATTGCAATATTGTATGTCACACTGCATTTGCGCAGCGGTCTTTCAAACGCAATAAAAAAAAAACTTCAATGAATTAAAAAAAACGAAACAGTAAAGTTAGCCCAATTTTTTTGTATATTGTGAAAGTTGATGTTATGCTGAGTAAATAGATACCTAACATGTCACGCTTTAAAATCGTGCACACTCATGGAATGGCGACAAACTACGCTACTTAAAATCTCCATAGGTGACACTTTAAACATTTTTAATGGTTATCTGTTTGCAGTTACAGAGGAGGTCTTGTACTAGAATGGCGGCCATTGGAAATAAAGACTGCTGAAATGTGAGAACTGATGACCACCTATAGTGTTGTTGGATTGAGGTTCAATCGTTCATCTGATCTGACTACTTAACATTTAATGATCCACTTGATACATTGGAGGATATATGACCATTCCTTATGGATAGATGGGGTAGCTGGTTTGACCACTTTTGATCTAGTGGTCCACTTAATCTGGTAAGGAGATTACCTTATCACAGAGGGTGTGCAGTGTTCCACCTCATTTTCTAGGCACCCTTTCTCACTATCCGTTTTGTGGTTCCTCTGGGATTGGTGGTGTCATCTACCCCCCCTTTTTTTTTTCTCCTGGACTTGATCACTTTCTATGGACGTTATATGAACTTATTTATTATTTCTATTTATCAATTTTATCATGACCCTTTTTACAACCATGTCATATTATGCTTCTATTGTTATTAGCGCTGCACTATTTGTTTATTGTTTGTTTTTTGGAACCCTGTATCATTATTCCAAGTGCTAGTAGCTCCCCTTGCCAGTGCAGTGTTTACTTGGTTTTGATACTAGAATTATTGCTCTTGCCCTAATGATCTCAGCAATACCTCACAGGGCTTGACTTACATATGCGCTTTCTTTGGTGCGCAAGCACAGAGGGATGGGGCGCTTTAAAATATTTTTTTTCTTTATTTTTTTTCACTGTCCCTTTAAAAAAACTTTCCTGATCACTTTAATTGCTGTCACAAGGAATGTAAACATCCCTTGTGACAGTAATAGTTAGTGACAGGTACTCTTTATGGAGAGATCTGGAGTCTAAAAGACCCCAAACCCCTCCTCTGTACTTCAAAGTGTTCAAAACACAGAAATCTGCATTTTTTTTACTTCAGTTTTTTAAAATCTGGCGCCATTGGCTACCGAGTAAACCAGAAGTGACGTTGTGATTTCACTTCCAGGTTACCTTATCCAGCCAGCCAGTTGACATGCCAGCTGGTCGTTCCGGTCTCTCGGTGGTACGGAAAAACCCGGCCGCAGCTCACAGCATGGGTTATGGTGCACCCCTGTTCACTGATTTAGGTGCGAATCAGGTCTGAATTTTTGCCTGAATTTGCACCTGAGTTGGACCAGAAGACGCACAGGACCCTTTCCAAATGCAGATCAATTGAGAGCCAGTCACACTCTCCTGTCATGGGAATTTGGTGCAGGGAAATCCGCATTGAATTGGCATATATGTGAACCCGAATTTAGAAAGCAGCCACAGCCTGAGCAGAGAAGCCTGTCCCTTGCCAGAATGCTGTATAGAAGGATCTATGCTTCTCTGTGAGGAAGCAGTGGTCCCACTGCATATGTCCTAAAATTAAAAAAATGAATTCTTCCTGCTGCTTGGAGAGACGACTCAGCAGGAAGTTTGTCAGATCCCTGCAGAGAGACATATGTTTCCTCACCGAAAGCAAAGGTCCTTCTTTATAACATGCTAACAGGGGGCAGGCTGAACCTGCTTGCTAATGAAAATGAACTTTAAAGTTAATGTAACCCTCACATATACCCAGTTAAGTGAACAACCTCAGAAGATACACAGATGAAACAAATCTCCCTACATAAGTTTTATTTGTCTTACTGCGGTCTTCAGCTTTCTATACTGTTTAGAAAGTGAACATCGTGTTAGAATTTTTTCTTCCTATTCCAGCACTGGGTGTGGAGTCTTGGCATACACTGTGTGACAGCTGATAGGAGGAAAGGCACACACCCCCTCCACATAGGCAGAGGAAGGAAAGAACATGCAGAACTCTGCTGTGAATAGACCAACTCTCTGCTAATCTATATCTATGCACCCACCCCAAGACAAATTTCCAGCTGCTTTAATCTCCAGTGTCGGAGAGCTTGTCAGAAGTTCTCATGCTGATAACCAAGGAATTGAGCAGCAGAAAAACCCGCGGCTTAGGGCTTTGGAGAAAAATAAGTAAATACTACAGATATATGTGCCCAGGTCAGATTTCATAAATTTACGTCCACTTGAAGTATTTGCATATAGGTGGGAAGGTAGGCAAGAGCACCTCCCGGTTCTAGATGTAAGGGGCCCAATAGCAGATTGAGCAGGTATAGGGACCACCGGGGGTGAGGACGGTCCTGGAAACAAGAGAGGCAAAAGCCAGTCAGCCTGACCCTGTTTCAGTAGCTCCTTGACCCTGGAAAGAATAACGTCAGTGTCCATGGTGGAGACAGAAGAGATGTCCAGATGCCCAGCTCTTCCAGTCGCAGTTCCTTAAAGGCACAATTTTACCTCAGAAACTACATTTTATTTGAACTCAGGCTCCACCCCTTCACCTTTCTATGATGCGCTCCTGGCCATGCCCCCAACAGTCAAGGCTCCTTTACCTTTTAGGGTCAAGGGGCCTTCATTTTACTCTGATAATTGTCCAAGAGTACCCTGGGTTTTCTTAGGCCCTAGCAATGCTGCTGGAGCACTTTGAAATGTATTGGCTCTATACGAATACTTAGTAGATTTATTTATACTTGGTGATAAATCATTCTCATTTATCCACAGTATCATTAATGTTATTTTCTGTCATATTAGCAACAACTTTTGGATTTTTTTTCCATTGTTTTGATCCTAAAGGCCCGTACACACGTGCAGATTGTCGGCCGAAAAGATTCGGCCGACGACCGATCGGCCGATTTACGGCTTGTTAGTATGATGCTTCCGACAGCCGACAGCGCACTTTCGGCCGAACAGAATCTGTCGTGCAAGCATTACAATTTTTGTATGCCGACACCAGAACGGCCGATTGTTCGCCAGTCAACACAGAATTCGGCCGACAGACAGCAGATTTGCAAGACTGGGCATTCTCAGAAAAGAAAAAACACAGGGAAAGTTAACCATTAGCCCAGGGACAAAAGACGGCAAATCGTTCGGCCGACGATCGGTACGTGTGTACGGGGCTTTAGTTCTGTTCTCTGTATTGAAAAGGGAAAAGACTAATATCCATTAGCCTCATGTCACATTTTCCATAGATTCACTGCACTTTTACCTGATACTTTTATTTGCATTGATTGACATTTGCTCTGCAGTATTTACTGACCTAGTTGGGAAGTGTGTGGTATATAAATAAAAATTAAACAAGGCAGGTGAATGAGACTGAATTTACCTAACCTTTTCAAGTGGACCTCTTGGGAAATATCATATTCATCTCTCCAAGAGAATAAGTATTCTCTGTTGATTTTTGGTAACTGTAGTTGGTTTTGATTATGTTGACTTGATCTTGGCCTTATAGTGCATATTCTTAAAGCATATCTAAATGCAAAAATAAAACAAAAATGTATTATATCGCAGTTTACCAATTCTTAAGTAGTTACTAAACCCAGGACCCTGCATTCACTATATCTGGTCTCCCACAGAACATGGAAATGCAATTATTTTAGTAAATATAAACTTATCTTATCAGCAGTCAGAGCAGTCTTGTGACTTCTATCAGTGTCTGGTTAAAGCTTGTAGGGGGAGTTGTCATTGTCCCTTGATTCTCCTTTGAGGCTGCAGGACCCCTGACCCTCTCTCTAAACAGTGCTGATTGGCCCTGTGCTGATCACATGCACTCTCCCAAAAAAAAAAAAAAACTATCTAGCAATACACCCCAAACTGAGCATGTGGAGCTTGCCCCCAATGTTCTGTTCTATCAGGAGATGGTTTGGGGACTGTGGAAGAAGGGGAGGATCAGAGAAGAGAGAATCAAACAGCTTTTCTCTTACATCCTCTGACAGACTCAGCCCTGGAAGGTTTCTTCACTAATGGGTTATGTGCGCCCTCTTCAGGAGTAGCTAGGCAGTGAAAGCTTTCTATCCACCCTATCCACACGACCCCAGACACACCTGCTCATAGAATCAGTTTCTTGCTGCCTAGTTTAGCCAAGCTATAATAATCAGCCAAGCTAGTTACTGCCCAGCAAACTAAATTTTACTAGCAACCCTGCTTAAGACAAGGGTGCTACAACAGTGACCAGAAAAAAATACCTGTACACTATAATAGTGAATCTGTGACAGGGCAATGAAGGGATTAACTGGGGGTGATCAGGGGGTATATTTATAAGGGGATATATGGCGGGTACCCTAAACCTAATATGGGACAGACACTAACTACCACTAGCTGTGGCTTACACTAACTGGCATCACCAGTTACACTAATACAGTAATCAGTAAATTATCTGTATACTGTGTATAGTGACACTGTGACAGGGATTGAAAGGGTTAACTGGGGGGTTATCAGGGGGTTAAATATGTGCCTATGTGTACTGGTATCAGTTTAGTGCATGTGTGTTCAGTCTGATGCTTTCTCATTTCACGCTGGAACCCGAAAAGGACTCCAGGAGAGGAGATTGAATAATTTCTGGTACCTGTTCACATTACAAAGAAACAGGAGGTTCTGCCATTGGTCAGAACCGATCACCAGGTCCAGGCCATAAATCATTGGCCTGAACCTGATGACTGAACCGAATCAGATCATTGCAGGGATGGCAGATGCGTGTGCGCGCGCCCCCTACCCCCAGCACGCCCAGCGTACAGGTACATTGATTCATGCAGCTGAGCTACTTTGCCGCAGTAAAACTGTGATGGGTGGTTGGCAACTGGTTAAAAGGCAATATACTTCCTCTAGGGGTAATGGCAGGGAACAGAAACTGTAAATACAGGCAATCCAGCTTTTTGAAAATTAGAGCAGCTGTGCAGCATATAAAGTCTCTTCAATTCCACCATTAAAAGCAATTTTACACATATTCATTCGTAAACAATCGGAAAAGCACATATGTGGACTAGTTAACTGATATGGCTCTATGAATTGTATATAGGGCACTGATCAGGCTAGTTTTGACATTGTTTAACACTGTTCAGTTCATGTTAGTGTTTTGTCAAATATTGTCCTGGTTGCTCATCCAAATAATCATATCTTCTTGTTACATCAAAAATGCTATTTTATTGCACATGTATTAGTGTGATGGAAATAATGAGACAGCTGCATTTTCTGGATCATAAATCAGTCTTCTTGACAATCCTATTTCACATAAACATGTTGTGTTCCTTCATTTAGTGAAATACACATTCATTTTAGCGTGAACTTGAAACTGTCAACTGAATTTTTTATCATTTCATAATTTCATTTTATAATTGTTATTTTACAATACCAATTAGATTCGTTTTATTGCAGCTACTCTGTTCTCTTCAGTGATGGGGGAAAAAATGAGGCTGTCTCCATGAGAGCAAATTCTTTAATTAAGCGCCACAGGATTAAAGCATATAAAAACATGATATATTAAAATTTAGAGTCTTCGCACATGGACAAGTCATAGTGCCATATGGGACAAAAGTCATCTGATTTGTCAGTCTAGATATTTTAAAGTTGATATTTTTGTTCTCTTTTCAGTACACATTTTTGGCTAGATCACTAATAAATGAGAATGACCAATCACAAAACATTAGAATGTTAGAAATGCTTTTTATTTTTTATCCTATCTAAAATGACATTTTATTGTGGCCATAGAAATACAAAATTTCCATAGGGTATATTTATCAGTATTTTCAAGATTTACTTCTTTTCAAACAAAATTTACCAATTTTTAAACAAAATTCGCCCATTGAAAGTTGGCTCAAACAAGATTTGCCTGTGTAATCATTACGTCAGTGGGACAGTTCTTTGCTATACCATTACTCCTGTTTATTAGTCACTAAATGCAGATCTTTTTCCAAATATTCATCAAAAATGCATCCTTTTTCACTTAGCATAATAATCAAAGTAAAATTTACTGGTTTGACGTAGGTACCTATGTATTGTATTGTGCCATTTGGCTTGGCTGAACCTATGTTTGTAATACAGGTTTAGCATTTCCATGATAATTTTTTTTTTTTTACTGTACAAAAGTGCCCTCCCATGTTCTGTGCCATCTGGTAACCTATCATAGAGGGCATGTAGGTGCTCACCCCCTCACTGGTGAACTTGTTTTAGGGGTCCCTTGGACCAGTCCACCAGTGCATGTGAGTAATTAAAGACTTAAAGCAGAGTTCCACCCAAAAGTTGAAGCTCCACTTATCTGTCTCCTCTCCCGCTCCAGTACCACATTTGGCACTTTTCAGGGGGAGCGGGTACCTGTTTTTGACAGGTGCTCATCCCCACTTCTGTCGCCTCCCTCTCCTCCTTCCCCACCGCCAGACAATTCAGAAAGCGCAGGGTGTCACAAGGCTTCACTGCTGGTTTCCCATATGGCAGCGGCAGCACCCAAGAGCCGATGGAAACATCAGCTGGGGTGCCCACATTGCTGTATTCCAGGACAGGTAAGTGTCCTAATATTAAAAGTCAGCAGCTACAGTATGTGTAGCTGCTGACTTTAAAATTTTCTGTGGGGGAGCTGGAGCACCGCTTTAAGAAAAAGACACAAAACAAGACAAAATTGCTTTACTATTTTTTGAATAATAATTTAAAAAATACATTAAATAATGCAAAGTCCATTATGCTAAATTATAGGTGTGGCTTGTCCCCACTTCTGTTGCCCCAACCCCCCCCCCCCTCCTTCCCTGCCGCCGGGCCATTCAGACAGCGCAGCTCAAAGGGGGCTCATTTTAGGAGCATTTTTTTCCCATTGAAATGCTTGGAAACGTGTGAATTGTGCATTTTCAAGCATTTTTGCATGTTTTGCTGAATGGTTAGGAGCGTTTTTCTGCCAAATGACCAAAATTACCAAAAGGTAATTACAACATTTTAGCAGGAAGTCACAAACCATCCATATTTATAACAGGAAGATGGAGGATACAATAACCCTGTTCGATCCCGAGTCTTTCATTTAAATGGTTAAGGCGCACCACTACCTATATGACCCCAATGACTCAAATTACAAAACCGTGCCAAGAAGAGGAGTGCCTGGGAGAATATTGGCCAGCAGGTTTTCTCAGTCCCAGACTGGAAAGGATTTGATACAAATGTGAAAGATGACAAAGGTAAGTTTAGCAATCTTTCTGCATTAGTTTAGAAATGTCACTGCATGCTATTTATCTAATTGCATGTTTAAACAGTTTTTTAACCTGTTTATTCAGTTTAGCATACAGGTGCTTGTAGAAATCTGTGTACCCCATACAGCTTACCTGATTTAATTTGTTATTAACCACTTGACAACCAGTGGCAAAAACGGAAGCGATGGAGCATTTCATCTTGTTTCACGACTTTAGCCAACCCCTGATGTATTTAAAAAAAGTATACCCATCTTGGTATGATCCAAAGCAAAGGGCAGTTGAGGGAGGGTCTAATAGCAAAAATGAGTATCTGTCGCTGGCTATAATTATCAATGATTGTCCAGTTGCTAGGTACCTAAAAAAAAAAAAAAAAAAAAAAAAAAAATCCCCTAAAAATTGTTTTCTTTTTTACAGTTAAACTGCTAAAAATAAAGTTGAAAAGCTTACGGGAAACGTATTTATGCCACCCTAGGTTATTCTGTGAGTGCAGATGTGGATCTGCAGCATGTCCACCCTCAGAATACATGCACGCCAAAAAAATGGAGTTCCTAAGGCCAATTTTGGCTACAGTGAGGTAAGCTACCATCTGCAATTATGTCTCTTGCTAGGTATTTGGGAAGATCTAACAAGAAATTTTAATTTACAGTACAGAAACCAGCTGGGAGAATTCTGCTACACA
The DNA here is from genome assembly GCF_965119305.1 of Pelophylax lessonae. Lineage (NCBI taxonomy): Eukaryota > Metazoa > Chordata > Amphibia > Anura > Ranidae > Pelophylax > Pelophylax lessonae. Next base: position 326,902,214 of record NC_138770.1, on the reverse strand, counting down.
AGAAACTCATGAAGCAAAGGAAAACATTAGAAATTAATCAACACAGGATACGGCTATGCTCCCGTCAACTTCATCATCTGTAACCCCAATTCCTGATGAGGATTCTAGTAAGACTATACCAGCCACATGTGTAGAGGCACTGTACTCAAATTCAAGCACACATTCAAACAGCGCTGGATTTCAATAAGATGTTGGACATTATGTCCACTATGGCTGACCTTATGATGGAAAACTGGACAGACGAACAATATTTTTGCTGGTGTCCAGTGAAGATGATGGCTAGAGTTCCCCTTGAACTAAAGGCTACGAGGTGGACAGTCAACATTATATTTCCAGACAGTTTCCCAACACAAACCTTTTACACCATAACCCACCCATTCCTTCAGTTCTGCCCACCACGTCCCCAATAAATATTACTTCAACTTATCCCACAAGTCACTCCACCACCCCTCAGCATTATGCACAGGCCATGAATGTGCTAACATCAAATGACCCTGCCCATTCTCCAGCTACCTCCCACCACCCATAGACAAAGGTGATGTTTTTGTGGCTATAATACCCAACATACTGTGAAATTCTGGCGTAAAAAGTCTTTCCTCCTCTTGCTTGTGTGCTTGCAATTACTTCAGGGACAACAGGGTGCAGTCATCACCCATTAGATGCTGTTCTAAAACAAAATGTTTTTATGCAAAATCTATTTTTTGGCTGATGTTATGCTTACGTTTTGAGAGGAAAAAAATGTTTTGTTTAATAAAAAAATTAAAGCTAATTTTTTAAAATATAATTTTATTTATGGGTTATTTAAAAAATGTTAAAAAAAATGTTGTTAAATAAAATGGAGTTATTGCTCCTTCAAATGAAAAAAAAAAGTGTAAAGTTTTTTTCATTAGCTGAAACATATGTGTATTTGTGCTTATATGATTCTTAACTCTACATTTATAAACTTTAGTTAGTTCTTTGGGGTTCAGACAAAACTTACCTCAGTGTGATGATTAACCTTCTGAAGTACCTGTCTATTAGCCCCAAACTTACATTTCTGTCTTTGTTTTATTATGTTTTTGGTCTCTGCAGTCCATGGAACGGATATTGTATAGATAAAGTAAAGCTACATATACAGTACTTAAAAAAAAAATAAAAAAATGGGGCTTGTCATCATTATTTTTTTTCTATTATTAAGTACAGCTTGGAATATAATTTTGGTAACCAGTAACACATGCTAAATCTTTATTTGTCAAAATGCACAAATAATTGATGGCTTCAAGCTGCCATGGGACCTGTCCTGCTGGAGACATGAAGTAGGAAACATACATATTCCTGACGTGTACCTTGTCTGGTTCCAGGAATTCTAGTCCAATGAGCTCTTTCCAAAGTGTGTTGTAATGAGTCCTTAAACTGAAATCCATCCTGTTGCCTTACAAAATTGTGCAAGGCACAAGCAGCTTTCACATCACAGATTGTGTTTTGCATGTTGAGGACAATTGGTGTGTGCAGAAACTGCCATTTGTTTGACAAGATTCTGAACGCACATTCCACTACTTGACGTGCTCTTGTTAGCCTATAGTTTAAAAATTGCTTCTGTATAGTTAGATTGTGCCCGAAATTCGGCTGTAGAAGGTAATCACTCAAAGCAAATGCTTCATCCCCCACAAATACACTCAGTAGAGAATAGCCATTTGTTACCGGGCTCTTTTCTGCAACAACTGGCCAAATAATGAGTGGCTAAAAATGCCAGGATTGGAGTTTCTGCCATAAGGCCCAATATCGACAGAGCAAAAACAATAGTTATCATCAGCCACTGCAATTAAAACAAATAAAATATATTTCTTGTAATTAAAGTAGTAACTTCCGCTACACATTGACTTCACAATCCTGATGTGCTTCCCATCACTTGCTCCAAGACAGTAAGGAAAATTGCAGCCTTGAAGGAAAAGCCCAGAGATCGCTGACCATTCTTCTCTTGTTGGGTTTTTTTTTCAAGACATCCCAAATAGTAGCACGTCTCGGATTATATAACTTGCAGTTGATTTTCCTACTAGAAAAGCCTAGTGTAGACTAGCCAATGATTGTCAAGTTGCTAGATATCTGAAAAAAAAATAACATATATGATATTTTATTGTTTTTTAAAGTAACGCAAAAATAAGTTTTAGCTATTTATAGCAACCTCTATGTCATTTATTATCAGTTAAACAGAAAGTGCCTTGTGGTACTGCACTAAGAAATCCATACCATTCCAAAGATATGCTTTTACCACCCTTTGGTTAGGCCTATGTAACCAGTTTTCTATCCAGGTGCATACGCTATATTCAATGCCAACAGACCTCTTTTTGTAAATGAAGCATTGATGGGGTTTTGTGTCAAAAGCTTTGAAGTAATCGAGATACACTACATCTACAGGCCTTTCCTGTATCCAGATTACAGCTCAATTGAAATTTAACTGATTTAGTCTGGTAAGAACGCTCTTTCATACATCCTTACTGTTTTCATCAGGGGAAGTTTTGGAAATGCTCTGAGCCTGTGGTTTTGCCTTATAATTTTGGTTGTTGTAAAATATATATTTATATAGATAAAATCCTATATGTATTCTTTAAAAAATTAGATTTTCCTCCTTTGGGAAGTTTGAATTTTTTTTAAAAAGGAAACTTTTTTTTATTACTTTAGAAGCGCGTGTTTGGTGTTTAGTTTTTGAATATACATTGAAAAAGAGCTAATTCCTTTTACCTCGGTATGATGATTAGTTGTTCAACAGGAGGTATACTATTTTGGAAGTATGTGTCCATTTGCTGCAAACGAGGACTAAGTAAACCCAGCAACTAATCGAAACTGTGCCGAAAAAAAAAAAAAAAGGAGGAATATTAGACATAAGAAAGCAACAACGACAACAATCATAATTCAAAATTAATATTTTAAGTTAGACTAACCAGGACATCCTGGTGTACTCAAAAAAATGTATCTTCATAAACATGTAGGTCATTGTATATGACCCAGAACATGGCCTCTAATTTTTCCATTGATGATTACCGGATGGATCCATTATCTACGTGGCCTCTTCTTCTCCCTCTCTACTTGAAGGAAGTATGAAAAACACGACATCTCATCATCACTCATGTTTGCAGAGCATGAAACACCACACAACACAGCAAAGTCTAGGAGAAACAATGAACACCCCAAAAGAGATTTGACCAGGAATCTGATGAAATACATAGTAAAAAATGATGAAACCGATGTTTTCTCTATTGTTTTCTCTTTTGGCTAATCAGAAATTGTCAAAGATCAAAAACGCTGCAAAAATGCTCAAAGATGCTACACTCAGGTTTGAATGCAGCCTTAGAGTACACTGGTCAGGGCTCAGGGGTATGTCTTATAAAGCTCAGCATACAAAGTGCAGTAGTCAGGAGTAGAAGATGTCCAACATAATGTCTAAAATGCAGAGCTCAGCAGTGTGTGATGCAGAGAGTACAGGGGTCAGGAGTGCATAAAATCCAAAGAGTTCAGAGGCCAGGAGTGTGTAATGCCCAGAGTGCAGGGGTCAGGAGTGCATAAAATCCAAAGAGTTCAGAGGCCAGGAGTGTGTAATGCCCAGAGTGCAGGGGTCAGGAGTGCATAAAATCCAAAGAGTTCAGAGGCCAGTAGTGTGTAATGCCCAGAGTGCAGGGGTCAGGAGTGCATAACTCAAAAGAACCATAAAAAATCAGAAATAAAGTTAAGAACAGTGTTTGCCATTATAAAAAGTAGAAAAGATGATTAGCAAGCACTGTTTCTAAAGCGGAGTTCCACCCAAACATGGAACCTCCGCTTTAAGGCCTCCTTAACCCTCTGACATGCCACATTTGGCGTGTCATTTTTATTTGGAGGAGCGGGTACCTAGATTCGACAGGTCCCCGCTTCCACTTTCGTTCAGGTCGCCTAGGCGGCTCGAGCAGAAGTTCTCTTCTTCCCCTCCCATCCTGCAATCTTCTGGGACATGCCACAGGTCCCAGAAGATTGCCCGTCCACTCATGAACACGCAACGTGACTTGCGCATGCGCAGTGCTCATCCGGCTGTGAAGCCACAAGCTGTCACTGTCGGTAGCCCACACTAGAGATGCCGGCGCCGTGGCGAAAAGAGGGAGAGAACCGAGGCTCCCGCCGGCTGCATCGCTGGACCGTGGGACAGGTGAGTGTGTGTTTATTAACAGTCAGCAGCTACACTTTTTGTAGCTGCTGACTTTTAATAAAACACAAAAACTGGTGGAACTCCTCTTTTACTTTACATCTGATTCATTCCTTTTTGGTGTTTTGCAATTACCCTGCTATTAGAACACTGCAGAAACCCACAGCACAGAATCATCTATTCATTTTTAATGTTGTTATCTTATATTCTGTGCTCCATACATTAAGGGAAATTTTTTTTAAAACTCGATTAGCCAGAATCCAGAGCAGATGTGCATGCCAACCAATCTGCTTTTATCTTTGATTTTCAAAGCTTAAAGTGGTTCTAAAGTCCAAAAGATTTTTCACATTAATGCATTCTTTGCATTAGGGTAAAACATCTTCCAGTAGCTGTCCCTCCTTCTTCCCAAATACTTACTTGAGTCCTGGTTTGCTTTCAGGTCAAATTCAGTGTAGAGGGAGCAGGGAGAGGGGTCAAGCCGCACTGTGTGTGTGTCTTTGAATGCACACAGCCTAGCTTGAGAGTGCATCTGCACTTCCTAAGAAGAGGCGCAACAGAGAGCACCAGCAGGGGACCCCAGAAGAGGAGGTAAGGGGCCACTCTGTGCAGTATCCCTGCCAGAGGAGGTAAGTAAACCATATTTTTTTATTAAGTGAAAAAAAAAAAAAACTTTGACCTTACAACTGCTTTAACTTAACAAGCTGACAATAGAAGCTGAATACCATATGCAGCTGTTCCAGATTCTGTCTGCTCCAGTTTTTGTAAAAAAAAATTCCCCAAAAGACAGATTGAGCAATAGCATGCGATGTTAAGCGGAAGCTGCCAAAGCGGACAGAATATTGGCATGCATAAAAAGGGGATATAAACCAGAGATAAATCTATAATCCTGCCACTTTAAAAAACTCTGGTCTGGCCACATCTGGAATATTCTGTCCAGTTCTGGTCATCCGTCCTCAGAAGGGATGTGCTGGAGAGAGTACAAAGAAGGGCAACAAAACGAATTAAGGGATTGGAGGATCTTAATCATGAAGAGCGACTACAAACACTAAATTTATTAAAGACGCCTGAGAGAGGACATGATAGTAATTTACAAATACCTCAATGGTGATCCCAGGATAAGAAAAAAACTATTTAGTCTCAGGGAGTGTAAGAGGACACGAGGCCACACAATGAGATTGGAGGAGAGGCGGTTTAACCGTAAGCTGCGTAGGGGGATTTTCACTGTCAGGGCGGTAAGAATGTGGAACTCTCTTCCACAATTGGTGGTATCAGTGGGGGGTATTGATATTTCTAAATGACTCTTGGACTTGCATCTCAAAGAACGCAATATACAGTGATATGGGAAATGATTATCTTCATGGACACACACACCTACACAGGTTGAACTGGATGGACGATTGTCTTTAATTAAACCTTAACTACTATGTTACTATGTCTTATCCCACATAAAAAAATGTTTCAGTTTTTGACTAGATGAATCTGAAGCAGGATAAAAACTTGTCTCCTTAAGTTTATAACACTAGGATATACTGTATGTTTGTACTATGCAGGTAAGAGAATTGATTTACATAATAGCCTGACAGGTACAGTAAGTCAGCAGTAATATAATTGACAGCCATCCCTGCATACAGTATTTTATTAAACTGTTATTTTCTGTTTGTCAGCAAACATAATCTGAATTTCATTAACATTGACCTTGGACCACTGAATGCAGGCAGAAGACACTATCTCCTCGCAGTCCATCCATATCAATGGGCTCATAACTTAATGCTAGGTTTACCCTATGCTATGCTAGCTAGTGATGCAACAATTCCAACCATTGCTAGCTATTATTATATAAGGTTGCTGCATATAAAAGGTTTATTCCAATGCCACAAAAAAAAAAAAAAAAATTTAAGAATGAGTCATATATAAAACTTTCAAGGATCTGTACATTTCTTTTTCACTCTATACTTCCATTCCATTCCTTTTTTATTAGTTGCAGGAAACCTAAAGCTACATTGCAAGTACATTATCTCTCATGTGAGTATAATTTACAAAAGCTACTGCAAATATTATTATTATTATTATTATACAGGATTTATATAGCGCCAACAGTTTGCGCCACGCTTAACAAAATGAAGGCAGACATTACAGTTACAATTCAATTTGGAACAAAAGGAATCAGAGGGCCCTGCTCGTTAGAGCTTACAATCTAAAAGGGAGGGTCAATTGATACAAAAGGCAATAGCTGTGGGGGATGGGCTGATGGAGCAAGTGAAACAGTGTTATTAGTTAGTAGCCGGGTAGGCTTCTTTAAAGAGAAGGGTTTTCAGGGATCGTCTAAAGATGGATAGATTAGGGGACAGTCGGACAGATTGGGGTAATAAAGAAGTAAACTGAGAATATTTTGTCCAAGCAGTCCCTACATTGCCTTTCAGTTCACTTTATTTTTCAAAGGTGATCAGAGATATGAAAAATAATAATATGATTTTGCAATATACTGTATAAGAAACTTTAAAGTGGTTGTAAACTTACCTGTAAAGTTTGTACCTATAGGTAAGCCTATAATAAAGCTTACCTATAGGTACTGTAAATATTTCCTAAACTTGCATCATTTAGGAGTAATTTACATTGCATGCAGCCGATGACGTTTCTTCAGAGCCCTGTGCTGTGACCTGCGGCTCCCGCGCACATCACACGGCTCCAGCCAGTAGCACAGCCAGAGTCTGCAGACCCAGAAAGAAGAAGGTTGAATATGGATCCAGCCTCCAGGAGGGAGGATACGGGCTTCATTTGCAGGTAAGTGCACATAATGTGCTAGTATGCATTGCATACTAGCACATAATGCATTTACTTTGCAGGTAAACAGAAACTATATTTTTTTTCCAGACTTTAATTCCTCTTTAAGGCTAGATTCATCCAACACTAATAAATCACTATCTTCTTCCTCATGGTCTTTGCCAGAGTCCCTGGCAATGTCCTCTGGCACAGCTATTATAAAGTAAAGCCTCCTTCTGCTGAATTCTCTGAAAATCCAATAAGGAGAAGCGCCATCACTGGTTCACACAAAGGTGAAGAAGGGCTTGTGTACTTGGGCTTTATTTTTGAACAGTGAGGTTGATTTGCTAAAACTGGTGAGTGCAAAATCTGGTACAGCTGTGCATGGTAGCCAATCAGCTTCTAACTTCGGCTTATTCAATTAAGCTTAATTTAGGGCTTAATTTAGGGCTCTTTCACACTTGTAGTGTGTCAAACGGACTCCGCTTTTCTCAACGGGAGATCGATCCGCCGATCCCCCGCTGAGCAGGAGGATGACAGCTGTGTCTCTGCGCTGTGTGCGGAGACACAGCTGTCAGTTCCCCATGCATCTCTATGGGGGAAATCGGATGGGAACGGACCGTTGGTCCGTTCTCATCCGATCCGATCCGCTGGACGGATGGAAAATGGGATTTGACGGATCGAATGTCAGCGGACATGTCTCCGCTGACATCCGATGCCCCATAGGAATGCATGGGGGGACCATTCGGATCCACCAAAAAAAACGAACAGGCGGATCTGAACGGTCAGCCTGTGTGAAGGGGCCTGATGAAAAAAAAAAAGCTGGAAGCTGATTGGTTTCTATGCAGAACTGCGCCAGATTTTGCACTCTCTAGTTTTAGTAAACCAACCCCAGTATGTGTTTTGCCTTTAAAAGCAGTGATAACAAAACCTGTTTGGGCAAATGTGTTTCCCAAAAAGCAAAAGTGCAGTGCTAAACAAACAAAGAATAAATATATATATATATATGGGTGTTCAAACAAAGTCCATAGAAACACCATGCACAATTGACAGTACAAACGTGAATCCAAAAATGTATCCTAAATACATCCACTTGGATAATGGCAGCCTTGGTCACCCTCAGATCCTTGCTTCCACTCGCATTATCGGGGAGTGTAGAAATGTGAACAACTCATAGTGTAATGAATGCTTATAGAAATGCATATTTTACATCCTCCATCATGTGAGAGTATTTATGGTCTAAAATAAAATGTTATCAATGCATATTACACTATGAGTTTTTTACGCTCCCTGATAATGCGAGTAGAAGCAAGGAACCGAGGGTGACCAAGGCTGCCATTATCCCCGTGGATGTGTTTAGGATAGATTCCCTGAGGCATTTTTTGGCTTTTCATTCATTTGAAAGCCAACATCCTCTGGTAAACTGCCACCTGTACTACTATTCCCACTGGATGATCTGGGGATGCAGTGAAAAGCTAGCACAGGTTAATAGATAATTAAACCAATACAATGTATCCCAAAAAGCAAAAGTGCAGAGCTAAACAAACAAAGAATAAATATACATACAAGTGATCAAAAAAAGTCCATAAAAACACCATGCACAATTGACAGTACAAACGTGAATCCAAAAAAATAAGTGAACAAAAGTCCAAATAAGTGCAAAAGGAAAAGGAAAAATGGTGATGTTCCCAGAATAACTCCAGAAGATACAGCGGGATATGTAGGCAAGAAGATCCCCAGATCATCCAGTGGGAATAGTAGTACAGGTGGCAGTTTACCAGAGGATGTTGGCTTTCAAATGAATGAAAAGCCAAAAAACGCCTCAGGGAATATATCCTAAACACATCCACAAGGATTATGTCAGCCTTGGTCACCCTCGGTTCCTTGCTTCTACTCACAGTATCAGGGAGCGTAAAAAACTCATAGTGTAGTATGCATTGATAACATTTTATTTAAGACCATAAATACTCACACATGATGGAGGATGTAAAATATGAGTTTCTATTTTTTTTTTTTTTGTTCCACAACCATTTATTCATAAATCCTTCAGTCTATAGTCCATATAAAAAGATTATAGCAATGTAATAGGTTGTGTAACCATAAAATATCCATCCACAAATGGCAGCCTCAACAAGGAGATTAGAAGCAAAATCCAGGAGGAGTTACAGAGTATATAAGAGAAGAGAGCCGCCTTTAAATGTAGCAATATGGTTACATTTAATGAAGGTTCAACATTTAGGCCCCTTTCACATGATCAGACTGATCAGGTCCACCTGTCCATTTTTCAGGCCACTCATTCTCCTCTATGTGGAAACGGATGTCAGCGGTCCCACCTGGCATCCGATCCAACAAGACCCAACAAGACTCACTGAAAACAGATGGATGGTGATACGTATACTATCTGTACAGCAGGTGGGATCAGATGAAAATGGACAGGTTGTCCATTTTCATCTGATCTCCCCATAGAGGAGAGCGGGACTCTGACAGGTCCATCTTAGCACAGTGAGCGGAGATGGACTTGTCATCTGCCTGCTCAGCAGGGATCAACAGAGCGATCCCCGCTGAGCTAGCGGAGTTTGTACAAACGGATCCAACACATGTAAAAGTGGCTTTAGCAACTCACGTGATTGATATCTATAAGCATTCACGAAGCATTCATTACATATTACACTATGAGTTGACTACATTTATATGCTCCCTGACACCACGAGTGGAAGCAAGGATCTGAGGGTGACCAAGGCTGCCATTATCCAAGTGGATGTATTTAGGATATATTTCCTGAGGTATTTTTTGGTTTTTCATTTATTTGAAAGCCAACATCCTCTGGTAAACTGCCACCTGTAGTACCATCTCCACTGCATGATCTGGGGATCTTCTTGCCTACACATCCCGCTGTATCTTCTGGAGTTATTCTGGGAATATCACCATTTTTCCTTTTTCTTTTGCACTTATTTGGACTTTTGTTCACCTATGTTTTGGATTCACGATTGTACTGTCAATTGTGCATGGTGCTTTATGGACTTTGTTTGATCACTCATATGTATATTTTTTCTTTGTTTGTTTAGTGCTGCACTTTTGCTTTTTGTGATACATTGTATTGGTTAATACCTGTGCTAGCAGCTTTTCACTGTCATACACAATTTTTTGGTCTAAGTGCAGATTGTCTATTTTTTCTATGTTTTATGGAATAAAGTGTTTGTTTCAAACATAAGGCGAAGACCTTCATCTGCTAGACCCACTAAAAAGCATAGGGGCTGCTTTTAATCTAATATCATTTGCCATTAACGAATGTTAGGTGATGCTTTATAAAAATTTGAGAATATGACAGCTTCCCAGACAGTATTGAATCCCCGACCCTGTCAATCTATCTGCCGGGGGATTCCCTGGCCAAAAGTTAAATGAAAGCCAGCAGGACTGGGTTACAGGTTATGTCAAAACCCAAATATGGCAATGCGCATATTTGGAAAATGACTTGTCAGTGGGTGAATGGAGCCTGATTAGAAACTGAGAAACTAGTTTCCTATAAGGCTCTATTCACTCCTAAGCATAGTGCAGCGATACCTGCTGCACCGTGTTTTTTTTAGCTTTTTTTGTTTTTTAGTGGAGCGTTTTTGGAGCGCCTTTATTCATTTTAAAAGACCTTCCTCCCCTCCAAAAACGTCCCAAAAAAGCTCTTGTACCAAACCTTGGCACAGAGCCAGGAGCATTTGCGGTTAAGATTTTTGCCACAATTGTAGCCCGATTTCTCACTTAAAACTCGCAGAAAATCGCACTGCATTTGGGATGCTATTAGGAAATAGAGGCTTACAATCTCATTCTGCTTTTTGCCGTGATTCTGGAATTGTGGCAGAATCACGCCGATTCTGCCAGTGATCCAAATCACTCAGGTGTGAATGGAACCTTAGATCCGTCAGTTGACTGACAGTGTACAGCATTGTCTGTATTCAAAAGCCACTATTGCACTGAATAGCAGCCATGGATCTGCCCACTGTCATGCACTGTCAATCAACAGCTAGGCAGACTTGATGAATAACTAGTCTCTTAGCCCCCTCATAACAAAACTCCTTGGCTATGCACCGGCCAGTGTGATAGGTGTAGTGGCTGGGGTGGAAGGGAGGGAATGAAAGAGTCTTAGGTCCCTTTCACACTGTCCGCTCCATCGGCGGACTCCTTTTTTTCTCAGTGGGGGATTGATCCACCTATCCCCTGCTGAGCAGGCGGATGGCTCTGTGTGCGGGGACGGAGCTGTCAGGTCTCTGCTGTCCTCTTTGGTTGAATTGGATGAGAATGGACCTCCTGTCTGTTCTCATCCGATCCGATCCGCCAGACGGATGGAAAATAGGGTTTCCATCTGTCCGGATTTGACGGACAGGATCGGATCGGATGTCAGCGGACATGTCTCCGCTGACATCCACTGCCCCATAGAGATGCATGGGGCATCCGTTCAGATCCGCCTGAAAAACTGACAGGCGGATCTGAATGGTCCGCATGTGTGAAAGGGGCCTTATATGGACACTCCGACATCAGTGCCTGGCATTGACAGAGTCATGTACCTGTCTGTTAAAGGTACGTGAACTGGCCTCAATGACCTATCATTTTGGTGAGGAGGCCGATGCAATTTTAAAGGGTGTCTACAACAACCTTTATGAATTTGCACCAGTGTCTTGTGTAATAAACTATTAACCACGGCCTTATGAATACCTATTCTGTAAACCTGTGCACATTAGTGGGCACAGTGGAAGCTGCCATTGCTGACTTTTCCTAAAAGGTACAAGCCCCAGGACTGCCATCCTTAAAGCGGAGTAGTTCCGCCCGCAAAATCGTCACAATAGATTTTGTGCCATCCGCTTCCTTAGTGTCACCTGAAAAAAAATATTCCCGATTTTTTTTTTTTTTTTACTTACCTTGTATAAGAAGAAAATATACTTACCTTCCTTCCACTTCCTCCCTCTGTGGCCGTGGCCCGCGCTGTCACTTCCTGTCCTGCAATGCGTCCTGGGAGCTCTTACTCATCACTCCCAGGAGGCAATAGGCACTGACGTAGGCGGCCGGCCGCTCCTCTCATCGCGTTTTTGCAAACAGGAAATAACGCGATGATAGGCGTCCCTATGGAAACCCTTACTATGCCGATCGCAAAGTACTGGGCATGCGCGAGATTTCGCGCTGCATTCATCTGCCCTATCCAGCAAGAACCAGGAAGCAGGGCATACATTTTCATATTGCGGCTTCGGGTGACCACAACAAAGATGGCGGTGCTCATCAAACGATTTCTAAAGTAAGATTTTATGATTGCAAATCACTTATTAAACTATGTAAAACCGGATTAGCGGATGTATGAAGGGCGGTGGATCACTATTTGGGAAGTATTTTAAAGAAATAAAACGATTCTGTGGCCGTAACTCCCCTTTAATAAGTTTCAGCACTTACTATGTCACTGAACAATCATATAGGGGGAAATCTATGACATTTTTATTTTCATTCTTGTTGTAGGATGTGCTTCAGCAAAAGTGACATTTACAAAGAAAAAAAAATACAGTTTAAACCCCCAGCAAAATAAAGGTTAAGAAAAAAAAAGTTTATTTACTATAATGGTCACTTATTTTTTGCCGTGTTACTGTGGCCTGTATACTTTCTGCCCAAAGATTTTGTGTTTTACTGGTATCATCACTAGATAAAACCTAGGCAATCTACTCATATCTCTCTTTTCTATGTGCCTTTTTTGTAATTGAGCTTTTCACATCTAAGCCCCAGTTCACACTGTCACATCGCATGTGATTCACACAGGAATTGCACCACTGTGCAATTCGGTGCGGTGAGATTTTAGCCCATCACTTTGTATGGCTCAAATGGCACCACATTTACATGAAAAGGGTACAGGCACCATTTTTTTTGCCGTATTGGAATCATCACGCGAATGTTCTTACTCATGAGATCTGATTCAGGCAAATTCTGTGACCTGCTTGAGCGCAGTGCTATTGCTATACAGTACAATGTGATGCGGACAACGCAGTGATTCCTGTGCAATTCCCACATCGCATCAGTGTGAACTGTGGCTAAAACTTACTAAACATATTGAATTGTAAAAACACATAAAAAAAAAATAAAAAAAACAGAACCCTGCAAAGGTCCCCTAAAATACACAGCCAACCCTGGGTGCATGGGCGTCCGCAGAACTTTTTTCAGGGGGAGGAATCATTTTAAGGTCACCAATGCTCCGCTCCTCTTCAACAATGTCATGAAGGGGAAGAGCTTTGTCATTATACTTATTTTGAGTATTTATTTTTAAAACATTTGTTAACCTAAAAAAAAAAAAAATTATCCTGTTCCCTTAAAGCATGTTATACAGCGCAGTGCTTTGCTGTGTAATTTGGCCCCTTCTATCACCTAAAATACCTGGCTGATCCTGCCTGGCTATGTCCTCCCCTCTGTAAACTGATCACGGTATACCATGGCTGCTGAGCCAGGACATTGTGGTCAGTCTATGTGCCTCTGTCATCCACAGCCCTCCTATCCTCCTCTGCCCTCCCCCCCCTCTCTCCCTGCCTGTCTGCTACTGTGTCAGTGCCCCTCCTGGTGCTGTAGTTTCATTTAAACATATCCTGTCTACAGTCTGTTTAATAATCCTGTGTGCCCTGTGTCTGTGTTTTATAAAAATAAGCTAATCTTTACAAGTTTTCAGAGCGCCACTTGCCACTCACGTGACCCGCCGCCTCTCTCCCCCTCCCCTTCTCCTCCCCTCCCCACTGACATCAGTGAGGAATCCTCGGCCCCGCCCTCTGCAGGCAGCTGTAAGACAGGGAGAGGAGAGAGCCGGCGTGTCACGTAAGTGGCGCGCGGCCCTCTGAAAACTGGTAAAGGACGGCTTATTTTTTTAAAACACAGACACACAGGATTATTAAACAGACCAGACAGGATGGTATAAAGTGGCTTAACAACCACTTGAAAGGGGAAGTTGAGATTCCAAGGGGGGGGGGGGGGGAGGGGTCTTTTTGTAAAGAAAATACACAGGCATAATACTTGGCATTTTTTTACTTTGTGTTTAAAAAATCACTGTTCCCGCACGAAGAAATTTATTAAACACGTTTTCTTCATTGGTACATGTTCCCCATGGTAGTTCCCACCCTAATGCGATTTTTTTTGGCAACCTTTTGTCTACTTTCCCAGAAAGTGGATCTTATAATTTGACAAATCCAGTTACCATTGATTTCAATGGGGTTCGGGTTTGGCATCTGAACTTCTTTGAAGTTTGCTAAACCCTGCTCAAACTAGTCATTATGCATTGTAAATGTATAGCACGTATCAGTCACCTATGAGTTTAATATGATTATTATTATTACTATTTTTATCATTATAATTGTTTTTTTTGTAACTTGAATGGAGTGGTTTTCTGAGGTATTTGGGGGATTTCAATTTTTTTTAAGGTATTTCTTATGAAGAGGGTACTCCCTCAAAATGCATAAGCCAGGGAGCTTTACTTAGGCATCAGTGGTGCGCCACAGATGGTCAGACAGCTGGGCTTGTTTATCGAAGAAATTTTGGATTGGATGGAAGGTTTGTCATATGCATGTACTGTATATAAAATGCTTTTGTGTGTACAATGCATTTTACTAATTAAAGTTCTATTGGGGATCTTATACTATGCTGGTGCACTCTCGGTTTATTTCACACTGCAAAAACAAATTACCATTGGGGGCTTTCATATTACTATACTGACAGGTTCCGTTAAGTACATTCATGCACATTATTTTCTCTATAGCATTAAAGAACACCAACAATTAACTTTTGATTGTAAAAGTCTTGCCTAAGAACAAGCACCACAAGGTATCTGTTACTACCTTTATTAGCCTCTCTAATGTAGTTCTGTCAAACTGCCATTCCCTTGTCCATTAAGAGTACTTCAGTGGCCATTAAGGGCAGTCTAAATGGACAGGCTGCAGACAGAAGTGAGGAAAGCAAGGCCCGTAGCAACAAAGTAAATTAGAGAAGCACATCACTTGTTTTCCTTTATGGAATACTAGAAGATAGACACTCTCCTAAAAGTCTGTGAGATCTTTAAGTTGAAAAAAACATAACACACAGTACACTGGGGCAGCTTCTGAGGTATGCTTCCTGTTTGTTGCTATTGCACTCTGTTCTGTTAGGTCAGTCTGTATGCATCCTAAACTGATAATGTCATATCTTGTATATTGGTTACAATTTGGCTTGGCAAATGGTCCCTGACTCCTGTCCTTTTTCAACCTTTCCTGATCTCTAAGCTTATCATGACTATTTGTGCCTCTTGCTTTACCCTTCACCTCATAACTCATAAATTTTCCTGTTTTATTGCCAGCTCATAAGTTGTCATCATTGCATGAAACCCAAGTACTGAGATTAAGGCCGACCATACACGGTTCAAATCTTGGAACCAGCCGAGATTTGAACCGTTAATGGGCAGACTGAATGTACCAAGTGGCACAATCGATCAAATTGGGTACAACCAGCCTGCCAGATATGCTTGCGATTAGCCCCTATTGCCGCTAGTGATAATCACTGTCTTCTCCCCGATGGAGGTGGCTTCCAGACATTGGCCCAGCAGGAGGGATTCCCCTGTCAGTACTTTGTGTGTTGATGGGGGAATCCGGCAAATTGTTTTTCCTGCAACCAGTGGTTGCAGGAAAAAAATTTGCACCATGTATGACCTGTCTTGGACAGGTTCAACACTTCTTTTTGGGGGTGTGGCCACCCTGCCTTAAGCTGGAGTGTCTACCAAAATGTTGTACTGCCTGGCTGTACTCAGTTAAAAACAAACCTAAAAACAATGTTAGAATCCCTTTAAGACTGTCTAGTCATAAAAAATCCCCTTTCAAATATTATATCAAAACAAATAAAATATGAAGCAAACAGTGATAATTCAGTGATAATTATCTCAGCACCATTTATGGTTATAATTTTGCACATTGGTATACTTTTGATGAGAGTGTGTATACATAAGTGTGAGCTATCCATCTATAAGCTAGATTGTTAATATTCAACACAAAAGAGTATAACATAGCAGCGCACACTGTTTATTTCAGTTAAAAACGTAACTGTCTGTTTACAGGGGCAATATTTTTTATTTTTTGCACACATGCTAAATATTGCATTTGTTGCCTGAAGTTACTTAAAACCCAAAAATAATTATATCTTTTCTGAAA
Organism: Pelophylax lessonae; assembly: GCF_965119305.1. Classification (NCBI taxonomy): domain Eukaryota; kingdom Metazoa; phylum Chordata; class Amphibia; order Anura; family Ranidae; genus Pelophylax; species Pelophylax lessonae. The sequence goes on along the minus strand of NC_138770.1, from coordinate 326,886,131 downwards.
GCAGAGGCCCTGTGAAATAAAATGGTGGAAGTTGCATTAACGTTGCACAATATTTGCACAACTGTTCGTCAAACACATATTTTCAGAAAAAAATACACTAAAATTATTTTTAGTGCAAAGAAAAACAATATGATAACCATTTTTTGTAAAATGGGAGAGCTGGGGTTGTGCAGAGTAAATAGATGCCAAACATGTTAAGCCTTAAAATTTCACCCATAAAAAAACTAAACTAAGGTATGGTATGGTAAACTATGGTACCCAAAATTTTAAAAAGTCTTTAACCACTTCAATACCAGGCACTTTCAACCCTTTTCTGCCCAGGCCAATTTTCAGTTTTCGGTGCTGTCACATTTTGAGTGACAATTGCACGGATATGCAAAACTGTACAACATAACTGTAACAAATATATGTATAACCACGCTCATGTGAAAAAAATGCATGTTAATAAAAATAGCTGCAGCTTCCAGTGTGATAGAACCAAAACCAGGGATGATGCAGGGATGACCTTGAAAACGTAATTTTTGACGAAACGTACGTCGGGTCGCGGCGTGCTGACGCCGTCCCTGCGTTCCAGGAAGTGAGGATGGGTGGAGGAGCCGACTGTCCGGCAGGCTTATCCGTTTATCTGCGCTTTACTCTGCATCTGTTTGTAAGTGCATTCTTTTATAATATTCATTAAAATCTTATGGTTTTACGCTATGGAGCAATTGCATTTTTTTTCAATGGTGATGATGTATGGGAGTCATTGAGGGCAGGTTCCTGAGTGTCCCCTGAGGTTTACTTGGCCATTCCAGTCCTTGTCCAGAAACCTGTGCCTGAGGCCCAAGAGGATTTCCTTTCTGGCTGTCTCTTTGGTGGTTGCCCGCTTTGGAAATTACAGGCTTGATTTACCATTTATCTGGTAAGGAGGATAACTCACTGGTGGTGGACACAGCACGGTGTGGTGTTACCTAATTTAGCATCCTTTCTCTTCACGGATTGGGATTCATTGGACTTTTTTCATATATAAAAATATAAATATATATATATTAAAATCAATCAAAAGGCAGCGCTAACAGGTATACATAAACAAATATATCCGTGTATACTGTGATCAGAATATTAAAATACATATAAAATAAAGTGCATTTCGTGATCAACAAATATAAAAATCAATACAATTAAAGTGCAGAAATATATTGCAATCATGTGTCCATTGTGCAACCATATGCAAGGTGCAAAATATATATATTAAGGTGCAGTCCAAAAAAAGGGTTTCCTTCAAAGGAACTAAAGTGCTTGAAAAGTGCTCAGATAATCCACATAGGTGCCCAAGTGCTCTTCAGGAAGAAAAAACCCCCTATGTGGATGCACTCACCAAATTAAGGATAAACACAAGCCTTAAGCAGATATGATATCCCCTGGACGGATGGATGGATCCAATACAGCCTCTTATGAATAGCTCTCTTAATGACTCCTCTCCTCTCTCTCCCCATCAGTGTGTTTAAAAGAAGGGGAAGAAGCCAAACATAGTGAAGCCCGTAGGTATTTTATTATAATCAAGTAAAAGAATAGTACTCACAAACATAACGTGGTAATCAGCATTGGTTTGCAAACACTGTATGTCACTCCACTTCTGCGTACGCTGCCAGCATGCGTTCCACTGTGGTTTCAGGAAATGACGTTGTGATGCTCCGCTGCCCGGAAGTGCATCGACGCGTTTCACCTGCCTACTTTGGGCGTTATCAAAGACCAAAGGTTATCAAAGGATATCATATCTGCTTAAGGCTTGTGTTTATCCTTAATTTGGTGAGTGCATCCACATAGGGGTTTTTTTCTTCCTGAAGAGCACTTGGGCACCTATGTGGATTATCTGAGCACTTTTCAAGCACTTTAGTTCCTTTGAAGGAAACCCTTTTTTTGGACTGCACCTTAATATATATATTTTGCACCTTGCATATGGTTGCACAATGGACACATGATTGCAATATATTTCTGCACTTTAATTGTATTGATTTTTATATTTGTTGATCACGAAATGCACTTTATTTTATATGTATTTTAATATTCTGATCACAGTATACACGGATATATTTGTTTATGTATACCTGTTAGCGCTGCCTTTTGATTGATTTTAGTACATTCTGTTTTTTTACTTAGTGAGCAGCAGCTTCAGGACACACATTTTATCCACCTTTTATATCCATTTACACACTCTTTTTAGCGCGGGTTTTAACTATTTAGTTTTTACATAAATATATATATTTATTTTTTGCACTTGTTTATTTGATTCATGTTCACTATTATATGATTATACTGTTATATGTATTTTTTTCACTCAGCGCATTTTTATCATTTTTTTCACACAAATAGAGCTTTCTTTTGGTGGTATTTAATTGCCACTCTTTTTCTTTTCTTTTTTTTTTGCTAATTGAATGAAAAAAGAATGAACATTTCGAAAAAACACTTTGTTTTCATTTCTGTTAAAAATTTTTGCAAATAAAAAATCTTTCTTCATTAATTTAGGCCAAACTGTTCTCTGCTACACTTGAAAACAACCCAACTCAGTGCATGTTATTTAGTTTACAGGAACATTAGAGGCCACAAACTATGGTATATATTGTATATCTCATTTCTTGAGGCCCGAAAACTCTAGGACAGTACAAATACCCCCAAATTACCCATTTTTGGAAAGTAGATAGTCCAAAGTATTTAGAAAGAAGAAGAGTGAGTTTTTGAAGTTGTAATTTTTTGTAAACATTTTTGGGAAGTTTGAGAAATAAAAAGAAAAACATTTTTTTCCACAATTTTTTGTTTACATACTGTCACCAGTACAGTGTAATCATATAACGAGTGTGGCGATGTTAAAGGACACTGACGGTGACAGTATGTCCAAATAAAGAAAAATTGTAATTTTAATACATTTTTTTACTATTTTTTTCAACACAATGTGATCATAACAATACAGTGTTACCATAGCAAAACTGTACTACTCTGAGGAAGGGATCAGAATTTTTTTCTTTACACATGGTTGCTTACATCAGTAAATTTCACTGTTAAAAGCAACCATTTTTACTGAATGAAATCAATTCAATCAGTGTTTACTATTGTGGTTAGCTGTGATTGGCCACAACTAATCACATGGTACAGATGGGCTGTGATTGCCCTGTCTGTATCATGTGATCACTGTGACCAATCACAGAGATCAACACAATAGTACATAATGAATGGCGTGAATCAAAGCCATTTATTGTGTACAATTGTCATGTGATCTGTTATGATTGGTCACAGTGATCACATGATACTGTCAGAAACTGGTACACTGATCAGTTATGCTCTATGTCCGGTGGACACAGGGTGATAGATTGCGCCGCACCAGAGGCAAGTTCTGGGAGGACATCATATGACGTCCACCTGGAACTACGAATGTCCCACCGGGCCGTGATTTGAGTATAGGCCAGGCAGGAGCTAGTTAAAGTTTATAGTTAAAGTTGACCTTCAGTCATTTTTTTCATCTTTCCATCTATGAAATCCTCTGCCCCTGTTGTTTTAACTTTGGATAGTAAAACATTTTTTTCTGCCAGTAAATTCCTTATACAGCCCACTTCCTCTTTCTTGTCTGGTAAAAAGCTTAGGCTAATGACATCATGCACAGCTCTCTCTCTCTAACTCTCATGAAAAGTTGCCAGCAAGGGAGGAGAGGTGAGTCATAGGAGAGTAAATGAGAGCTTCAAAGCTGGAAGGGGCTGTATGAGGGTAGAGATAACAGGAGACTGCAGAGATTCATGAGTATTCATCGAGAGAGGAGAAATGTGCAGGCAAGCACTGGTGTGAGTGTGTCTGTCTGTCTGTATATATATATATATATATATATATATATACTGTGTATATATATATATATATATATATATATATATATATATATATATATATATATATGTGTGTGTGTGTGTGTGTGTGTGTGTGTGTGTGTGTGTGTATGTGTATGTGTGTTTTTATATGTGCATGTGTGTGTATGTGTGTGTGTCTGTGTGTCTGTGTAAATCCAGGAAGTGAACAGGCAGCAGCTTCAGCTGCCCACAGCTGCAGCCAGACTTAGTGGAGGGGAATTTCTGCAGCATATTTGATAAGTACAGAATCACAGTATATATAAAATAATATACAAAGTGGTTGAAGGAAAGCTTTAGAATGGCAAATATGTTTTTATTACAAATTGTTTACCCTATATGTCACTTACAGTTTAATTATTTTCAGAGGTGATTACTGCCGTAGCAGCCGTAGGCTTGTAATAAGTCCTTGTTTACAATGCCATTTATAAACATACCTTAGTAGGCAAGAGGTTAATTGATATAATCTGTCTTTGCTTAGCCTTACCATTTACAAACCAGCCTGCTTGTCTACCTCTGGCTGCTGATGGGACTGACCCTAGCAATAGTGGGGTGAGGCAATAGGTCTGGGTTATGACTATTTATGTCCTTTCCTGGCCAATCACTAGGAGGTTTATTGCCAGTGGAGCATGCCGAGGATGGGTTGGGTTATATGGGTTGAGAATATTTGGGTTGCCCTTATGAAAAAGTATTTTCCACCCTTCTCTAGGCTTATTCCTTGCTGGTATGGATAAGAGCTAATCAAAAGACAGTGTGCCAGGAATGGAACTATTGATGGAGGTGTCATGGAAAGCTGTGTGAAGCTGGAGCCTCATTGGAAGACTGGTAACTTGACTGGGAGCAATACTAGAGCTAGCCACTCTTTGGCTAAGGGGGCCACTATTTCCCTTCGCCTACCACACTCCAAGGACACGGCCCTGAAGTAAATGCCAGCCTACCTGACCTCTAAGGGGCCCCACTAGTCTCCACAGGTTAAGAGACCACTACAGAGAAAAAGGTAAATAACCGGAACACTTTAGAGTTCACAGTTTAGTGTTACCCCATACCTTCCACTGACAACGTAGAGGATCACGGTCAGCCTGTGACAGTAAAATATTTTGGAATATAGCACTATCATCCAAACTTAAATCATCATAGAGTAAAACTGTCTTTGTAATCCCATACCATAGCAGTTACATTATTATTACATTATTATGGATTCAGATTATTAATTCTTACTGTCATCTTAACTGTCACTCTTTTAACTTTATGTCTGGTTTGGAAGCAACCTATTACCTTTTAAATTATATACAGCATTAACAAAAATGTAATAACATTTAAAACTATGGTTACATTTACAATGGCTTGCACTCTATTCAGATGTACCTTTTAAAACTATGATAGCAATACCTTGGAAAAAAGCGAAAGAATCTTTTAAAATACGTTTTTATGTTCTTTACTGGCTTTGTTTGATCGCCTTTTCTGAGAAATAGCACAAGCAGTAAAGGAAATAAATGCATTTACCTTTGAAGCCTTTACAATTTATAAGACCACAGTGAATCTCTGACATGCTATGTATAAAAAGAATAATTTGTCTTCTACTAGCTTACATGCTCTGCATTTTTCTTTTGTGAAGAGCATGTAAACATATAAATTTATGTATGTATATGGTGTTTTGTAAGCTTTTTTTTATTGTACTCATAAGCAATGTGTCTGCATTTTCATTTTCCACATATAACATTTATAGATTAATGAGACTAATCAATACTCTTACTTCCTTTTTAGATTTTGATCATAACATTAGGTGAGTTTTCCAAGCAGTCGGAAATGTAAAAATGCACTAAATGCATTTCATACACTGGTGATATTGCTCTAAAACGCTAATTTTACCATAAACGCTAGAGAAATCCCCTATTTTATATTGTGTGGGACTGATTACTTAGGGAGTACATTTATCTCATATCTCAGTAAAGATCTATTCACGCCAGTGCTCCAATCATGTGCTCGGAAAGCTCCTATTTTTTACATTACTTTGCACATAGTGAGTAGTTTAAAACATACCTTAGTAGGCAAGAGATTTGATTGTATGATCTCCTTTAGATTTACCAACAATTATTAATGCAAGGGCCTGCTTGATTGAATATAATTATTACAGGTATTATATGGCAGGATTTTATGTGTATAATGAGCCTAAGTGAAAACTGTTTGAATCAGGTATATTCCTCTGCACACATTTCATGCTATTGCTTCTTGAAAAAAGCTCTAAAATAGTTTAAGTGCAGGGGTGTACCTACAGAAATGTTAGAAAATGAAAGCAAAAAATCCAACCCTTTATCAAATTTACTGCAAGCTACTCTTTTTTTTCTAGGGGTGAGCACAAGTTCATACTCACCCGATTCACCAATCCTCTGGAAAACCATGCTTCCCCATGGTCCAGACATGGACTGTTCCTGTCTAGGGAGCATGCTGATGTCAAGAACAGTTCACTTTCAATACTGCTGGAGCGCTTGGGTGCCAGAACGGTCTTGTGCAGGGAGGATCAGCAGGTCAGCTAAGTCAATCTCCTCTGTACACTCCCATAGAACAAAGTGAGCAGTTAACCCGTGTAGTAGGTGGGGGGGGGGGGGGGAATTGCCTAGAATCCTGCTTTAAGTTACACATCTCACTTTGATAAAGGCTCCCCCTAATTTCATTAGTGCCCCCTCCACCCACAAAGGCCCACATTATATAAAACTGGTGGTCAGAGGTTACACATATACCTTTTAATAAAAACCCATTCAATGTATATATGGTGGTAACTATGGTGGTAAGTAGTTACTCATATGTCTCTCAATAAAAACGCCTCTATATAACATGGTGGTCAGTGGGTCTTTATACTCCCCCCCCCCCTCCAAAAGCAAAATATATATCACTTTTAGCTACATTGGTGATCAGTGGTTCCTCATACCCACCTTGATAAAAGTTCCCTTTACATAACATTGGTGGTCAGTGGCTCCTTCTTCTCATTGATACAAGCCTCTTTCAAGTACACTGGTGGCCAGTGGGATAATTACTGTGATTACTTGGGCTTGCATGAGAACTTAACTGTAGTGGTGGTTCTCATCATCTTTCTTCAGAGTTTCTTTTTGCTGTATGGCTTCTTGTCCATTTCTTCTTATCTGCAGAAACTATGATGCCTCTAGTATGTAGATTAGCAAATAACTTTTCTTTTGGGCTGGTATATATTCTGTTTAAAAGAAGGGGAAGAAGCAAGGACACAGGAGGACACTTTAGGCATAATTTTTTTTTTTTACATAGCCTCTTGCTGCTGGCGCTCCCTGGCCCGAGTCTCCTAGCAGCCATATGGGAAATTACATCAGTAGATTCACCTCCTCTTCAATAGCATGGTAATAAGGATTACAAAGGTCAGTGTCCTGGGTTCATTGCACATTGCCAAAACACCATGTATTAGGTCAAAAAATATTCCTCACTTGTTCTTGGTCCACTGTGTTTTATCAAGTCCAACGTCAGTGCAGCCCTCTAGCTGGTAATTCTAGAAAACTTCATGCTTCCCTCTGCTGACCAGCTGATTTATTTTTATTTTTTTTTCCAAAAGTTTTTATTGATGAAACAAATTTAAAGTAGAATACAATAATCACCAATTGTGTCAACATAACAAGCAAGTTTAGTGTAACAATAATGTATCAACAGTTAGAAATTGCATTTAACAAGTATAAGATAGTTCACAAAAAGATAATTGAATATCATGAGTATTGCGTCCAAACATATTATGACTACAAGTTATAATTGATTAATCTGATATGAACTATGAATGGACATATCTCCATACTATTTGTTACATTAACATCGAGATCATGTAAGTCCTGACTGAGAGCTTGCTGTCAAATATTAGCTGGATATGGACAGTTTGTTATAGTAGGTCGTGTGGATAGGATCGTTGTCCAGCACAAATCCCGAAGAAAAGAGTGGAAGTACAGGGATAATAAAAAAAATAAAAAAATAAATAATATTTTTTATTAAATTCTCCTGAATGTTAAGTTTGCACAAGAAGCTACAAACAATAATAAAGATATAAAGTAAGATCTCAAGTGTCTATTTATCCTTAATTGCGGGTCATGCATTTTAGGTATTCTTCAAATGACCGAAAGTTAATCCAGTCATACCAAGTATTGATGATTTTATCTGGATTATCATGTGCTGTAGAAATGAGTTCCTTCATCTTGGCAATCTTGTCTATCTGTTTAAACCAGTCAGAAATGGATGAGGTGTTGGGAGTTTCCCTCACTCTGGGTATGTAAAGCTTGACAGCGTTTATCATAATCATTGGTAAAGATTTGTGGTAAAATGGCAAGGATTGTTGTTGGTGATGAAGCAAGAACTGTACAGGATGAAAATGTAACACATAAGAAGTTATTTACTTGACGCGATTGAGGATCATATTCCAGAAAGCAGAAATCTTGGGACATAACCACCAAATGTGCAAAATGTCAGCATGAGATTGTTTACACCACCAGCATTGATTCAAGATGCCCTTATTGAATTTACTTAGACGGTATGGGGTACAATACCATCTAGTCATGATTCTATAATTGTTTTCCTGAATAGATACGTTTATAGAGCATTTGTGGACTCTGTGAAAGATTCTACCCCATTGTTCCTCATTGATATCAATATTCATTTCTTGTTCCCAGGCATCGCATATTTTCCCAGCATGGGTAGGACAAGCTGAGCAGAGTAGAGTATGCATTTTTGAAAGTAGGTGTTATTGAGGGGACTGGTTGATACCTAATTGTTCAAAACGGTGATAGTGGGAGACGTTTGTTGAGTTTTTTGAGGAGAGGCATAATATAATGGTGCAGTTGCATGTATTCCCAGGATGAAAGTGAAGGGTTATGTAGATGTTTTTGTACTGCAAAACTCGGGAGTTTGACCTCATTGAGTAAATGGAAGATACATAAGCCTATTCCAGTCTCATTTCTATATAGAGAGTGCTGAGACAATCCAGGAGGAAAGTCAGGATTGTGTAGGATCGGGGACAATAGGCCCAGAATCTGTGTCAGTTGATGTTTAGTGTTAGTGCTTTGAAAGCAACGTAGAGTTGGGCTGATCAATGGGTGTTGTTTGAGCTCCTGGTTGAAACCAGAAGTGCCTGTCCAAGGGGTACACTGTATTGGAGTGGATGAAAAAGAATTTTCTAAATCTACCCAATCTTTTTTGTGTTGTTGTGTATGCCAAGCAACTATGCACTGGAGATGAGAATCCTTATAGTATTAGAAAATGTCCAGGATACCCATACCTCCCTTAGCTTTGGGTCTCAATAGAAGGGAGAATTTGATGCAAGGTTCTTTGTGTTGCCAGATAAAGGTTCTGAAGGCTTTCTTGAGACAAAGGAAGAACCCTGAAGGGACCTGGATAGGCAGTGTTTGGAGTAGATAACGAAAATGCGGTAAAATGTTCATTTTAATAATGGCTGCCTGGCCAAACCAAGAGAAGTGTGCTTTATACCATTTTTTTAAGATCTTGCAAGATGATTTGTAATATTGGTAAATGATTCCTAGAATATAAATCTTGAAGATCGGATGGAATTTGAATACCCAGATACGTTATCACCTAATTTTTCCACACAAAGGGGAAGGATCATTTGCATTGCTTAATCTGAGCTTTAGACAGAGATATATTCACGCTTCAGATTTAGTTGTATTAATCTTGAAATTTACAATGTATTGGAATCATTTTTATTCTTTTTGCAGGTTGGGAAGAGAGATTAGGGGGTTAGTGAGAAAAAGCAGAATGTCGTCCGCGTAGGCCGCCATTTTAAATTGTTTAGCCCCTGCCGTTACCCCATTGATGTTGGGGTTTTGATGAATACTGGTTAGTAGGAGTTCTAACGTAAGTATAAATAGTAAGGGGGAGAGTGGGCACCCCTGACGTGTGCCATTTTGTATATAAAAGACGTCTGACAGGGTGCCATTTACCAGCACTTTGGCAGGAGGGTCCACGTATAGAGATAAAATTTAAGCGGAGTTCAGGCCTATTTTGCAACTTTAGTGATTCCTGGAGTGCTCGCTATGCTGATCAACAATTGGGCATTTTCAATTTTTTTTCAGGGGTCCCTTACCTTATTTTCAGGGCATTTTTGATTTTACTTCCTCCTTCTCCCCCCTCTGTGGCCATGGCCGCCGACATCACTTCAGCCTTTGCATTGCATCCTGGGAGCTGTTTGTCATCACTCCCAAGAGGCTGGAATCAGGAAGAACTCCCAGAACACTCCCTTAGTATTATAGGGGTATTTAAGGCCGGAACTCCGCATTAAGTTGATTAATCTGGCTCCCAAACCAATGGAGTGAAGAACCGCTTCGAGATAATCCAATGCAAGCCTGTCAAACGCCTTCTCGGCATATAAAGAGAGAAGGAAACCGGCTTTATTGGATGAAGTGATTAGGTGATGTATATTGATTGCTTTTACAGTATTGTCCCTGGCCTCCCTACCTGGGATGAAACAAACTTGGTTATTATTAATGAGGGCAGGTATAAAGGTGATCAGGTGAGACGCCAGGATTTTTGCGAAAATTTTTAAATCTACATTCAGTAGTGAGATTGGGCAATAAGCTTGAGAGGGGTCTTTCCCTGGTTTGGGAATAACAGATATATGTGCTTCTAATAGTCTAAAGTGTTGTGAGGCACGCGGCGATATGCTGTTGAAAGTTTTGAGGAAAGGTTTAATCAGTTGCTCAGAAAAAGTTTTATAGTAGACTAATGAGAAGCCGTCCGGGCCAGGACTCTTCCCTGCTTTCATATATTTGAGGGCCGTCTGAAATTCCTCTTGTGTCAAGGGACCATCTATTGTCTTTGGGGGAGTGGTTTGAAATCATTATTTTTCAAGAAGTCCGCAATGATTTCTTTTCTGGGCATTATTTCTGATGGAGGTCTTTGTTCAGGCTATAATTATAGAGGCCAGAAAAATATTGTGTAAAGATTTTAGCAATATCTTTGCGTGCATTTTTTGACCTGCAGAAGTAGTTAGTGAATGAATGGTGCTGTGTGCTCTTTTGGAAGCTAAAGCTCTGGCTAGGAATTTTCCACTTTTATTGCTGAACTCGTAAAAATGTTTTTGTGATAATATAAATCGTTTTTTAACTTTACGACCTAGTTCATCTTTAAGCAAATTCTTAACGTGTTCAAGTTCAGCTAGGTGTTTTTGCACGTTAGATAATTTATGTGTCGTTTCCAATGTTTTAGCTCGGGTGAGAAGGTCAGTCAATTTTTTTTGGTTAAGTCTTTTCCTAGTAGCAGCTTGTTTGAGCAAAGTACCTCGTATTACAAATGTGTGAGCTTCCCATTGGGAGGTAGGGCTCACATCTGGTATGTCATTTAATTCAAAAAAGTCCGCAATCTGTTTCTTAATAATATCAGAATTGGTAGGTTGCATAAGTAGAGATGAATCAAGTCTCCAAATTTTATCACGTTGGGCATGATGGGGTATGGCTAACATCATGGTAAGAGCACTATGGTCGGATATGCACATTGTTTCAATGCTGGCACCGGTGAGTAGAGGTATGTCCTTTTGTGAAATAAAAAGATAATCTACTCTGGAATATCTATTGTGTGGGAATGAAAATAATGTGTAATCTTTGGTGGTCGGATGAAGTAGACGCCAAGCATTGTGCAATGTGAGGTCTTGTAGTTGTAGTTTTATTTGCTTCAGTGCTTTGTATGTTATAGAAGAGGAACCTGTAGAGGTGTCCGCTAGAGGATTAAGAGCAATGTTAAAGTCGCCATCGCAAAGAAGCAACCTTCCTGAAATGAAGCTAAGGTGGTTATAACCTTTCTGAAAAAGCTGACTTGAACTGAATTCGGAATATAGATGTTAGCGAGGATAATAGGAGTATTCCAGAGAGTGCCCTTTACTATCGCATACCCGCCCTCTTCATCTAGGAGAGAGTCTGAAATTTCAAAGGGTATGCATTTTGAGATAAGAATTGAAGCTCCCTTAGTTTTAGCAAGTGTGTTTGAGGCATGGAAGATTAAAGGGTACTCTCTGGACACAAACTTTGGAACATTACCTGTTTTGAAGTGTGTTTCCTGTATGAAAATCACATCTGCTTTAAGGGTGTGCATGTATAATAATAATTGAGACCTTTTTTCGGGTATGTTCAATCCCTTAGCATTCAATAAGACTATCTTGATTGGGGTGGTGTTGTGGTCAGAGCGAGAATTCACCATGGTGTGAAAAAAAAAAAAGAAAGGGGGGGGGGGATTAAGGAAGGAACAGGGGTAGAGACCAACTGCAGATAAAGACTAGCTTTTCTGCTTTAGAAATAGGGTTTGTTGATATGTGTCAGCACCAGGAATCCCGGGCTGTGTTGGGAGGTGGTAGGAGTCAACCAGAGGGCTGAGATGTAGTGCGTATACAAAGGGTGTGAGTAAGTAACTAAGACCCAACCCCCGTCAAACCTTTCTAAGGAGATATACTTATGGCTCAGATTGAGGGAATATGAGTAATAAGAGCTATAACTCTATAAGTGGGGAAACAAGCATCAAAGGCGACTTTTTCCTTTTTCTCTTTTTACTTTTTGAGCAGATAATGAGATTTAATGAATAGTGTGATAGGGTATAAACTGTCAGGAAGTAATTTAGGCCAATGCATCTGAAGATGCCAAAATAGAATGAGACTAAAGCTAAACTACCAAGGTCGGCTGGGATGTATGTTCCTAGGACCAATACTAAATGGATCAGTCTGAATAAGTGTGATATGGTCAAGGTTGTGTATCATCTCATCTTATTCTGGGAAACTCTACATAGCTAACGAAATTGTGAACTACCATAAACAATGTGTTTATATAACTCCTGCAATAATTCAGCACAAGGGTGTTTCTTGCAGAAAGTTCCCCTTGATTTGCGACAGCATTATAAGGAGTTGAGCGGTGCACATATAACAAAAAACAATTCCCACAAAGGTTCTACGATATAAGTGATTCAAAGATTTTCATAAAGTCAATATAATGGCATATAAAGGGAGGAGTTTAAATAGGTTGACGTAATATTCAATATGGTATTGATTAGTATAATTTTCTCTCCCAGGTAACGGCGCATTCCTCTCCCTTAAGTGATATGAACAACGTCACATATATGCAATTATATTGTAGAAAAATGTAGTTGTTATTGCAGGATGGGGTAAGCAATATCAACAGCATGACTATTTAACTGTGAGAATTAACCTTTTGTCATGTAGAGCCGAGTAAAGAATTGAAGAGTAAGGAGGATATAGGAAAAGTTCTGAAAAAGCTTAAGTAGAGAAAGATGGAATAATAAGATCGTGAACAGCCCAGAGGGTGAGCAAGGTCAGTGAACAAATGGAAAGTGCGAGTCTGTAAAAATAGATATAGCAGGTTAGGCTTTATCAGACATACTGCTTGTTGATCTTGTTGTCAATCCACGGTTCTTGGAAAAATAGTCAAAGAATCCTTGAGAGGTTTCAAAAGTATTTGCAGCCCTGAATCTGAACACGTGAGAAGCTTGGAGGTCCAGGTGTCTCATCCGAATAGGTGGTAAGTCTAAGTTAGGAAAAAAGCATAAAGACATAACATAGCTGCAAAAAGAGTGGTTAGGAAATGTATATTATCTGCACCAACATGGCTGCAATCTTGATTATCCTGTCTGAGGATCTGTTAGATAAGGTCTAATAATAAGGTCTAATAAGGATAAGGTCTCAGTCTCTACGTGCTTTTATGTGCGTTGGCGAAGCTGGGACACTGTCTCTTCCTGGAGAGCGCCTATTTGCTGGAGGGGGGGGGGGGGGGAAGACAGCGTCTCCTGAAGGTTGAGGCATCTCTGCGAAAGTGAACTGCAAAAGGCAGAAGGGGAATTTCCATTTATATGGTATCTCCCTTTCTCTTAGTAAGTCTTAGTAAGTCCAGCATGGGGCACAGATCTTTACGTTTCTGGAGGGTTATCTGGGACAGATCCTGGAAAAGTTTTATTTCAGTGCCCTGAAACAGAATACTTCCCCTGATTCTTGCTCTCAGTAGAATCTCCTCCTTAAGCTTAAAGTTCACTAAACATCCTATGACATCCCTTGGAGGTTCTGTGTCTCTTCCCTTGGGTCTTAATGCACTGTGCAGTCTTTCTATTTCTATAGGGGTATCCAAAGGTCTGCCCAGTATGTCATTAAAGATGGAGAGGGCAGATTGTGTGAGATGAGCAGGTTCAATTGATTCTGGTAATCCTCTGATATAGAGGTTATGCCTGCGACCCCTGTTTTCAAGGTCTTCTATGTGTCTATTAAGATCTTTTAATTGGGAAGAGTGTGATGATAGTTCCCTTTGAGTAACCAAAGGGTCAGCATCATGGCGATCTGTGATCTCTTCTACCTCCTCTAGCCTAGAGGACATGGTCTGCATATCTCTTCTCAAGTCTGCAATAGAAGCAGAGAGGGTTGATTTAATGTCAGCCGCTACCTCTTTGAGATCATTCAGGCTGAGTCTGTGAGGGAGAGGCAGCTGTAGTGTCTGCTGCTCCCCTTACCTCGTGGTGAGAGCCGGAGGCCTGAAGCGCGGGCTGCGCGGCCTCTCTGGAGTGATGCCGGAATATCTCTGGTATTTGCCTTCCTTGTTGCGGCTCTTGATCCCTTGGTGACCGGGAGCGAGTGGCAGAGGAGGTGCGCCCAGGTTTCCCCATGGTGAGATGAGTTGGGAGCCCTCAGAGCTGTAGAAAAGGCAGACGGGTGTTGGAGTGAGGAGTTCAAGCGGCCGTCTCCATCAGCGTCCAGGCCACGCCCCCAGCTGATTTCATTTTCCAGCAGGACTTGGCACCTGCCCACACTGCTAAAAGTACCAATACCTGGTTTAACAATCATGGTATCACTGTGCTAGATTGGCCAGCAAACTTGCCTGACCTAAACCCTATAGAGAATCTGTGGGATATTGTCAAGAAAAAGATAAGAGATACCAGACACAACAATGCAGATGAGCTGAAGGCCGCTATCAAAGCACCTGAGCTTCCATAACACCTCAGCAGTGACACAGGCTGATCGCCTCTATGCCATACCGCATTGATGGAGTAATTAATGCAAAAGGAGTTCCGACCAAGTATTGAGTGCATACTAAACTGTACATGGACATACTTTTCAGTAAGCCAACATTTCTGTATTAAAAAATCCTTTTTTTATTGGTCTTTTGTAATCTTCTAGTTTTCTGAGATACTGAATTTTGGGTTTTCACTAGCTGTAAGCCATAGTCATCAAAATGAAAAGAAAGAAATGCTTGAAATATATCACTGTGTGTGTAACGCATCTATATAAAATATATGAGTTTCACTTTTTGAATTAAATTATTGAAATAAATACATTTTTTGATGATATGCAAATTTTTGAGTTGCACCTGTATATACTATATATATATATATATATATATATATATATATTTTTTTTTTTTTTTAGTTGTTTTGCAAGGTAAGGTTTCACATATACTTTAAAGCACAGCTTCAGCTAAACCTTTTTTTTCTAATTTTGGGTAGAAGAGGGAGGGTAACATTTTTTGTCAGGTGGTAAATGCTTGTGAACAGGTGCAGTTAGCTGCTTGGCCACTAGATGGCTCAGTTCCCATTATAGCATGTATAGAGGAAAGTTATAAGCAAGTGATAGCTTCCCTTTTAGCTAAAGCCCTTCTTTAGTGATGTCATGGGTGAGTCAGAGCCCTCATATAAGGCAGGCTGGGAGGAGCCTTAAAGCAGTTGGGGCATGGGAGCCAGAGAGCTCACCTTTAGGCAGATTAAGTCAGTAGGTGGAGGCCCTGGGCGGGGCTGGAAGCCAGGGAGAGGTAGATCTCCACCCAGATAAGCTGACTGTAGATTCTGACCCTTATAGAGGTGGGGGCTAGGGTGGGTTGCAAAAGGCTTTTTAGGCCAGGCCAAGAGTTCCCTGAGTGAGGCTATTTCCTTGGCAATTCCTTGGAGAGGTGTAACTTTGAAGGAGGAGTCTACAAGGATCACATTTCAGTGAGTACTAATGACCCTGGTTTGAGGAAAGTTGTTTAAGGGAAGATGGATGTTTAGAGTGCTACATATGCTCTCACATGTAACTACTGCGGGCTGTCCACTTAATGTGATTGACTTTGTATTTTCAAGTGACCGTGGATAGTATGTTGATGGGCAGCAATCCTATTCTTTGTGTGGATATTCCTTCCTTGGGGTTATAACGGTTAATGGAATGGAGTGGGGCACAATGTGGCGGAGGGTACAGCCTCAGCAGGAGGGACGCTGTTTTAGCAAGGGAGGAGCAGGGCAAGGACTTCTGCTTTTAGCACCAACATCCAGCCATTCTCAAGCCTCCTTACATGTGTTCCTCTTGGAAAAGATGTTCTCCTTTCATATTTTAGATGCTTCTATACCTCTGCAGCTTCTATACCTCATACTTCTATACCTCTGCAGAGAAGAAAAAAGAGAAAAAAACATTTCTCTTCCTGTTCTGTCTGACACCAAAACTGGAGTTGAGCTTTTAGTTGTATTTTGTGAGGTCACAATTAGAGTTGAGCGAACGCCTGGATGTCCGGGTTCGGTGGGTCCGGCCGAACTTGAAAAAAAAGTCTGGGTTCGTGACCCGGACTTAACCCGAACTCCATCCCAATCCCAAACCCCATTGAAGTCAATGGTGACCCAAAATTTTGAGCACTAAAATGGCTCTAAAAAACACATGGAAAGGGCTAGAGGGCTGCAAATGGCAGCAAAATCTTCTTAAGAGCATGGCAAGTGATCTGCAAACAAATGTGGATAGGGAAATAACTTAAAATAACATAAAATACATAAAAATAAAAAATAATAATCTTGAATGATGTAGGAGGAGGATGAGGCCCATATGGAGTAGGAGGTTGAGGTGGCGGTGGATATGGCAGTGTAGGTGGAAGTGGCGGCGGTGGTGGAGGAGGAGGACGAGGTAGCCAACACTGGTTTTGGTTTTTAATTTTTTTTTTTTATATTAGGGTACGCCCCAAAAGAGTAAGAAAAATCAAATACAACAATGGCTGGGTAAGGCCGATTTACATGTCTATTCTGCAGAAGGTACGGACAAGTCCTGTGGGATCCATGCCTGGTTCATTTTAATGAACGTGAGCTTGTCCACATTGGCTCTGGACAGGCGGCTGCGCTTGTCTGTGATAACGCCCCCAGCCGTGCTAAATACCCGTTCAGATAATACACTGGCTGCAATGCAGGCCAGCCCCTCCAAGGTGTAAAGGGCAAGCTCAGGCCATGTGCCCAACTTGGAGACCCAGAAGTTGAAGGGGGCAGACTTGTCATTCAGTACGTCTAGGCATGTGCACACATACTGCTCCACCATGTTAGTGAAATGCTGCCTCCTGCTAACACGTTCCATATCAGCTGGTGGTGCTGCTGCTTGTTGTGGCTTGTTGACAAAGCTTTTCCACATTTCGGCCATGCTAACCCTGCCTTCTGAGGTGCTGGCGGTGCCCTGGCTGCATTGGCGACCTCTTCCTCCTCCTCTGCCTTGGCCTTGTGCTTCCACTGTGCCCCTGCTGTCAGGTGGGAATGCCACCAGCAGCGCGTCTACCAGTGTGCGCTTGTACTCGCGCATCTTCCGATCATGCTCCAGTGAGGGAATTAAGGATGGTACGTTGTCCTTGTAACAGGGATCCAGCATCGTGGCCACCCAGTAATCAGCACAAGTTACAATGTGGGAAACTCGGCGGTCATTGCGGAGACACTGCAGCATGTAATCGCTCATGTGTGCCAGGCTGCCCAGAGGCAACGAAAAGCTGTCCTCTGTGGGAGGTGTATCCTCGGTGTCCTCTGTATCTCCCCAGCCACGCACCAGTGATGGCCATGAGCTGGCCTGGGTGCCACCCTGCTGTGAACATGGTTCCATCTCCTCCTCCATCTCCTCCTCCTCATTCTCGTCATCCTCCAGAACTGTGCCCCTGTTGGACAATTGTGTACCTGGCGAACCCACCCTCAGAGCCACTTGTAAATGACTGCCCTGAAAGCCTTGGAAATGATACCTCTTCCTCCTCCTCATCCTGTGCTACATCCTCTTCCATCATCGCCTGAAGCGTTTTTTCAAGAAGGCATAGAAGTGGCATAGTTAAGCTGAGAATGGCGTCTTCGGCACTGGCCATGTTGGTGGAGTACTCGAAACAGCGCAACAAGGCACACAGGTCTTGCATGGAGGCCCAGTTATTGGTGGTGAAGTGGTGATGTTCCGCAGAGCGACTCACTCCTGCGTGCTGCAGCTGAAACTCCACTATGGCCTGCTGCTGCTCGCACAGTCTGGCCAGCATGTGCAAGGTGGAGTTCCACCTTGTGGGCATGTCACATATGAGGCGGTGAGCGCTGACAGGCAAGCAGCAGCAGGGTGAGAACACCGAAAGTGCGCACAGACGGCCCACACTTTCTGCAGCAGCTCTGACATATCGGGGTAATTTCTAAGGAACCTCTGCACCACCAAATTCAGCACATGTGCCAGGCAAGGGATGTGTGTCAAACCGGCTAGGCCCAGAGCTGCTACGAGATTTCGCCCGTTATCGCACACCACCAGGCTGGGCTTATGGCTCACTGGCAGCAACCACTCATCGGTCTGCTGTTGAATGCCCCTCCACAGCTCCTGTGCGGTGTGTGGTTTTTTCCCCCAAACAGGCACGTTTTAAAACTGCCTGCTGTCGTTTACCCCTGGCTGTGCTGAAGTTGGTGGTGAAGGTGTTATGCTGACCGGATGAGGAGATGGTAGAGGATGAGGAAGCGGAGTAGGAGGAGTTAGGAACAGGAGGCAAACTGAAGCGCCCTGCAATCCTCGGTGGTGGAAGGACATGCGCCAAACTGCTATCCGCCTCAGGCCCAGCCGCCACTGCATTTACCCAGTGTGCTGTTAGGGAGATATAACGTCCCTGACCGTGCTTACTGGTCCACGTATCCGTAGTTAGGTGGACTAAAATCTCAGTAGATAAATTCAAATTCAAAATAAATATACAAATACTAAAGTCAGAATCACCTGAAGTAACAATGTGAGTATAAAAAAAAAAAAAAAAAAAGAATTCAAACTAACATATTGTCCACTATACTTTGTAAATTGATACAATGAAGTGTAGTCTGTAAGCCCTCCACCTTGAGGTGATTCTGGCTTTAGTTTTTGTGTATTTATTTGAATTTGCTTTTATCAATTGAGATTTCACACAGCGCAACAGCAGGGATGTATATAATATTGTGTTTGATTGCATTAAAATTAACTTTAGTGTATTTTTTCCTAAAAATAACTGCACAAATATCGTGTGACATAAAAAGTTGCAAGTGCCATCATTTTATTTTCCAGGGTCTCTGCTTTCAGAAAATATATACTGTATGTTTTGGAGAGTTTACTGTAATTTCTAGCAAAAAATGCATGCCCATTCACACTATAAGCAAATACCTGCATTTTCTTTTCTCATGGAAAAATGCGGGTAACTGCAATGACACACAGAAAACAATAGTTTCCCGTATGTCATGTTCACCACAGAATGTGGTGTGAGTTCCTGAGCTGTGCGATACTATGCAACATGTTTGAAAAGTATCGAACCTCTCTGGATGGGTCTGCATGTCACCTCACAGCATGTGCAGCACATCATGCTGCTGAACAGAGACATTAATTAATTGTCACTTCGTGCACTTCATATAAAGTTAGAAAAAAAGCACAGAACTGCAGCCCAAAACAGGTGTTGCTTGCACACTAAACCACTGTGGTTTAGTGTGTGGGCTAGTGTGAACAGGCCCTAAATTGCTGGAGCATGGGGAGAAGACACCACGGGGATCAGTCTAGCAGCACTGAGGAACAGAGGATAGGGTAAGTAGATCTTCTTTGTAATGTCCCCTAGACCAGTGTTTCTCAACCTTTTTTCAGTCATGGCAACCTTTAAAATTATAGACAATCTCGATGCACCCTCTAAAATTATAGACAATCTCAAGGCACCCCATTCTAAAATGTAAAAAACTATTCTAATAGTTTTACATAATGCAGCAACATCCACACAAGATACTCAACATTAGAGGTGATTTAATCTTCCAAAGCAAATACGCTTTTGCACACTGGTACTGATTAGTATTCCAATGTTTCTCTTCTACCTCAATTTCTGTCCATTAGTCATCTAATGTGACCCCAGTGCTGAGGGAGAGAGACAGAGGATGGTCAAACAAGAATGCTGGGGAGGTCACAGACATCCTTCTTATCATTGGTTGTTAGGATGCCAGTGTCTAGAAAGTCGTAATGGTGCACAATGAAAACCTGTGGCTTTGTTTAACTAAAAGGCAGGCTTCAGCCACTCTCTGGCTTGTATACAATTTGTGATACATTTTTAGGCATTTTGCTGAGGTATCCCTGAAGAATCCTTGAAGTGGACCTAAAGGCAAAACTTTTTTATTTATTTTTTTCATTTTGGATAGAGCAAGGAAGGGTTATAACCCGCAGATCACCAAAACTAGTGTCCCCATTGGAAGATGTTCCCTCTATGGGTCCTTTCACATGGGCTTTCCGCCCAGCGGACTCCGTTTTGCTCAGCAGGGATCGATCTGCCGATCTCCGCTGAGCAGGCACATGACAGGTCCATCTCCGGTCTGTGTGCAGAGACAGACCTGTCAGATCCCCGCTCTCCTCTATGGGAGATCAGATGAAAATGATCCGCCTGTCCGTTTTCATCCGATCCTATCCGATCTGATCCTCCAGATGGATGGAAAATAGAGTGGATGTAAGCGGACATGTCACCGCTGACATCCGCTGCTCCGTAGGGGTGTATGGAGCATCTGATCAGGTCCGTCTGAAAAACTTACAGGCGTACTTGATTGGAAAGCCCGTGTGAAAGGGGCCTATTACTTTTCTGGGGTTAGCCCAAAATTTGGGGATTTTCTTTTACTTTCACTTTCAATCATAATAGTAAACATTACAAATATTGAGGGTGAATCTCCTCAACAGGGGCACCGACAATAAAAAAAAACTGACATGGGGTCTAATCCCTCTCCACTCCATCCAAAACTAAAAAAAAAAAAAAAAAAAGTTTTCCTTTTTATTATGCTTATTATATAATTATTATTATGCGTATTATATTATATTATAATTATGCTTATTATTATGCCTACACATTTGTTTTTTTATTCTTCTACACTTATTAGGATAAGTAAAAATGCTCGGTAAAGCTATAAATTCCAAATAAATCAATGTAATGTATATCGGGTTTACCACATAAAGAATATAGATATGAACTGGTGATAGTGCCTGATTGGCTGCTATATTTTTATTACCCAGAAACTTATGAGTACTGGCAACTGTTAGCATAAACAAAGTACTGAAAAAAAAAAAAAAAAGATTAAATCATATTAGGTGTTATGAGGCATGCATTTGAAATTTGCTGAAGTGGAAAGAAAAAGATCATAAACAATGTATTAGGTGTAGATGAATTCAGCAAAATAAAATTATTGAAACAAAATTGCTTAGTCTTTTAAAATTCTTGTAATAAGAATAATGTAATGTTTGATGGTCCATGGGTTCCATCCCTTCATTTGTAAGTGCTTATGAGTAAAGCTGCTGAAAAAAAGTTTGAACTGTCAAATTCAGTTCTGAAAATAATTTACATATTAATAGATAGAAGAGGTAGACACTTCTGCACCAAAGAAAACTAATAACATGTTATTTAGAAATGATAGTTTTTACAAGATAAATGAACAGGAAGTTTTACCTTCTTAAAAGGCTTGCAGATAAGAATTAGGGTTAAAAGGTTAGTCCACTCAAAGCTTTTATAGCTCTGGAGACTGGCCAGAGGATTAAATCACCCATAATATTCACATATCTTATTGATAGTTATTGGCAAGATCTTGGCAATTGAGCTTCCAGTTCCATATTATACCTGCCGCAGGCAAACTAGGGACTAGCACTACTTGTCAATTCCTTCTTATGTTTTGTATTAGGCAGTAGGTATTATTTAGAGCATAGACATGCACAGGGGGTGTAGCAGGTGTGCCTGGGCACAACCTAATCACTATGTGTGGTGCCTATTCCCCCTACTGCCCAGGCTCCCCCCCCTGTTTACCTTCCACCCCACCCCGTAGCGCTGCTGATTTCCCTCCTCTCCCTCCGGTGGCTACAGGATATGTTTTAGGATGGAGAGTGGGTGAAGGGGCTAGTAAATATGTAATTTACCCACCACTTCCTTTTTCTAAATGAACACAGTGAACACACTCACTCACTGTGTCCATTCATAACTGAAGCATAGTAAACTATGATTACTATGCTTTGGTTTTGTGAATGAACTGGAAGTCACTCAGCACAGACTGCTTTCCATTCATTCACTGTCCCGTGCAGCTAAGGCTGCAGAAAAGGGCATGTGTGTTTGAGCTTTGGAGTGTACACCCTAATGCAGGCTGCG
The DNA here is from genome assembly GCF_965119305.1 of Pelophylax lessonae. Classification (NCBI taxonomy): domain Eukaryota; kingdom Metazoa; phylum Chordata; class Amphibia; order Anura; family Ranidae; genus Pelophylax; species Pelophylax lessonae. The sequence goes on along the minus strand of NC_138770.1, from coordinate 326,863,897 downwards.
CCCACCTATGATTTAGAGTATATGTGAACCCTAACAATGAACTTCTTGCATTTGATCCTTTTTGTCCCATTTCATCCGTTAAATGTACAATTGAAAATAAATTATTATATCTATTTTTAACACCCTATAACAAAATGACGGCTGATTGGGGGTTATATTGTTCTGACTGGACATCATATGACGTTCTTCAGAACAAGCTGCTTGTGCACGCCCCCAGCCCGGCGATTGGTGGCAGGGTTTTTTTCACTCGGACACATCACATCTCCGATCTTGATAAAGAGCCTATGATGTAGGCTCTTTACCATGTGATCAGCTGTGTCCAATCAGAGCTGATCACAGTGTAAATAGGAAGTGTCAGTTATCGGTTTATCCTCTACTCACGCTAACAGCATGTGAGTAGAGGAGAGCTGATAAGTGGCTTTCCTGACAGGGGGGATCTGATCTGATAATCAGTGCAGTCCTTCAGCAATACATGTCAGTTCCCATCAGTGATGCCCATCTGTGCCCCCCAGTAATACCAATCAGTGTCCACCAGTAATGCCAATCAGTGGCCACCAGTGATGCCAATCAGTGCCCATCAGTGCTGTCTTTTAGTGCCCACAATGATGCCTGTCAGTTCCTCCTCATCAGTGCTGTCTATCAGTGCCCATCAGTGACTCCGATCAGTGCCACCTATCAGTGCCCATCAATGCTGCCTATCAGTGTCCACCAGTGCTGCCCAGGGCTGCTGTTAGGAATGATGGGGCCCCGTACAGCCTACCTGATGGGGCCCCCTTCAACCCCATCCCTGGCCCCGCCTCAAAACAAAATGCAGGTTTGTCACCGTTTACGTATATATGTGCGGGACCAACATGCATGTTTGCAATTACTCATGAACAAGGGGGAATGGGGGCTTTAAAAAGGTTTTACATTTTATTTTAATTATGTTACTTTGTGCAAAGTTGCTGGGGCTATTATGATGCAGGGATGACCAAGATATCACCCTTCCAATCCAGGGACGTGCCAGTGTTCTGTCAGAATAGCGCTACCTATCAGATTCTGCTACCGGAAGTAATATACAGACTAGAACAACTTACTGCGCATGCGTCATGCATTCCAACATGGCCGCTATGCATACCAATAGCTTTCTTAATGACACGAAGCAGCGGTGGACATCTTCTTACACCCACGCAAGTCTTCAATTTTACATTTATTTTATCAGTAAACTGACCTTATAGAATAAATCACAGTATTACATTTGTATTATTATTGTATTCTAGTAAATATAGCGAGAAACCTGCGGCCAATGTGGTGACGGCCACCTTGGTACACCCCGCACTGCTCAGCGACAAACTGATTATATAGTGAAATAGACTGTTCCACTCGGCTGCGGTGAAATAGTCTATTTCAGTATATAAGGTGAGTTTACTGCTAAAATAAATGTAAAACTCCAGACTTTCGTGGGTGTAAGAAGATGTCCGCTGCTGCTTGGTGTTCTGTCACATTAGGAAACCTATTGGAACGCATAGTCGCCATGTTGGAACACATGGTGCATGCGCAGTAAGTTGTTCTTTCCGAATGCCACTTCTGCTAGCAGAATCTGATAGGTAGCGCTATTCTGACAGAACACTGATACATCAATGGGCGGGAAGAGGTTAAAGGGGAGTGGTTTGACTGCACATGTTTACTGTCCCCCAAACACAAGTTTAAAGTAGCATCTCACTGTGTCCTATGATCACCAGCATGAAAATCACACAGGCTACAGGTGCCCTGTCACAGTGTCATATGGATGCTGGGGATGCTGACTTTGTTATGCAGTAACACTCACTACAGTCATAGCTTAAAGTCAGCATCCCCAGCATTCATGTGACACTGTGACAGGGCACCTGTAGCCTGTGTGATTTTTATGCTGAGATCATAGGACACAGTGAGGACTCTATCCTCTGTTCTTCACTCACTGTGTCCAATCCAGCCACGCTGTCCTCCTGCTGTTCCCTGTCAGCTGCTGAGCAATCTGCCTCCGTACATGATCACACTCTGCACTTGAGTAAGGGGAGGCGGGGCTGAGCAGAGAATTATTGTATCCCTCCGCCAGGCAAAGCAGTGGACAGCAGCAGCCAGGACTATATTGCAGCAAATCACCATGGAACTAAATCCTATGTATACATGCGACCCGAAAATGGAAAAAAAGTCCCGCCACTGCACTCACTTCCTGGGCCCTTCTGCTGTCATTATAGGGCCCAGGAAAATGTAATTACACCCCCAAGAAATTACAAATTAGGAAAAGGTTTAGAAAAAACGATTTTTTTTGAACATGCAGAAATTTACTGTGATGCTGCCCGGGCCCCTTGTAGAGCTGATGGAGCCCGGGCCCGGTACAACAGGGCTGGTTGTACTGCCCTATCAGCGGCCCTGGTGCTGCCTATTAGTGCCTACTCATCAGTACCCATCAGTGCCACCTCATCAGTGCTGCCTCATCAGTACAGCCAATCAGTGCCCGTCATTGCAGCCTCATCAGCGCACATCAGTGAAGGAGAAGAATTACTTATTTACAAAATTTTGTAAAAGTAGCTAAGAACGACTTAAAAAAAAAAAATTGCAATCTTTTTTTATTTGTTTAGCAAAAAATAAAACAACTCAGTGGGGAATAAATACCATCAAAATAAATCTCTATCTATCTCAAAAAATGCTAAAAAATGTGTTTGGGTACAGAATTGCATGACCGCGCAGTTATCATTCAAAGTGCAACAGCGCTGAAAGCTAAAAATTGGCCTGGGCAGGAAGGGGGTGAAAGTGCCCTGTATTGAAGTTGTTAAAGTACAGTAAATAACATATTGATTTTAGCAGAAATACAGCACTGTCTAGTGTTATGTGCACTGTGCAATTTTATCACAGTGTTATCAGAAAGTGTGTTAGGACTACATACCCCCCCCTCGTGTTATGTAGTCTGAGTACTCTTTCTGCCCTAGACAATTCTGTTCCTACATAGATACACTGCAGTGAGGGAACATTATCAGGACACAAAGTATGTTACTGGCAGGATCACCAGATAAAAAAAAGGAAAAAAAAGCATTACAAATGAAATATACCTCAGATGCCACAAGGAGTGGTAAAACGCAACATGTAGAAAAAGCATAAAGAACGCTAACAAATCGTATAGGGAGATATTAGGATCAAAAGACGAGAGGTTTGGAACTTTGAATGAAGTTCATGGATAGCCCAAGTACTTCCATCCCTTATTCAATGGGAAAAGAAAAAAAGAGTGGGACTTTAAATGAGGGGGGCAACTAACAATGAATAATGAAACCTGGAAACATAGGTTCATTAACAACAAAAGGAATAATGTCAAACCAATTGTTTATTCAAAAGTATCCACAAAGTACGCATATTAGCAAATACATCAAATAGACAAAATAAAATCATATGATCATCAAATAGAGTAGCAGAAGCTGGTTACATGCAGGTCCTGTTGATTGTAGATATATAAAGTGCAATAGATAACAATTGTAATGCAAGCCATTATATGATTATATAATTTGCATCCTAATAAGCCCGACGCGTTTCGTGAGATACAACCCACTTCTTCAGGGGCAGGAGCAATTAATTGTATCTATAAATATAATAAGATGGTCAGCAAAGTTAGAATATAATTGGAAATCTATTGGAAAAGATAATACAGGGGGAAAAAGAGAAGGGGAGATCCCCCCAGATATAAGTAATCCCCTTCTCAAAATGACCTTGCGAGGCCAGCTCAAAATATTTAGAAGTAATGCTTGGGACTGAAGGCTGTATGAATACATCCATAACGGAAACTGTGGGAGTGCAAACAATAGCACAAGCATGTAGGAGAAGGCCATATAAGTCTCAAATGTGGAAAGTGGGATGGTATAAGTAGCAGTACATCAAAAGTTCTGAAAATAAAAAACAGTATTGTAGTAGAGTATAAATGCATATGTACATGTTGCCACAAGGACATATTGCAGTATAAATGACTGCTAGTCTTGTACCCAGAAACCAAGAAGAGGCGTAGACACAGTGCGCTGGTAAGTGCATGGTTAAAGAGGAAGGGGGTGAAGCATTGTGAATAGAATTGAATTTAAATAGAGTGGAATACAAGTACTGATAAAAGAGCGCACATAATTAAAAGTGTCCTTGGGAGTGTGAAGGGTCATACCAAATACCTAGAAAGCCCCCTGAGGAAAGAAATAAATAAAATAGAATACCAATAAAGGTGGAAAGATCGAAGAGAAATGTGAAAATTAAAAAAGGATGTCAAACACTGTTACCTATTGATCCATAGTGATTCCATGATAGAACAAAAAATATCAGTATACCAAAGCATGAAGTAAAATGAAAAGTGTGATCCTCCAAAGTAAGGTATATATACCTCTACATGATTGACTGTGTGCTTCCCAGCGTCACGCAAATGCTCCATACAAGGGAATGCCGCCTCACCAGTGCGGCAGGAGCTGCTCGAGAAAAGGCACCAAAAACCCTCGCAGTTGGAGTGTTAGAATGGAAAACTGCAGGCAATAGCTACTCTATTTGATGAAAGTGTAGGGGGAGAAACTGCGCTAATATCTAAATTGGTAGCAGCAACTTAACATGTGACAAACATCAAAAACTGTAAAAAGGGGGGAGAAGCTGCGCTAAAAGCAGCGCAGCTTCTCCCCCCTTTTTACTCTATTTGATGACCATGTGATTTTATTTTGTCTATTTGATGTATTTTCTAATATGCATACTTTGCAGATACTTTTGAATAAACAATTGGAGAGATTAGGATCAGTTAGATAACTGTACTTTCATTTAATTTTTTTATTTTTTTTTGTCTCTGTAAGGCTTCTCTTTAAACTGGGCTTTTATTGTATTTTATTGTATTTCAGTGGTTGGAGGAAAGAAGTTAGCACCGTCTATGTCCTGCATAAAACCTCAATCTTTGCTCTTTGTTGCTAGCAAAGTTGTGCCTGGTCTTGATATTTAAAATTGTCCCACTGCTGGCAATTTTTACACAGCAGTATCCCCTGTGGTCTCATAATTCTTAATGAGAGCTTGATGGAAATTGGTCAGCGAGAGGAAAGTTGTGCTTTAGTGGGGAAAGGGAAAGCCACATCTACCTACTGCCCAATTTCTATCTGCCATTCAAAGTGAGCCTATCACAGACCTTTTACTATTTAAAAATAAGCACTTATCACTGGTAAAACTACTTGAAACTGAAATTCATAAGACTGGAGTGCTGATGTATGTAAACCAAGGTAACTGTAAAAAGAAAACATCTATTTCACTTTAAGGCCTCCCCCAAGCATGCTATTTAAAGGGTAACTCGACTTTCGTGGGGGAAAAAAAAATTGAAAATAAAGAAAAATAATATAGTGTATACAATTGCGACACAGATCATATTGTGATTGAATGTTATTAAAAATTACTATTCCTTTTCAATCTGCAGCTCTGTATTTTTCTGGAAATGCAATGCGATATGGCTACCTGGAGGTTTTCTGTACAGAGAATGTGTACAGAACACTCCCCAGAAACATATTTTTCTGCTTGTGTGACTGATTTTTCCAGAAGTCTGCCCTAAGTTACAAGTCAGATATCAGGCATCCCCTGCAACAAAATGTCATTTTTGGTGAGATACATCTAATAGGAAATTACGTCTAAAGGGATGAAGGTCCAGCAGCTTTCCTTGTTAGAGCGCTGCAGGTGCACAGCTGATTAATAATTATGAAACCACTCCCATTAGACTCACTTTCCCACATGGATGCAGACAAACACATGGATTTCTTCAGAATAGGAGGAGGAACAGTAGGGTATACCTGTCTTAAGGCCCCCCTTTTGCTTATGGGATTGTGGCAGTTAGCAGTTTTAAGGCACCCCGCTGTATAAAACAGTGGGAGAGTCTGTGATAGGTTAGAGCAGGTCAGCTGACCTGGAAAATTCTAGAAGGTTAAGATCCCCTAACATGAAAGATCAGCTAAGGTCAGATGACCCCCTGAAATGTTCTAGAATTCCTGGGGGTCTCTATAAATAGGGTCAGTTTGTTAGATCTGGGGCCAGTCTCCTGAGGAGGATTGTCCAGCGGAACTTGGAACTAAAATACAGGGCAGAGGAGCTATAATACTTCTGCTTGCTTTCCGTCTTCAGCGGCATGAAGACTCCCCTGCGACAGTTGTTAGAGAGGGTTGAAGCGGAGAAGGGAGAAGAATGGCTACGGAGCTGCCTCACATTACCTGCGAGACTCGGGGATGGAGAAGCAGCCGCTGAAGATGCCGAGGATGAGATGACCCCGCCAAAAGCGGTTGGCCTCCAGGATGAAGAGGTGAAGTTGTTTGAGGGCTTTCCACTTCCAGGACAAGAAGCTGTTATGGCTTCAGGAGGATGGAGCTGAAGAGGATCAGCCTGAAAAAAGGTGGCGCATTCGGCGCTGAAGGTCCAGCCCATCCCTGCCCAGGAGGGTGACAGCTCGCAGGGCCAAACCAGCCCCTCTGAATCAGCGGCAGCTGGCTTACAAAGGCAGCAAGGGTGGAGCCATTTGGAGGAGGGCTTTCAGGGAAGACCTTCCGAAAGTGAATCCTTATGCCCTAGGCAATGAACGAAGCCGAAACCGGCAATGGAGGAGAGACGGAGGGACACAGTATCAGCGATCCCCAGCAGTTCTGCAATGTCGTCTTCATCTGAGCATCTGCTTCATCTGACCCTTATTCTATTACTCCAGCCTGTGGGACTGAGAGATTCTACTGCTGTCATTTGTTCAGCTGCTAGTATTTTCAACTCTGTGGGTTTGACTCCGTCTGTGGGTTTTCTGCCTTCTGTTAAAGAGACCGTGCCTGCAAGTAATGCTATTGGGGTACCAGAGACTTGTTTGAAAGAAACAATGCCATGTTTGTTATTATCTTTGGAATTCCATTTACCATCCAATGTTAAAAATAAGATATGGAGGGGCATATTTGTGGATATTTTATCATTATTACTGTCTGTGAAACATTTTTTTGCAAAATCTAAAAAAATAAATAAAACAAAGGAAAGGGGCTGACCTTTAACCAAGTCTTTTGCGAATTGGTTACAAGGTGTTTGTATATATGCCAGTGTATTTTGTGAAATATATCCTGGCAGAAGCCCGGGTCTCTTTTAGCATATTGACATTATTCAAGAAGCATATAGAAAATTTGGTGGTACTCATATGACGAGGCTTTTCATCAAAAATTATCGGTATACCCGAGTTTACAGTGGGGTTTCAAATATGTAGGTCTTTGGCCTAATATTTTCCTTCCAGAGAAACCCAATTTTTCCAGGTCCAGTACAGGTAATGTGTCTACACCTTCGACTGTTTCCTACAAAAAAGGCATATGCTTTGCCTTTAACGATAGCCAATGTAGATGGCCCTCTACGTGTAAATACAAACGTGTGTGTGCTCTGTGCTGGCTCGCATCTCGTGTCCAAATGCTATCTTAAAATGTCCACAGTGTCCTAGCAACAATCTAATGAAGATTTTTTCACAAAAGCAACCACGTCGGTGAAATTGGCAAGCATGTTTCCTTGGCCTCAGTTCAGGGTTATCCAAACTGACGGACAGCGGATCTTCTATTCAACAGTTTTTCTAACATTTTTTTAATTCCTCCCTTTACTGGGCAAGGATGTGCTATGGTGAAACATTTAAAATCAATCCCTGAATTTCCTCTAGTGGTTCATGAAAAATTGGACATTTAAATTTCAGAAGGGAGGATTTCTGGTCCTTTTGACCATCCTCCTTTTGCAAATTTTGGTTTATCCCCTTTGGGGCTATTTCCTAAAAAAGAGCTGAATACTTGCCGTCTAAGTAATGGTCATCTCTAAATGATCAGATTGATAATGAATTAGTCTTGGTCTGGTACGCATCTTTTGAGAATGTGGTACAAATAATGAGGTTGTTAGGCGTAAATGCTAAAGTGGATATAAAATCTGCTTTTAGGCTCCTGCCAAATCACCCACTTTGTTTTAACTCGCTAGGTTTTCATTTTCAGGAAGAATTTTACTTTGATAGATGTCTGCCAATGGGGTGTTCCCTCTGTTGCTTTTATTTTGAGGAATTTTCTACTTTTCTTGACTAGGTGATATCAAATAGAGCTGGCTTCCCCTTTTTGCTACATTATCTTGATGGGTCCTCCAAATTCATAACAATGCTTTACAATTTTAAATATCTTTTTTGATACTTGCAAGGTATTTGGCATTCCGTTAGCTTTTGAAAAATGGTCTGGCCGTCTACATGCCTTGAGTTTTTTGGCATAACATTAGACACAGTGCATAGGGAGTTCAGACTTCCTCCGCAAAAAGTTAAGAAAAAGTTGTTTTGCATTTGCGCAAATAAATGTGGTTTTACAGTACTTTACTATGAGTATCATTCTGTTTTATTGAGCTTGGGGGATAATAGAGCTGCCCCAAGAGTAATATTGTGGAGATCTGATCAAAGACGCTAAGAGGCCTGGGATTCACAACACCAGATACAAGCGTGCAAAATGATATTAAATCAGAATTGGAGCTTCAGGAAAATGGCACCCAATCGGGCTATATATAAGTTGGCACGGTATATCCCCCTGAGAAAGCCACGTGACCCTGTGGCATAACGCATAGGGGAGGGGTCAATATGTCGTCACGCTGAGGCGCGCATTGTGAACATACTGTGGAAATACTGTCTGATTGTCATATACCCACACTGTGAGGACTAAATGCTTTTTACCGTTTGGTGCACTGTAAGCACCAGGAAAATGTGAGTGTTTCATATTTAGTGTTTAATAAACAGGTTGTTTTAAAAGATAAAGCACTATGTCCAGCTTTCTCTCTTTATGATTTGGGTGTATAGAGATAAGTGTAAGAGAAGGAGGATTTTAAATTCAAGATTGCCACCAAATCAGTGAAACAGCATAAAACAGATCCCCAGAGAGAAACAAATGTGCATATAGACCATTAGTGGATCTTATCCCCCCAGGTGAGGTCACATCGGATGAGGGGATTATCACTAATGTATGCGGATGATTGGAGCACATAGTGGTGAACACTAATTGAGGAAGCAGTCGTTTGGATACTGTATGTGAACACAAGCCTGTTTTTTTATGAAAGATTGAGCATATGCAAGCAAATTCATACCAAAGGACACTTTATGGACTGATGCATTGTTTGTTTTATTCTGTTTTGTTTATGGTATATTTGGTTTGATATGATATGCTGATTCTGAAAATTTCTATGCAAACATATTTAAAGGGATACTAGCACATTAGCATTTGGGAGCACGGCACCACTTTTTAATATCATTTTGCACATTGATACACATTTAGAGAGTGTGTATAGGTGTGCGCGATCTGCTTTGTAAGCTTTTAGTTTTGTAGTCTTATAGCACTCAATAGCACAACATAGCAGCGGGTAAGTACACCCATTTTTAATTACCAGATACAAGCGTGTTTGACCCCCAGACGGAAAAGCTAAGGGTCAATTTTCTCTGGTGAGTGGGGATATGAGAGGGAAGTGTGGTACACTTTACAGCATGTTTAAATCAAGCACTTCAGCACCTTCATATGAATTTTGGAGCACTGAGCACTTTATATTAGAGCTTTTGAAAGACTTTGATTTTGTATATGTTTTTCATATTTTTTTGAGCACATTACGTTATATGATTATATGTTTTGATTTGCAAGCACTGTATTATTACAATTGGTATTAAATGTAATCTGTATATAAACCAAAAATAAAAACCACTGCCATATTTTATCCAATAAATATGTTAAATAAGTGAATTTGGTTGTGTTGTGTTTGTCCAGGCATTACTGCCTGCGATCCCTTAGGAGGAAAAGGAGGGTATTCCTGTCTTAAAGTGATTGTAAAGTCTGGTTTCTTTTTAAAAAAAAAACAAACAAACAAACATGGTATACTTTCCTCCTCTGTGCAGTTGGTTTTGCACAGAGCAGCCTGGATCCTCCTCTTTTCGGGTACCTCGTTCCTGCTCCTGGCCCCTCCCTTCTGTTGAGTGTCCCCAAAGTAAGCAGCTTGCTATGGGGGCAATTGAGCTGAGCTGCAGCTCCGTGTGTCCGCTCAGACAAGGAGCTGCCGTTCAGCCCTGCTCCCCTCTCTCTCAGGCAGTCAGGGGGGAGAGTCCCAGGACAAACGAGGGACTCATGGCCATCGATGGATAGAGATGGGGCACAGGTAAGTATTAGGAGGGGCTGAGGGGGGCTGCTACACAAAGAAGGCTTTTTCTCTTAATTCAACCTTCTTTGAACTTACAACTCCTTTAAGGCCCCCTTTTCCTCATTGGATCATGGCAGTTAGCAGTTTAAAGGCCCCCCCTCTGTATAAATCAGCGGGAGAGTCTGTGATAGATTAGAGCAGGTCAGCTGACCTGGAACATTCTAGAAGGTTAGGATCCCCTAACATGATAAATCAGCTAAGGTCAGATGACCCCCGGAATGTTCTAGAATACCTGGGGGTCTCTCTAAATAGGGTCAGTTTGTTAGGTCCAGGGCCAGTCGCCTAAGGAGGACCGTCCATTTGAACTTACCACCCCCCCCCTTTCCCCTTCCCCTGTCGCAGCTTTTTTATGTGGTAGCATCCATCTTGTTTGATATTAAGAGTAGACAGTTTTAAATAAAATTGAAGTCTGATTATTTATTCAGCTTAAGTCTTAGTGGCTGAGCTGTCTTTCAGAAGTTTGGTATATGAAGTTATTTTACTGCTAAGTTAAAGCTATATATGGTCAATTGATATATAATTTAAGCTGTATGTAAACCACAAATTAAAGCTGCGGCCAAATTTTATCCAATAAATATGTTAAATAAATTAATTTGGTTGTGTTTTTTTTTTTATGTCCAGGCATTACTGCCTGCGATCCCATAAAAAAAAGGTAGGAATCTGAAACAAAGTTTGTTAAAATCCTTGCAATGTATATAGATCACCCAGAGGGGAATGTTTTTTCTCAACAAAAGTGGAGTTATGCTTTAAAGGATTTGTGTATTTTCAATGTTGCCAAAGAAGCTGCATGAAAAGACCCATTGCCTGCAGTATGGTATTATGGCATTGAAAAAAAAAAAAAAAAGAAAAAAAAAAAAAAAAAGATTTTTGCATCAGTCCAAGTCCCCTATGGCAGTGTCCAACTTTTTATGCATTTTCCATACATTTTTATTGTTTATTGACATAAAAAAAGAAAGTAATAACTGTTGTGGTTACATATGATGAGTGGGAACTACATTCACAGTATACAGAAGTATAAGGTAATATATGTGAATATGGAAAATTCAAACAATAACTGTACATTTATAATGGGAAATTAAGGAATCACATGAAATCCTAAGTGGTTATTAATACAAATCATATGGAATAATAATGAATGATAATACATTTTTCAGTGGGGAAAATACATATTTGATCCCCTGCAGCTTTTGTAAGTTGAAAAATGAAAAATATAGGCTATGTGGAACTTTGAGTGAGACACCAGCAAGTAATGCCCAGCGTCTCCATCCCTGTATCAGAAAAACTGAAAGTTGAAAGGATTAAAAGAGGTGCATGGAAGCCAGCCAGCCCCCAGTCTGATGTACTCACCCTCCAGTCTGCCACCAACCAAGTAGACCTGTCTCATGATATAAATAAAGAACAGGGGTTTAGTTGACATGCATTTGCAAACACATGTGTAAGCTGCAGGGCCACTACATGGCACCCTGTGTTACCTGCAGTCCTAACACTTTGACTCCACAATGGAAGCACATGGCTGCTAATGGATAAATGGTAGACAGGTGGAAGGGAGGCAGCCCAAACCTCCCCCAACCTGCTCCCATCTATGACTGGTCTAATATATCAAAAATCTAATAGCGATGTTGTAGTGATGGTACAAACTGAAAAGGACCAGCTGAGAAGGATACACCTCCATGCCCTTGGCAGATGCAGTATAAAACACAGATTGGGACTTTATATGAGGCATTGGCCTGTAAAGCACAGTGCCTCCATTTCATAAAATATTTGGGACTTTAAATGAAACACAAGCAGGTCATTCTATTGGTCTCCATTCCTGTATATGAAAAACTGAGGTCAGATCAGACTGCATCCACCAAAAACGCACGGTGGGACTTTAAATGAGGCACCAGCCTGTAGGCAAGGCATCTCCATCCCTGGTTACATGAAAAATATAGGCTATGTGGGACTTTGAGTGAGATACCAGCAAGAAATGCCCAGCGTCTCCATCCCTGTATCAGAAAAAAATGAAAGTTGAAAGGATTAAAAGAGGTGCATGGAAGCCAGTCAGCCCCCAGTCTGATGTACTCAAACACAAGCAGGTCATGCTTGGTTGGTGGCAGACTGGAGGGTGAGTACATCAGACTGGGGGCTGGCTTTCATGCACTACTTTTAATCCTTTCAACTTGCAGCTTTTGTAAGTTTGCCCACTTACAAAGAAATTAAGGGTTCATATTTTTTCATCATAGGTGTATTTTAAATGATAGAGACAGAATATCTACCAAAAATCCAGAAATAACACATGTTTTAAATTGAAGACAATGTGTTTAACCATCTTGAATAACCGAGAATGGTATAAATTAATTTCAAAAGAAGAATCAATTAGACTTCAAAACAACTTTGTAAATCTAATATTAGACGCATACCAGAGAGGAATTATTGATAAAACAATATATGAGACATTTACAGTAAAAAACCCACGTATACCCACCTTTTATGCTCTACCTAAGACCCATAAAAATCTTGAGAATCCCCCAGGAAGGCCCATTATTTCTGGTGTGGGCTCATATACAGAACCAACCAGCCAATTTGTCGACCTATATTTGAGACCCCACGTTACAACTCTACCCTCCTATGTACAGGACACATCCCACTTATTGAAACTTCTTGAGGATTTACAAGTCCCCCCTGGTACTATCTTAGTCTCTATTGACATAGAGGCCTTGAATAGTAGTATTCCCCATAAAAGGGGATTAGAAATCATTAGGGAATTCCTACGGGAACGCCCTTTGGAGTCACGTAAGCAGAACAGATTAGTCTTGGATGCATTATCATGTATCCTGACCGGGAATTTCTTTATGTTTGACGAGTCCCACTACCTCCAGGTACAGGGAGTAGTGATGGGGACCTCATGTGCCCCATCCTCCGCTAACCTGTACCTGGGGGGGTGGGAACGTACAATTTTTTCAGACGATTCAATGTCGTCCTATTTCTCCTCGGTCCTCCTCTGGCTCCGATACATAGATACATTATGATTTACAGACCATTCCATTCTTAGATATTTAGATCTACATCGAAGCAAAGGGAAAGATAGGCACAACTTTATATCGTAAGCCGACAGCAGGCAACACAATTTTGCATGCTACAAGTTCCCACCCTAAATCTTTAATCCAAAGTATCCCATATTCTCAATTCCTGCGTTTACGAATCTGCTCTAACCAACAACACTATCAAGAAGAGGCGAATGCCTTACGCGATAGACTTTTGCTACGCGGCTACACAAAAACATGCCTTCGAAAAGCCTTCAACAAGGGAACAGGGAAGACCTGATATATAAACAACAAACCAAAGCTAATGCAGATGTGGTCCGTTTAATCACCCCATTTAACAGACAACATGGTATTATTAGGCAAATATTACAACAGAACTGGCATCTACTGACTAATGACCCCATATTAAACAAAGATATTCAAGAGCATCCTGAAATTACTTTTAAAAAAGCCAGGTCCATTAAGGACAGATTGACTAAGAGTCATTTCAGGGAGGGTGGTAAGTCAGAAATAGAAGAAATGAAAGGTACATGGAACTGTGGCAAGTGTAAATACTGTGATTGGATCTATGAAAACCAGTCCATGTATCTATGGTATGGTAGATTACACTCCATTTTACACCATGTAGATTGCCAAACTATAGGCATAGTCTATATCATGTACTGTACGTGTGGGGCCTACTATATAGGGAAGACTGAATGCCAATTTTGGAGGAGAATAAAAGATCATATTGGCTATGGAAAAAATAACCTGCTACTAACCCCAATAGGCAGACATTTGGGGGTATATCATAAGAACGATACCTCTGTGATAAAATTTGCAGCTCTCGAGAGGATCTTAGAGAACCCCCGCGGGGGAGAATTCGACAAGATCATCTTACAGAGAGAAAGTAGATGGATATTTAGTTTGCAAGACACAAAACACCCTGGCTTGAATGACGCCTTAAGTTATAAATCATTTCTGTGACGGAACTTTAAATCTACTGGTAAAAGTAGCCCCATATCACAAAAAAATCAATAAATAATAATAATCTCTAATACTCTGACTTCCGCCTGATATATACAAATTACTCTCTTATTCTTCTCTCTTTTTGCTTGAGTGAACTAGTTATAAGAAATGAGAGATATATCAGGCATAGAACAATTTATAAGATATATATATAGATCCTTTCTGCAATCCTTATGTCCATTGAAAACAAATACAGAATATCCATCTGTTTTAGTCGGTCAAAAATATCCACCCTTTTGTTTTAAAAGGGTGGATATTGAATTTATATTCTGCTCTGTAACTATATTAAATCCTTGTACTAGATTTATACAAGTATCTACTTATAACTGTACAATGCTCTTACTATGTAATGTATAAAAGATGAATAATACATTGCAACTGGTTAATCGTGTAATGTTGTGCTGTGTTTTTGTGTATGTCATTTGGAAGAACTCCCACTGGGTGGTGCTGTTCTCTTTTCGGGCGGGCATATGCGCTTTTGAGAGGAGACAATCGATTTGGATGTCCTCTCATATTCGGGAGGGATCGGACTTATCCGGCATATCTCTGATTGGCCGGTGCCCGGTCACCGCCTTGCACTCGTCACTTCCGGTTTCGGAAGTCCAGTGTTTTGAAGCGTACACGCCGCCATCACTAGGCAGAGGCGTGCTGACGCCCGATGTAGCGTCACCGGGGGAAGTTCCGCCCCTAGACGCTCGGCTTGTGATTGGCGGTGGGGAGGGCGCCGTATTTAAGGATCAGTCCCGCCAGCCACTCAATATGGCGGCGGGACTCGTGGCAGACATTCAGCAATAAGGTAAACTACATAAGTCCTCTCTCGATTGAACGTCTATCTTATAGTGGACACACCTAATGGGCTTATGCCATTCCTACAGGACAGAACATCCAGGGAGCAAGACTACTACTATTCCATTTATATTGGCCGGATTGGATGCTTGCGGTCTGATAGGTATTATTTTCAATCTATATATACTAAGTTATTCTAAATGGCACCTTTGTTAAATATTATCTCTAATTGATACATCATGTCTCTTGATTAGCATTCTATGTGCTATCACGAGTATATACTTATAATATATATATCATATACCTTTATTTTAACAAAGGCAGCTACTAATTCAATTATTTTGGCCCTCTAGGCTTAACAGCCCTATGGGACCTAATTGGAAGAGTAATAATATCCCCCTTCTCACCAATCTGGGCCCGAGAGACTGACCAATATATATACCCTAAGGGCTGATATCTTTGTCAACCCTAATAAAGTAATTCTTTATGAAGCTTCCTCCCTGTATCACTGTGAAGCCCACTCTTATTACAGGTAAACGAACGCTCATATATTATGCCTTTTATTTAGATTTTCAATACTTCTCCCTCCCTGAACTGTGGATGACACCTAGGCGCCCTGTCCACCATTACGCCCATAACCATAGATGTTTTGAGGTAACTGATATCATTTTAAAAGTATGATGCCTTATCTAAAAATGTCTTTGACCAAAACTCTGGAATAATACATCTACCTTCCATTCTATTGTAGGGGTTGTTTTGACTTGAGGATTTACCAATCCCGCGGTACATCTATCTGTTTGACCCTACATAGTCAATACCCTATTCTAAATATTCATGCTGAATTGAAATAGGTAATGGTTTGGTAGCACACACAAAAATTAACCCATTTTGACAATAAATGAGCTCCTCTAAACAACATTCTATGTTTCTAGATACTTCAGAATCTACTTATTTAACTATCAGTTCTGCCTCAGATATCCTTAATTGCACCCTCTTTGTCCACCCGGGAGACATTGGCTACACCCTATACAGGTGTGTGTGTTTTTTCCAGTGCCATATACAAGCAATAGTACAAATGCTATTTCTTTGATTACGTTGATATTAACTAATATTTTTTCTATCTTAAGATATCTCTGATGTATAAATGTGGTCCTGAAGAAGCACGCTCCGAAACGCGTAGACCCAAAGATCAGATATGATTATATATTACACTATGTACCCAAATATTGTGAAGTTATAATAACCTACACATTTTTCCCATTTGTCTTTAGCGACTGTATGGGTAAAAAATAGTCATAGGTTATTCGATTTTAAAAATCTCATGTGGTTTGTCATGTGTCTTGTAATTTTAATGAGGACAGTATGTCTTTTTTGCCCTCATTTTTTAACTTTTGGTTGTAATTAATAAAAATTATATTTTATTTTTAATAAATATGTGAGTCGCTACGATTCATTTCATAGTGTGCCTTAGAAAGTCCAGCTATATGTTTTTGTGAAGGGTCAACTGTGATTTGGTTTTCCAACACATGATTCTTCACAATTTCCTTTTTCCCATGTTTTAAATTGAGTTGCAGTTCAGTGAGTAAAATAAGCATTTGATCCCCAAGCAAAACATGACTTAGTACTTGGTGGAGAAACCCTTGTAGGCAAGCACAGAGGTAAGACTTTTCTTGTTGTTGGTTACCAGGTTTGCACACATTTAGGAGGGATTTTGGTCCACTTTTTTAACAGATCTTCTCTAAGTCCATAATAGGGATGGGCCAAATGACCTCCTGTTCGGTTTGCACCAGAACGTTCGAACATTGCGCAAGTTCAGAACCAAACAACAAACCCCTGTTGAACTCTATAGGACCTGAACTGGAAAAATACAAAAATTCCCATTTTGAAGGCTTATATGCAAGCAATTGGGCATACAATGGTTATTTGGGTCCGGGTACTGCCCTGGGGGACATTTATCAATGAAAAAAAAGTTTGCAAAAAAAATTCCTTTCAATATGGTGCTATGGGGGTCCCCTTATTCTGCCCGTAAAGTGGCACATCTGTACTGTGTATAGAAGCTGCTGCAGCAATAATTGCATTTATAAAGCCCAAAAAAATGACATTTTCCCTGCAAGTTTTCTTTATTTTGTAAACAACGGCCTGGGGAGTCAGTCTGTATGATGGTGCCTCAATATAGTGCACTGGGAACAAGATTAAAGATTATTTGGAAAATTCTGGTATCTCTTTCACAGACTTTAGATAGAAGTAACAGGTGAGGAAAAATTGGTCTTTGGGTGTCAGAGGTGCCTTCACACTTTAACTCTATAGAGGTGCTCTTGATGTAAGCAAGAATTTGCCTTGCTGTCAAAACTTGAAATTATATGCACCTGTCAAACGTGTGTGGAAAAATTAGTCTTTGGGTGTCTGTGGTGCCTTCACACCGTAACCCTATAGAGGTACTCTTGATGAAAGCAAGAATTGGCCTTGCTGTCAAAAATTTTAATGATATGCAACTGTCAAACAGGTGTGGAAAAATTAGTCTTTGGGTGTCTGTGGTGCCTTCACACCATAGCCCTATAGAGGTACCCTTGATGAAAGCAAGAATTGGCCTTGCTGTCAAAAATGTAAATGATATGCACCTGTCAAACAGATGCACAAAGAAATTGGCCTTTGGGTGATAACTGTGCCCATGAAACATACACCAAAAAATTTCTTCCAGATGAAATCAACACCCACTACACTAGGCAGCCTAGAAGTCTTGAAGAGATTACACATCCCAAAAACACTTAATCAGCATCATGGGCTTCATAGCTACTGGTAATCCAGTACTGATTCATTTTGATAAATGTCAGCGGGTCCACGGAGTTTGTGGACAGTACCAAACCCTCCGGCTGCACTGAATGCCCATTCCGAAAGCACACTTGATGCAGGGCAGCCCAGCAGCTTAATTGCATACTGGGCAAGTTCTGTCCAGTGGTCTATTTTCATGACCCCGTGGATCGTCAACTGGAAAGCTATCGCTCCTAGATAATCGTCCACCAACTAATGCAAATGCTGCAAATTGGATGTGAAGCTGACAGCCCTGGCTCTGAGGACTAAAAAAATTGTGAAATGCATCACTTAGGTGCCCCCCTTCTCCACCGCTCCTCTCTTGACCAACAGAGGCTTCAAAACTATGTTGCTGCCGGGCACCTGTGATCGCTTCCCGTGAAGAGAGAACGGCAGTCTGCTGTTGTAAACACAGCAGACAGTTGTACTCTCAGTTATTAACATAGAGCTCCTGTGTTCCTCCTATTTAGCAACACAGGTCTCTGTGTTGATTTCACAAGCCCACCCCCCTCATCGTTAGAAAACACCTCTTAGGCTCATATTTAACCCTTTGATTGCCTCTGGGTTAACCCCTTCCCTGCCAGTGTCATTATTACAGTAACAGTGCATTCTTTTTAGCACTGATTACTGTCGTAATGTCACTGGTCCACCCAAAGTGTCAAAAATGTCAGGTAGGGGTTCGATATGTCCGCCACAATGCCGCAGTCCCGCTAAGGTCTCATGCACACTGGACGTTATAAAAACGCCAGTAGCTTTGTAGTGAGTTTTTCAGCGTTTTTCAGCTTTTTTGCATTGGCGTTTTTTAGCATTTTTTTTTGCGTTTTTAGATAAAAATCTCCTCTCTGCTGTTTTAGTAACTCCCAGTTTCCCGCAATGCAATGCTTGCCAGGTAATGCTTGCTGGAATTGCATCGCATGGGTGTTCAGCATGCACCAGTGTGTTATGTTCCATGACCGACACTTTGAAACAGAACCCAGGCTTAACAAAGCAATGGAATCAAAAACATAAAAAGACGCCAGTTAGAAGTGGTTTTTGGTGTTTATCTGCATTAATCGACGTTAGAGCGTTTTTACAGCTGAAAAACGCCACTCAAAACAAACTAGTTTTCGTTTTTTCTTACAGCCAGAAACTGCCCCTGCCAGAAACTGCTGATAACAGCCTATGTGTGTAGGGACACATAGGATAACATGCTGGGGCATTTATTGGCTGTAGAAAAAAATGTTTGACGCCAAAAACAGTAGCTGTAAAAATGCCCAGTGTGCATTAGGCCTAAAAATTGATGGTCGCCACCATTAATAGTAAAAATAAATAAATAAAATTGACATAAATCTTGTAAACGCAATAACTTTTGCGCAAACCAATCAAAATATGTTATTGGGATTTTTTTTCTCTTCACCCTTTACTAACTTTAATCTATATGAATATGTGATATATATTTGCTACTACAATGTAGAGGTTTTTTTTTTATATAAAGAAAATTTTGTATGTTCACATACAGCTGCAAGAAAAAGTATGTGAACCCTTTGGAATGATATGGATTTCGGCACAAATTGGTCAAAAAATGTGATCTGATCATCATCATCTAAGTCACAACAATAGACAATCACAGTCTGCTTAAACTAATAACACACAAAGAATGAAATGTTGCCACGTTTTTATTGAACACACCATGTAAACATTCACAGTGCAGGTGGAAAAAGTATGTAAACCATTGGATTTAATAACTAGTTGAACCTCCTTTGGCAGCAATAAATTCAACCAAACGTTTCCTGTAGTTGCAGATCAGACGTGCACAACGGGTCAGGAGTTATTCTTGACCATTCCTCTTTACAGAACTGTTTCAGTTCAGCAATATTCTTGGGATGTCTGGTGTGAATCGCTTTCTTGAGGTCATGCCACAGCATCTCAATCAGGTTAAGGTAAGGACTCTTACTGGGCCCACTTCAGAAGGCGTATTTTCTTTTGTTTAAGCCATACTGTTGTTGATTTACTTCTATGCTTCTATTGCAACACCCATCTTCTGTTGAGCTTCAGCTGGTAGACAGATGGCCTTAAGTTTTCCTGCAAAATGTCTTGATAAACTTGGGAATTCATTTTTCCTTCGATGATAGCAATCCATCCAGGCCCTGACACAGCAAAGCAGCCCCAAACCATGATGACCCAACCACCATACTTCACAGTTGGGATGAGGTTTTGATGTTGGTGTGCTGTGCCTCTTTTTCGCCACACATAGTGTTGTGTGTTTCTTCCAAACAATTCAACTTTGGTTTCATCTGTCTATAGAATATTTTGCCAGTACTGCTGTGGAACATCCAGGTGCTCTTGTCCAAACTGTAAACTTGCAACAATGTTTTGTTTGGACAGCAGTGGCTTCCTCTGTGGTATCCTCCCATGAAATCCATTCTTGTTTAGTGTTTTACGTATTGTAGATTCGCTAACAGGGATGTTAGCATTTGCCAGTGACTTTCGTAAATCTTTAGCTGACACTCTAGAATTCTTCTTCACCTCATTGGGCAGTCTGCACTGTGCTCTTGCAGTCATCTTTACAGGACGGCCACTCCTAGGGAGAGTAGCAGCAGTGCTGAACTCTCTCCATTTATAGACATTTTGTCTTAGCGTGGACTGATGAACAGCAAGGTTTTTGGAGATACTTTTATAATCCTTTCCAGCTGCAACAATCAGCAGTCAACAATTCTTAGGTCTTCTGAGAGCTCTTTTGTGCGAGGCATCATTCACATCAGGCAATGCTTCTTGTGAAAAGCAAACCCAGAACTGGTGTGTGTTTTTTATAGGGCAGGGCAGCTGTAACCAACACCTCCAATCTCATCTCATTGATTGGACTCCAGTTGGCTGACATCTCACTCCAATTAGCTCTTGGAGATGTCATTAGTCTAGGGGTTCAAATACTTTTTCTACCTGCACTGTTAATGTTTACATGGTGTGTTCAATATAAACATGGAAACATTTCATTATTTGTGTGTTATTAGTTTAAGCAGACTGTGATTGTCTATTGTTGTGACTTAGATGATGATCAGATCGCATTTTATGACCAATTTATGCAGAAATCCATATCATTCCAAATGATTCACATACTTTTTCTTGCAGCTGTATATATGGATGTTGATTATATATGTTGCTCTATTTATGTATGCTTTAAAAGGTATATATATATATATATATATTTTTTTTTTTTTTTTGAGAAAGCCTGCAACACATTTGGATCCTGAGGAAGCCCAAAGTATGGGTGAAATGCGTGAATCCATCGCATTACAGGCTATGCTGCAATGCACCTTCTAGAAACTGTATTCTGGTATGATGTTTTTACTAACTTGCCTTCAATAACATTTTTATTTTTATAATCTGTATTTTATCTAATTGATACTCTTGGGCACAAATCCCCATCCACCTCGTCCACCTGTAAGATTTGGTTTACTTTTGCCATTTTATTCTCAGGGGACTGTGATGACATTTTTCTTTGATAGATAATTACTCTCCACCCAATTTGCCGATAAAGTTTCATGTTTATACTGTAGTTCATAGTTTTCTTTTCCTCTAAACAGTGTTTTGTTTTAATAGCAAAAAATATGATGCACTCAGACTTTAATGGGAGATATATATATATATATATATATATATATATATATATATATATATAATATATATCCATACTTCAAACATGCATGGGGAAAATGCACCACAATAGAATGTGTGTACCTTTTTTTTTTTTTTTTTTACAGCCAATTGTCAAGTCACTACACTGGGACTATACTGCTACAGGTTTTTATCTGGATTATCGAGTGTTCTTTCTGTGTTTCCTGTTGGTTCATTTTCCACCTTGTGCAATATAGAACAATGATTCAGGCTTACCAATCATAAGAGATAATTTTAATCGCAGGAAAGTGATTTTTAGGGAAAGCACCCTTATTACCTGAGACATTGTGGGGGGGAGGGGGGAGAGCGGGGTTTGCTGAAATTACGGCATGCAAAATCTGGTGCAGCTCTGCAACCAATCAGCTTTCAGTTTTTTTTTCAATCAAATCTTAATTGAACAAGCTGAAGTTAGAAGCTAATTGGCTACCATGCACAGCTACACCAGATTTTCCACTCTCCAGCTTTAGTAAATCAACCCCATAACAGAACCAATAACTGTCAGTCCAGGGGAAAATTAAAGATTTTACTTTGCAGCAATATTACTACCAGCATTTTTCTCATTTTCTATTTGAGTTTAGAAGTACATTAGCTTATTGATTCAACTACAAACAACATTAAGAAATATGTATGTAAAAATGTTCATATTGCAAACGTTTTAATTGTATTTAATCTTACTCTGCAGCCTTTGTCCTGTATTATCTACCAAGTGTTGTTAACATCCATTTTTTACTAACCTAGCTTGCAATTTATATTTCTGCCCCTTTAATAAGGCCAATGTCTTCCAAATAGCCATAGATTGAGTTATCTATTAACTTTATTAAACATGAAATTATTTTAAGGTTATTTTGCTAAAAGTGAAAAATGTTGTATCCCTTTAAAATACTTCAAAGAAACCAGAATTCTTAAACAAATGTTGGCAGAATAATGCTACATTGTTGTAGAAGTTCAAAATACATTTCCAGCATACGATTATATTTCTTTATTTAATGTTAAAAGTTTGCTGAAATTTTACATTATAGTAGATAATATGCCCTCCATTAAAATAATTACATATATAGAGATAAGGGAGGCTTGCCAGAGCTATTACATATGTAGAAAAATATGTTTTTTTTTTATAAGACAGTGAGGGATAAAATAGAAGAGCATTTTGAACAATTTAGGTCTAATATTATGTAGTGCCTTGGTTCAAATTAAAACATAATGTTCTATTGAGTGTCCTACATATTGCAACATGGTGTAATCTATGCCATAGGCTTGCAGAAATCTATATTTGGGGAACAAAACAAATAGATGCATTGCCTTAAAATGTTAAAATCCATCATCCTACTGTCCATGATACAGACACATCCAGATGTTTGTAATCAGGCACCAGTTGTGATATGAGCTGCTTTCACCCCCCACACACAAGTAGCAATTTATTTTACTTTCAATCTATGTTATTATATAAAGGCAACATGAACAATACACAATACAGTATCTTCCACTTATTCAAAAAGTAGAAAAGTACAAACATCAAATAAAAATCTGGGAAAATACAGTGTATACAGCCCAAATAAAAAGTATATCAACACAAAACGAATCATAAGAGCAACTACCCTCTTAGAGGGCCCAATAGGAAATATTTTTCCAATGCATTTGAAAAGGCAGGAAGTACTGCTCCTATCATGCACATTTAAGACAACATGAACCAGAAAGAAGAAAGAAAGAAGAAAAAAAGGATTCAGACTGAAGTAAAAAGAGACATTCACCTCTGGAAAGTTATCTAGGCATCGATAGACAGATGCATGTATTGAACCCACGGATTCCAGGTCTTTCCAAACTGTTTAACACTATCCTTCAGGATGCTATCAATCTTGGTTGAATTAAAGCATAACTCCACTTTTGTTGGGAGAAAAAAAATTCCCTCTGGGTGATTTCTGTACATTGCAGGGATTTTAACAAACTTTTTTGCAGATTCCTACCTTTTGTTATTCTATAGAAATCATTGTTTGTTCCTCTGTGCTGAGTGGGTCTAATAGGAGTGGTTTCATAATTATCTATCAGCTGTGGCAGCAGCAGGGCTCTAATGAGGAAAGCTGCTTGGTCTGCATCCCTTTAGACGTGTTCCTATTGGGAGTATCTCACCAAAAATTTGTTGAAGGGGATGCCAGAAATCTGACTTGTATCTTAAGCAGACTTCTGGGAAAATTGGTGAGCCAATCACACAAGCAGGAAATTATGTTTCTGGGGTGTGGTCAGTACACATTCTGTGTACAGAACAACTCCAGGTAGCCATCTTGCATTGCATTTTCAGAACATTACAACAGCTGCAGATTGAAAAAGAAAGGTAATTTTTAATAACATTCAATTACAATATGATTCATGTCGCAATTGTATATGCTATATTATTTTTTCTTTATTGGCTGATTTTTTTTCCCACAAAAGTGGAGTTACTCTTTAAATCATCCCTAATTTATTTGAACCTTAAGACTTTTGTACAGTTGTAGCATTTGCTGGCCATCATTAGTAGCTCCCTGAATGCATTTGCATTTTGCCTGATGTGCAAGGCTAGGTCAGATGGTGCTAATGAAAGATTTTACTGGTCAAAACAACACCACTGTAATCAGACCTAAAAACTGTGCATTTGTTGGATCACATTTTATTTTACACATTGTAAATATGTTAGGTCTGCTACTGAACAAAAAAAACACAAAATGTTTAGCAAAAGATGTCTGCTCTGCTGCCAAAGCAACGCTGAGATGGGTACTACAACTGTCCACCCATACCTGTGTTAGTAAAAATAAAATCTGTTTACTGGAGAAAACCCATTGCTTGTATTTTTCATTTTATCATATTAACACAGCATTAACAATTAACCCCCTGCACACCATCACTCAAATATAACTGACACTAATTCTGAATTAAAATATAGATTCCTAGTTCTTGAGGGATTCTGTATAAAACATATACTAAAATGGAACTTTATTGCTTGCGGAGTGAGTGGCCTCTTGCCATAATGTATGAGAATGCAAAGCATTCTTGCACATTTTGGCACAATAACCTCTATAGCAGGGGTACTCAAATGTAAACTTGAAAGGTCCACTTACAAATTTTCCATTCAGTCCGAGGTCCGGAAAAGTGACCGTCAAATTCCAAATACAGAACGCCAACAACAAAAAAAGGCATTCCCCAAAACTTGCCCCCATCCAATGCAGAGCGACCATTGTGCGTGCCCCCATTAATGAAAAGCAACCAGTGTGCATGCCCCCATTAATGCAGAGTGACCATGTGCGTGCCCCCATTAATGCAGAGCGACCATGTGCGTGCCCCCATTAATGCAGAGTGACCATGTGTGTGCCCCCATTAATGCAGAGCGACCATGTGTGTGCCCCCATTAATGCAGAGCGTGTCCCCATTAATGCAGAGCGACCATGTGCGTGCCCCCATTAATGCAGAGCGACCATGTGTGTGCCCCCATTAATGCAGAGGGTGTCCCCATTAATGCAGAGCGACCATGTGTGTGCCCCCATTAATGCAGAGCGACCATGTGTGTGCCCCTATTAATGCAGAGCGTGTCCCCATTAATGCAGAGCGACCATGTGCGTGCCCCCATTAATGCAGAGTGACCATGTGCGTGCCCCCATTAATGCAGAGTGACCATGTGCGTGCCCCCATTAATGCAGAGCAACCGTGTGTGTGCCCCCATTAATGCAGAGTGACCAGTGTGTGTGCCCCAAATAATGCAGAGTGACCAGTGTGTGTGCCCCCAATAATGCAGAGTGACCAGTGTTTGTGCCCCCAATAATGCAGAGTGACCAGTGTGTGTGCCCCCAATAATGCAGAGTGACCAGTGTTTGTGCCCCCAATAATGCAGTGACCAGTGTGCGTGCCCCCAATAATGCAGAGTGAAAAGTGTTTGTGCCCCCAATAATGCAGTGACCAGTGTGCGTGCCCCCATTAATCTGGACCGCCGAGGTCTGCTTCCTTCTGTCATCAGCGGGGGGGGGGGTTAGAATTGAGAGGATCGGAGTGGCTGTGTTTAGCGCTGCATGATTACAAAAAGCCGAGTACAAGTTCTTCTTACCCGACGGAGAGGATGTCCTACAAAGTCCCGCCTCCTGCACACTGGCTCCTATGATAGACGTCACCAGTGTTCTGTCTATCATAGGTAACAGCCGGCCCAGGAGGCGGGACTTTGTAGGACATCCTCTCCGCCGCAGAAGAACTTGTACTCGGCTTTTTGTAATCATGCAGCGCTAAACACAGCCACTCCGATCCTCCCGATCCTCTCCATTCTGTCCCCCGCTGAGACAGAAGGAAGCAGACCGCTTCGGCGGTCCAGATTTTAATCCGTGTGGGTCCGGAGGCGGCCCGGAGTCCGCCTATTGAGGACCCCGGCTCTATAGTAACCTGTTTCAGCGATGCAAAAACTGGGATTTCCCTTGTTGCTTCTCTTTTGCCAGTCTTCTTTCAGGCTCTAGCATCTTTCAGTGCAATTATACTCACTCAGTTATTTTTTTTTTTTCTATTAAAGAATACCTATATTTATAATAACTTTGATCCTGAATACTCCCTGTTGTCTTCCCCATGAAAGCAACTGATTTTAGATCAACAGGCAACCTCTCAAGAGCTGCCAATACATCAATAGCTCTTCCATCTTTCAGTGAGCTACATCATTCTGGGCAAGCATTAAACTATCTTTATAGGCAATAATGGTAAACCCACTTTTTATAGCCTGGCAAAAAAATTCTACATTAGAGCTCATGAAGAATAATCTGTGTATGTGCAGTACCATGTATTACACTGGCTCACTGGAGGATGGAATTCAATCCAGTGGCCTTTGAAAGTGGCTGTATGCTGAACTGGAGTTCTGCCATTGGGGATGTAAATTACATGGAGTAAGTGACGAGGGCAGTCAGAATTTAAGTCTTTATAAGCATAATTATGTTTTTTTTTTTTTTGTATATACATTTAAAAGGTCTTGATGATCACTACTTTAGGAGTTTTATCAAGGTCAGCTAGGTTAATGCCTTTGACATTCTTCTGACACTTTTATGAGCTTTTTGGGCATTTGCAACCAGCAAGAGTGTTCTATTTATTAAGAAAGTTAAGTGCTTTTGAAAACAAAACCATTTCAGACATTAGTTGCATGTATTTGTATGCAAATAAATATAATATCGCAGTATTTGTTTCCAATTAAATTTAATTTACTTTTTAAAATTAAATAGACACATTTTGACGTGCTTCCTTTAAAACTTCTAAGCCGAATTGTTATCTTTTCAATTGGAATTGTGTTATTAAATAATTATCAAATAATTGGTTCATTATTTACTAACAGCAACTGAATACAAACAATCACAAGCTTATTTTTGTATTTTACCAAAAAGTGTCAACCAGGTAGTATGCATAGAAGAATACAGGAAAAAAAGGATTGCAGGCAAAGTGTTGTGCCCTCTTGCTTTGGATTGTGCTACACATTTGATGTAGATCACTGCAATAAACCAATAAAGGAATTTGGAACTCCATGAGGTGAACTTCAGGACATCTGTTATTAAAAAGCATCATGTTTTACTCAGCGAGCCTTAGCTTTTTCAAGAGCGGCAAGCTGGCACTTGCTATACGTTTCAGAACTTCACTGTTGTTTGCACTGAGTTATTAAATACAGACTTTAGTGTAGAAGTACCAATGTATTTTGTCGTTTGAAGAAAAACTTTAGCTAAAGTATGAAGAAAAAAGTAATAGCAGTTCTCGGCATGTCATTTAGTTGTCAGTATTTTGCCAAAACAGCATTCTGTGAGAAAAACATTGAATTACTCTGAGAAAATGAATTTCCCACTGAGCTCTCCGCAGTAGATATTTGGAAGTCTTTTGTCTTTGTTTAGTAGACAGCTACCTCCAGACCTGATTCAGATTAATACTGTTTCTCTTAAATGTGCAATGCTCAGATGACATCTGATATGTGCTCCATGATGCTAAACATATAATTTATGATAAATGGGATCTGCTATAGATAACAATGAACAATTTTGTCCTGAAAAAGAAAAAGAACAAGGTTTATAATCAGTTTGCTAACTTTGTAGACCAAACTCCATGACATTCCCCACACCTTGTGCAGCAAACCGGACTATTATCATATCTGGTACATTTGAACAGAACAGGTATAGGAGTTTTGGATACCA
Source organism: Pelophylax lessonae (assembly GCF_965119305.1). NCBI lineage: Eukaryota > Metazoa > Chordata > Amphibia > Anura > Ranidae > Pelophylax > Pelophylax lessonae. The sequence continues at coordinate 326,836,275 of NC_138770.1, read as the reverse complement.
ATGTATTTTCCATACATTGAGCAATTTTACAAAACAAATTACATATGTCAACATAGAGATGTGTTGACAGCAAATTTCAGTATATATATATATATATATATATATATATATATAAACCCAATTCCAAAAACGTTGGGACACTGTAGTACAAATTGTGAGTAAAAAAGCAATGGACTAATTTACAAACCTCATAAACTTATATTTTATTCACAATATAATATAGATAACATATCAAATGTTGAAAGTGAGACATTTTGAAATGTCATGCCAAATATTGGGTTATTTTGGATTTCATGAGAGCTACACATTCCAAAAAAGTTGGGACGGGTAGCAATAAGAGGCTGGAAAAGTTAAATGTACATATAAGGAATAGCTGGAGGACCAATTTGCAACTTATTAGGTCAATTGGCAACATGATTGGGTATAAAAAGAGCCTCTCAGAGTGGCAGTGTCTCTCAGAAGTCAGGATGGGCAGAGGATCACCAATTCCCCCAATGCTGTGGCGAAAAATAGTGAAGTAATATCAGAAAGGCGTTTCTCAGAGAAAAATTGCAAAGAGTTTGAAGTTCTCATCATCTACAGTGCATAAAATCATCCAAAGATTCAGAGAATCTGGAACAATCTCTGTGCATAAGGGTCAAGGCCGGAAAACCGTACTGGATGCCCGTGATTTTCAGGCCCTTAGACGGCACTGCATCACATACAGGAATGCTACTGTAATGGAAATCACAACAAGGGCTCAGGAATACTTCCAGAAAACCGTGGCCGTTCGCCGTTGCTGGCTAAATCTCTATAAGGCAAAAAAGAAGCCATATGTAAACATGATCCAGAAGTGCAGGGGTTTTCTTTGGGCCAAGGCTCATTTACAATGGACTGTGGCAAAGCGGAAAACTGTTCTGTGGTCAAACGAATCAAAATTTGAAGTTCTTTTTGGAAAACTGGGACGCCATGTCATCCGGACTAAAGAGGACAAGGACAACCCAAGTTGTTATCAGCGCTCAGTTCAAAAGCATGCATCTCTGATGGTATGGGGTTGCATGAGTACTTGTGGCATGGGCAGCTTACACATCTGGAAAGGCACCATCAATGCTGAAAGGTATATCCAAGTTCTAGAACAACATATGCTCCCATCCAGACGTTGTCTCTTTCAGGGAAGACCTTGCATTTTCCAACATAACAATGCCAGACCACATACTGCATCAATTACAACATCATGGCTGCGTAGAAAAAGGATCCAGGTACTGAAATGGCATGCCTGCAGTCCAGATCTTTCACCCATAGAAAAATTTGGCACATCATAAAGAGGAAGATGGGACAAAGAAGACCTAAGACAGTTGAGCAACTAGAAGCCTGTATTAGACAAGAATGGGACAACATTCCTATTCCTAAACTTCAGCAACTTGTCTCCTCAGTCCTCAGACGTTTGAAGACTGTTATAAAATGTAGAGGGGATGGCACACAGTGGTAAACATGGCCTTTTCCCAACTTTTTTGAGATGTTTTGATGCCATGAAATTTAAAATCAACTTATTTTTCCCTTAAAATTATACATTTTCTCAGTTTAAACATTTGATGTGTCATCTCTGTGGTATTCTGAATAAAATATTGAAATTTGAAACTTCCACATCATTGCATTCTGTTTTTATTCACAATTTGTACAGTGTCCCAACTTTTTTGGAATAGGGTTTGTTTATATAGTATCTCACAAAAATGAGTACGCCACTCACATTTCTGTAAATATTTTATTATATCTTTTCATATGACAACACTGAAAAAATGACACTTTGATACACTGTAAAGTAGTGAGTGTACAGCTTGTATAACAGTGTAAATTTGCCGCCTCCTCAAAATAACTCATCACACAGCCATTAATGTTTAAACAGCTGGCAATAAAAGTGAGTACACCCCTAACTGACAATGTCCAAATTGGGCCCAAAGTGTTAATATTTTGTGTGGCCACCATTATTTTCTAGCACTGCCTTAACCCTCTTTTGGGCATGGAGTTCACCAAAGCTTCACAAGTTGCTACTGTAGTCCTCTTCCACTGTTCCATGACGACATCACTGAGCTGGAGGAGTTGCACTCCTCTACCTTCCGTTTGAGGATGCCCCACAGATGCTCAATAGGGTTTTAAGTCTGGAGACATGCTTGGACAGTCCATCACCTTTACCCTCAGCTTCTTTAGAAAGGCAGTGGTCATATTGGAGGTGTGTTTGGGGTCATTATCATGTTGGAATACTGCCCTGTGGCCCAGTCTCCGAAGGGAGGGGATCATGCTCTGCTTCAGTATGTCACAGTACATTTTGGCATTTATGGCTCCCTCAATGAACTATAACTCCCCACTGCTGGCAGCTCTCATGCATTCCCATCAACATGTGTAACGCTGAGCGCTCCGGTCCCTGCTTCTGGACCGGAGCGCTCGCGGCGTTCGTTCCAGATCCACTCACCTGTGCCCGCTCCGGCTCCCTCCTCCGCTCCCCGCTCATGTGGTTCCTGGCGCGTGCGCCCCTGCACCATAGGGCGCGCGCGCGCCGGTTGTTTGAAATTTAAGGGGCCTTTGCACCAGTAATTGGTGCCTGGTCCAAACCTCCCTTGCTGTTTCCTGTGACCTGTTTCCTGTTTCCTGTGACCTGTTTCCTGTGACCTGTTTCCTGTGACCTGTTTCCTGTTTCTTATATAAACCCACTCCTCCTTCCTGTCCTTGCTGGATCTTGTTGCCTTAGTGCCCTGAGAAAGCGATTTGTGTTGCCTGTGTATCTGACCTTCTGCCGTTTGCCTCTGACTTCGTACCTTTGCCGCCTGCCCTGACCTTCTGCTACGTCTGACCTTGCCTTTGCCTTGTCCTATTGTACCACGCCTGTCTCAGCTGTCATTGAGGTTGAGCCGTTACCGGGGGACACGACCTGGTTGCTACCGCCGCAGCAAGTCCATCCCGCCTTGCGGCGGGCTCTGGTGAAAACCGGTAGTAACTTAGAACCGGCCCTCTAGTACGGTCCACGCCAATCCCTCACTGACACAGAGGATCCACCCCCTAGTGCCGTCATCTGCCGCCAGTCCAGACCCTGACAACATGCTTGACTGTAGGCAAGACACACTTGTTTTTGTACTTCTCGCCTGGTTGCCGCCACACACGCTTGACACCATCTGAACCAAATACGTTTATCTTGGTCTCGTCAGACCACGGGAGATGGTTCCAGCGATCCATGTCCTTAGTCTGCTTGTCTTCAGCAAACTGTTTGTGAGCTTTCTTCTGCATCATCTTAAAAACCATCTTTCTGGGATGACAGCCAGACCAATTTAAAGCAGTGTGCAGCGTATGGTCTGAGCAATGACAGGCTGACCCCCCCACCCCTTCAACCTCTGCAGCAATGCTGGCAGCACTTATACGTCTATTTCCCAAAGACAACCTCTGGATATGACTCTAAGCACGAGCACTCAACTTCTTTGGTTGACCATGGCGAGGCCTGTTCTGAGTGGAACCTGTCTGGTTAAACCACTGTATGGTCTTGGCTGCAGCTAAGTTTCAGGGTCTTGGGAATCTTCTTATAGCCTAGGCCATCTTTATTTAGCGCAACAATTCTTTTTTTGGATCCTCAGAGAGTTCTTTGCCATGAGGTGCCATGTTGAACTTCCAGTGACCAGTATGAGAGAGTGAGAGCAATAACACCAAATTTAACACACCTACTCCCCATTCACACCTGAGACCTTGTAACACTAACGAGTTACATGACACTGGGGATGGAAAAATGGCTAATTGGACCTAATTTGGACATTTTCACTTAGGGGTGTACTCACTTTTGTTATCAGCGGTTTAGTTTGTCGCCATTCCACGGGTGTGCGCAATTTTAAACCGTAACATGTTTGGACATTTTATTCTCCAAAGTCTTTGCTAAAAAATATATATATATATATAATGTTTGGGGGTTCTAAGTAGTTTTCTAGGAAAAAATACTGATTTTAACTTTAAACAAAAAGTGTCCGAAATAGGGCTGGGGCTTAAGTGGTTAAGGGGTGGTGGGCTTTTAATAGAGGGGACCTTCCATGAAAATGTGATGTGATTGCATTATACAGTGTCACTGATATGGTCCTAAAAAATCATACTGTTCAGTAACACCACATACAACTTATAGGCATCTCCCAAGCATTTAGTTTAAAAGACTGGTGGTTTCCATGGCACCCTCAGAGTTGCATTAAAAGTACTATCTTCCCACTCTACAATATTTTTAGGCCTTTTATTGTTAAAATGTTCCCTATGTCCATTTTTACAATAGCTTGCCTATTACCCTTGAAAATGGTAATAATTTATATATTAAGGTTTTGCCCCCCCCCCCCGTCCTCCACCAACACTTTAATTGGTTCACTGCTAAGTCCAGGTTTAGAAGATTTCAAGCAGGCTTTCTTGACCCTCCCACTTCCGTGAACCAAACTTGGGGACATACACTCATCCCTAACACTCAGTTGTAGCATGGTTCAGCCAGCATCTTTAAAATGGCACGGTGCCACTGCCCAGTCTCTAGATGTAAAAGACCCTCATGATCAAATAGCTCTTGGTTCTTTTCACTCACGCAGAACATTTTTTTTTCCCAATTAGGAATAGTACCACTATTGACTGCATGATTCTAGGCAATCTCTCTCTATGTTTTACCTATTCTTGGGGAAAACCTAACATACATTCCTTCACTGGCCAAGTGCTAAGGGCCCGTCATAATAAAAACTCAATTTAAAGGACTCCCTTCATTTCTTCTAGGTAGATAATGGTTTTGCTCTACAGCCAGGCTCCATAAATGTGAGGTATTTTTCCATGTAAGATTTGTTGGGGGATATTTACTAAAACTGGAGAAAGCAAAATTTGGTGCAGCTCTGAATGGTAACCAATCAGCTTCCAACTTCAGCTTGTTCAGTAAGGCTCCTTTCACACACTCCGTCCGTTGGACGGAGTCCGTTTTTCTCAGCGGGGGATCGAGCCGCCGATCCCCCGCTGAGCAGCAGGAGGACAGCTGTGTCTCCGCGCTGTGTGCGGAGACACAGCTGACAGTTCCCCATGCATCTCTATGGGGGAAATCGGATGTCAACGGACCGTCAGTCCGTTCTCACCCTATCCCATCCGATCCGCTGGACGGATGGAAAATAGGGTTTCCATCCGTCCAGATTTGACGGATCGGGTCGGATGTCAGCGGACATGTCTCCGCTGACATCCAATGCCCCATAGGAATGCATGGGGGGACCGTTCAGATCCGCCAAAAAAACGGACAGGCGGATCTGAACGGTCCGCCTGTGTGAAAGGGGCCTTAAGCTTTAACAATAAAAACTGGTAGCGGATTGGTTTCTTTGCACAGCTGCACCAGATTTTGCACTCTCCAGTTTTAGTAAAACAACCCCCTTGTCTTTAAAATGGGAAAGTGTTTTAAATTGAAAACACAATCAAAACTTTCCCCAGAAAAAATAGGGTTAAAGATTTTAAGCAATTTTCTTTTGTAACTCTAAAACCAATGGTGGAATTAGTTTGGAATTTAAATTAAATTATAAAGAAATATTTGAAGGCTGACACACTGGCACCTGTCCATGCTACTTTTTGCTGTCTCAGCAAGGCCATTTAGTGACCTATAAATTACTTTACACACCTTTTCTGGTGAATGACTGCTATTTTGGATGATTAATCTGAAGCGTAAAACTTTAAGTATGTATAAACTATAAAACATTTTGAGCATTGAGGTTGTATATTGTGGAAAAAGTCCACAATGTATCCTACTGATAAGATCTTTAGCTATAGCATGAATGAAGAAAAAAAGACTTGATAAAATAGTGTTATAAATAGATTAAACACAGAAAAGTCTTGATTTATAAAAAAAAAAAACCTATCCACTTCAATTGGAGGTTATTTATTTATTTTGGACCAGAGCAATTTTTACATTTTAGTATGTGCCTATTGATTAGGCTATAACTTTGTCATTACTGAGGATGAATTTCAAGTTTGCCGCTACTGTGATTTTATGACGAATCCCACGTGTGCCAACATGGCAAACAATTGTAGGAATTTATCAGAACAATTTATTTTTAATCATAATGTACTGCCTTGCCTGGTGATGCATACTAGCACATTATGACATTGCCTTGCAGGTTAAAAATAAAAAAGTAGTTTACTACTGCTTTAACTGTGATAGAAAAAGCACAGGGAGTGAAAAAAAAAAAAACATAGGCAGAGATTAGTGTACAGTTTGGAGGCACTTGCAGGTATGATAAAGTAGATGTAAACCCTTACTAAATGCCCTACAGTTAGAAAATGCTGGGTATCTTGAAGAATTTAGGGGTGGGGGAGAGGATTTTTTTTCACCTGTTTTATCCTTTGTTACATTTTTTTTGTTGCTGTTGCCCTGCAGCTCCTTTACAGCCTATTCCTTTCCACATGAAGGGCACATTTCGGAATTGTTGATGGCCTCAATTTTTTTCACAGGCCATTTTTTTTCAAGTGGATTTTTATAAAAACAGAAGGTCTGCTCTATAGCTCCCCACCCTACAAGTCAAATTGCATGCAAAGGCAATTAAAAAAAAAGCAATTATTTTAAAAGTATTTAAAAAAATATATATATTTACCTTACCTGATTTCTGCCACCTATGCTAGTAGGGTGCTCAAAATCCTATGAGAATATACACTCTAGCTCTCTGCAGAGGAACATTATCAGGGAATTTTGAGCACTCAGCTTTTCCAAGAGGCAGCGGTGAGGCATAGTGACATCACCCAAATGAAGTAGAAAGTTGGGGTCGATGTAAGTTTGTTGTTTATTTATTTTTTTTTTTTAGAAGCAGTTTTATATTAAAATTGTCTATACAGGGGATTTGGCTTCGGTCAGTGGGTGGCTTTTGGTAGAGAGGACCTTCTGTTTTCCAGGAGATGCTTTAAATATTGACAGCAGTTGAATTTGCCTGGACAATGTGCATCAGCATAAAAGGTTATAGTTTAATTTGGGAGAACATTTGACAGGGTGATTTACATGCAGGATATGCAGGATATCATAGGAGTTGGAAACAGAGCTTGTGAGGCTTCCCTGCAAGGGTAGAGCTTTAGAGGATACAGTCCACCCCAAACCTGAAGGTTAAATGCATTTTTACCAACTTTTATTCAACAAATGTTATTTTCCTGAGAAGTGGTTCAGCTTGGTATGTATGGGCTCCCTGCCTATTGGAGCACTGTCTTTATCTCTATTGGCACAGCTACCCAAACAGCATTTAAAGGGGAACTCCCCAGTATGCACCAGAGGTATATAAAGAGAATAGACAAAGATGGGTGGTTATCTCCAACACCAACCTCATTACACAACAACTTACCAGTTGCCTGACACTCTGCAGTAATTTAACACATGCAAATTCTCTTCAGTTTTTGTGCAACACCCTTGCACAGCAGGATGGCACTCTAGTTGTCTTGAGAAACCTCTAGATTAGTGATGGTGAACCTTGGCACCGCAGATGTTTTGGAACTAAATTTCCCATGATGCTCAAATATACTGGAGAGTGCATAAGCATCACGGGAAATGTAGTTCCAAAACATCTGGGGTGCAAGGTTCACCCTCACTGCTCTAGATCCATAACTCCTGACACTGTTGCTAGGGGAAACTGCACTTTTACACTGGTGTTGACACTGGAGTGCTGTCAAACCATTTCCTATACAATTGCTACTTCCATGGTCCATGGACTAGACGTGCACCCAGCACAGATTGGATACTTATCTCTCACCTGGAGCGGCATCAACCCCTTTGTGATAGTGTAAACTGCACTTTTACCCCATACCACATTTAGATCAGCACTGCTTAACTGATTCAGGTATATAGATGCTTTGACATAATTAAATATGACAAATTCAGATTCACATCTAACTAACATAACCTGGCAGATAGTTTCATTGACAGTTTCTATACTGACTGTTTTCAAATTTTCAGCAATTTTCTCTTGAATGAAATCCAATCACAGCTGTAGGTGTCGCCATTTAAGAAAACTGTAAATGCAACATCCAACACGGTTGGCTCATCCTTTCCTTTTTGGCCTGAGGCCACAGGGCATACCAGCAGGAGGTGCAACATGAGCCTTGCCACCTACTGGAGGCCAAACTTGGACCCTTCCTGGTTGCTAGTGGTAGCTGCAGACACAAACATGATGGGTAACCCTAGACTTCTGCCTGGCCAGGTTACCTTGTACTGTACCAGGGACAGGGCATTTGGTGACAGCCAATTTTTTTTTAACCTTGGCCCATCACTCATTAGGCTGCCTGATACTTTACCGCCAGAAGGGAAAGTGGCAATTCTGACCAGTTTTCTTTGGGCAATGCTTCTTGCAATCTCTCCAAAAGCGTGATTAGAAGGCAATGTCGTATACAAAAAGATTAGCAAAACTAATTGCACTAGGGCTGCCACAGCACTCCCCTCCTGCTTCTGGACAGCTATTGGTTCGTTCACAACACTAAGAGCTTGCTTGGCTCTGACTGTAGCTGCCAGTCCATGGCAGATTTCTAAACTGGTGAATTCTGTTTGGACATTTGTGATGAAGGGGAGAAAGAAAAAGTAAGTGGAGGTGGATTAGAGGAAGGAGGAGGCGGAGGAGAGGAGCAACTTCTGCAGTATGGCTAACTTGAGTTACAGCTTGTGGGATTGTCAGAGATAAGGAGGTTGGCAGTTATATGATATGGATGCTGCATTTTTGCCACACAAACACTGGCCATGTATGAGCACCAACATGGCCACAAACCCCTTTGGCCTGACTAAGGAACTCTTAAAAGCCAGTTATTATGATGAATTGATTTGCAACTAGGTTGAGGACATGTGCCAGGCAAGGTATGGGTGTTGATAGTGAAAAGTGCAGCGCTAAAACAATAAGACAATAAAAACATCTATGGATAAATGAAAAGTCTATGAATGGCACGCAGTAGTCTTGTAAAAAAGAGGAGAAAACAGTCCAATAAGAAATCCCAATGAAAGTGCTCAGTGCTGATCAGTAAACAGGACACAAGTGCTTGTTCAGTGCAATCCTTCACCAGAGGTGCTAGCCTCTCACCTGTAGGCTGTGAAAAGACAGCCTTAAAAGTACACTCCCAGCAATGTGAAAATCCTGACCAGGACAGCAATCACAGAGGGCATCTCTCCTTTTTGTAAAGGTGTTCACAACGATCCCCATGTAATAGAAAGGGGGCAGACCATAGTGAAATATGTTTCAAACACCACAATTTATTAATAAAACAAATGGACAGCCTCTTACTTCAAGGTAATGCAAAAACGAGCAGTACAGCAATCCAGCTGATCTCCAGACAGAGCGGAACGCTCTGCTAACAGGGGCTACGAGTGACGTCACGATCTCCTCCCCCTTGCGCACGCGTATCGTCCGTGGGCGGGACTTCCTCAGCGTATGGGCGGAGGGGCGGACGTCACTCTTTTTATATGCATCACTCCGCTCAATTCAGCGTCCTGCTGGCATAGCAATGTCGGAGGAAAACCAGGAAGTGCCCCAGGGCCCGCCCCACACAGGAAGCAGTACATTGACCCAGGAACATAAACAGAGTCCTCCATAAACACCGAGACAGCAACAAGGGCTAAAGGGCTAGTAACGCCCATTACTGTTCAAGAGCGGGGGGATATAGAATATCAGAACTAACATAAATATGGCAAAACATATATTAATAAAAATTACAGAAAAAACATATATTTGGGAACTAATGCCCCTAAATGTATGAATACATGAGGGGATCATGATAAGTCACTCGCAGCCCCTGTATACAAAAGAAAGCAGTATAAAAAACAAAAAAAAAAAAAACGCAGTATAAAAAAAAAACAATATATAATCAAAAACATATAATAAAAACATCAAATGTAAATCCATAAATACAATAGTGTTCAAAGGTCAAAAAACATACATAAAATGGGTATATAATAGAGTCCATATCATAAAAGCCCATATGTATAAGGGACCTAAAATTCATATGTTGATAAAAAGTATTGATAAAAAACGAGGGTAAAAACGAAGTAAAACTACCGATCTGAGATAAAACAGTTGAGGTCGAAGTCCACATTTAGACCTCTGGGGACCCCGACTTTTGTCTCAAAGATCCAGTAAGATTCACGCTTACTTATTTGTCTAATAAAATTACCCCCCCTCCAATGTTTCTTGACCTTTCGATCCCCCAAAATTTCAAGTCCTTGGGATCTTTGTTGTGAAATTGTTTGAAGTGTTGGACAACATGATGGGCTTTCTTGCCCTTTCTTATACTACTCATATGTTCTCCAACACGGACTTGTAGCGCCCTAGTGGTTCTGCCCACATACTGGAGCCCACACTTGCACTCCAGCATGTAGACCACCCCTGTGGACGCACATGTGATCAGGTCCTTGATTTTATAGGTTTCACCTGTGGTGTGGGCTACAAATTCCTTTTTCTTCTTAGTATTAAACTTAGAAGTTCTACAGGCCACACACCTTCCACATGCATGAAAACCCGAAAGAAATGAAAAAAGCTTATTTTCACCCAGGTTGGGGGGATCAATTACCCCTGGTGCCAGGAAATTTCTCATTGTGGGGGCTTTTTTATAAATAAATGCTGGTTTATTGGGTAAGGTAGGGCCTAGGATCTTGTCCTGCTGAAGTATTGGCCAATGTTTGGTGATGATTTTCTCCACTTTCTTAAATTGCGCATTATATTCCATGACAATCTTATATCCACCGTTGTCATATGGTGCTACCTGAGTTTTATCTGCCAATAAACTGGACCTCTCTTTATTTTTTACTTCAAGGATGTCACTCTCAAGTTTTGTAGTGTCATAACCCTTTTCGACAAACCGATCTTTTAATATATGTGCCTGTGTTTCATACTCTTCAACTAGTGTGCAGTTCCTTCTTAGACGCATAAACTGCCCTTTAGGTATGTTACATAACCAGTTCCTGTGATGGCAACTGTCTAACGGGATGTACGAGTTACGGTCAGTTACCTTAAAGTGCGTGTGCGTTTTGAAGTGATCATTGTCCTTGGAAATGACAAGGTCAAGAAAGACAATATCACTGTCACTCACGGTCCATGTGAGGACAATATTTTTATCATTGTTGTTTATCATGGGTGTTATTTTTTTACCAGGTCAAGGGTCATCTTCAGGTTAGTGCCGTTGTTACACATGACTTTGCCTGGGTGATCAGCCACTTCTCGGCATTAGCTTTCTGAGCTGCCAGCAGCTCCTGCCCCCCCCCCCGGCATATGAGCCGCAACAAAGCATGGCATCATTTATCCTGGGATGTTGCAAATGCTCTTGCTCAAGCTCCCAGATTGCTCCAGTGTGTCATGCAGGATATGTAGCATCCATGCCCATGCCTACGGTTACAGAAATCGCAGAATCCCTGCCCGGTGTTCCAAGAATCCTTGCAGGATCCCTGCTTGGATTGCCATAATATCTATGACCTCCACTTCTTCCAGAACTTCCAATGTTTCCAGTAACAACATATGGGGTTTCCTCAGACCAGAAGGGTGTTTAGGCTCAAGATTTGAAGGGGCTGGTGCTTTTTCTTATTGCCAGCTACCTGAGAGCTAAAGAGCTATAATACTTACTTACTAGTTGCCTGTTTGTTGCCAACCCAGATTTACCTGGCTACTCTTTGGCCTGCTGTCTGCCTCTGAACCTGTGCCTGAACCCAACTACTCTCTTGTCTACCACATCGTGAATGTTCTCCAGATCATAGCTCCTCTGTCCCATGAACCCCTTGGTGAGGTGATCCAGAAGGCCACAACCTGGTGCTAGTTTGTAGAAAAGAAAATCAGGGATAAGCCCATCTCCAATTTCAGGAGTATACATCAGTTGGTACTAAGACTCCTTTGGTTCCTTGGGTGAGCCTGCCAATGGGCTCTCTAAGGGTTATTGCACCATGTGTTTATGGTCATGTGTAACCTGGCACTCACAGCATGATTCAGCAACTCAGACAAGCTAGATTCCCAATGCTGTAGAGATGACTTGCTGACCAAAATGGAGGCTAGGTACCTGCCCTTGTGGTGTAGTACAAACAATAAACTGGTAGAAAGAGGTTGAGTCCATGGTCTGGAATTGGAGTAGCTACAAAGCCAGCAGTTTTGTCAAGCTGTCATTAGGATACTGGACATATGGATGATTTGGGAAAGTTTTTTTCTTCCACTACAACAGCAGGTAAGGAAAAAAAAGTGCCACACAGCAGAGCTCTATATGCCAGCCCTGAGTATTGCAGTGGCCTGTGCCTGAAACATGCAGATGAATATGCAGACTTCGGTGCACACTACCTTAAGTATATGGTGATAGGCTACAAACAAATGCAACTTTTCCTTTTATCAAAAAATATACCGGTTTTACAGTGTTCGATTCAAAAAAGTAAAAAAATACAACCTAAAAAAAAAAAGGAGGTAGCTGCTGCCGAAAGGGATGAGTCACCTTGAAAACTATTAACATATATACCCAATGATTTTTTTAGGGGTTATTTAGGGGTTATTTATACAAATAATAATAGACACAACAAAATAAACCATTAACAATAACTAGCAAATAATAGTACACACTTCTTTAACATTCCACACTTGTGTGCTCATGTTCACAACAATCCACATTCACTATGTGCAATTAGAAAGAAGGGCTAGTAATATAGTGCTCCAAGACGGGGCTGTTCCAGATATAAGAGGACCATCTTGGAGCACTTTATTACCAGCACTTCTTTTTAAATGCATTCAGTAAATATGGATTGTTGTGAACACTGTGCACCTATACAAGTGTGAAATAGTAAAGAATCATGGACTATTATTTACTGATTAATGTTAATGTTTAATTTTGGTGTCTTTTACATTATTTGTATATAGGCAGTGCTGTCACCCATAAAAATGATCAGTGGGTATATATGTTAACAGCTTTGCCTTTGTCAACAGCATGTGTACACTGCGGCCTTGAATGAGAAAAAAAAGGTCTTAGAAAGTTTTTAAAAATCTGATTTGGGGAAAATCAGGAAGCCTATGGATGTAAACTTCTACACTTACTTTATCGCTGCTGCCTGCCCTTCTCTCTGGCTGTAGGCCATGCAGCCTATATGTTGTATCTATGCAACTATCCTTTCAATGCCCTTAAATACAAACAGATTGCTGTGCCTGAGAGGAGATCATGCTGGCAAAACAGGGAAATAGCAGATTGGCCTGGACTCCTGTTTACAGTATAGAAAATGAAAAAGAAAGAAATTGCAAACTGCCCAGGCAGTAAACTTAAAACATCTGTTCAAATTAGGTACCTGAGACAAATAAAATGTGCAGTTAAAAATTTGCTACCCTGGGGCAAACTAGACCAGGAAAGGTTTTCTAGAATATACAGAGAAGCTGTTGCAGTGCAAAGAGCTTGGACTAAGTGGGGCTCAGACCATAGGACATGGGGGCAGCAGCCATCCGAAACTGCACTGTCCAGCCACTGTACAGCATAATATTGGGTATTGTCTCTCAAAAAGACACTTTTAGAGCCCATTCACACTAGCGCGACTTGTGAGGCAACTTGTGTTGCCCCAGGTAGCTTGACATAACAAAAGCAATGTTAATCAATCAGTGCCGTCTTAATTGGCACTACTGAAGTTGCTCCGACTTCAGAAAAGGGTCCTGTACTACTTTGAGGCGACCTGTGATCCGACTGTCCCATATACTTCAATGGGAGTTGCCTCCTTATCTTAATTGACACGACTTGTTATCAGACTTTCCAGGAAGAAGAAAGAGATTAGCCAGGCATTCCCCACAGACAAAGTCGCCTGTCTCTTCAAAGTAGTGCACAAGTCTCTTCCAAGTCTCTTCCAAGTCTCTTCCAAGTCTCTTCCAAGTCTCTAAACAAGTCTCTTCAAGTCACGGGGTGACTTTCTGGTAGTGGTAGTGTGAACCAGCTCTTAATTCTATTTCAAGAAAACCCTACTTCCTCTCTCCCACTTATATTTGGGTCTAAACAAGCTGCTTACACACTTTACAGCCATTGTACAATGTTTGTTGCTATTGTCTCTCAGATAATACAATCTAAATTTATTACAAGTTAAAACCTGCCTTATCTCTCCTGACAGGTGCCAATTTCCTCTAGACACATATCTTATATCTATATTTTTAATATTCTGGGAGTAATTGGGGATACAGTAATGGGAGGGGGTCCATGGAAGTATTCTTTTTTAAGTGTTTTGTTTACTCTATTTTGACATTTTATTAAAACACAAAGAAGTGTGGTTCTGCTAATAAAGGAGATTACAAATTATGCTATTTAAGTAGTTTAGTTTTGCCATTGTTTAATTTGTAAGAAATTGAGGGCTTTAGCCTTTTCTTCTTAAGGGTAAACTTTCCTAAAGCTTTAAGATTTGTTATGGCTGCCACTTCCTCTCTTCAAATCAAGCATTTTACCACTTAGTACAAAAAGATGTCGTACCAAAACTACTGTTAGGACCGAGTTCACCTGCTGGTGGCACTGTGGTGCCCTGGGTAGAAAGCTGCAGTTTCAGTGTCCACCAGCAAGTGTCTCCTAGCAGCCAGCAGGTTCCAATGATCGGCTCCACCTGACCACACCTGCTGAGAGGGTACTTAAGTTCCACCTTTGCTGCTGCTCCTTGCCTCAGTGTTTTAGCTGCTCCTGCTTGTACCCTGTTTGTCTTGCTGCTGCCTGACTCTGTAGCCATTTTCTCTTGATCTTGCTGTTGCCTTTGCCCTGCATCCTGTATACTGCTGCCTTATTCCCATTCCAAATTTGTTTCCCCTTCTCATCTGCTACTTGCTCTCCCCTGCCTTGCGGGTTTCTCATTTTTACACTTGTATGTATATAGTTGGATTGTTAGGTTTTTGGTTAGGCATTTTGTCATTTAGTTTTGATTTTTATCTGTTCTCATGTTTTTTTTCCTGTCGGTGTGTGGCTATTTTTCACTGTAAATAAATCTCACTTTAAAGATACATACATTGTCTGGTCCCAATTTTCTTGGTATAGCTACATATATCTTGTCTCCCAGGTGCTATATCCTTTTTTTTGTTTCAATCTTAATTTTATTAAAGTTCAAATAATTCAGAAATTACAAATAAGAGTGTACAATGTTATAATCGACACAACCATTTTAAACATATAGTATCTCAACAGTCCACATAAAGTTCTTAGACATATATTTTCATTTTGCAGTAAGAAATTTATCCGGTACTTCTAAGATTATGCTCTATACATTTTCTATCTATTTCTCCGCTGTTGTTTCTCCTCATTTATTTGAGGTAGGGGAGAGATACAACCAAACATAGATTCAGACCAATTATATATACTTCCTCCTGTAACTCTCCGTAGTCTTACCGAGGTGGGTTGGGATAGTCCCATCTTTATTACCATATTTAAATCCCTTCTCTGTCCAAAAGGAGAGAGCGGGCGGAGAGAAGAGGAGGAGAGGAAAGAAAAAAAAATAAAGTGGGGGGGGGAAATTTCCCCCCTAAAAGGGTGAAGGGGGGAGGGGGTTACAGCCCCCTCACCTCCCTCCCCTATCACCTTGTGTTCTTCAGAATCGTGCTGACCATATCTCGCCCACTACTACCCATATTAGAGGATTAGTTCCATATATACATTTCTCGTGAGATCATATCTTGTGCAAAAAAAAAAAACCCACACTCCCCTCTTATATCACACACCCAGAATTGAGCACCTGTCCCGCATATACAAAAATATAAACTTCAACATTCCACTCCAATGACCACACCCTGTGGAAAAAAAAAAAAACCTCCCTTTTCCCCCCTCCCCTCCTCCCACCCCCTCTTCCCCCCTCCCCTCCTCTCCCCCCTCCACTCCTCTGCCATTTCCCTAGAACAGCCAATATGTTAATCTTACTCATCTATCCATGTTCTGTACCGAATAAATTTCTTTCTTTCTAATATTTCTATTCTCTTTTTGATAAGCTGGTATGCATTTTGCATTTACACTGTTGACCACACTTCAATATTACCTTGTGTCAGACATATAAAATTTTAAGTTTTTTACAATCTCAGTTTTCCTTAAGAAATAATAAATCTTAATAAGAATAAAGAAAAAAGGGAGAAAGAGAAAAAAAAAAAAAGGGGGGAAAAAGAAAAAAGGGAGAGGGAGGGAGGATCTCTAGGTATCTATCATATCATATACGAGGCACCGGGTCGAATCTTACCTCTATAAGCTGGGTAAACCTATCTGAGCATTGGAAGGTGTGCCATGGCCTCCATATTAATTGTAATTTGTTTATTTTATCTGAAGCAATGGCTATAGACTCTTCCATATTATAGATATCTCTGACTGCAGACGCCCATTCTCTAGTTGATGGGGATGTGGTAGATTTCCAATGTTTCGGTATTAGTAATTTTGCTGCATTCAGGAGATGGCATACTATTGAATTTTTGTACTTATGATCTGCGACATCCGTAACATGTAAGAGACAGCATTCAGGGGTTAATGGAATAACTGTACCTGGAATTTCCTCAATCAACTCCCGTATTTGAGTCCAGTACTCCACTATTTTTGTACACTGCCACCATATATGATATAATGTTCCTACTGATTGACCACACCTCCAGCCTGTTTCAGATGTATTTGGGAACCACTTATTAATTTTTGCCGGTGTCATGTACCAGTGGGTGAGAAGTTTGTACGCATTTTCTTGGAATCTAGTGCTCCTTGAACATTTATGTGTCATAGTACATGCTGTGATCCATTTTTTATCTGAAATTGCAACTTGTAGCACTTTTTCCCAATTTTCTTTAAACTTATCTGGTTTAATTCTTGCACTAGAAAGTAACAGTGTATAAG
The DNA here is from genome assembly GCF_965119305.1 of Pelophylax lessonae. Lineage (NCBI taxonomy): Eukaryota > Metazoa > Chordata > Amphibia > Anura > Ranidae > Pelophylax > Pelophylax lessonae. The sequence goes on along the minus strand of NC_138770.1, from coordinate 326,819,502 downwards.
TATATGACGTCGCTTTTTTAAATGGCGTTTAATCCAGACATATCTGTTCAAAAGCCAAAGTTTGTCTCCCACAGGCCTTCTTCCTCAAGGGTTAATTTAAAAAATGATGTATTTGTAGATATGACCAAAAAGGTATGGTTAAAGCATTATGTGTGTGTTTAAGTTGGTCTTTTCCTATAAGAGTACCTTCCTTCAAAAAATGTGCAGCGACTTTAAAGTTACTATTTTCTCGTGCGTTAAGCCAAACATCTGAGTACCCTGGCACAAATTCTGGGTTGTTTGTCAGCGGCGTAAGAGGTCCCGGGGAACTCGATATATCATGGAGTTTGCTAACTCCGTGAAACGTTGCTAATGTCTGTTTTGTTAATGGGTGGGCCTTCGCTGTGGCCGGACATTTTTGCCATGTTATCCAAGGCAGAAATCGTAACGGACACTCTATAATGTCTGATTCTAACTTTACCCATGCTTTCTTTGATTCATGACAATGCCAATCGATGATTCGTGTAAGATGAGTTGCTTGATAATATAGTCGAAAGTCCGGTACTCCCATTCCTCCCCTCTCCTTCCGTCTAGTAATCAAGTTATGCCGTATTCGCGGCTGTTTATGTGCCCAAATAAATTGGGTCTGGATACTTCCGAGTCTAGCAAAATAGCTATTAGGAATCTTAATTGGCAGAGTGTGAAACAAATAAAGCAGTCTTGGAAGGGTTACCATTTTAATAATGGCTGCTCTTCCAAACCATGAGAAAAATTTAGTATGCCATTGCTTCAAGTCTAGCTCAATTTGTTTAAGTAATGGGATAAAATTTTTAGAGTACAAAGTATCCAAACTCGGGGTTATCCAAACACCCAAATATTTCAGGGCCCCTGTGACCCATCTGAGGGAACTTTTTTCTTTTATCTGTGATAGTTTACTTTCGGGGACATTTAGATTAAGTACTTACGATTTCGAAAAATTTATACGAAAATTTGATACATAACTATATTTTTCAAACGCTTTCATCAAGTTCAGAATTGTAATCAAAGGTTGTGTTACATAAAATAACAAATCGTCTGCGTATGCCGCTACTTTGTACGTGTTCTCCTTAACTTTCATCCCTTGTATTGATTTGTCCGCCCTTACTTGTCTCAGAAAATAAATAATAGTGGTGACAGCGGGCACCCCTGTCGTGTCCTGTTTTTTATGATAATTGGTTCCGATAAGAGATGGTTTATTTTGATCCTCGCCGTTGGGCACTGATAGAGCGATGCTATCCATCCCATCATTTTAGGGGGGAAATTCACATGTCTTCAAGTTGCCATTAAAAAGTCCCACGCTACTCTGTCGAAGGCCTTCTCAGCGTCCGTCGACACGAGAAGGCCCTCGACATTTCGCTGTTGGGCATAATGTATTAAATTAAGCGTTTTAATTACATTATCTTTAGTTTCTCCTCCCACCACAAAACCCACCTGGTCATCCATTATTATTGTCGACAGATTAGGTTTGATCCTATTGGCCAATACTTTAGAAAACAACTTCAAATCAGTATTTAATAGAGAAATGGGTCTATAATTAGCGCATTCATATGTTGATTTCCCTGTTTTGGGAATGACTGATATATGTGCATGAAGGAATGCAGGTGAGGTCTGTAGTGGGTCTGTAAGGGAATTCAAAGCCGGTTCTAATTGAGGTATTAAAAGATCTGCGTATTGTTTATAATATGCAGAACTAAATCCGTCAGGGCCTGGACTCTTGTTTGGTTTAATATCTTTTAGTGCAAGGCGCAATTCGGTCTCGGTAATGGGTTGATCCAGATCATTAGCTACTTCCTCTGTGAATGTTGGAAGCCCACTGCTCATCAAATAAGCTGCAATGTTAGCCGCTCTATCTCCCGAGAATTCCGGGGTTCTGTGTTGTGGCGCAATATTATATAGTGATGAATAGAATGTATGAAACTGTGCTGCAATTTTTTCTGCTGCTAATTCTATTTTACCTGATACGTTCCTAATCCCTGTTATAATATTTGAGTTCTGTTCTAAGCGCCCTTGCAAGATATCTACCACTCTTATCTCCATGTTCATAGTAGACCCCCTTACGTAAAAAAGATAGCCGCTTAGCTTTCACCTCAATTATCTGTTGGAGTTCTTTGCGTTTTTGTAGCAACTCTGTTGCAACGTTTACTGACAGAGATTTTTTATGCGTTTTCTCTAGATTGGAGATTGAATGCAAAGGAGTTTGAATCTTTTTTTCTCTTTCTTTTTTCCGTTTTGAGCCCAGCTTAATGAGTTCTCCCCTTATGACACTCTTATGTGCCTCCCATCTAACCATCGGGGTAGTCTCTTGTAGCGTATTCAACCTAAAATATGATTGTATGTGTTGTATTATCTGGGTATTAATAGTTGGGTCTGCAATTAAATCTGCATTCAATCTCCAATTAAAAACTCTGGGTGTATTGTTTGTTTTTAACGTCACGGATATTGGTGCATGGTCCGAAAGGACCTGTGTCCCAATCCTTGCATGTGATATATTATTTATATCCCTTTGTGAGACAAATAAATAATCAATACGTGCATATCTATCATGTATTGCCGAGTAATGGGTGAAATCTCTACCCTCCGGGTGTAAAGTTCTCCAGGAATCTACCAAAGTTAATGATTGGATTAATTATTTTATCCGAGCAAGGGTCTTATAGCGTATGCATGAGCTTTTGTTTGAAGTATCTTGTAATGGTTGGAGAGGTATATTCAAACCTCCACCCATTATCACCCGTCCCTTGGCAAATCCTAAGAGCATGTTTACCATTTTTTGGCAGAACCCCAATTGTGACCTGTTTGGGAAGTATACATTCGCGAGGGTAGTGGGTATTCCCGCATAAACTCCTCTCACGAATGCATATCTCCCATTCAGGTCCACCAAGGACGTATCGACCTGGAAACCCGCCATCTTGCTAATCAATATTGACACCCCTTTTGTTTTATCTATAGGGTTGGTTGCGTGAAAAACCGTAGGAAAATATGCTGACGTCAATTTCGGAACACTAGTTTGTTTAAAATGCGTCTCCTGCAGGAATACGAAATGTGGTTTAACTTTTTTACACTCCCTAAGTACAAAATGTCTCTTCTCTGGTATATTTAAGCCTTGTACGTTATGAGATATTACCGTAGCATGTTTACCCATCGAATTATAGGTCATAGTTGCTACCTCGTTTATATCACCTATATCCGACCTCAGTGCCTCCCTATGTCCTCCAACCCTTCAGAAAAAATGAGTAAGGAAAGGGGCAAAAAAAAAAAAAAAACCCCACTGGTGTAGACCAGTGTTAGGTAGAGTTATTTATAGTAAGCAATACTCTACCCTAAAGAAAAAGTATCAGAGTTCCTACTTCACAGACTAAACTAAATGTCTGTGATTAAGCTAAAAAACGGGGGTGTTACGTGGTTCTTAATTTAGAACCATGCAAAACCCCTTGTGGGGGTTAGTGGGAGTCTCACACAAATTTGGGGGCGCTCAGTTCAGTGCTATTTTGTATATAGGTTTAACCAAAAAAAAAAAAGAAGAAAAAAAAAAAAAAAAAAACCCTAAATGGGTAATGTTGTTTAAGACCAAAAAATAAAAAACCTACTTTAAACGCTAGATATTTAGCACTGTATAAAGTTTATATTATATTTATCTATAACACTTGGGGAACGGCTCCCTCAAAAATGCTTATTAGGAGGCGGGCGAGTTGGAGAAAGGGTATGTGCAAAAAAAAATGGGGGGAGGGGGGGAAGAGAGACCTCCATCATTCACTTATTTTAAAAGTACTACACATCCTATTTATGTACCATCCCCCCTCTTTTCCCCTTAATCAATTACTAGATGCTGGAAGAGAAGTCTCCTCTTTCATCTCTTAAACACAGTCCCCTTAATGTTTTATACATCAAACAGATTCAGTTCATCTTCACTTATATGAAAAATATTTCCAGCCTTATAAATATATTAAAAAAAAAAAAAAAAGAGAAGGGGGAGAAGGGGGGGGGGGGGGTAGGGAGAGGAAAACCTCCACCATTCACTTATTTTACTAGTACTACACACCTTATTTGTATACCAACCCCCTCCTTTCCCCCTAATCAGTTGATAGGTGCTGGAAGAGAAATCTCCTCCTTCATCTCTCACACAAAATTCCCTTAGTATTTTATACATCAAACAAATGAAAAATATTTCCAGCCTTATAGATATATAAAAGACCTTAATAGACTAATCCAAAAGCCCAACGATAAAAGCAAAGACAAAAAAAAAAACACACCCCAAAACGGGGAGAAGAAAAAATTGAATTTCCCATTCTCCTTCTCGTCTTCTTCCATGCTTGGCTATTTCACATTGTTATTTTTTTTCTTTTTATATTATTCTTGCTGCAGAATGTTTTTATTTCTACTTTCCAGGCCTCGCACTTCTGCTCTTCTTGTTCTGAGGTCTTTTTTCTGGTGATTGGACAGGCGAGCGCCTTAGTTCCTCATTTAACATGGGAAGCTTATATTCCTGATACCATTCCGGAAGTTCCACTTTTGGTATTTGTAGACCTTCACAACAAATCTCTTAGATCGTTGAGTGATCCAAGAGTATGCATTCTACCCTGTAGAGTCACAGTTAGCGCAAAGGGAAACCGCCATTGATATTTAAATTCTCTTTCCCGCAATACTGTTAGGAGGGGACGTAAGGCTCTTCTATTTCTCAAAGTAATCTGAGAAAGATCTTGAAATATCTGAACCTGTGCGTCTTTACATTTGATTTCTTCTTTTTGTCTTGCTTTAGACATAACCTCCTCTTTCAATTGAAAGCTTTGAAAACAACATATAATGTCTCTAGGGGGTCCGCTGTCTCTGCCTTTGGCCCGCAATACTCTATGTGCACATACAAGGTCAATCGTTGCATCCTCATGTCTCTCCAACAATAAATTAAACATCTTTTGTAATGTTTGGGGTATTTGGTCTTGTACAATATCCTCCGGGATGCTTCTAATTCTAAAATTACAGCGTCTCCCTCTATTATCTAAGTCCTCCAGACTTTTATTGATCTCAATTAAATGTGCCGTATGTGAAACAGCTATGTGTTCCAATCTCCCAATTGATCTGTCTCTCTGGGCACCCACCTGCTCCGCTATCAGGAACTGTTCAGACAGTTTAAGAAAATCTGATTTTAAATCAGTGATGGCCGCTGAGAGTGTAGACTTAATGTCTGCTGCAATATTATTCATTGCGGTAAGTGTTAGGGGGGGTCCTCCACGAACCCTTTGCTTACCCCTTCCTCCGGTGAGAGTTCTCACTGCTCTCCTCCTCTCCGTCTGTCAGTGCCATCTTGTCCATCCTCATGCCGCTCTTAGTAGTTGTTTGCGTTTTGAATAGCTCCGAGATGTTTCGGTTAGCCATAGCCGAGGATGTGCGGTGTTGCCTGCTGCTCTGTGTGGGGAGATGTGTGTAGCGGGACACCCTGCCCATCATGCGCCGCCGCTTCTGGAGCCAATCCGCACGCCTATGCTGTGGAGCCGTTCACTTCCCGCAGCTCCTCAGTGTGCCGCCTTCCGCATTGTGCGTCAAGCCACGCCCCCAGGTGCTATATCCTGAGAACTACTTAAAAAAAATGTTTCCAAGTTGAAATAAATAATATTGGGGTGCTGTTGCTGTATTTAAGCCAAGCTAAATGTAAAAGTTAAAAGTTCAATTACACATACAAAATATGTGATTTCAGAATACAGTGTTGCTGACATGAGATTTTGTACAGTCCTGTAACATCACATACAACTTAAATGCATCTCCCTAAAGTATGCACTTTTAATGGGTATTTTTTCTATGTCACCCTCAAAATAAACTCAAGAGCCCTTCCCTGGCTGCATGGTATTTTAATTTTTTTTTATTTTTTGCTTTGAAAAATGTCCCCCATGGCTGTGCTGAAAAGTCATGATGCCTTTTTTGGCAATAGCTTGGCTATTAGCCTTTAGGATAGACAGAAGTTGAGATCAAGATTCACCCACCATGGATTTTTAGACAAAGTTTAGTCCCGGTTCACGCTGGTATGATGCAGAAACCTTGCGATTCAGTGCCAGTTCCCGCATCATACCTGAATCACACACTGGTTCACACTGACATCCAGGAACCACTGGGAGTGTGAATGTAAAGTTATTGACACCCCCAGATCGGTTTGCAGATCGAAGTGCGAACTGTCAAACGGTGCAGGAATCAGATCGCATAGGTGTAAACACCCATGAGATCTGATTCCACTGCGGACCAAAAAAATAGGCCTGCACCATTTTGGTACGAATGCAATGTGATTTCAGCCATACATTTTGTTTGGCTGAATTTGCATCGCACAGACATCGCATGTGGTCTGCACAGCAATGCGGTGCGAATCACATGCAATGTCTGTGTTTGCACCAATGTGAACCCAGCTTTACTGCTGAGTTCAGGTTTCCCCAGATTTCAAGCAAGATTTGACAAACCCTCTGCAATCAAACATGGGCAGATTTGTTTATCCATAAAACACAAATGTAGCACGGTTTTATCATTATCCTCAAACTAGGACTATGTGACTGTCCAGACTCTAGATGTAAAAATCCCTCTTGGTCAGGTTGCTGTTGGTTCCCAGAGTATTTTCTGATTAGAAATAATTGCACACCTGCTGGCTGCATGCAGCGCACACTTTCTTATAGTCTTTACCAAGTACCTACAGACCTGTTTGTTTAACTTCTATAGTCGGGAAGATACTGGAGAGTTTAATAAAAGACCACATAGATGAGTTCTTGCTGGAAAAAATATTTTAAGCAACAGACAGCATGGATTCATGAAAGACAGAAGTTGTCAAACAAACCTGATTTCATTTATGAGGAGGTAAGTAAAACCTTGGACAGAGGGGTGGCTGTGGATGTAGTATACTTGGATTTTGCAAAAGCGTTTGACACAGTTCCCCACACACGAATGTGTAAGGTAAAGCCTACTGGCTTGGAAAGATCAGTTTTCAAATGGATAGAAAATTGGCTAAAAGATAGAATTCAGAGAGTAGTGGTTAATGATTCTTACTCTGAATACCCCAAGGTTCAGTGTTGGGACCCCTACTTTTTAATATCTTTATAAACGACATAGGGTTTGGGATTAAAAGTACCATTCAGTCGTTGCAGATGACACCAAGCTTTGCAGTGGAATAACGTCCTTACAGGATGTCTCCAACTTACAAACCAACCTCAATGCACTGTTTCATTGGGCAAAGTTGTGGCAAATGAGGTTTATTGTTGATAAATGTAAAGTTATGCACTTTGAGGCCAAGAATATGCATCCATCATACATACTAGGGGGAGTTCAACTGGGGAAATCCATAGTGGAGAAGGATCTGGAGGTTTTGGTAGACCATAACCCTTATATTAGCATGCAATGCAAAGCTGCAGTTTCCAAAGCGAGCAAAATCCTTTCTTGTATTAGGAGAGGTATGGACACCAGAGAGAGAGAGAGATATAATTTTGCCCCTGTACAAATCAATAGTAAGACCTCATCATGAATATGCAGTTCAGTTTTTGGCACCAGTTCACAAAAAGGATATGGGGGAACTGGAGAAAGTGCACAGAAGAGCAACCAAACTGATAAGAGACATGGAGGAGCTCAGCTATGAGAAAAGATGATACTGAATTGAATGTATTCTCTCTTGAGAAGAGGAGATTAAGGGGGGATATGATCAACAAGTGTAAATACATAAGTGGTCTCTGTAGTGAACTTGGTGTTGAGTTATTCTCTTTAAGGTCATCACAGAGGACAAGGGGGCAACCTTTATGTCTGAAGGGATTTAATCTCAAAAAAAGAGATTTAATCTCCAAATATGGAAAGGTTTCTTCACAGTAAGAATAGACTCCTTCAAGAGCTGGTTCTGGCCAGCTCAGTAGATTGCTTTAAAAAAAATGCCTAGATTATTTCCTAATTGTACATGGTACAACTGGATACTAAAGTTGACCCAGGGAATATCCGATTGTCTCTCAGGGGATCAGGAAGGAATTTTTTTTCCCCTGCTGGAGCAAATTAGTTCATGATTTGCTGTTTTTTTTTTTTTTTGCCTTCCTCTGGATCAACTGTGGGTATAGGACTGTGTATATAGGAATGTATTTTTTTCTCTTTTATCAGTTGAACTAGATGGACTTGTGTGGCCTTATTTTCAATCAGACTAATTATGTAGCTATGCAAACAGATATTCCTAGGGAATGACTCTCAATGCTTTACCTGCCCCTACATCCCTCCACTGGCCAAGTACTTTGTGGAATAAAAATTCAGTTTTATAGACCCCTCTGTCTTCTTTTGGTTAGATGGTGGTTTTGCTGTACAGCCATGGTTACACACCTCATGTACAACACATACTGGCCTCTTTCATTACTGAGAAAAGCAAAAACAGCAGATAGCTTCTCTGTGTCACACACCAATACTGATTCCCACACTGACATTCTTATTATTCTCCATTAGCAAGAATTTAAATTTTGTGTTAATTTTCTAGTCTCCAATTTTGATGCTTTAGACCCATAAATGAAGATTCATATCATGTTCATTGTGTAAGATGTGAAGTATTTTTCATTCAATCTATGTTGTACACATTTTCTATTTTTCAAGTATTTGATGTTGGGCTCCCTTTAAACTAGCAATGGGAATTTAAAACATTGTGTTTAAAACGTGCTTAACTTGGCAGCATATAGAAAATATTCTCCAGGAAAAGTAGGGTTAATATGTTAAGAAATTATCTTTTATAACTCTAAAACCAATGGTTGAATTAGTTTGGAATTTAAATGAAATTATAAAGAAAGATCCGAGGGCTGAAACAGTGGCACATGTCCATTTAACTTTTTCCTGACTCAGCAAGGCTATACACACCTTTTCTCGTGAATGACTGCTGTTTTGGATGATTAATCTGAGTAATAAAACTTTAAATATGTATAAACTGTAAAACATTTTGAGCACTGAGGTTGTATATTGTGGAAACATTTCATAATGTAGTTCGCTAATAAATCTTTAGACACAGCAGAAACATGGAAAAAGGGACTTCATAAAAATAAGATATTGTTTATAAAATAAATAATACATGTTAAGCACATATTAGATATCTACGCAGAACTTATTAATTGGTACTTCTTTATCGATTTAGGAACGTTATTGATTTGGCAATAATATATATATATATATATATATATATATATATATATATATATAAAAATAAATAAATATAGTATATGTATAGATACACTATATTGTCAAAAGTATTGGACACCTGAATTTATTCATACATGAACTTTAATGGCATCCCAGTCTTAGTCCATAGGGTTCAATATTGAGTTGGCTGACCCTATGCAGCTATAACAGCTTCAACTCTTCTGGGAAAGCTGTCCACAAGGTTTAGGAGTGTGTCTATGGGAATGTTTGACCATTCTTCCAGAAGCACATTTGTGAGGTCAGGCATTCATGTTGGAAGAGAAGGCCTGGCTCGCAGTTTCCACTCAAATTCATCCCAAAGGTGTTCTGCGGGTTGAGGTCAGGACTCTGTGCAGGCCAGTCAAGTTCTTCCACCCCAAACTCACTCAAAATAAAATCTATGCAGTTTAAATATAATCCTAGTACAAATGGCAATTAACGTGAGCGCACTGCAAAAGGCAATCTGTGCAGTTCATGTATAGCCCCAATTAGAAAAAAAACTCCTTAAATTAGTGCATCTTTTTGAGTGTGAACTTTTTAGAATACTACATATCATATGGTGCCAGTTAAAGCAAACGTACCAGCAAACAGGTGCAAAATTGGGGGAAAAAAAGCTTTTATTTTATTTTTAAATAACTTTGCAAAGCTTTATACCAGAATCACAATTTTGGTGTCATTCCAAATGGGACTATTTATAGATTAAAATGTATATGTATAGATAAAAGCATTTTTGATTACAAAAAGGTCTACTTTAATTACAGGTAACCAAATTGTTGTATTCACGTATTTTGTGCAGTATTACGTTTCAGGAGATGTTTGGATTTGTGGATTTGTTGTTGGCAATTGCTTTTGGTCTTCAGCAGATATCAACCCTATCATTTTCACCACTCTGAGTGAAACTGTAAGAGCTGTGATTTTGTTTTTTTCTGTCGTTGGCTTGTTTATACAGTTAGTACCTCCCAATATTAATTAGCAACAGTGCAATGAGAGCATGAAATATGTCCTGAAATTAAAACTCTAGTCTAAACAGATTTTTCTGGTGTGCTAACAAATGGAAAGTAGAGGACAGGGACAATCACAAACCCTGTGGTCTAGCAGCAGCAATTACTTTTTTTTTACCATTACTGGCTTACCATCTTGGTAGAGGAGAAAGCATTGTTTACTTATGTTAGAGCTGGTCCCTGATAATCTGTGGTCTGGTGACTGCTGAGGTAATGGTCTAAATGCAGCAGGGGAGCTTCAGAAAGCATAATTCCACAGAATGGCTGAGGCAAAAGCAGTGAGATGCTTGCAATGCAGATTTCCAGGTACAGCTTCCTCCCCAGGACTGACAGCGACTTCACCCAATCTCACTCCAGTTGTCATGAGACCAGCAATCAGAAGAACAGTGCCGAATGGGTCATACACACACAATTTTCTTTAGATTTTTTCCTTCAGACTTACCAAAACCATATACTATGAGGTCAAGCCGGATACACACTATACAACTTTTGTTGTTAGATTTCCTTTAGATTTACCTTCAACTATGTAGTACAGGAGCCTGCCTGGTTGCATTAAAATTGAAAGAGTTTAGATTTGGCCTCATATTATATGGTTTTGGTAAATCTAAAGGAAACATTTTAAAGACAATTGTATAGTGTGTATGGCCCATAACACCTAAACACTTTAAGGTTGTATGCAACCAGGCAGGCCCTTGCACTACATAGTTGAAGGTAAATCTAATGGAAATCTACCTACAAATGTTGTATAGTGTGTATCCAGCTTTAGATAAGCTCATGCTATAAATATATAGCTATAATGCTAAAGGCACTTGAATGTCCTGTCTAGGTAGTTAACTGTTTATTATTATTATTTTTTTTAAGGAGGGATTTAATCCAAAAGTTTCATTTTAAGGGAATTGAATCAGCACAATAAAACATTTCTAGCTGTTCTCAATAAGATTGAACATTTACACTTTTTAAATTCTGGACTAGTTTAAAACACATTTTATATTGTATATTGCACATTTTGACTTTACTTTATTACAAAAGAAGACTGGAAATCAAAAAGAGCATTGCTTACAATGATTTACAAATTGTTACTATGGGCCTGATTCATAGTACGGCGAATTGGCGTTTCGGCGGGATTTTGCGAACCGGCGATTATTTAAGTCTGAAATTGGCATTCAAAGAACGGCGGGCGGAAAATAGCGCCTAGTGTGAGATTTATTAAGATGCAATATGGTCAGAGCGCGACTTAAAACCACGCCAGCTAAAAGCTCGACTAAAGTTTAGCCAAATTTTCCCCTGTACCCCCAAAAATCCCAAATCACTGTGGAAGGTGTGGAAGTCAATTTGGAGATGACTTGCGTTTAAAAAATCTCAAAAACTGACTTAGAAAGAGAGATATCTGCGAAAGTGTGGAAAGGTTAAACAGCTCCTCCAGCCGCGAGCTGCGAACGCGCGAATGTGCGCATGCGCAACGCCAAATAGGCTCAAAAAATTTCGCCAGCGCGATTTTGGGTCAATTTTTTTTTGAATACCGCTTGCAAATCCGCTGTCTCGCCCATAGAAAATGGCAAAAACCGGCGGAATTGGAAAAACATGCACACTTCCAACAAGGGATCCTTTAGTAAACACCATCACATTCCATACACCTTTCCTGCTAACTCCGAAATCATAGCAGTCAAATCTACAGTGTTTATATAGAACCTCCACATTCTCTGAAAAAACCCACAAAATATTACATTGGGGAATTGGTCGTCAGATAGAAAAAAAATAGATGTAAAACATATTTCAAAGAAAGATTATTAGCATTTCACACATATCAAGGAAATGTCACAATTTTGACAATATTTTATGTGTTTCCAAAGAATGTTTTTAGAAATATATTGCAAATACTACCTTTTCTTCCATATGGGTATGGCCAAGTGTTACCATTTTACTACACATTTAACTGAAGGTATATATATATATATCCCTTATACTTGGCTAATTAGCAAAGTATGCCCAACAAACAAATAGAGCTTTAGCTCACAATATTGCTACATATTGACTTTATGTGGCATCTTTTGTATTTTGTTCATGTCTTTAGATTAAAAGTTTGCTGATACACATGCCTTTTTCAAACATGAACAAAATTAATGATGTCAACATTTGGAGGATTGGAGATATCCAAGTGTTGCCCATACAGAGGGCACCTTCCGGATTCGAACTTACAAACCTACAGCAGGAAGGCAGACTCCCTAATCATTGTGCTATTTCTCAGTGAGCGTTGGGTGTTTTCCTCATGCCGTCAAAATGCTCACATGGGAACAGGGGCCATTGAACTGAATAGGATTGGATTTTTTGCCTGTTTTGGGAGCTGATCCTTGAGCTGGACAAATCCCCCTCAAACGCCCCCAAACGGGCTACGTTCACATGTACGTGTTTGTGGTCTGTTTTTGGGGCTTTTGTAGGTGATTTCATATAACAATGCCTGCCCAAAAAATGCATGTCAAAACGCCTGTGAAAACGCCAGCCAAAATGCACATAAGAACGCCTGATATAATTGCCACGCCAAATTTAGGGATGTTCATGAGTGATGAGTCAGATTGTTGGCTTACATATCTGGTCAATTGTCACAATCTCACTTCCCAAATCCCAAAAGGTGTGTTTCAATTGTTTACCTAAATATATATTTCTCTCTCTCTCACGTAATTGTATATATATGTATGTATTCCTGTATCTAAACATTCTAAATAATGACTAGCAAACTTGAATAGAGAATTTTTTCAATTCACATATACTATACACACCTACATACATTTCTATTCCTCATTTCTATTTCCCTTGTTTTGGCAACTGAGCATGCTCCAAAACACACAGGACACACACAGTTAATTTTTGGACTGGGCGTTACCATTCTGGGTGTGTGTTTGCTTGGATTATATATAGCTCACTCAGACATCAGGAAAGATTTGACCTACGAAGAGGTCCAATATATTTGTGTGTCACATGCTTTATGGGTAACATTTTTGGCCCTTTGTTATTTATGGAGGTGAGATTTGGCTGTGTTGTGTGTTGACTCTCTGTAAGTATTTATTGGTGTTAACATAATTCTGTCAATCTGCACATGCATCTGTTGATTATGGGCTCTTTGTCGATGTATATGGTCTAAATGTTGTACAAAGGTTGTTTTTGTTTGAAAAATACAAATGTAATAAACAGCATGTTTCCAATTTTTTTTTAAAATGTCTTCATGTGTCTAAATAAAGTTTTCTGGTGTCCACAAATGTATGTATTTGTATTTCTTTTTCTAAGTTAAATCTGCTTAATGGTTGTGTATGTTCACTATTCGCGAATTCGCGAATATACAAAACCGCGTTCTCACATTTATACATGAAACCGGAAACGAAACTTTTGGTGCGTGTACACGTTTCCGGAAATTGTCCAGGCCCTGTCGTAAGTGTGCATCATGGCTCCTGCACTGTTTACTGCCGAAATAGTGGCATTTGTGTGTAAGGTAAGGAGGGGGTGTGAATGTGCAGGGTGCGGGATGGGGGATGGTGGCTGGGTGGGTCGCTTATCTAGCGGGTGTGCAAGAAACTTTTGGTCTGCTGATCTGCGCATGCACTTTCTGCCTATTAGACGTGATCTAGAAGCTTCCTGTTATAGAAACTTCCTAGATGTGAACCTGTTCCCTATATATATATATATATGTATGTGTGTATATATATATATATGTGTATGTGTATGTGTATGTGTATGTATATATATATATGTATGTATGTATGTATGTATGTATGTATGTATGTATGTATGTATATGTATGTGTATATATGTATGTGTATATATGTATGTGTATATATGTATGTGTATATATGTATGTGTATATATGTATGTGTATATATGTATGTGTATATATGTATATGTATGTGTATATATATATATATGTATGTGTATATATATATATATATGTATGTGTATATATATATATATATGTATGTGTATATATATATGTATGTGTATATATTATATACAATATATATACATTAGATACATTATAGAATATGTTATATACCATATATTAGTGTATATAATAGGGAACAGGTTCACATCTCTGAACTTTCTATATAGATATAGATAGGCATACCCTGCTTTAAGTACACTCACTTTATATACAATCGTGAGTAAGGACACAGCTTGTTCAGCTTGCCATGACACTGCTCACAAACCATAAGTGACAGGGATAACAAACTTAGGGAGCAATGACAGGGTACCCAGGTACCCAGGACTACACCATATCCATTTTGTGGCTGGCCAGCTTGCCTAGGTAATCTATCATGTCATAGTCCTGGCTCCCCTTAACATGCTCCCACATGGTTTGGGAGTAAGGCTATGTCAATGTGGCCAAAATTTACAATGGAGCTGGTGTATTTTCATGCATCGAGAAAAGAAAAAAGGGATTGCTTCACTTTAAGTACATTTTCAGTTTCCATACATGCCCTGGTCCCATTGTGTACTTAAAGTGGGCTATGCCTGTATATAGATAGATTTGATTCGTTTCAACTTTTACACAAAATGAAACACAATTATCTGTGACAGATTGCTCTGACGCTTTGGAATCTGTCTCGATAAAGACAAATGTATTGACCCTTTTCATATATGCAAGATTAGAAACATTATATTCCCTAAATGCATAATGCCAAAAATTATTGCCTTACATACATCCATACACACTGCAAGCTCGGCACCGTTTGTCTTGTCTGACACTCTTACCATCATAAGCTGGATCTGCACACAGCAGCTAATTGGTTCACCTGAGATGGAATCAGTGATCACAAAAATCTGGAATGGTCATGTCTTCAAAGGATTGCCTTGAACAAATCACCTCTAAAAGAAACACATGAGTGTATAATCACTTGTCTCAATGGATCACATTCCCAACACACCCATCTCACACTGCCATATGATAATGAATGGGGGTGTCCATTGCAAGTTAAATACACCCCCAGATCACATTGCTTTGTTAATTTACAGATCTAACTGGAATCTGATGGCACTGCTGTGAACCACTATGCCATCAAATTCTGCTGGGGACCTTTAAAAAGGATTATGTGTGATTGTGTGGATAATTATGCCACCTTAAATTTGCATCTCCCACATACCATGTGCAACTCTTGCAGGAATTGTGAATCAAGGATAATTCAGCACAGCTTAATGAACAGACACATTGAGGAGTGTAGGAACACACCGTCAGATTACCCGATCACACTATGGGGTTTTAACTCCTCCATAATTTTGCCACTTTGGAAACCAAGTGCTTACTTTATGTATACTTTTTAGACGGAACTACAATTTCTAGTAGGGTGATATCATTGCATGAGATTTTCCCTCACTTCCTGTCTTAGTGTCACCAAGACAGGAAGTGAGGGGAATATCACTGTGGGGAAATAGCTTGCAATTGTTGCCTTATAATGTCCATAGTATATATAAAAGGAAAGAATTGCTGGCTATATCCCCACGGGAGATTCCCTCACTTCCTGTCCTGGTGACACCAAGACAGGAAGTGAAGGGAAATCTCCTGCAATGATATAACACTGTTACATGTTCTAGTTATGTAGCAAACTTAAGAATATACAAAGCAAACATCTTTTTTTTTCCATTTTGGCAAAATCATGGATTAATTAAAAAAATATCTTTGTTTGTCCCGTGGCTTGCAGGAAAAACATTTTGCCTTGATTCCACCATCAACACAGACAGGGGAAACCCTCCTGCGGAGCCATTGTGTTCTCCTGGTGCTGCCCCTGCCAGGAAAACACAGTGATTATTGCTAGTGGCTACAAGAGATGCTAGCGATAAGTGTGTGTAAAATCTGACAGACTGGTTGTACGTTGTCCTCCAGGTGATCGACCAATCAACTTGGGTACCTTCAGCCTGGCCATACACAGTTTAAATCTGCATCTCAAATGAAGCAATCCCATTTACATATAACACTCCATAAAGGAGAATTGAGGGGCTTATCAGGTCTGCGTTAAAAATTAACAGCCACACCCAATCAGACAGCTCGTGTTAAAAGGGACCTGAAAAGCAATCTGCATGGCTTGCTTTTCCAAGCATTGGCTAGTTTAGTGAGCCTGGACTAATAACAGTCACTGTAATGCTACCCATACTGCTGTCCTTTTAACATGGTGACAAAAGTTGATACCTATGCTACATGTGTGTAAAGTTACTTGCACCCTGCTAAATGGACAGCAATAAGGTTGTAAATACAGTGACTGCCTGTCCCCCCCTGATGGCGGCCCTGGGTGTGTCATGAAAGGCCAATTGAGAAAATGGCTATATCATGTAGAGGAAATCACCAGTGTGGGGCAACCTATGTCATGGAGGTAGATTTGGACATCGATGTATATGTATCACCAGAAATGGAATTCTTTGTTCTACAATATCTCAAAGACGACCTAGCATGTTATTTGAAGACTGTACTATTTTGGACATACTTGGACTCAAACATACACTGCTCTTTCCACAGCTCCTCCTCCTCTGGGGGTATGATAAAGTTTATACGCATCTTCACCAAAAGCACAAGATGATGTGTCGTCTCCGGATGAGGCTGCAGCGGAGATTTCAGTTCCTGCCTGATATAGTGGATCTGCAGCGGGCCTGGAGTGATGCCAAAAGGCGCTCACCCAGGCTCCTGCTAAAGGCTGTGGAGCAAATCTCCGGTAAGTAAAAATATACATTACATGTGACCAGATAGGTTACAATTTTTTGGGTAGGTGGACATGTGTTTAGCTATGCAACAACACTAATACCAACACCCCCCCCCCTCCCTCTCGCTCCTACCTTTCCTACCTCCATCAAGTGTCTCTTCACAACCTTTAATACTACTATGTACATTCGTATTTTTTATG
This sequence comes from Pelophylax lessonae, assembly GCF_965119305.1. NCBI lineage: Eukaryota > Metazoa > Chordata > Amphibia > Anura > Ranidae > Pelophylax > Pelophylax lessonae. Next base: position 326,802,464 of record NC_138770.1, on the reverse strand, counting down.
TTTCTTTTTTTTCTTCTGCTTCTAGCCAAAGCGGACGGCCGGCACCCTCTTGTGCTTTTGGTGAAGAAGGGGAGGAGGAGGACGGACACACTCCAATATGCATTCAGAGGCAGCGAGCCATTTGAGCAGCTGAAAATTGTGGATCGTAAGTAGAAAATAAAAATGTTAGAAATTTCTAATCTCTAATCACATTTTACAGAGCCCCCTTTACATCGGAGTCTCCAGACTTACTACACTGTAAGAGGGAAGTGTGAAGACTCTGATATAAGGAGAGTTTGGGAACCATTATTTGAGGGGGGAAGCTGGGGACTCTGGTGTAAAAGGGAACTCTGTGTTCCCCAAAGCTCCCCCATACATCTGAGCTTACAGAGACCCTCTTACACTTCCCTTCCTCAGTCCACCACAGTCAAGGGCACAACAAGTCCCACTGCAGAAGGCTACCTGCTTGGACTTGTAATCCTCTCTGTAGGGGAATGAGGAAATACTGCCTGCTATGCTAAGACTTGTAGTGCCCTCTGTTAGGGACTAAGGATTCCTCAGTCCTCAACATTCTAGGGCACTATAAGTCTCAGCATAGTGGGCTGTCATACCTCAGTCCCTCACAGCTCGGGTCAAAAACAACACAGTTAAACATCTAAAGGACAACTCCAAACAAAACTACCAATAATGGACAGAGTCCATATGCTCTATAATGTCAAAGACCCGCTACCACTCACCTTCCACCTCTGGTGCTGTCATTGTGTAGGGCAAAGGGCTCCATCTACACCATGTTTGGCTTTCAGGTCAGATAGGCAGGACTTGCTCAGCTCCACTCTCTTCCTTGGCAATTGACTCTGGCGTCATTGTGGATCTTTCCTCCTCTAGAAAACACCCAGGGGCCCTCTCCTTGTCCCCCAGCCACCCAGGGCCTTCTTCTCCTCCTCCTCCACCAACCATTTTCAGACTCTTCCAACTTCCCTTGGGCAACTCAACCCCTTTGCATAGTGGACACAACAAATCTATGACCAGCCTGCAAAATATCAAGTCTGGGCCTGGTTACCTGTATGTTCCGGGTCCAGGGCGGAGCTCTCCTCCCAGAGCAACAAATGATGATAGCAGAGTGAGTTGACCGGCCAGTCACTTCCTACTGGTGCAGGTACACACCTACCGATTCCTCCACATCTTAGGATAACATGATCAGACGGCCAATCCCCAGGCAGAGAAGGAGGAGTAAGTGTCAGCGGACAACAGACACCTGGCAGACGCAGTGAAGGGACTGCAGCACACTGCTGCAACTTTTTGATCCGAGGATTGAAAGCAATCTTTTACTTGGGAGATTTCCCTGACTGCGCCCTTCGAAATGTTGGTGCTCCGCCACTGGCCGCAAGGCCCCTGTAGGTGCGAGGCCTTAGGCGCCCGCTTAATTTGCATGGTGCAAATTCATCATCACAACAATCTCAGGATCCAATCATTCCACTTCCACTCACTAGCACTTCTACAAATATTGAGTTACAGGATTCCACTTTTTTAGACCTTACCCATCAGCGAGCACTCCAACTCACACCAGCCACGGACACTCTATCCCCCTCCCCTTCTCTGATTCCAACACTACCACTTTAGATCACGTTCCCCCTTTAGTGCAGGATTTTTCTATTATTAATCTATCTCAATACACTCTCACCAAAGCAGAAACAGAGATCCTTCAAATGGGTCTCAGTTTCTGCCCCACATCCAACACAAACAAATTTGAGGTTATAAAAGACCTACATTTGTTTGCACGCAAACTCAACCTAAAACTGTTATTCCATAAAGATAATAGTCAAAAAACCAATAAGGACCCTGCTTTAGACATGTTGATCTCCTTACTTGAGGAAAATGAAAATTTAATCGATCGGATTGATTTAGATGCGCTATTATCATCTGCGTCATCGGACAAAACCAATGACAACACAAGCAGCACAACACTTAAAAAGAAATCGGATATGTATCCCCCCATCCAAAACCAGAACATCAATGCGTTTCTTAGGATTGTGACCAGTGAAATCGATAAGATGAAAATTGATTCCATCCCCCACACTAATATTTCCCCCCAACATCGAGAAGCCATAAATAAACTTTCTAACAACAAAAATATAATTATCAAACAAGCCGACAAGGGGGGCAATATTGTCATAATGGATGACACACAATATACACAGATGTGCACCCAGATTCTCAATAACACCAACTGGTACAGACACATCACTTCCTCCATTGTAGCTAAATTTTACCAGGAATTCTACCTCTTGACAGACCAAGCATACATGAACAATGTCATCACCAAGGAAACTTGGGATTTCATTAGAACCAAATTCCCCAAAGTACCAACGTTCTATGGACTTCCTAAAGTCCACAAGAATCCTACTAATCCCCCTGGTAGACCTATCATATCAGGGAGAGGATCCATATCAGAAAACGCTAGTCGCCTAGTCGACAGCTTTTTACAACCCTTCGTGCAGGAACTCCCTTCCTTCACGAGGGATACGATCCATTTTCTGAGTAAGGTTGAAGGCGTTCCTGTTTCCCCCACAGCGGTACTTGTTACCATCGATGTAGAGGCTCTATACAGCTCTATACCCCATGGAAAAGGTATATCTGTAATTCAACACATTTTTTCACGTAAAACATCTAACAATGCATATAGTGAGTTTATAATTAACCTTCTACGTTTCATTCTGACACATAACATCTTCATGTTCAATGGCTCCCACTACCTCCAGGTGCAGGGCGTAGCGATGGGCACTTGCTGTGCCCCATCCTACGCCAATCTGTACCTGGGGGAGTGGGAGACATCCTTCCTAGATGACGAAGCCATGTCAATATATACGGACCACATCTCTTTGTGGACCCGTTATATAGATGACGTGTTCCTCATCTGGGAGGGCCCCCCTGAACTATTACATAAGTGCGTGGAAAGGATGAACAGGAACGAATTCAACCTGCTCTTTACGATGAATTCAGATCCTAATCGCGTGACGTTCCTTGACGTCGAGATCTTTAGAGGAGATGATGGCACTCTACAGAGTGAACTCTACCGCAAACCAACAGCGGGAAACACCATTCTTCATGGTTCAAGTTTTCACCCTGAACCATTAATTCGATCAATTCCTATAAGTCAATACCTACGCGTACGACGTAATTGTAGCGATTTACAGTCTTTCCAACTTGCGGCAAATGAATTACGTCAAAGACTGACACGAAGAGGTTACTCCAAGATGTCTCTGAAAAAGGCATACAAAAGAGCCCTCCTCAGTGATAGACGGGAACTTCTGAATCCTTCCAAAAATCAGAACAGTAAGGATAGCAACAACATCAAGATAATCACCCCTTATATGTATCAACATAAAAAGATAAAAAATATAGTGACCAAACATTGGCACCTATTAACATCCGACCCAATTTTAGGACAATTTTTGTCCAAGACACCAGGCTTTACTTTTAAGAGAGCCCCGGCACTTCGAGACAGACTTGTTCGAAGTGAATTCAACAATGATGATGTGATATGTTGCAAATATAAGGGCACATACATCTGTGGTTCATGCCATTACTGTGGCTATATGTTGACAAACAAATCCCCTATCCTACCCAACGGTCAGACTTTTAGAGCAAGACATTTTGCGAATTGTCGCACGATCGGTGTCATATATCTACTCCTATGTACATGCGGATGCTTCTACATAGGAAAAACTAAGCAGGAGTTCTGGCGTCGCGCATACCGTCACATTCTTAGTATGCGCAAGTCAGACCCTGAGCTTCCCCTAGGGCGTCACGTAAAAGTAGTACATAAGGGAAAATTTCCGAGAATTAAATTCCTTATTCTGGATCGTATCCACCCCAGCCCGAGAGGAGGAGACTGGAACAAAAGTCTCCTCCAACTTGAGCTGAGGTGGATACATATGCTAAGAGCGACAGAGCCTCCTGGTCTCAATGGAGCATTGTCATTTAAACCCTTTTTAGAAGGGTTTTCATCAGGAGGGATGGAAAAATGATTTATTTCTTCTTTAATACCAAGTCTTTTACATTAATAAACTCTTTCATCGTCTGTTTTTGAGTTTGCACAGGATATATATTTTGGATACTGCAGTTTTTTTATATATAGAACTGTCAAAGAAGTAGCTAATTTCAAGCCAGAATTTACCACATATTATATTTCCACTGCAGCATAACCGTTATCAATCATACTGATATTGAGTAAGTATCCTTTATTTTTACTATGTTGGTAAATGCACATAGTCAGCCAATTTTAGGATCCAATTCTTACATAACTAATTTTTAACATTCCCCCTATTTGTCTTCCTCGGTCTCTCCTGTGGCCACCCCGGCACGGGGAGACAGATCGCCATTATGGCGCTCGCTGTCTCTGGCTGGCCCTGCCCATTGCAGTTCTCTGCATATATGGGCGGGTATAGCCAATCGTAAACCGGATGCGCTGTTCCGCTTCCGGTTGCGTGACCCGTGCCGGTGGAACGCAGGCGTCACTTCCGGTTCCGCCCAGCGCTATGACGATCGTCATGCGCAATGTACAGCGGGGCGGTCCTGACGCTTACGATCCAGGAAGCCCCACAGACCGGGCACCAGCTGCTGCCGATTGGGTCCAATCAAGGTAAACATTTAAACTCTTAGATTCCCTGTATGTGTCCACACTTTCCAAACCGTGTCTGGTCGATACCCATATGTGGCAACTGTGGGTTCTACAGCTTTCAGGTAACCAACAAACCATCTACATTTTCTATATGACACCCCGGTCAATACTATTTTGACCTAGGTGCCTATTCTTGGTGACTATTACTAAGCCCAAGAAATTAATGAAGATATTCTTTATATATATGTTTCTTCCTTGTAGTTGATTCCCAGTGTCAGCTTCTTGGTGCTACGGCCAATTTTGGGACCTCAGGTGACCACAGGAGCCAGGATAGCGACGGGGGGCTTCCACATAAATAACATAAGTCTGACATACTGGTTTCCCCCCAATCTTTTGGGATATATGAACATCAGTGACTGTGGATTTCCACATATGCGGTTATTCGGTTCTTGCTTTTAGCTACTCTACAGGCTTTGCATGTATGACAAGAAGAATTATGTAAGTGTTTCCCCTTTTTCTCTGTTTAACTGTTTGAAAGGGATAGAAAGAAATAACAAATCTAACGAGTATATTTATATGACATCATGCCTAGAATGCAATAGTTACACTGTATATGATGATTTTATGTAATAGATACAATAGGCTTAACTATATTGTTGTCTTTGTTATTATTAGAAAACTTTCAATGTGACCCGTCCCTGAAGAAGGAAATTGATTTTCCGAAATATATTGGACTGATATCTTCACCATCTCACGGTCACAATTATATATTCTTGATGCATACATTTTGCCTGTTTTGTTTTTAACATTTATGATCCTATGTTTGTCACTTTAAATAAATATTATAATTTTTGCTTAGATCTTTTGAATCTGTCTATCTATGTGCCTAAAAAATCCCAAACATAGGGGAATTTTCTTCTTTTGTATTCAAATTTAGGGATGTGGCACTTGTTTTTTGAATAATCTATCATGGGCAAAACCCCAATTTGTCTTACCGGGTAGCAAATACCCTTCCCCGCAGCCCATGTTAGATTTTTCTAACATACAATTATTTTTTCTTAGAATATTATATCCTAAAGAATTATTACCTATACATCTATATATCTCTGTGCAGCTTGGATACTTGACATTGTTTATTTATCTATTTGTTTATCTATTTGGTTATTTGGTCACTCCATAATTCTGTTAAAAATGTCTGGCTTTGTTGGGGATGACTGGAACACCTTGATGGCCAATTATTTGGACGAATATGAGCACAAGGAGTTCATCGAAACCGAACTGGCCTCATTGATGTTCCAGCTATCCAAACTAGTTGAAAAAAAGTCCACCCTTTTCTGGCACTGCAAATCTTTCCAAGATCACATTCAGGAGGGTGTCGCCCCGTTCGGCCTTAGAATACAGGTGTTCCCCTCCATGGAGGACATAACGCCTGATTTCAGGGCAAAATGGGAGGACACTCTCCAGGCATGTTCAGGATCTCTTATGAGACTCCTCATTGAGGAGTACTCTCTAAGAGCCAAAAAGTTAGATATCGACATTGCTCAAACCTGTCAAAAAATACAAAGATTTAAAAATCATAAAACATATGTTGAAAGAGAGAAAAAACTGAAAGATCATTTAGACATATTCAATAAGAATATCTTAATGAAAAAACAAAAAATCTTGAATAAAACAAAAATACTTCACAACAAGGTAAAGCCTATTTATGGGCACAGAATAGAAATACATATAACAACACTAAAAAAGACAATCCTTCCACTTTTATTCAAAAAGATATACCTATTGACACTAAGATCAAAACCAATGATCGCACTAAACGCCCATTTCAAGAGGATTTATCTTCTCAACAAAGAAATAAAAAATCCAACTTACCTCTGAACAAAAAAGATAAAATTTCTTTATTTCCTGCACATACCCAGTCACGAGAGATAACTTCACTTTCATCATCACAACAATCTCAGGATCCAATCATTCCACTTCCACTCACTAGCACTTCTACAAATATTGAGTTACAGGATTCCACTTTTTTAGACCTTACCCATCAGCGAGCACTCCAACTCACACCAGCCACGGACACTCTATCCCCCTCCCCTTCTCTGATTCCAACACTACCACTTTAGATCACGTTCCCCCTTTAGTGCAGGATTTTTCTATTATTAATCTATCTCAATACACTCTCACCAAAGCAGAAACAGAGATCCTTCAAATGGGTCTCAGTTTCTGCCCCACATCCAACACAAACAAATTTGAGGTTATAAAAGACCTACATTTGTTTGCACGCAAACTCAACCTAAAACTGTTATTCCATAAAGATAATAGTCAAAAAACCAATAAGGACCCTGCTTTAGACATGTTGATCTCCTTACTTGAGGAAAATGAAAATTTAATCGATCGGATTGATTTAGATGCGCTATTATCATCTGCGTCATCGGACAAAACCAATGACAACACAAGCAGCACAACACTTAAAAAGAAATCGGATATGTATCCCCCCATCCAAAACCAGAACATCAATGCGTTTCTTAGGATTGTGACCAGTGAAATCGATAAGATGAAAATTGATTCCATCCCCCACACTAATATTTCCCCCCAACATCGAGAAGCCATAAATAAACTTTCTAACAACAAAAATATAATTATCAAACAAGCCGACAAGGGGGGCAATATTGTCATAATGGATGACACACAATATACACAGATGTGCACCCAGATTCTCAATAACACCAACTGGTACAGACACATCACTTCCTCCATTGTAGCTAAATTTTACCAGGAATTCTACCTCTTGACAGACCAAGCATACATGAACAATGTCATCACCAAGGAAACTTGGGATTTCATTAGAACCAAATTCCCCAAAGTACCAACGTTCTATGGACTTCCTAAAGTCCACAAGAATCCTACTAATCCCCCTGGTAGACCTATCATATCAGGGAGAGGATCCATATCAGAAAACGCTAGTCGCCTAGTCGACAGCTTTTTACAACCCTTCGTGCAGGAACTCCCTTCCTTCACGAGGGATACGATCCATTTTCTGAGTAAGGTTGAAGGCGTTCCTGTTTCCCCCACAGCGGTACTTGTTACCATCGATGTAGAGGCTCTATACAGCTCTATACCCCATGGAAAAGGTATATCTGTAATTCAACACATTTTTTCACGTAAAACATCTAACAATGCATATAGTGAGTTTATAATTAACCTTCTACGTTTCATTCTGACACATAACATCTTCATGTTCAATGGCTCCCACTACCTCCAGGTGCAGGGCGTAGCGATGGGCACTTGCTGTGCCCCATCCTACGCCAATCTGTACCTGGGGGAGTGGGAGACATCCTTCCTAGATGACGAAGCCATGTCAATATATACGGACCACATCTCTTTGTGGACCCGTTATATAGATGACGTGTTCCTCATCTGGGAGGGCCCCCCTGAACTATTACATAAGTGCGTGGAAAGGATGAACAGGAACGAATTCAACCTGCTCTTTACGATGAATTCAGATCCTAATCGCGTGACGTTCCTTGACGTCGAGATCTTTAGAGGAGATGATGGCACTCTACAGAGTGAACTCTACCGCAAACCAACAGCGGGAAACACCATTCTTCATGGTTCAAGTTTTCACCCTGAACCATTAATTCGATCAATTCCTATAAGTCAATACCTACGCGTACGACGTAATTGTAGCGATTTACAGTCTTTCCAACTTGCGGCAAATGAATTACGTCAAAGACTGACACGAAGAGGTTACTCCAAGATGTCTCTGAAAAAGGCATACAAAAGAGCCCTCCTCAGTGATAGACGGGAACTTCTGAATCCTTCCAAAAATCAGAACAGTAAGGATAGCAACAACATCAAGATAATCACCCCTTATATGTATCAACATAAAAAGATAAAAAATATAGTGACCAAACATTGGCACCTATTAACATCCGACCCAATTTTAGGACAATTTTTGTCCAAGACACCAGGCTTTACTTTTAAGAGAGCCCCGGCACTTCGAGACAGACTTGTTCGAAGTGAATTCAACAATGATGATGTGATATGTTGCAAATATAAGGGCACATACATCTGTGGTTCATGCCATTACTGTGGCTATATGTTGACAAACAAATCCCCTATCCTACCCAACGGTCAGACTTTTAGAGCAAGACATTTTGCGAATTGTCGCACGATCGGTGTCATATATCTACTCCTATGTACATGCGGATGCTTCTACATAGGAAAAACTAAGCAGGAGTTCTGGCGTCGCGCATACCGTCACATTCTTAGTATGCGCAAGTCAGACCCTGAGCTTCCCCTAGGGCGTCACGTAAAAGTAGTACATAAGGGAAAATTTCCGAGAATTAAATTCCTTATTCTGGATCGTATCCACCCCAGCCCGAGAGGAGGAGACTGGAACAAAAGTCTCCTCCAACTTGAGCTGAGGTGGATACATATGCTAAGAGCGACAGAGCCTCCTGGTCTCAATGGAGCATTGTCATTTAAACCCTTTTTAGAAGGGTTTTCATCAGGAGGGATGGAAAAATGATTTATTTCTTCTTTAATACCAAGTCTTTTACATTAATAAACTCTTTCATTGTCTGTTTTTGAGTTTGCACAGGATATATATTTTGGATACTGCAGTTTTTTTATATATAGAACTGTCAAAGAAGTAGCTAATTTCAAGCCAGAATTTACCACATATTATATTTCCACTGCAGCATAACCGTTATCAATCATACTGATATTGAGTAAGTATCCTTTATTTTTACTATGTTGGTAAATGCACATAGTCAGCCAATTTTAGGATCCAATTCTTACATAACTAATTTTTAACATTCCCCCTATTTGTCTTCCTCGGTCTCTCCTGTGGCCACCCCGGCACGGGGAGACAGATCGCCATTATGGCGCTCGCTGTCTCTGGCTGGCCCTGCCCATTGCAGTTCTCTGCATATATGGGCGGGTATAGCCAATCGTAAACCGGATGCGCTGTTCCGCTTCCGGTTGCGTGACCCGTGCCGGTGGAACGCAGGCGTCACTTCCGGTTCCGCCCAGCGCTATGACGATCGTCATACGCAATGTACAGCGGGGCGGTCCTGACGCTTACGATCCAGGAAGCCCCACAGACCGGGCACCAGCTGCTGCCGATTGGGTCCAATCAAGGTAAACATTTAAACTCTTAGATTCCCTGTATGTGTCCACACTTTCCAAACCGTGTCTGGTCGATACCCATATGTGGCAACTGTGGGTTCTACAGCTTTCAGGTAACCAACAAACCATCTACATTTTCTATATGACACCCCGGTCAATACTATTTTGACCTAGGTGCCTATTCTTGGTGACTATTACTAAGCCCAAGAAATTAATGAAGATATTCTTTATATATATGTTTCTTCCTTGTAGTTGATTCCCAGTGTCAGCTTCTTGGTGCTACGGCCAATTTTGGGACCTCAGGTGACCACAGGAGCCAGGATAGCGACGGGGGGCTTCCACATAAATAACATAAGTCTGACATACTGGTTTCCCCCCAATCTTTTGGGATATATGAACATCAGTGACTGTGGATTTCCACATATGCGGTTATTCGGTTCTTGCTTTTAGCTACTCTACAGGCTTTGCATGTATGACAAGAAGAATTATGTAAGTGTTTCCCCTTTTTCTCTGTTTAACTGTTTGAAAGGGATAGAAAGAAATAACAAATCTAACGAGTATATTTATATGACATCATGCCTAGAATGCAATAGTTACACTGTATATGATGATTTTATGTAATAGATACAATAGGCTTAACTATATTGTTGTCTTTGTTATTATTAGAAAACTTTCAATGTGACCCGTCCCTGAAGAAGGAAATTGATTTTCCGAAATATATTGGACTGATATCTTCACCATCTCACGGTCACAATTATATATTCTTGATGCATACATTTTGCCTGTTTTGTTTTTAACATTTATGATCCTATGTTTGTCACTTTAAATAAATATTATAATTTTTGCTTAGATCTTTTGAATCCGTCTATCTATGTGCCTAAAAAATCCCAAACATAGGGGAATTTTCTTCTTTTGTAATCACATTTTACAGAGCCCCCTTTACATCGGAGTCTCCAGACTTACTACACTGTAAGAGGGAAGTGTGAAGACTCTGATATAAGGAGAGTTTGGGAACCATTATTTGAGGGGGGAAGCTGGGGACTCTGGTGTAAAAGGGAACTCTGTGTTCCCCAAAGCTCCCCCATACATCTGAGCTTACAGAGACCCTCTTACACTTCCCTTCCTCAGTCCACCACAGTCAAGGGCACAACAAGTCCCACTGCAGAAGGCTACCTGCTTGGACTTGTAATCCTCTCTGTAGGGGAATGAGGAAATACTGCCTGCTATGCTAAGACTTGTAGTGCCCTCTGTTAGGGACTAAGGATTCCTCAGTCCTCAACATTCTAGGGCACTATAAGTCTCAGCATAGTGGGCTGTCATACCTCAGTCCCTCACAGCTCGGGTCAAAAACAACACAGTTAAACATCTAAAGGACAACTCCAAACAAAACTACCAATAATGGACAGAGTCCATATGCTCTATAATGTCAAAGACCCGCTACCACTCACCTTCCACCTCTGGTGCTGTCATTGTGTAGGGCAAAGGGCTCCATCTACACCATGTTTGGCTTTCAGGTCAGATAGGCAGGACTTGCTCAGCTCCACTCTCTTCCTTGGCAATTGACTCTGGCGTCATTGTGGATCTTTCCTCCTCTAGAAAACACCCAGGGGCCCTCTCCTTGTCCCCCAGCCACCCAGGGCCTTCTTCTCCTCCTCCTCCACCAACCATTTTCAGACTCTTCCAACTTCCCTTGGGCAACTCAACCCCTTTGCATAGTGGACACAACAAATCTATGACCAGCCTGCAAAATATCAAGTCTGGGCCTGGTTACCTGTATGTTCCGGGTCCAGGGCGGAGCTCTCCTCCCAGAGCAACAAATGATGATAGCAGAGTGAGTTGACCGGCCAGTCACTTCCTACTGGTGCAGGTACACACCTACCGATTCCTCCACATCTTAGGATAACATGATCAGACGGCCAATCCCCAGGCAGAGAAGGAGGAGTAAGTGTCAGCGGACAACAGACACCTGGCAGACGCAGTGAAGGGACTGCAGCACACTGCTGCAACTTTTTGATCCGAGGATTGAAAGCAATCTTTTACTTGGGAGATTTCCCTGACTGCGCCCTTCGAAATGTTGGTGCTCCGCCACTGGCCGCAAGGCCCCTGTAGGTGCGAGGCCTTAGGCGCCCGCTTAATTTGCATGGTGCCCTCCTGTTTTAAAACATGGTCAATGCATCTCATTGGTGTAAGTGCACTTCTATGTTCTGAATTGTAGGGGCATTGAGTATGGTGCTAGCATGATGAGAGGTTACTGCCTATTTGTGTCCATAAATAATATATAATGTTTTTCTTTTATTTTAGAAACCAGTGATCAGGATGTGGAGGCTCAGCCTTCTCAGGCCCCCTGTAAGTAATGTGGATGTGCTGGTGTGTTGTGTATTAGGTCGAACTTGGAGGAATGATTGTTTGTTTTGTTTTCTTTTGTGGTTGATGTAACTTCAGCAAGAGAGGAGCCTCAGGCAGGGCCAAGTCGCCTGGATCCGGGCCAGGAACACATTGTTGCCCAAGAAGAGGCCAATTCGTCTGAACCGGATGAGGACCTGGGCTCTCCTCAAATGGGAAGTAAGTATTCTACATGTGTTTGTGTGTTCAATGTGTCCTGGGAAATCTAAGGGCTGTAATATCTATATTTTGCCATTGGGGTTATGTAGCAGCTGACATTGAGGATGTTAGTTGTGGAGGACTGGGGAAGAGGGGCTGCTGCTTACCCAGTCCAAAGTAACTACTACCTTCAATGTTTCCCAACTACTTTCTGTGTGCCTTTATCAAATAGCTTTGGTTCAAGGATTGTATTTGTGTCTTTGTGTTTCTAGGAGATACGACGCCATCCCCCCATGAAGGGACACCATCCCCCCATGTAGGGTCTCCCCCATCCTCCCCCACTCCAGGCTCCCCTGAACTAGTCTGTAAGTACCTAAAATTAGATTCTCACATGAATTGTGTGTGCTAGGATGATGTGTATCTAGGATAATCTAAGTTGGAGTCTAAGCAAGTGTAGTTTTGCTATATGTGACAGGAAGGTTGGTCATGAAACACTCTTGCTTAACCTTCATGTTTGAAAGGTGGTTTTGGGGAGCTTTACAGGACATGTTATCTTTTGTAAGTTATCTCAAGCCACCCTATTCTAAATTGGTGTTAGTTTCTCTACATTGGAAATGGTGTGCTTTGTACTTGTAAATTTTTTGTGGACATTGTAATTTAATCATGTCCTGATTTAGTCAACACTGAAAATGTGTGTTTGTCAATCTTTCATAAATACTCTTCCTCGGTAATGTACCACATTCCAGTTCACAATTTGTGTTCTTTTTGTGCAGTTTCTCCAGAGCCAGCCACGCCATCCACTTCAGGGGCCCAAAAAAAACCTGATGATGGTAAGTTGTGTGCTTTTCCAGTAATGTGTCTACTTAGTAAGTGGAGAAATGCTAACTGTGTATGTCCCCGCTCAGGCTTCAAGTTGTTCTAAAGGCAGCAGGTTCTTTATGTGAATGCATTCTATGCATTAGTATTCCAAGTGATAGGTGTGCATATTCCCCCTAAGACTTACTGGGACCATTTTTTACGGTCCAAATTTTTGCACTAATACTTGTCTGGAACAGACTCCCCCTCCTCCTTAACTGAGGTGACAGCATGCCAATATTGCCTCCTGATGCTGTCACTCCTAATCATTGAGACCATTGGAAGGGAGGGGGGCAAGGCTGGCTCACAGCCTAGTGCCTGAACAGGCACAGGGTGCTTGGCTTCATCTCATGTGCCTCCATAGCAAGCTGCCTGCTGTGGGGTCAAACAACAGGAGGGAGGTGCCTAGAGGTGTGTACAGGGGCCATGTAAAAAGGAGGATTGTTATTTCTCTTGTCCCCAAAAACCTAGAGAGTGTAAGTCTAACCTGATTAGTTTTCCGCAGCCCTCCCAAAATGATATGTTTCCAACACTTAGAACAGGCAGGGCTGAGGCACAAAAAACATCCGAAAAACACAATCAGCACCAAAGCAGGGAGTACGTATCCTTAACGCTACAAGCTTCACCCAGTAGAATGACGCTTGCACTGTACAAATCTGCATCACCACCATATCAAAGTCTAAATCTAACTGTCAGGGAAATGTGGAGGGGTAATGAGTGGGTGTTAGAGCGTTTTCATGACTGCGTAACCTACAGTTAGCGTGATTCGATTTTTAGATACATTTTTTATTTTCTCTTAACACAGCTGGGATGGCGGAAAAACATAAAGGGGAGCAGACATATCTCCTCCGGCCAGAACTTGCCCTCAGAATTCCAAAGGGTAAGTCTCTACTATGTGTCAGGTTCAATCTATAGACAGTAAGAGGGAGAGAGAACGCTACACAAACTCCAATGGTGATAGAGATAAATGTGTGCACATGTATCGTGTTGACCAATTGAACCCAAAACACCTTACATTCTTCTAAATGATTGCTTGTGTTGACATGAAGAAAAGCCTTTTACTTAGCTTTGGTGGAACTGCTACTAACATTCCAAGCCATCTTATGTAACCTTTTGACCAATTTGCTGTGAAAGTTTGAGTTCAAGGTTTACAACAGCAATTTAGCATATTTGCTTCAGAGTGTTGATAAAAGCCAAACAATAGACTCCTAAGCATATTTGTTGAGGCACATTAATTACAATCGTTGTTTGGATCATTTTGGCTAAAACTAATTGTTATGTCTTTTTCTACCCAGGGCACACCCACCTCACATATGAGGATCTTTTGGAGTATGTGACATGGTGTATTGACCGAATTCTAGTTTTAGAAAACATTTCGGGGGTTGCTCCAGACCCAAAGGAGCCATTTGTGCGGAATGTCACCCCGTTAAAAAGATCATAGTTTTTTTTCATTGGTTTTGTTATTGTACCCAGCAATGTGACATTTCTCCCTTAAAAAAAAAATTATAATTAAAAATAAAAAATTAAAAACCCTTTTTTTTGGGACCCAAAAAAACATAAAAAAACAAAAAAAGCCTTGTTTTTGGCAACCAAAAAAAATATAAAAATTTAAAAAAAACCCTTTTTTTGGGACCCAAAAAAACATAAAAAAACAAAAAAAGCCTTGTTTTTGGCAACCAAAAAAAATATAAAAATTTAAAAAAAACCCTTTTTTTGGGACCCAAAAAATCATAAAAAAACAAAAAAAGCCTTGTTTTTGGCAACCAAAAAAAATATAAAAATTTAAAAAAAACCCTTTTTTTGGGACCCAAAAAAACATAAAAAAACAAAAAAAGCCTTGTTTTTGGCAACCAAAAAAAATATAAAAATTTAAAAAAAACCCTTTTTTTGGGACCCAAAAAAACATAAAAAAAGCCTTGTTTTTGGCAACCAAAAAAAATATAAAAATTAAAAAAAAACCCTTTTTTGGGACCCAAAAAAACATAAAAAAACAAAAAAAGCCTTGTTTTTGGCAACCAAAAAAAATATAAAAATTTAAAAAAAACCCTTTTTTTGGGACCCAAAAAAACATAAAAAAACAAAAAAAGCCTTGTTTTTGGCAACCAAAAAAAATATAAAAATTAAAAAAAAACCCTTTTTTTGGGACCCAAAAAAACATAAAAAAACAAAAAAAGCCTTGTTTTTGGCAACCAAAAAAATATAAAAATTTAAAAAAAACCCTTTTTTTGGGACCCAAAAAAACATAAAAAAACAAAAAAAGCCTTGTTTTTGGCAAAAAAAAAAAAAAATGTTTACAAAAAAGCCTTGTTGTTTTTATGGCAACCGACAAAACCACAAATGTTTACAAAAAAGCCTTGTTGTTTTTATGGCAACCGACAAAACCACAAATGTTTACAAAAAAGCCTTGTTGTTTTTATGGCAACCGACAAAACCACAAATGTTTACAAAAAAGCCTTGTTGTTTTTATGGCAACCGACAAAACCACAAATGTTTACAAAAAAGCCTTGTTGTTTTTATGGCAACCGACAAAACCAAAAATGTTTACAAAAAAGCCTTGTTGTTTTTGGCAACGGAAAAAACCACAAATGTTTACAAAAAAGCCTTGTTGTTTTTATGGCAACCGACAAAACCACAAATGTTTACAAAAAAGCCTTGTTGTTTTTATGGCAACCGACAAAACCACAAATGTTTACAAAAAAGCCTTGTTGTTTTTATGGCAAACGACAAAACCACAAATGTTTACAAAAAAGCCTTGTTGTTTTTGGCAACGGAAAAAACCACAAATGTTTACAAAAAAGCCTTGTTGTTTTTATGGCAACCGACAAAACCACAAATGTTTACAAAAAAGCCTTGTTGTTTTTATGGCAACCGACAAAACCAAAAATGTTTACAAAAAAGCCTTGTTGTTTTTGGTAACAAACTAAACCAAAAATGTTTACAAAAAAGCCTTGTTGTTTTTGGTAACAAACTAAACCAAAAATGTTTACAAAAAAGCCTTGTTGTTTTTGGTAACAAACTAAACCAAAAATGTTTACAAAAAAGCCTTGTTGTTTTTGGTAACAAACTAAACCAAAAATGTTTACAAAAAAGACTTGTTTTAGTGAAAACCTCAAAAAAAATTATAAAACACATAAAATATGTTTATCTAAATAAAATTAAAGTATGTTGCTCTTTGCAACACAAATGTTACATTGGCAATTTAGTTCATTCTATTATATATTGTAATATATTTTTTGTACGCTACAGTTGGTAGACACCCACATGTGTTATTAAAACATTTATTTTATTACCCAAGTTTTCTTTTTGGTGTACACATCGAATGTCTTTTGTGTTGTATTTGTTTAGTCGAGTGGTGTGGTCTGTAATTGTTAGTATGTTGGCTTTGGTTTATGTTAGCCTTGAGACTTGTTTTGAAGCTACATTTGAAGGGAGACCTTTTCTTGGGTCGTTATGTGAACATTGAGTTATCTAAATTTACATGAAATCATATGTTTGGAGATCGAGAAGCACGTGTGTATAAATGCCTACATTAACCAGGGCCATTACTTGGCCACCAACACTCCTAAAAAACCAAAGAGCAAACACAAACTAATCATTTTGCATAAAATTTTATTTCATCCCCAAAAAAAGCACTATAATAAATCATATTGTGCCACCCTCAAATTTAAAAAAAAAAATGGCCCCACAAATTGGCCAATGTAACAATCATTAACAAAACTAAACCAAAAAAAATAAATAAAAAGAAATTAAGTTGGTGGTGGTGGTGGTGACTGAAGCAGTGTGGTGAGCAATGGAAAGGTTCCTGCCATCAAATGGTGGGCCAATAGTCCCATCTGCTCTGGGGTTAGCCTTAGAGTTCTGGTAAAGTGGCCCATTAGGATCAGATCTTGTGTCTGAGGCTGCTGCTGATGCAGGGTGTTGAACCCTGGAAATGTCCCAGACTGAAGATCTTGTGCCAATAGTCCCATCTGCTCTGTGCTCAGCCTAAGAATTTGGGTAACGTGTGCCATTACCATGAGATGGGATCGTTGCTGCTCCAAGGCTATTTGATGCTGCTGGTGGTGCAAGGGTTGTGAAGATGTGTGGGGAGTGGTGGTTGATTGGTTGTTGTGGTCCACGGTGCGGGGGCAAACGACATGTCGCATTGGTGACAAAAAAGAAGAACGGCCTGGGGAGGAGTGAAGTGATAAAGGTGTGGAGGGAATGTAGTCAGGTGGAAGGGGTACTGTGGAACCAGTGCGCATTGAGGTTGTGCAGGAGGATTGCTCATTGAGGGGTGTGGGAGTCCGAACGGAGTGTGAAGTGCTAGGAGTGGCTACAGGAGGAATTGTCCCATCCCCAGCTGCCTGACAAGTGGCCAACACTGGCATTACCCTCCCACTACCACAACCTGCAGTGGCAGGTGAGTGAGATGTTTGGGAGGGCTCTGCCAATGGGGCATCTTCAGATCCAAACAGGCATTGGCGTGTGGCCAGCACCTGAGTGTCAACACTTTGCCGATCCCGTTGATGCTGGTCTGCTAAACTTACCAAGCTGTTACGCATATC
Source organism: Pelophylax lessonae (assembly GCF_965119305.1). Classification (NCBI taxonomy): domain Eukaryota; kingdom Metazoa; phylum Chordata; class Amphibia; order Anura; family Ranidae; genus Pelophylax; species Pelophylax lessonae. The sequence continues at coordinate 326,784,791 of NC_138770.1, read as the reverse complement.
CTGTTGAACCTGTAACATATCCTGGTGAACCTGTACCATTGTTGCTACAGATTCCTGTATGAGCCCGAGCAGACGTACTGCCTCAGTAGATTGCTGAGTACGCCTCCTTAACTCATTTTGGACCTGATACTCATCAAGCAGCCTCTCGGCTACATCCAGCATAGATGGACGAAGTTGGGTAGGTGACAATCCCTCTGCATCTAAGGCTACCTGAAAGCAGAAGAAATAGACCAAATCATTATCAAACATCATGACTAAATATTTCAGATTAGTTTGACAACTTAACACCCCAAGCAGAACGTTGAAAAGTTTGATGTGCTTCTAATGAGTACTTGTTCATTGTAAGATTATCCAAGCTAGCAACACTTCTGATAATGGGTACATATTATATTGGTAGGACTAATATGACAAAGGCAAAAAAGATTCAACATGAAGGTGTTCCCAATTAACCCTGGTGTGGTAGGTTGTTTATGCTTTTGGTAAATCTGTTACTACACCAATGACTTTATACATCTACGTATGTTGTCTAAAATCTTGCCATCAATCGGCTAGAGGACAACCCAACCAAACGATACCCATGAATTTGGACCTGGAAAATCAAAGACGGGCCGGACTTTAAAGATCCTGGATGTTTTTGGAACATTAGTGGCACACCAAATTATAACATAATTCCCTGATGTTCAAGATAGAACTCTTGTTGTGCTGGTGCATCGTCAGAATGTCATAGCACTAATTTAACACACACAATGTAAGCCACATCTAGTCCAAAATCAATGCTACCATTGAAATGTTACATGTGCACCTTGTTCCCTTATATCACATACCACAGCACTGGATGCAGAATCGTCGCCAGCTCCTGATCCAACTCCAGCTGCAACGTCAAGAGGGGCCTGATGTTCTTTTAAAAACAAAAAAAAAAAAACATGTTTAGTACATAACCTTAGTCAGTAATGATTATGGCCAGATTGCCCTCCTAGCTTCATGAATGAAGCATTGAGGCCAAACATTCAAAAGTGCTTTCCTGGGCTCATAGGACACTTGCTAAACCCTCCCAAAGGTTAAGAAGGCTTGGTCTGCCTACTAATGACGGCACCCATTAATGCTGTCAACTGTGTTTTGCAGGGTAAACATCTAAAAGGCAACACTCTTTCATAAGAAAAAACATGTGTGTTAATGGGGTTAATAAGATTCCAAAAAACATTATTTGACTAGACATACCAACACCTTCCTCCAGGCCTAGCTGCACTGGGTGTGTTCCCTGCTGCGGATCTTCTGTAAAGGACATAGCAATATGAGCTATCTTGGAAAAAAAAAACATCTACATTGTTTGGCACAGTATGATATTGGACCTACCAGGAGGAGGGTCAGCACTGATGTCAACACCTGTGAGTCCGTCTGGTTCGCCAAGCTGCATGGGCTGTGGAGGGGCTGAGATCCGTGCTACAGATGAACAAATTGCAGGTTGGGGAAAACAAAAAAAGGACAATTGGAAGGGCAAGTATCACATTCTATTAATGTCACACATAGGATAGTAGTTAATCTTTTCCAAACAACTCACACAATTGACATCCAAGATAATATCCTACCTCGGTGCAAAGCATCCGAATCTAAGTCCTCTCTGGTAAAGATGGTATCAGGTCCTATGATGTTCAAGAAAGGTAATTGATAATCCCAGAGAGAACTTCGTGCACGTTCATCCAGCCGACCTTGTCGGTCATAAAGACCCTCCGCAGCCCATGCAATTAGCTTCTTCCGAACGGACCCACAGATGTCGTTGACCTTCTTCCGCACACTGTCACGGTGGCGAGGTGCTTCACCCAGTGCATTTACAGCATCCCGGATTTCATCCCACAATCTGTTCTTCTCTGTTACTGAGTAAGACGCGGCCCTGGTCCCATGTATCGCCTGATATCTGGCCATATAGGCGTGGACCAGGGCACAGCACTGATTGTGGTTGAAACGGGGAAGCCGGGATAATGTGGACAAGCTGACTCTGGTGGACGGACCCGCTCCAGGACTACTGTCAGAAGAGCCAGCTTGTCCACTTGGTGTGTTACCACCTCCCCCGGCTTCCTCCTCCGGGATGGGGATGGTGGACTCCCTCATGGATACAGCTGGAGCCTCCCTCACACCAGAGCCAGACGATCTGCCCACCCTGCCCCCCCTGCCCCCCCTGCCCCCCCTGGCCACCCTGGCCACCCTGGCCACCCTGGCCACCCTGGCCACCCTGGCCACCCTGCCCCTTCTCATCCTTCCAGTGGGTGGGGCCATGGGAGCACGAGGTGGGCAGAGAATCTGGCTGTCCAGCAGCAGCAAAGAGCCCCAAACTCCTAAATCTGAAATGACAAAAGAGAAAACAGAAAAAACAGGATTTGCAGATTGCTCTTCATATACAGTATAATTAGTGAACAGTTACAGAACACACTTACCTAATGGCACAAACAGACTTGGTGGTGGTGGTGGTGGTAGTAGTGGGCAAAGAGCAGAAGAGGCTGCAAAGAAAAGGAAAAAAAAACACATAAGAAAACGCATATGGGTACAAATCACACGAGGCCCTCCAAACACTTACCTAATGGCACAAACACGGTGGTGGTGGTGGTGGCAAAAAAAGCAGAAGAGGTTGCAAAGAAATGGAAAAAAAAAAACACATAAGAAAACGCATATGGGTACAAATCACACAAGGCCCTCCAAACACTTACCTAATGGCACAAACACAGTGGTGGTGGTGGTGGTGGTGGTGGCAAAGAGCAGAAGAGGCTGCAAAGAAATGGAAAAAAAAAAACACATAAGAAAACGCATATGGGTACAAATCACACGAGGCCCTCCAAACACTTACCTAATGGCACAAACACAGTGGTGGTGGTGGTGGTGGTGGTGGTGGCAAAGAGCAGAAGAGGCTGCAAAGAAATGGAAAAAAAAAACACATAAGAAAACGCATATGGGTACAAATCACACAAGGCCCTCCAAACACTTACCTAATGGCACAAACACAGTGGTGGTGGTGGTGGTGGTGGTGGCAAAGAGCAGAAGAGGCTGCAAAGAAAAGGAAAAAAAAAACACATAAGAAAACGCATATGGGTACAAATCACACGAGGCCCTCCAAACACTTACCTAATGGCACAAACACAGTGGTGGTGGTGGTGGTGGTGGTGGTGGTGGCAAAGAGCAGAAGAGGCTGCAAAGAAATGGAAAAAAAAAACACATAAGAAAACGCATATGGGTACAAATCACACGAGGCCCTCCAAACACTTACCTAATGGCACAATGGCACAAACACGGTGGTGGTGGTGGTGGCAAAAAAAGCAGAAGAGGTTGCAAAGAAATGGAACAAAAAAACACATAAGAAAACGCATATGGGTACAAATCACACAAGGCCCTCCAAACACTTACCTAATGGCACAAACAGACTTGGTGGAGGGGGGGTGGTGTAATCCTTTATAGGCAAAAGGAGGCTGCAAACATTAAACATACATGAGAAATCGCATGACCTACATACGTGCACATAATAAATTACAGTTATCAGGAAAGCAAAAATGGTGTCTTTGGAAGCTGGGAAGGTAAGGGGGCAGGTTTAGATGCCAAATCTAGACTGCACACCTTTAACAAACATGAGAAAACACATGTCCAAACCACATGCACATGGGGCCAACTGCCAATGATTAAAAGACACTTGAGGGGTTCCCAAGCTATTGTGGGTTGGAGGGGATTCACCATAGACAACTTAAGCACACCCAAGATAAGTACAAATTCTCTCCTTCCTTTTTTTGGGAGAGAGAGATACAATTGTCTTACCTCCAGATAATGTAGGTTGTGGGTCACAGGGTCTTGCTAGCACATAAGAAACATCGATCTATAACATCCAGCAGCCATATTGGCCATGTGCTCCTTTTATAGCTGGCTCACAGGTGTGATAATTAGCGGCCGTTTCTATATATATCTGCGCATTCGCGAATTTGCGCGTTCAAAATGGAGGACGATATCCCAGACGCATTAGATGGTGCAATGCTGGCATTTATCGGTGCCTTGTTTGGGGAGGCCCTGGCACAGGAGGCAGCAGAAGGTGGGGAAGCTGCAGCAGCAGCAGCAGCACCTCCAGCAGCAGCACCTCCAGTCCGTGTGCCCTTACCTCGCCAGCCACGCATTTTTGCTCCAAGGATCTATTTGGACAAGCTGCGGGATTCTGATGTCAGGAGGAAGTTCCGGCTCGAGCGAGGAACTATTCTACACCTCTACCAGCTCATAGCAGAGAAAATTGACCCGGACACACAGCGCGGCCATGCGGTGCCCGGCATGGCCAGATTGCTGGCCACTTTGTATATTTTAGGGCGTGGCAGCTTCCAAGCCACTTCGGGAAGTATCATGGGCATTAGCCAGCCCACAGTTTCAAGGGTGTTCATGTTGGTCATTAATGCCATAGTGGATATAGTGCCCAATTTTATCCACTGGCCACAGAATGAAAATGAGTGGAATGAAGTCAAGTTGGGTTTCTACCGGCGGGCACACATGCCGCAAATCCTAGGGGCAATCGATGGCACCCACATAGCCATTAGGCCCCCAAGGAGCCACGAAAGTGAATACCGGAACCGCAAGCAGTACCACTCCGTGAACGTCCAATTAGTGTGTGACGCCAAACAGCGCATCATGAGTGTCAACACTGGTCACCCAGGGTCGTGCCATGATTCCAGTATGTTAAGAACAAGTACTCTGTACGAGGTGTTTGAAAGTGGACAAATGCCCGAAGGGTGGCTTATTGGTAAAGTATTTTGTCTTAACAACATAAACTGTAAGATTACATAGACATAGGAATAAGCTACATCGGTGTACACCCTGATTTAAGCAAAGCCTACCTAAAATGGATGTGTTAGGAGTTGTCAGGCTGTTCACACACAACCAGATCAGCAGCTTAGCAGCTCACAAAAGAAAGATTTGCAAAGTTGTCTTTGAGTCCAATGAAGGTGGTTAACCAATGTGTAAATGGTGTCCTCTAGCCACCCAAAGAAAACCTACAAATGATTCCAATGGTATTGCCATATCCCCAAAGTACTTTGCATAAGTGAGTCAATATTGGTTTCCTCACTCTAGTTGCAGATATATTCCAGAAGTAAGACCTAGGCTAATGTAATAGGAACAAAATAGGGGCCAAGTTGGAACTTGCAAGAGAAACCCACCACTTTGTGTGTCCTTTTTCCCATTTGTATTAGTGATTTAGGCAGTTAGACAGAGTTGAGATGTTTCATATGATTTTTTGCAAACAGACGAGCAGGTTGTTTAGTAAAATGCCTAATTGTCTCCCATTTTGAGGAGTCATCTAAAGTCACATGATAGGAAGAACTAATGTATATTTTTCTTATTTTTCAGGGGATGCTGGTTACCCGCAGCTGACGTGGCTGATGGCTCCAATCAGGTACCCCCAGGGCCCAGCAGAGAGGAATTACAACAGGGCCTTGCGGAGAAGCCGGAGTATCATTGAGTTGACCATAGGTCTTCTCAAGTCCCGGTTTCTCTGCTTGGCCCGGCCTGGGGGTGAACTCCTGTACTCTCCTACAAAGGCTTCCAAGATCATCCTGGCATGCTGCGTGTTGCACAACATGTGCGTTGCCCGGGATGATTCTTGGGAGCTGACGGAGGAGAGGGAGCCAGAGGTCCGTCAGCCGGCGGCCCCCAGGCGGCGGAGCACCGCTGCCGGTATGGCCACCCGGAATACCCTGGTTGCTAGCCACTTTACATGTAAGTACTGTAACCGGTCAAGATAGGGCATGTGTATTAATTAGCTAGTTAGCAGAGGTGCCACTCACAGGGAGACAGAGGGTGATTATCATCTGCCAATGACACTTGCCATTGTAGATAAAGTGTAGTCAACATTGGTAAAATTGTGTTACTTGAGCAAAAACATGCACTTCTAACCATAAACATGTTGGTATTGTGAATAGTGTAAAGGGCTGAGAAGAGCTGGCAGGTGTTTATTTGTGTCTATGCCACCTGTGTAGTTATTGATAACATGAACGGCTGCTTGGTATCTTATGGTGTTGTAATTTTCCAGAACATCAACATCTTGGAATCATGGCACGTACCATGGGAAGCCTGTGGTGATGGGCTGTCTGGCGTCACAGGTGTGTATTCAAATGTTTACATTAATGATTTCTGGTTTGTGTAAGTTGGCATAAAATGTGTTATTTCACTCGTGATGTCGAAATTAAATGAAGTTCAGAATGAAGCAAACAGGCATTAAGATGTGATTTTCATTATGAAATGTCTTATCCTTTGTTTTATTTTTCCAGGAGTGGTACTGCTTGCGGGTGTAGGTGGTAGAAACCCACCTTGATGGACTCCACTCATTTTCTTTTGTGGTCAGTGGATATTTGGTAAGGCACATGGCCAATGACCAACATGAACACCCTGGAACTTCGAAAGTGGCTTGGAAGCTGACCAGCAACCTTGCCATGCCTGTCCCCTATGAGCTGGTAGAGGTGCAGAATGGATTCTGAACTCTGCCGGAAGTTGTGGAAGACATCAGAATCCCGTAGCCATGGAGCAAAGATCGTGGTCTGGCGCTGTAAAGGCACACGGACTGGAGAGTGACAATATTCTTTTGCTGCATCCCTCCTTCTGCTGTCATTCTCAAATAAATAAATACATTAGAATTGAACATGTGTTTTTTTGTTTTGTGTGGGTGCCTACAGACAAAAGGGCCATCCACACTGTAAGATTTAGAGAAGACTTTATCCTTCAGATTGACATTTTCTATGTAGTGCAAGGGCCTGCCTGATTGCATCCAAATTGAAAGTGTTGAGGTTTGAGCTTATATTATATGGTTTGGTTAAAGCCCCGTACACACGTACCGATCGTCGGCCGACGGAACGTCCTACAAATGTTCGCGGCTGGTGTGTTTGTTGTTTGTCTGTTGAAAAGTGCTCCAAACTTGCCCAGGACATTTGTCTTCCGACAGAAAATGACGTCACTACGTTCCACGCACGTTCGCCGCTACAAAAGAGGAAGTGAGTGTTTGGCCGTGACCCTTCTGGGCATCTCGCGCTGATTTCGGTAGCATTTGTTTGGTTGACGACATTTCGCTATTTTCCGAGACATCGTTCGAGAATTTATTATGGCGACCGTGAATTCGTCCGTTGCTGTCGTTAGTGTTGGAGTTTTGGCTCTGAGACGACGTACGAGCAATAGGAAGAAGAAGCGGACCTCCTGGACGAAAAATTGGTTGCTTAACCGTGATCAATTTTCTCATATGTCCTTGCTGAGGGAGCTCCAGGAAAATAATCCTGATGACTTCAGGAATTATTTGAGGATGACGGATCCCATCTTTTACCGTCTTCTTGCCCTGGTGTCCCCCTATATTCTGAAGCAGGATACTTGTATGCGGCTTGCAATTACTCCTGAGCAAAGGTTAATTGCGACGTTGAGGTATCTTGCAACAGGGAGAAGCCTGCAGGATCTGAAGTTCACCACAGGCATCTCCCCCCAAGCACTTGGAGTCATCATCCCTGAGACCTGCTCTGCCATCATCAAGGTCTTGCAGAAGGACTATATCAAGGTATGTTTGATTTTTTACATTACATGTATTACTAGTTTCACCCGAATTATGATGTTTTTGGATGTACAGCAATTGACACAGGCCATTATTTGTAAACTACCCTCTGTCCGCATGCACATAGTAGTAAAGATGTAGATTATCTTTAACCATTTGTAAAATTACCCACTAACCACCCCACCATTCTCTCCTATGTGTCCCTAAACGCATTGCCTGTTAACAGTATTTTGAATTTGGGTCATTTTATTGCTTTCCCTCAAACAATTATTCCTTGGCCAATGTTTTAGTACCTAGTTAATGATTTATCTAAAATACATCAGTCCATCCATTCCCACCTATGATTCTGTATGTTTATGTAATGATGTTAAAACCTTCACTGACCACAAGCCCTAATTGATGTATAAATGCCCAGTTTTACTTACCCATCCCCCCACCCACATGCTAAATCTCAAAGTCAGCATATACCAAAGCTCAAGTTCAGAGGTCTTCAAACTATGGCCCACCAGTTGTTCACGAACTTCAATTTCCATCATGCCTAGTCATGTCTGTGAATGTGAGAGAATTACAAGGCCTCATGGGATGTGTAGTTCTGCAACAGCTGGAGGGCCGTAGTTTGTAAATCTCAGCTCTAGCTGGTGAGTATAATGGGCCATACACACTAGAAGATTGTCAGAACAATTTATCCTTCCGATTTACCAAAACCAAATAATATGAGGTCCAACAAACACTTTCAAATCCTATGCAATCTGGTAGGCCCTTGCACTACATAGAAAAGTTAAATCTGCACGAAAAAGTCTTCAGAGAATCTTCTAGTGTGTATGGCCCTTTACAATATAAGAACAATAGGAGGTTGAAAATAAATGTATGTAGATGTTACATCCCCATATCCAAACCTTTGCCTTCCTGTTGTATATTTTTTTAGCAAGTTGCATAAGCATTTAACAGACAACTGTGTGTGTAATTAATAATGTGATGTGCTCAAGCACTAATTTTTTTTTTTTTTTTTTTTTTTATTTTTTCCCCACAGTTTCCTTCAAACGCAGAGCAATGGCTGGAGATTTCTGATCAATTTCTGGAGAAGTGGAATTTTCCCAATTGTGGGGGTGCTATTGATGGGAAGCACGTCCGCATTGTCCCCCCTCCGAATTCCGGCACATTTTATTATAATTATAAAGGTTTTTTTAGTATAGTCATGCTAGCCATAGTTAATGCAAACTATGAGTTTATTTTTTTGGATATTGGCAAAAATGGCCGCAATTCGGATGGGGGAGTTATTGATCAGACGGAGTTCGCTCGTCGTCTAAAGAACGGCACTCTGAACCTGCCATCCAGGGAGCAAACTGTTGAGGGTATGAGCTTTGTGTTTATCGCAGATGAGGCTTTTGCGCTTGGGGAGCATCTCATGAAGCCCTACCCTCAGAGGAACCTCACCCCAGACCAAAGGATTTACAACTACCGGTTGTCCAGAGCTCGCAGAGTTGTGGAGAATGCCTTCGGGATAATGGCCAACCGGTTCCGGATATTCCTGACGTCCATAAACCTGGCACTGTACAAAGTGGATAATGTGGTCTTGTGTTGCTGCATTTTGCACAACTTCCTACGCAGGAATGCACAAAATTATGTCTTGCAGCAACTGGATACTGACCCTGCTATGCCAGGTACAAGTGGAGAGGCCCAACCTTCTAACCAAGTGGAGTCCATGCCGTCAATGGAAGTTGGACGGTCAGCATTGGCATCACACAGGGCCCGTCAGATCCGCCAGGAATATCTGGACTATTTCGTGGGGAGAGGAGCTGTGTCCTGGCAGCAATCACTGTCACAAACACATTAATCTTGTTAAAGATTGGACACACAAGATAAATGTCAGAGATATATTATTTTTCAACACATTAAACAAAAATTGCAATGATTCTGTATTGTGGATTATAATCATTTGGGCACATATGCCAAACACAATTATTTGGGTTAATCATGTGTTATATATGTGTGACTTTGGAAGGGTTAATACATTCATCAGTGTGTTTCTTGACTGTAGTCTCTCACCAGCTGATCCAAAGTGATGATGGCCATGTGTTATTTTTTAGCCAGTGGTGTAAATACAAGGGCCTTCTGCACCCCACAAAATGTACACAAACCCTGTCACATTGAGAACTAGGTCACACCCAAGGTTCATCTAATGTCACCTTATATTGGTGTTCATTGTCCAGAAGTTGCCCATACTATATATTTCAGATAATACATTAGGGTATTAACAAAGTACCTACACCTGTTATGTTGTGTTCATTTATGACATCCTTCTCACTGCCCACCAATGTTAGGATATGTCAGTGTTATGTGAAACTTGATCATTGTTCATCTCAAAGTGTTATATATATATAGGTAATGGAAAGTGAACTAGAGCAACGAACAAGCAATACACTATAGATTACACTGATCTCCCTACACTGATTGCTACTGGCAATATCAATGCCATATTGAATCCTAGGACTGCTAGTACCTTGAGTGTTGAGTCACACTTATGCGATGCGGGAAGTCTGCGACTTTGCAGCCTTCCAGCATTGCATAAGGGTGACCCGCCACTTACTTTTTCCACAGGATTGTATTCCACAAGTGTTAAGCACTGTGCGATCCAATCCAGATACATCAGAAATAAAGGGTCATGTGCGACTTGTATGCGTGTTCAGTGCGATTGTAGCCATACAAAGTGTATGTCTCAATTCACACTGCACATCTGATGGCATGTAATATCGTAGCGCACTGCTCCTTTATTACATGCGATCAGATGTTCATGCGAAAATCAGCTATACAGTTTGTATGGCTCAATTCGCACTGCACTCGCACAAAAGTCGCACATGATGCATTTATTCAGCCGCATCAGGATAGGATCGCACAGTCGTTCAAACTTGTGTGCTCCGATCCTGTGTGAAATGTCAGATCGCACTGTGATATGCGTTAAAACTGGGGGTATCTTTAACATTTCATTGACACCTCCAGCAACTTGCATATGGCAGTGTCCAAAATGCTTTCATTAACATGTAAATATGTGAATAGGACAGCCATCATACATTTAGTGCTTCTTTACACAGCTTTAGACCTCGACCCCCCAACGAAAGTCTAATAAAGAATTGAACACACATTGTTGAATGTAAAAATGTTTTAGTATCAAACATTCACAGGGTTAGGGTTAGGGTTAGGGTTAGGGTTAGGGTTAGGGTGTTGGAAAGTGCTTTTCCCAAACTTGGGTACACTCTTTAACATCTGAGTGTCATAAAACTGGCCTAAAATATTATATAAAAATGGGAACATCCCAATACAAACTGTAAAAAATTTTAAAATAATTATTTTTAAAATTTGGCAAGCATGTCCACAAAATCACGCATCTTTCCTTGCAATGCCGTTGCAGTCTCTTTTATTTGCTCGAGGTCTGAGCAGCATTGAAGAGCCTCACGGGTCAATTTGGCCAATGTGCAAGTGTGTAATACATGATCTGGAAAATAAAATACAACGGAGTCAATGTGAATCACCTACATGAGGTCATAATATAGAAACATTTGGTGTGCAGGTAATCTTTAAATTCCTCTCGAGTTAATACCTACCCTGTTCTTATGCTCTTTTGCCCTAGGCTCTTCATCTTCCTCCTGACCTCCTCCAATGCTGTTGCTGATGATTCTGCCGATCTCCTGAGCTTACTATATATTCATTAGGGGTGTGAACGCATGATGACGTCATTGTGAGGGCATGGTTGTAATGTATATATATTAAGATGCAGAGACCAGAGACGGGCAGAATGCACGGCAACAGCATTGGAGGAGGACAGGAGGAAGAAGAAGAGCCTAGGGCAAAAGAGCAGACAACATAAGAGCAGAAGATTGGACAGCAGAAGACTGGAGAGGAGAAGATCCAAAGAGCAGAGTGGAGAAGACCGGATGAAGATCTTTAAGAACATTTCATAAACGTCTCCTGTCGTTATTCACATACACTTCCATTTATGTGGTTAATGTGTAGGGGTACTATGTACCCCATACCCATTCACATAGTGATTGGGGTCTGGGATCTGGGGGCCACCCTTTGTTAAAGGTTGCTTCCAAAGTCCTAGGAACCCCCTGGCCGCATGACCCCCCAAAACCACCAGACAGGGTTGTGGGGATGAGGCTCTTGTCCTCCTCTACATGGGAGTAAGGTGCTTTTGGGTGTGCGGTGCAGAGGCCCCCTGGCCCAAAGCAACAAAACCCCCCCATGTTGAGGGCATGTGTCCTGCTGTGGTCCAGGGGGTGTTTGGTCCGCTTGCTCGTTCTCTTTCCTGGCCTGACAAGCTGCATGCTTGTATAAGGGTCTGGTAGGGGTTTTGGGGGTAACCCACGCTGTCTTTTTGTTGTGGGCATACCCTCAAACTCAATACCACACACAAAAGGCCTGGTTGTGAACTTGGGGGGACACCCACGGTGGGTTCTTCAATTTTTTGGTGTAGTTCCCCCTCAAAAATCTTCACAACGCAAGTGGCCCCGCAAGTCAGAGCATCCTGATCCGACTTACGGTGCGACTTCCATTCAAATAAAGAGGCTCCCATAGGGAACTAGTGTTGTAAATTGGAGGCTAAAAATAACACTGATAAAAATCATTCTGAAAAAACCTACGTGGGCACACAATTGGCTCTTGGACACTTGGTCCTGGTTCCTCCACAGTTTCGGAAGTGGCTTCCATGCTGCTTGGCAAGTTGCCAGGAGATCGGGGTTCTGACATGGCTGGGGATGCCACATCCTGGCATGATGCAACATCTGCAATGTAAATTTGTAAGGGAATACAAGAATATAAGGTTAAACAATCATTGCAAATACACATATTTCTATGATCCCACTACACAAAAATCTGTGACTACCAACCTTCTTGTTGCTCTGGTGTCTGGTCACTTGTAGGCTCCACCAGGATTATTTCCGGCATAATGTCTTCATCTACATAATACAAAACATTGGCCATATCATAAAAGTCACAAGAGGTACATTTGTTAGGACATGGTGCCCTGCTTGATAGCTCTTTTAGTAACAAATATGAAGACATGTACATGGTTATCTACGAAAAATATGGTACATTAATGTTTGACAGTGCATAGGAACCAATTACCTTTAGTGGAATCTGTGCCACCTTCTGTGCCCATGTCCTCCTCTTCTTCCTCCACTGCAGATGGAGCTGCCAAACCTCTCCTCCTCCTTTCCCACTGTTTGGCACGGAGTTTACGTTTTTCTCCTATTTAAAGGTTTGAATAATAATCTGTGATTAATAGGAATGTTTGCTGAGAAGATTCGTGCAGGAAAGAACGTTCGTTGCAACACAATACATATATTTTTCACTATGGCTTCCTGACTTTTAATGTCATATACTAAAACATCAACAATAGATCGATCAAATCACGACATGACAACTAAAATGAGTAATCTAACTTTTTACATAGACATTATAATCTAGACATGTTAATACAACATACACCAAATTATAAAAAACATATTGCATGATTAAAAAAATAAAGAAAAAATAAAACTTACTTTTTTTCAAAATCCGATGGATTTGGGAAAGCTGATCCTGCTCACGGTGTTTGAGGTCAGACCATCGTTTCCTAATCTGATCTTTCGATCGCTCGACACCGAATTTTCTGACCAAACAGGCCACCACCTTGTCCATGATGCCATCTTTCCTGGCATTGGGCCGCTCGTAATTTGCCAACTTTCCATCGTAATCCATTTTTTCTAAAATGGAGACCATCTCCACCATTTCTGGCTTTGACATGGGTGTAGCCCTTGATTTTCGGGTGGCCCAATCACTTCGGCCCCCACTAATTGAGCTCCCAGATTGTTGAGACATGGTTCCTAATTAAACAATTATTATTCCACTGCCTCAGGTGTGAGTGTCGCATGTAGGCCTGATCTTCGGCACGTACACACCCCTGCACAAGCCCGCCACTGGAGGAGGAGTTGACGCCTGCGCTGTATTTAAAGGACGCCAGATCGTTCGGCCGACGATTCGCTAGCGGACATATCGAGAGTTGGAGCACGATCGAGCGGCGAATCACGACTTTTCCCCACAAACAAAGGTACGACTCTTTTAATAGAAAGTGTGTGTTTTGGGCCCTATACAGCTTTTATTAGGAATATCTTTATTATGTGCCAAAATACATGCTATTTTAATATGTTTTGTGTTGTTTTGTGTCTTGCAGGCATATACTGTCCTGCAATATGGTGGACAATTTCACCACCCACAACTTTTTAATAAGTTTTATTGATGAGTTCAGGCAACTGCCGTGTTTGTGGCAAGTGAAGTCCGCGGATTATAAAAATCGAAAACTCCGAAAACAGGCCATGGAACATTTGGTGGCCTTCTACAAGCCCGTCTGTCCTGGGGCAAATTTTGAGTATATACGCAAAAAAATAAACAGTATTCGTACTGCCTACAGGCGGGAGTTAAAAAAAATAGAGGAGTCCACCCAGTCTGGAGCAGGTGCACGGAATGTACATGTACCACGGCTGTGGTACTATGATAACATGCGGTTCCTGGCAGACACCTTGGAATCCAGGCCGTCAATTTCTACACTGCCTTCTACTTCGGCAGAGGGCTCAGTGTCGGTAGATCCAAGCCAGGATGAGGATTTCCTGGAGGAGAGTTTTACTCAGGTATGGCATTTCACAATATATTGTCTGCTAAAATGTAATCATGTAACAAAATTATAAGCTAAACCATAATTGACCCTTTAGGTAAACGGGCATAGCAAGGGGTTGGCATGACAGGCAACCGCCAGGGGCGCAGGCCAAGGGGGGTGGGTCACAAAAACATTGGCATTGTTTTATTGTTTATTTTAACAATCCACTCAGCCTGCACACCCCAGAACCCCCAGTTTGCAGGCGGATTCATGCAGGTGTAAAACATTGAGAGCAGCTTCATGCAGGTGTAAAACATTGAGAGCTGCTTCATGCAGGTGTAAAACATTGAGAGCAGCTGAGCCAAAAGACCAGGAGACTGAGACTGCCTCTCACTGCATCCCCAGCACACCTCTGGTCTTACAAACACTGCTGCATCCCCAGCACACCTCTGGTCCAAAGAAACACTGCTGTAGCCTCAGCATTCCTCTGGCTCAACCTTTTTTAATACAAAACTAACAGCTCCTGCAAATGATCCATCCATCCTTGCTTCCATGTCTCTGGTCTCTCACTCTGGGTCAGCAAGGCAGGTGGCTTCCTTATTCATGTTTCCCTGCACTGCTTCACCCTCAATGCCCTACATCAAGCCCTCTGCAAGTTCAGGCCCCTCTCTCTCTGCAACCCCCTCCTCTCTCTCTCACACCCCCTCTTTCTCTCCCTCTCTCTATCTCTCAACCCTCTCTTTCTTTTTCACACCTGAGACAATGATTGCCCACTAGAGAGCTCTACACTGGGCAAACAAGGGGCAAATTAGAAACTTTTAATGCCCTTTAATTTTTTTTTGGGGGGGTGGGTTACAGTTTTCCATTGATCTTGGGGGGGGGGGGGTTGTTGCCAAATACAGCTCCTCAACAAGGGCACTGGAGACCCTAGATACGCCACTGTATGTAAAGTCTGCTATTTGTTCACAATAATATAACAAACATGACTTTTTATATACACTATAACATTCTAATCAATTGTTCATTTCATCAACAGGGAAGTGTCACTGAGGAGGAGCCAGGTTGCAGCCAGGAGCCTGGGGAGCCTGCGGAGCCTGAGGAGCCTGCGGAACTCTTTCCACCACCACCTCCTCCTGCCAAACGGAGGCAAAAGAGGAAGCACGTGGATGACATCACCGACGAGTTTATCCAGGAGGCCACCATAGCCCTACGTCGGAAACCGGAGGCCAATGAGTCCTTCGGGAATATGACTGCCAAAATCCTGGATAAGGTGGACCTCAGGCAGTGTCAGTATGCCAGAAAAATTATTCTGGATGTGCTGCAAAACGCTGAAAACGGCATACTTAATGAGCACAGCCATGCATGCCAGGAGCACCCGTGCCCTCCACCTCCACCTCCACCTCCACCTCCACAACACCCACCACCTCGCCAAATGCCACATGGCCAGTGGCAATATGGCCAGCAGGATCCAAACCTGCCCTCATGGCAACCTGATTATAGCTATCACCAACTTTAATTTGTGTAACCCCCTATTATTTATTTTACCCCTGTTTGCCAGTTTCTAGTTTAATTTTGTCCAAATGGACCTTTTTTATGTTTAGTTTATTATACGGAAAGTATTGATGTTTGCTTTGTTTTTTTTTTGCTGAGATCCAAAAAATAAAGAAAATTGAAAATAAAAAATGGCCTATCTGAATTTGTTAACATGTTTAATATTGTACATAACCTGAAAAATATGTTTTAGACATTAATTCATAAAAGAATAAAGGGTCATATCAATAGTTAGATCTTTGGTGTGAAAATACAAAAATAATGGTGAAGAGTTCAAATTATTTAATTCTAAAATTTGATAGAACAGATAGAATAGACAAACATTATCTTCATCATAACAGAACACATGCCTTTTTATTAGAAAAGTATGGCATTATGAGCAGCATCTTCCTTCTTCTCACATTTATCAAGATGAGCATGTGCTCCGCATTTCACCTATTTCTTGGACTTCCGCGAGCCGAAAGTTCTTTCTGAATAAAATGTTGAGTTTACTAGAGAAAATTCTTCCGGGAACTCATTTGGTTTGATCATGCGTGTTGGGATTTGTAGCTGTGTGTCGGCAGAATTGCGTACTGACAGGCGAACAATCGTCCGTTCTGGTGTCGGCATACAAATATTTTCATGTTTGCAAGAAAGACTTTTGTCCGCGGATTGTGCGCAGACATCTGTCGGAGGCACCATACTAACACGCGTACAATCGGCAGATCCTTCGTCCACCGACGTTTGTATGCCGACGATCGGTACGTGTGTACGGGCCTTAAGTCTACAGGAAAAAGTCTAGACAAATTGTTAGTGTATGGCCCATTAAGCTGCCAAGGCCGGAGTTTTGCACTTTCCATGCTGCTTGTACTGGTGATGTGAGGGGTTGTAATGTAGAGTAGGGATGTGACAGTGTTGTGTTGAGGTGTGAGGCAAATGTAGTGTTGGACTATGAGGGTCTGTGTTGTTGAAATATGGAGAGAGTCCAATATCAGACACCTATGTTTATTGGTCAAGAAATTGTAAGAACCATGGTAAATATGTAAAGAATTGCATCTCGATAAAACTAGGACCACACTCATAAAATCAAAATTGTGTTGTTTCCATTGATGTGCTTGAAATTTGGGTAGGACCCCCCCCCCCCCCCAAATTCAAGATAGTTTAAAAAAACTGTTAAAAAAAATGAGAGTGAAAAGAGATCCCAAGTGTAGTGATGTGATTTGAACCCATGACGTTGTTAACTGCAGTGAAGTTGCAAAGCACTTAGCTATTGTGCAGAATAAAGCTGTATGGTGGAAAAAAAGGAGTGTGTTAAGGCTAAAAAGCACATATAGCTAAAGAACTAAACATTGTATGGAATGTGGGAAGAAGACCATGGTAAAATTGTGAGGTTTCATCTTGCCCTGAAGTAGGGTAGGGGTTTGGTCACTTGCCTTTGGTACTTTCCTTCATAAGATCGATTCGACACACAGACAAGATCAAAAAAACACTTAAAATGGTGTAAGCTTGCAAGCGCTTCTGAGTGTAACATTATTTAGCAATATATATGATGTAATCCGTTACATTTTAGCAATATAAACAAAAAAAGAAAATAAAAAAAGTAGGTGGAGATGGTAAGCCTCGAACCTACAGCAGAGGGAGATGAATTACAGACATGTGATGTGTGCACTAATCCACTAGCCCACATCGCTATGTGAAACTGCTATAAGCACGAAGACATAAGTTTGCGAATTGGCGAAGCCGCGATCGTAAGTGAATCCCGCTGACGGCGGAATTCATTATTGCTGTTTTACTCGCCAATTCGCCGCAGCGCCAGTTAATTGATTTGAACGCGGCGAAACTGAAACACGTCATAGATGTTTGAAGCTGCAGTTTCTTTAAATCCGGCCCCCCATCTCACAGAAACTTAGTTTTAATGTAATTTACTCCATGCTTTCATTTTCTGAAAATATTATGTAGCTAAGTTCTTTATCATAAATTATCCAATATTCTAAAAATATTCTATTCAGATATCTTATGTTCTTCCAACCTCAGCAGCATCTGTTCCATTCTAGTCTGCAGGGGTGACAGCTGTTTCTTAAGAATCCAGTTTCCATCCAAACCTTTCTTTAACCTTCTTGCTTTTGGGCTGGCCTAAAGTGCACGGAACCCTCTCAAACACAGATGGTGTTAGAACTGGGATCATTCTCTGCAATTTATCAGGACTTTTTCTGTTTTCTACTACTATTTATTGTCAGCCCCCCCCCCCCCCCCAGGTGCTTTCACATGTTTTCCTTAGCTATGAATAGTCTATATATTGCAAGTAAATGGGATTCACATTATTCATTCACATACTTTTTCACCAGCAACTCTGTCAGGTCAGTTAAAAATGATGTTGTTTAAAAACTGCCTATAGCATTACCACTCTATTCTGTCTGCCTCTATTCCCATTAGCGTTCTGTTCAGTGCACATTTTACCTTTATCACCCATACACGGAGAGGAGCCCTGTAGGTTATTCTTTTTTTTATTAGTTCATTTATATTCAGCTGATATCTTAAATTCCTCACAAACAGCTCTAATATTTTTCTTCCAGAGTACTAAACCAAAATGCACTGAAATACGTTTTGCGATTTCACTTGTGTACCTCCTGTTTCTAAGTATAAACATATATGTTTGGAACAGCTTGAATAACATTTTCTAAAGACACTTTATTACTTTATAGCTGGGAAAGAACATGATATAAAGCACAGCACTCGGTAAAACAATATGTAGGCTGTTGGAATTTATTGTTTATGTGTGTCTGCCTTTTGTTTTCAGATGCACCCTGGGATAGAACTATATTTATTTGTTTATTTGGTTTTATTAATCCAAAAAAGCAGAATAACATTATACTGATATGGAAATTGTAAATACAACTAGCCAGTGCAAACAAGCAAATCAAATTTGACAGCAGACACATATATTCAAACAGCCTCAAAGAGCATGTTCTTTTTACCCTGTATGAGAGAATCTATCATTAGGTTGGTTTAATTTTATTTAAAGGGATACTGTAATACATTCTGGTCACATTTGTTTTATCATTCTTTCACAAATTAACATTTAATGCATGACGAAGGATTCCGATAGCACCATGGGTTAGCAAAAGAGACCGCACAGCATATGTACTTTGCTTTCAGGCACGTTGTCTCCCACTGCTGAAAC
Organism: Pelophylax lessonae; assembly: GCF_965119305.1. Taxonomy (NCBI): domain Eukaryota; kingdom Metazoa; phylum Chordata; class Amphibia; order Anura; family Ranidae; genus Pelophylax; species Pelophylax lessonae. The sequence goes on along the minus strand of NC_138770.1, from coordinate 326,765,915 downwards.
CTTAAGCAAAGGTTTAAGGGATGAATAACTATTTTTTTTTCCTACACATGTGTATAAATACATCTTTAGCTATTGATTCCTGTATAGGATCTTTTCAGGTGTAATCTAATGATGTTATTATACTTAAAATTGCAGTACTCCATAACATGCTTATAACATAGTTGAAAATTAACTCCAGATATGTACAGTGCTAACATAAAACAGTTTCTGATTGTAAAATCAATTTAACCACCTCAGCCCCGGAAGGATTTGCCCCCTTAATGACCAGGCCCTATTTTTGCGATTCGGCAGTGCGTTATTTTAATGGACAATTGCACGGTCGTGCGACGCTGTACCCAAACAAAATGTACGTCCTTTTTTTTCCCACAAATAGAGCTTTCTTTTGGTGGTATTTGATCACCTGTGTGATTTTTATTTTTTTTTTTGCGCTATAAACAAAAAAAAAACAATATTTTTCACATTCTTTTATATGAAATAAAAAAAAAATGTAAAAAACTAAATTTTTTAACATGTTAGGCCAATTTGTTTTCTGCTACAGCGTATAAGCGTATTTTGATTGGTTTGTGCAAAAGTTATTGCATTTACTAACTACGGGAAAGATTTATGTCATTTTTATTGTTTTTTTTTTACTAGTAATGGCGGTGATCTGCGATTTTTTGCAGGACTGCGACATTACGGCAGACAGATCGACAGATCGGACCCGTAACTGACACTTTTGGGGGTACCAGTGAAATTACTACAGTAATCAGTGCTAAAAATATGCACTGTTACTGTAATAATGGCACTGGCAGGGAAGGGGTTAATACTGTTGGTGATCATAGGGGCGTGTTTCTAACTGTGGGGGGGTTGGGCTTGTGAGATGATCACAGAGATATCCGATCCTTTATAGCAGGATCACATAGCCTCTGTGATCATCAGAGGGAGATGGACGGATGGCTTTGTTTACATCAGCTGTCCGTCCTTCTCTGTCAGGGGGGGGGGATTGGCGGTGTCAGGTGGCAATTGGAGCTGCCTGACACAATGGCTACAAAGACTGGGGATATAACCCAAGACCCACCCCCCAGTGTGGTCAAGGGAAAGAGGGGGGAAGGGACAATAATGTTGGGACTTTCTTGGTACGGTAATAGTCAGATATCAACAGAAATGTAAAATATAACAATCTTTATTGATATATACAATTTTAAAAGGACAAAAAGGACAAAAAAAGAAGAACAATGTTATGCAGAGAGGTACTGTATCAGAGCCTATAAATAATTATATGAGCATGTTTATGGTTTGATTTATCCAAACAAAATGGACTTTCAAATATCCAGGTGTGTATTGCCTCGACATGTTTCGTGGCGGACCACTTCTTCAGGAGGATATCATTATATACACACAATGCTCTTTCTAACAATGACAAAACATTTAATTAGTAAAGAATATATATTTAGATATCATATAGATATACAGATTATACACCAATAGTATTCATAGGCATCGATATGGGAGGTCAGTCTTACCTATTATCGTTAGGCTCAAAGGGATCACAGACCCACGTGCACAGCCATCAAATCCTCTCACCAGCGTACAAGGGAGACACTAAGTTTAAGTCAATTAAAGATTTTAATTTTTGTTTAGGTAGTGTTATATTGACTGAAAGAAAAATGTTTGAAAGCCAAGATGGTGCATAACCACTCCCTTATGGGGCGGCTGGAGATGGAAATGTGATAATCCAAAAGTACAGCAACATGCAGTGCCAAAACAGACCAAACTGTGGTCAAGAGAAAAACTAAAGACTGAAAGAAAGCAGTGGTGATTTAGGCATGCAGTAAATGAGAGGAGTATAGATGGGAGAACCCCAATTGGTTTAGTAGGGCCCCAGACCACCCTGTGGATCGACAGATGGTGGCCTAGAGCTTACCATATTCCCAGAGGGGTTGTGCAGTATGAGGAACCGTAAGGATGAAGGCTTACCCTGTTCCCAAGAAAGTATAGGAGATAATACAGATAATAAATAACCTGCCGAGAATATGATGGTTGTTTAGTAAAAACATGAATGTGAGGATCTAAAGGCACTCCACCGAGGAGCATATCTCACCAGAGACCATCTTAAATGGGCTGGAGATGGCTGATAGGTATTATAAACTACTGATGTTGTGCCCAATAATGTTGGAGTGCATTTTCCAGACAGGGGATCCACTAATGGCTGAATTGCCTGTTTAAAAAATATATGTACAGGGAGGTATAAGCATATAAGGTCCAGGTAGATGCAATTGGGCCCCTATGGACATGTATATATCACATAGACGTTTAAATGCTTACCATCCACTTGTGAAATTATCAAGCTTAGGGTGAGTGCCAGGATCCTATAGCGTTCGCCGCCATGACTGGCAGCGAGTGCTATTTAAGTGTCTCCAAGCGGCGCGTGCGACCACGCAACGTCGGGAGGCGTGGTCACTCGCCGCCCAGAACCTGACGCCGCGCATGCGCGGTACTGGAGTGCAAACATAAAGACACTCCCATAGTGACCGGCGTCATATGACACCGTCACGCATCAGGATCACATGTCCGCCAGCCGAGTAAAGACCGCGCCCACAGGAAGTGATCCAAGGGAGCCCAAACAATATAGAAGACATTGAAATACAAACAAACAGTACAAAACATTGAATAGGCATTGTTTTAAAGCCCGATACATAGCAATTATATCGATACATTTAAAGGTAGCAAATTAATAAATAGATAAAGAAGTACATATTTCTAATACAAAATTTGTGTATATAATAAATATATCAGTATTGACACTGACATACACAAGTACCAAACAACTATGGCTCTTTATTAATACAATTCATATATCATATGCAATGGGAAACTACTGAATTGGTAAAAATCAAGGAGATAAGGTGAAACAATTCAAGATGGGGAAGCAAGAAATGTTTAGAAATGGGAGGGGGGGGGAGAGAAAGAGGGAGATAAAAGGAAGGGGGAAAAAAGAAAGACATTGTCAAGAAAAACTGAAGAACTGAGGAAAGGGAAGAAAACGGGAAGGGAGGAAGAAAATAATAAATCAATAAATAGATATATGTGGAAAAAAGTATGGGATAAGACCGATCATCATATTTGAAAAACTATAAAAAAGGTCTATAGCTGTTAAATTCATTGAGGAATTGTTGCATCCAATTTCTCAATCCAGAGGGTTTCACGTTTTAGAAGTTCCCTGTCCCAGTCGCCGCCCCTTGGGTTAAATGGGACCGCGTCTAGGACAAAGAACTTCACCACATCAGATTGATACCTATGATATAGGCCAATGTGTCTACCCACAGCTGTGAGTTTGCCCGTGTTAGAACAGTAGAGATGTTCACTCATCCTTTGTCTTAGCTCCCGTCTTGTTTTGCCTACATAATAGGCTTTACATTGACACACCATCAGGTATATCACTCCCTTAGTGTCACATGTAGTATGTGTCCGTGGTGAGAATACATTTCCACCAGGGAGACAATACGTAGATCCTGCTAATATCCATGGGCATCGGGGGCATCCCCCACAAGGGAAAGTTCCCCGAATACCCCTGGTTTGGTGATTTTCAATGTCATAATGACTGTGTATCAGGCTATCACGCAGGGAGGTGGCCCTGCGGAAGACCATTTCAGGGTCTTCCCTGACGTATTTTTGTATTACGTGATGTTCAGTCAATAGATGCCAGTGACGTGAGATGATGGTTCGGAGTGTATGATGATGTGTGGAGAATTTAGTAATTAATTTAACCGTACTTAACGAAGGGGGTTTTGGAGAAGGATGTAATAAGGAGTGGCGGTCTCTAACTTGTGCTTTATTGAATGCCTTTTTCAGGATTGTACGTGTATACCCTCTTTCCAAAAGGCGTTTCCGTAGGTCGTCTGATTGGGTGAGGAAATCCTCATCCCGAGAACAGTTGCGTCTTATGCGTAGAAATTGTGCATAAGGAATGCTTTTAACTAAAGGTGTAGGGTGAGATCTCGTGGCGTGGAGGAGGGTGTTGCCGGCTGACGGTTTTCGGTATAAGTCAGTAAATAGGTGTCCCTCTGGGGACTTTTGGATCATCAAGTCCAAGAATGGAATCTGAAGGTCAATGTACGTGTACGTGAATCTCAGGTTCCATTCATTCCTATTGAGTTTGTCTAGGAATTCACTTAGTAATTGTTCAGTGCCTGTCCAGGCCAACAGCAGATCATCTATGAATCTGTGCCAAAATGGCACAAATTGTAGATATGGGGTAAACTCTCCCTCGGAAAAAACCATCCTCTCCCACCCCGCCAGGTATAGGTTCGCATATGAGGGTGCACATGTGGTCCCCATGGCCACGCCCTGCTTCTGTAGATACATATCATTCAAATAGATAAAATAATTCCTGGTAAGTATGAATCGTAGAAGTTTTAGAAAGTGACCAAGTGGAGCATACCTGCTCCATCAAGAAAGTCTTTACCGTCTCGATGCCCCGCTCGTGGGGGATGCTGGAATACAAGGCTTCCACATCTATGGCCACGAGTAGGGCACCGGGAGGGAGTTGGACATCCTCGATATGTATCAGTAGGTCTGTGGTATCCTTGATGTATGAGGGTAGGGCGTGGACATGGGGAGCAAGATGTGCATCCACAAAACGACTGGCATTGTCGGTCAATGACCCAATGCCAGAAACGATGGGTCTACCTGGGGGGGAGGAGAGGTTTTTGTGGGTCTTAGGAAGGGTATAGAAAGTAGGGGTGCGTGGAAATTTGGTATGTAAGAAATCATAAGTGTCCTTGTCAATGACACAAATAAAGTTTTGTATAGTAGACGTGGATATGACATGGTACCAGGCATCATTACACAGGACATCATAGCACATCTTTTGATACTGTTCATGGGTCATAACAACTGTGTTTCCCTCTTTGTCGGAGGGTTTAATTATCAGGTTTTTTTTGGCACAGAGTCTTTTGAGTGCCTTCCCCTGGAACGGGGTTAGGTTGGATGGGGTTTGATCCCACATTTGTTTTTTTAAATCCCGTACTGTATTTTGTAGGAATGAACAGATAATGGGACATATCATTAAGTCGGTAAAATTAGTAGAGCGGGGTTTAAAGGGATTTTGTGGCTGAGAGGTAGATAAAGTTTACATTTCTGTCGATATCTGTCAGAGACTCAATACCCTGCACAACGCTTCCTGAGCACACTGATGTGCTGTCATGAGTCTGCAACCTAAAGGGTTAACCGAAGGCAGACTAATTGCAATAATTGGCAAACAGGCTGCCTTATTTAAACAGCCCAGCAGCACTGCACTTTGCTGTGTTGTCTTCAGCTCTCCTGTATCCTTTGCCTGTTATATCTGCTGTTCCTGTTTATCTGACCCGGCTTGTCTTTGGATTCCGATTGTTCCTGTTTACCTGACCCGGCTTGTCTTTGGATTCTGATTACCTGCTGCCCGCCCTGACCTTGGCTTGTCCTGACTATCCTCCTGTCTCGTCCTGATCTGTTTACCTGCTACCGGCTATTTGTCCTGGACCTGTTCCTGGCTCTCCCAGGGAATCCGGGGGGACCGCGACCTGGTGTTAGCAAGCAGCCAAATCCATCCCCACCATCTGGGGCCCTGGTGAAAACCGGCTAACACTTAGACTCCGCGCCTCTGGTGACCCTGTGCCACGCCAGTTACCCGGTAAGCCACTCCTCTTACGTCAGGCTCTGCCACGTTACCCCGTGACAGTACAACACAGCCATGACTGAGCCTGCTAGAGGAGCCTCTCCTATGGACGACATCTGCCAGCACCTTGCGGCCCTTACCCAAGCCGTTAAGTCCCTGCAAGAGGGCTATACCCAGCTGGAGGGACGCGTTCAGTCCCTAACCCCCTCCACGGACCCTACAGTTCCTGCTGCTTCCATGGCTCCCTCCGGGAATCCCTCCGGTCCGACGGTGGTGATGCTGCCTCCTGAGCCAAGGGTCCCTACGCCGGAAAGGTTTTCTGGGGATCGGAGCAAGTTTAGAGCCTTCCGTAATGCCTGCGATCTGTACTTCTCCCTGCAACCCCGAACCTTCTCCTTGGAAGCAACCAAAGTGGGGTTCATCATATCCCTGCTTCAAGGTGAACCTCAGTCCTGGGCTCACCGCCTGCTTGAAGAGCGCAGCGACCAGCTGGACTCCATGACGGCTTTCTTTAATGCAATGGCGCAGTTATACGAAGACCCGCAGCGCACTGCTACCGCAGAAACCGCGCTCACTTCACTTCAACAGGGCCGTAGAGCCGTAGAGGATTACGTCACTGACTTCAGGCGTTGGAGTACAGACACTCACTGGAACGACGCAGCCTTGCGACATCAGTTCCGCCTGGGTCTTTCAGAAAACTTGAAAGATGAACTGGCCCGAGTGGGTATACCCGAGACCTTGGAGGCATTAATCACCCTGGCCATACAGATAGACCGCCGGCTCCGTGAGCGTAGAGCAGAGAGGTCCACGCAGCAGATCCGCCCAGTCTGGATGTTGCCACGGGTTCCTAATCCCATCCACACCTTCTCCTCCGGTGCCCGTTCCAGCAACACTGCTCCGGTTACTTCTGAATCGGATACGTCAGAGCCGATGCAACTTGGGCTTATGCGTCCTTCCTTATCAACAGAAGAACGCTCACGACGACGTCAGAACAACCTGTGTCTGTACTGCGGAGAGGCCGGACACTTTGTACGCTCATGCCCAGCAAAGATGCGTAAGTGTCTTTCTATATCCCCCTCAAGTTATCCAGTTTCTGTCAACAATACCACTCACCTGGCTCTCTCTATCTCATTCCAGCTCCCAGAAGGCCCGATTCCGGTCACCGCTATTATTGATTCCGGGGCATGCAGCTGCTTCATTGACCTTACCTTTGCTGCCCATCAACGCATCCCACTTCGACCCAAGTCGCAGGGACTCTCCATCTTCCTAGCGGATGGGTCCCACATCAAGTCTGGGCCAGTTACCCAAGAAACCCCTCCATTGCCCGTGGCCACTCTCGAAGGGCACAAGGAGTTGTTGTGCCTGGATGCCATCTCTTCTCCCTTGTTTCCTGTTATTCTGGGGTTACCCTGGTTGCAGGCACACAACCCGCAGATTAATTGGACTTCTGGAGACGTCAAGTTCCAGTCCCCTTACTGCCAGAATCATTGCCTGCCAGTACGCCATAGTGCTCCTAGCACCCTACTCTGTATGGACGCTGATAAGGAGATACGTTCCTCTGTCCCAGTATCTTATCACGAATACTTGGACGTCTTCAGTAAACAGGGGGCTGAGACCTTACCCCCCCACCGCCCCTATGATTGTCCAATTGAATTGCTTCCGGGGGCCGAGATCCCTTTCGGACGTATCTTTCCTTTATCGGAACGAGAATTGGGTACCCTTAAAGACTATGTGACGGAGAATCTAGAGAAGGGATTCATCCGACCCTCTACTTCTCCGGCAGGAGCTGGGATCTTTTTTTGTGGAGAAAAAAGACCATTCACTTCGGCCATGTGTCGATTACCGTGAGTTAAATAAAATTACGGTCAAAAACCGGTACCCCCTACCCTTGATTCCTGAACTCTTCCAGAGACTAAGAACCGCCTCTGTATTCACCAAACTGGACCTACGGGGAGCCTACAATTTGGTCCGTATTAGGGAGGGGGACGAATGGAAGACAGCATTCCGCACCCGATTCGGGCATTATGAATATTTGGTGATGCCTTTCGGGCTCTGCAACGCCCCGGCCACCTTCCAGCACTTCGTCAATGACATCTTCAGAGACTATCTGGACATCTTTATAATTGTCTACCTGGACGATATCTTGGTCTTCTCTTCCTCACTGGCCCAGCACCGAGAACACGTTAAAAAGGTACTCCACCGACTCCGGCTACACCGGCTCTATGCAAAACCCGAGAAATGCGAATTTGAACAGCAGAGTATCCAATTCCTCGGGTTAATAATCTCCTCTGAAGGGGTCAAAATGGACCCTCAGAAGGTCTCCGCCATCCTGGATTGGCCCGCACCGGTGGATAAAAAGGGGATTCAGCGTTTCATAGGATTCGCAAATTTCTACAGGAAATTTATCAAGGGGTTCTCTTCCATCATCGCCCCTATTACCCTGCTCACCAAACAAGGTACCCGCTTCCACTGGTCTCCCGAGGCGCAAGTCGCATTTACAGCCCTGAAGGAGCTGTTTACTTCTGCCCCTATCCTCAGCCACCCGGATCCCGCCCTGCCTTACATCCTCGAAGTTGACGCCTCGGAAATCGCAGTAGGAGCAGTCATCTCCCAGCGTCAAGGTCTCAAGGACCTAATTCATCCGGTAGCCTTCTTCTCCCGTAAGCTTTCTCCTGCGGAGAGGAACTATGATGTAGGGGATCGGGAGCTCCTTGCCATCAAGACCGCCCTGGAGGAGTGGAGGTATCTATTGGAAGGGGCGGAACATCCCATACTCATCTTCACGGATCATAAGAACCTGGAGTATTTGAGGACGGCCAAACGCCTGAGACCTCGCCAAGCAAGGTGGGCACTTTTTTTTTTCCAGATTTACGTTCCATATAACGTACCGACCGGGTTCCAAGAATACCAAACCAGATGCTCTCTCTCGAATGTACGACAGCTCTAAAGAAATCATTGTACCTGACACCATCTTAACACAAGGTAACTTTCTGCTATTACAGTCTGACCTTCTTACCGCTCTGAGACAAGCCACAGTAAATGCTCCCCATCCTGCTGGAACTATACTGGTACCCAGAAATGGACTGCTATGGAGAGGGGATCAAATTTTCGTTCCAGAAAGTGCTCGTGTGTCCATCCTAGGACTGTGTCATGACCACCCGATGGCTGGTCATTTCGGGATCCATAAGACCCTGGATCTTGTGCAGCGCACGTTCTGGTGGCCCAACTTAGAGAAGTGTTGTAAACAATATGTTTCCTCCTGTACTGTTTGCACACGAAGCAAGGCAACCCGAAATAAGGCATGGGGCCTGCTCAGACCACTACCAGTCCCTGACAGACCATGGAAGATGATTGCCATGGATTTTATCGTGGAACTTCCTCCATCAGACGGTTATTCTGCAATCTTCGTGGTAGTAGACCGTCTGTCGAAAATGGCTCACTTCATACCACTAAGAGGTACACCCTCCGCGCTTGAGACGGCGCAGGTCTTCATCAGAGAAATTGTAAGACTTCACGGGGTCCCAATGAACATTGTGTCGGATAGAGGTGTCCAATTTACTTCCCGCTTCTGGAGGGCTTTATGTGATTCACTGAAAATCAAGCTGTCAATGTCCTCCGCATACCATCCCCAGACTAACGGGCAGACTGAGAGGACCAACCAGACCCTCGAGCAATATATCCGATGCTTCACCACCTTTGTTCAAGATGACTGGGTCTCACTACTACCATCAGCAGAGTTCGCATACAATAATGCCAAACACTCGGCTACAGGTCAGTCCCCATTCTATGCTAGCTACGGGTTTCACCCATCTTTCTTGCCCTGCTTTATTCCTGAACCTACAGTGCCAGCAGTCCGGGATATCTTGGAGTTCCTTAAGGAGAACAACAAAATCTTACAGGATGCCATGACCAAGGCTCAGTCCTCCAATAAAGAGTTTTTTGACAAAAGAAGAAGAGGTGAGTTGGTTCTCCAGCCTGGCAACCTGGTATGGTTAGCCACCACCAATCTCCGATTGGCATGCCCTTCCAAAAAACTGGCACCCAAGTTTATTGGCCCGTTCCCTGTGAGGAGAAAATTAAATGAGGTATCTTACGAATTGACGCTTCCCGATTCCCTCAAGATCCATCCAGTCTTCCACGTTTCACTCTTGAAACCTGCAGTACCTGATTCCTTTCCTGGTAGAAGTTCGGAACCACCTGCCCCTGTCACAATCAACGGGGACGAAGAATTTGAGGTGGAGGCCATCCTAGACTGCAGAAGGCGGAGGAACCAGCTACAATACCTGGTTAAGTGGAGGGGCTACGGTCCCGAAGAAAATTCCTGGGAACCGGTACAGAATTTCCATGCCCAGGACTTAATCCGGAAATTCTTCCGCAACCATCCCCACAAAATGAACCTTTTGGGCACCCGGAGGTTGCCCTTAAGGGGGGGGCAATGTCAGAGACTCAATACCCTGCACAACGCTTCCTGAGCACACTGATGTGCTGTCATGAGTCTGCAACCTAAAGGGTTAACCAAAGGCAGACTAATTGCAATAATTGGCAAACAGGCTGCCTTATTTAAACAGCCCAGCAGCACTGCACTTTGCTGTGTTGTCTTCAGCTCTCCTGTATCCTGTGCCTGTTATATCTGCTGTTCCTGTTTATCTGACCCGGCTTGTCTTTGGATTCCGATTGTTCCTGTTTACCTGACCCGGCTTGTCTTTGGATTCTGATTACCTGCTGCCCGCCCTGACCTTGGCTTGTCCTGACTATCCTGTCTCGTCCTGATCTGTTTACCTGCTACCGGCTATTTGTCCTGGACCTGTTCCTGGCTCTCCCAGGGAATCCGGGGGACCGCGACCTGGTGTTAGCAAGCAGCCAAATCCATCCCCACCATCTGGGGCCCTGGTGAAAACCGGCTAACACTTAGACTCCGCGCCTCTGGTGACCCTGTGCCACGCCAGTTACCCGGTAAGCCACTCCTCTTACGTCAGGCTCTGCCACGTTACCCCGTGACAATATCTGACTATTACCATACCGAGAAAGTCCCAACATTATTGTCCCTTCCCCCCTCTTTCCCTTGACCACACTGGGAGGTGGGTCTTGGGTTATATCCCCAGTCTTTGTAAATAATGAAACTGCCAATTCAATGCAACTGTCTGATTACAAAATTAGATACTCCACTCAAAGCTAATAAACATGGCACTACCTATCTGGAGTTTGCATGTTCTTCCTGTGCCTGTGTGCGTTTTCTCAGGGTATTCTGATTTCCTCCCACACTCCAAAGACATTCTGGTAGATTTATTTTACTATAGTTCAATGTACAGTGCCTTGCGAAAGTATTCGGCCCCCTTGAAATTTTCGACCTTTTGCCACATTTCAGGCTTCAAACATAAAGATATAAAACTGTAATTTTTTGTGAAGAATCAACAACAAGTGGGACACAATCATGAAGTGGAACGAAATTTATTGCATATTTCAAACTTTGTTAACAAATAAAGAAATGAAAAATTGGGCGTGCAAAATTATTCAGCCCCTTTACTTTCAGTGCAGCAAACTCTCTCCAGAAGTTCAGTGAGGATCTTTGAATGATCCAATGTTGACCTAAATGACTAATGATGATAAATAGAATCCACCTGTGTGTAATCAAGTTTCCGTATAAATGCACCTGCACTGTGATAGTCTCAGAGGTCCGTTTAAAGCGCAGAGAGCATCATGAAGAACAATGAACACACCAGGCAGGTCCGAGATACATTTGTGGAGAAGTTTAAAGCCGTATTTGGATACAAAGAGATTTCCCAAGCTTTAAACATCCCAAGGAGCACTGTGCAAGCGATAATATTGAAATGGAAGGAGTATCAGACCACTGCAAATCTACGAAGACCTGGCCGTCCCTCTAAACTTTCAGCTCATACAAGGAGAAGACTGATCAGAGATGCAGCCAAGAGGCCCATGATCACTCTGGATGAACTGTAGAGATCTACAGATGAGGTGGGAGACTCTGTCCATAGGACAACAATCAGTCGTATACTGCACAAATCTGGCCTTTATGGAAGAGTGGCAAGAAGAAAGCCATTTCTTAAAGATATCCATAAAAAAAGTGTAGTTTAAAGTTTGCCACAATCCACCTGGGAGACACACCAAACATGTGGAAGAAGGTGCTCTGGTCAGATGAAACCAAAATCAAACTTTTTTGCAACAATGCAAAACGTTATGTTTGGCGTAAAAGCAACACAGCTCATCACCATGAACACACCATCCTCACTGTCAAACATGGTGGTGGCAGCATCATGGTTTGGGTCTGCTTTTCTTCAGCAGGGACAGGGAAGATGGTTAAAATTTATGGGAAGATGGATGGAGCCAAATACAGGACCATTCTGGAAGAAAACCTGATGGAGTCTGCAAAAGACCTGAGACTGGGACTGGGACGGAGATTTGTCTTCCAACAAGACAATGATCCAAAACATAAAGCAAAATCTACAATGGAATGGTTCACAAATAAATATATCCAGGTGTTAGAATGGCCAAGTCAAAGTCCAGACCTGAATCCAATCGAGAATCTGTGGAAAGAACTGAAAACTACTGTTCACAAACGCTCTCCATCCAACCTCACTGAGCTCGAGCTGTTTTGCAAGGAGGAATGGGCAAAAATGTCAGTCTCTTGATGTGCAAAACTGATAGAGACATACCCCAAGCGACTTACAGCTTAAGGGGGCTGAATAATTTTGCACGCCCAATTTTTCAGTTTTTTATTTGTTAAAAAAGTTTGAAATATCCAATAAATTTTGTTCCACTTCATGATTGTGTCCCACTTGTTGATTCTTCACAAAAAAATTACAGTTTTATATCTTTATGTTTGAAGCCTGAAATGTGGCAAAAGGTCGCAAAGTTCAAGGGGGGCGAATACTTTCGCAAGGCACTGTATATCATATATATATATACAATATATCATTTGATATACAGTATGATATCATATATCATATACAGTAAGGTCATCTCTTTGATTTGCACATGAATCAATAAAGAGGAAATATGATGTTGCATTATATTTCCCCTTAGAAGCATATAATTCCTATTCAGGCACTGTTCCGAAGCTTCATTTCACCCAGTAACTGCTGCTGCTGTGATATAAAAAAAATCCTGAATGTCATTTTTACAGCTGGGATTTGCTGACCATAGTTGCCAGAGGCGAGGCAGCAGGGGAAGGGAACACAGAATGTGGAATAGGCACTATGCTAAAGGTTGTTTATGGTGCACGTGCCTTAAATAGCAGCATCACATTACAAAAATAGATGTACTGAGGTATTGTTTATGCTCTGTACTGCCCTTGTGACAAGGTATATGAAAAAGACACAGAAATAATTCAAGATAAAGCAACACTGGCCCACCATTACTTTGCGAGGGACAGATGTCAAAGTAAAGAAAAATTGTACTTAAGTATAATTTTTGAAGTAAATAAACTTTAGAGACCCTGCTACAGGCAGTGTGTGATTTCTTTGTGTATTTGTGCTTATCAGAAGTGTTTGGGCTGCAGCCAGCCTAAACACCCCTTTTACTTCTTAATGTTGTACAGGACGACAAGGATGGGTCCTGGATGGTTGCTATGTGGCACCAGTGTTCGGGTTATGGTCTCTTTAAGGGAAGTGTGTGGGTACTCAGTGGGCTCATCTGTCTTCAGGGAATAACTCCAGATTAGCCATGTTAAGGAGAGGACTGACTTCCTTCCTCTCTGTATTAGTACAGAGGTATTTGGGACCCAGCATTTTGTAGGCCCTGAAGTGACATTCGGGTGGGAAAAGGGCCTCCAATCCTGACTACGGGGACTCCAGTCCCCAAAGGGTTAAGAGCCTCCAGGAAGCAGCACATAAAACAGGAAGCCGGTGTGGTGGTTTGAGTAGGAGTTGGCGAGAGATACTTGGTAGGAGTGCTGTACGTTTGCTGGAAGCTGCCAGATAGCAAGACTGGGACTGTGCTATCCCTGGGATAAAGTCCCATCTATGAATTGTGTGCTTCATTTTATTTCGTTTATGCTGTTTTGATTTTTTGTTTTGCTGCTGAAAGGGTTTCTTTGTTTTCGCCTAAAGAAAAATAAACACCTCTTTGTTTAAAGTTTAACGGCTTCGCACATGGTCCTGTGGAGCTATAACTCCAAAACGTTAGTGTGCTGAAGCTCAGATTGCAATTGCTTCTGCCAGCTACTGTTGAGCATGTGTCAGAAGAGTAAATACGATGAGTTATGAATTTATTTTGCTGAACTCTGAGGAATGTGTCCCAGTGGAGATGGTTGAGATCGACCTTCCTTTCTTTGCCAGAGAGGTTCTATGTTAAGGGGTCACTCTCTCTTGGAAATTTGTACTAAGGTGCTGGAGAATTTAATAATCTGCGAGTCCAAACATGAAGCTTCCAAATATGCTGCCTTAAGAAAGTGCTGCAAAGATTAGAACCTTGGTCCATAGGGAGCTGCATTCCAAAAGAAAAGAACCTAGGAACTTTCAGTTAATTAAGTATCCTAGGACCCTTTAATGTGTCTTGCACTTTTACATTTTTTTCCATCTGGCTCCTTTGATTTTTTTCGTTGAAGGATATTGGGAGGAAAAGTGGTGACAGGTCCACTCACAGAGCGAATGTTGACCCAAATTTGCAAAGTATATGACCAGGTTAAATGTGACCCATTAAGACATCTGAAGATAATTTCTCATGACCTCAGAGTAAATAAGGGTGAATGAATGTCCTGGCACATGAGAATGTCTTTAGTTTGGATTCACATTCGCCGGTCGTTGAAGGAAAAAAATTTGCATAATTTATGGCATGCCTAAGGAGGGAAAACACATGAGGAGTCAGGAGGCACACAATTAGAAACACATTCTGACACCAGATAAGATAAAAAGTAGCTGCCAACCATGAAATGGGTCTTTGATCTTTTATGTAGCGGCCAACCACAAAATGAGTCTTTGACATTCAACTTTTCCAGAAAGGTAGCAGCAGTACAACATATTAAAATTTACTAAACTATGTTTTTATTTTATGGGTGCCAGGGGAAAATAGAGGGCACCTCCTTTGGCATATAGAGTATAAGAAAGTTTTCACATGGACTGATACATAGATATAAAATGGTTAACATACAATATCAACTTATTGTGTTATTTTAAGTGTCAATTTACCATTAAAAGAAAATCAGTAGACTAACGCTGGCCATACATGATTAATTTTTTTTTTTTGTGATAGTGCAAAAATACAGCGCAAATTTGATGTGGTGAAATTACTAAAAATAAAATATAAAATATTCCACCGTGCCAAATGAATATAAATGTGCCAATGGCATATAAATAATTCCATATAAATATAGATGCACCTAATGAAAATACAATCACTTGAAATACATCACTTTAACCGCTTGCCGACTGCGCACAGTATATTTACTGCGGCAGTCGGCCCCGGCCAGGCAGAGTGACGTAGGTCTACGTCGCTCGCCTGTCACTCCTTCCAGAGCCAATAGCGGGCGGGCGCGCGCCCGCCGAGGCGCGCGCCCGCCTCGGCTCGTTCACGGAGGAGTGCGGGAGTGTGACTGGCGGACCCGATGTCCCCCGGTCACACTACGATCGCCGCTACAGCGGGAGAAAGACAGAGCGGCTTGTGTAAACAAGCCACCTGTCAGTTCTCCCTGTGTAAAAGTGAAGATCAAACAGTTCTACTATGTAGAACTGTTGATCTTTGTTTTTACACTAGTAGCCATGTCCCTACACAGTTAGAATCACGCCCCTAGGACACACTTAACCCCTCCCTGTCCAATACTGTTAACCCCTTCCCTGCCAGTGTCATTTTTGCAGTAACAGTGCATATATATAGCACTGATTACTGCAGTAATGTCACTGGTACCCCCAAAAGTGTCAAAAATGTCAGTCAAGGGTCCGATCTGTCCGCCGCAATGTCGCAGTACCGCAAAAAAAATCGCAGATCGCCGCCATTACTCGTTAAAAAAAAAAACACCAAAAATGACAAAAATCTTTCCCTTTGTTAGTAAACACGATAACTTTTGCGCAAACCAATCAAAATACGCTTTTTGCGATTTTTTTTACCAAACATAGGTAGCGTAAAACAAATTGGCCGAAAATTTTAAAAAATTTTGATTTTTACATTTTTTTTTGGGGGAATTTCATATAAAAAAAAGTGAAAAATATTGTTGTTTTTGCAAAAATTACGCTCTTTTTTTGTTTATAGCGCGTGATCAAAAAATCGCACAGGTGATCAAATACCACCAAAAGAAAGCTCTGTTTGTGGGAAAAAAAGGACGTGAAATTCGTTTAGGTACAGCGTCGCACGACCGCGCGATTGTCCGTTAAAGTCACGCAGTAAAAAATCGCAAAATAACCCCTGGTCTTTTAGCAGGAAAATCCTCCGGTGGTAAAGTGGTTAAAAAAACAATCACTTAATAAAACACCCCGTGAAGTGAAAATTCATAAATAATACAGTTCATGAATATAAAAGAACAAAACAGTCCAATGCTACTCCAGCAAGTAGCCAGTGAAAGACGGGCTGTGAAACCAAAAATAAAGTGCTCAGGTGCTCAGGTCCTTGTGCAAATTCATGCTGCAATGGTGAGGTGGTAAGTGACTAGTCCTCTCCCCCAAGGTTTTGAACTTACCGGACCAAGTGGACCCTAGAAACTTTACAGTGTCAGGGTCACACAGGCAGAGTCCGGCTAGGGATCCGGAATACACACAAAAAAAAATGAATCATGTATGGCCAGCGTTAGTCTACTGATTTTCTTTTAATGGTAAATTGACACTTAAAATAACACAATAAGTTGATATTGTATGTTAACCATTTTATATCTATGTATCAGTCCATGTGAAAACTTTCTTATACTCTATCACGTTTTAAGATCCTTTTGATCTTTCACACAGCAGCATTTTTTTGATACACTTTTATCACCATAGCGCAGCTTTAATTTTGTTTTTTCATAATTTTTTTTTTGTTCAGCCAGTGAGTTGAACGAAAAACGCCTCAATCCTTCCTGCTGAGTTACTGTATTCTTTGTGTACAACTAGCCTGCTCATAAATGGATAGAAATTTGGCTGGTCCCTGCTGGATTTTATGAATTTTGTTCCATGTATCGTGGGTTTAAGATTATGGCTGAAAATAATATATCTGAACCATTGACAATGCTGGTAATGTGATACCATGAATGCAACGGTAATGGGTTGGTTTTCTCCAGAAGAGGTAATTACAATATAAATTAGATGTTCTTGTATGTTAATTGTTTGAAATATGACATGGTCTAGTTAAAGAGAATATTAGTGCTTATTTATTTTCTTTTTTTAAGTTTGCTTTGTTTGATGTAAACAAAAGCAAAACTAAGGCTAGAATTGTGTTATAGGTTTTGGATTATCAGAACTTAATACAGCCTTTGAAGTGTTTTTTGTGAAGTAGTAATATGCTTTAATCATACAGTAGAAAAGGGTTTGGGAACAAAGCATACACACTTACACACAGGAGCCTGGCCATCATTCCACACTACAGTAGTTAGAGGAATCATTCCTTTTCTGTGCTCGCTATTGAAGATAAAATGGGGCTCTAATGCCTGGAATCAGGGCTGAGGGCAGATCAATAGCCCTGTTATGTTTAGGCTGTATAGATTTGAAGAGGATTTCTGAACACAACAGTGCTTTGATATGCCTGATCCAAAGCTTCACTGCGTAAATACTTCATATGTACATTAGTTACTAAAAGGCCTTTGGGACATTAAAAATCATTTTATGCATACATTTTTTTTTTATTTCTCTGTTACCTTGTTACAATAAAGTAGGAAAAAGGAAATCAGTTGATTTTGATATGTTCACTATAATGCAGGAGCCAGGCTAATACTGGCCGTACTGGCCATGATAGTGTTAAATTAAAGTTTGACTGTGAACTCTAGCAAATAGATACACACTATTGAAATATACATTACTATGCAAAAGTTTTAGGCACGTGTGAAGAAATGCTGTAAAGAGTGCTTTCAAAAATATACATTTTAATTGAAAAAATGTATGTATAAGAAACTGAGTTACTGCACATACAGTATGGCCATGTGGATGTTCCTTGATGGTTTTATGAAATTATAGTTTTTAATATTTTGTATATTACAATAAAATGTTATATTTTTATGAATATTTTGTCTTGTTGGTTTATGGCACCTTAAAAAATCCAGTTTCTTGTACATGCATTTTTTTATTTAACTGGTGGGATGTGGTATGTAACGTTTCGGAGCAATTTAACTCAAGTGGTGCATGCGATTTGAAGACGTAGTGCCAGTCCAGACTGCATTTTTAAGGGCATGGCAGCCCGCTTTTATTTAAAGGCATAAAGAAAGTTCACAAAACAGCAATTTTCCCTCGCAGGGGTTCCACTATTACTGTATAAGGTTAGTTCAGCCTCCTGGCTTACTCACATGCCACACGGCTGCTTCAGGCCTCACACCTAGGCCTTAGGTCTGCTCCTCAGACCAACACAAGTATCCTTTGGCAAGCTCCCTTGTAGCTTCCTTGGGATCAGCTTCACACTGCGCTGTTGCGGGCTACATCTGCCTCCTGCAGACCTATACGCTCTGGCTGCCAACTGCGGGATCAGGGATGGTGGGATCCCTCCTGACTCCCATACACAGACCTCGCATCTGTCCAGGTGCAACTGTCTCCAACTGGGAGCTCTGAGTGCTAACCCTGAGAATAATATGAACCCAGCCCACAGGTGTGCAATCAGCAGGCCTGTCTTAATCAAAACCAGGCATAGATTGCTAACACACACACTGACCCGGGGTCGCCTCTCTACATATCCCCCCCCCCTGTTTCGCACCGGAGGAAGAAACACATCACCTTTCACCCTGGCACCTTTGTGCCTACTACCACCCTTCAGGGGTCCAAACCTGTCTGACCTTCTTCCTAAAGGGGCACTCTACCCACATTTTTTTCTGGGTGTGCTTCTTCCTGACCTTTGGGGTCCCATTGATCTCTCAATCATCCCATCTACCTTTTGGCCCTGGGTTCCTAGATTTCTTTTCACCTTCCCCAGAACTACTTTCCAAGGACTGTAGGGGGCCTACTTCTATTACACCTGTCTCACTACCTGACTCAACCAGCACTATCTGTGTTTCAGGCTCCTTGGAAAAATCCTTGAATGATCCTGCTGTGAATCTTGATTGCTTTGAACCTTGAAATCTTTGCTCCTCCCATGAACTTCCTGATTTAAGCCATGTCTCTGCACTTCCAGGTCACCAGAATATTGTGCATTCACCAGCCAATATCTTGTTTGTCTCTCCTGCTGCCGTCCCTATCTTCGCTACTGTTTGTTATCGACACTTGGCTTGTTCCTCGACTACGCTTCTGCCTAATCACGACCTGCAACTACTTGTTACCGACCTTTGGCTATTCCTAGACTACGCTTCTGCTTGATCCTGACCTGCTATATCTGCAACTGGACCCTGGCTTGCTCACCTCCTGGTGGGGCGATCCTGAGGACTGCGACCTGGTACTAACACGCAGCAAAATCCATCTCCACCATCAGGAGCGCTGGTGAACACCGGTTAGTACTTAGATTCCGCACCTCAGGTGAGCCTGCGTCATCTGCCAGTTGTAACGCTGAGCGCTCCGGTCCCTGCTTCTGGACCGGAGCGCTCGCAGCGTTCGTTCCAGATCCACTCACCTGTGCCCGCTCCGGCTCCCTCCTCAGCTCCCCGCTCACATGGTTCCCGGAGCGCGCGCCCCTGCACCATAGGGCGCGCGCGTGCAGGTCGTTTGAAATTTAAGGGGCCTGTTCACCAGTAATTGGTGCCTGGTCCAAACCTCCCTTCCTGTTTCCTGTGACCTGTTTCCTGTTTCCTGTGACCTGTGACCTGTTTCCTGTTTCCTGTGACCCGTTTCCTGTGACCTGTTTCCTGTGACCTGTTTCCTGTTTCCTATATAAGTGACCTGCCCCTTCCAGCCATTGCCGGATCTTTGTTGCCTTGTTGCCTTAGTGAAAGCGTTATTTGTGTAATCCTTTGCCTGTTGCCGAACCCTTTGCTAACGACTATCGCCTCTGAACCTGTGCTGCCTGCCCTGACCTTTGCTACGTCTGACTACGCCTCTGCCTGTCCCTTTTGTACTACGCCTATATCAGCAGTCGGTGAGGTTGAGCCGCTACCAGAGGACACGACCTGGTAGTTACCGCCGCAGCAAGCCCATCCCGCCTTGCGGCGGGCTCTGGTGAAAACCAGTAACTACTTAGAACCGATCCTCCGGTACGGTCCACGCCAATCCCTCACTGACACAGCGGATCCACTCCCTGCATCGCTCCTGCTACCAGTCCGGACCCTGACAGTAAGAGCCGGCCATGGATCCCGCTGATGTGCCTCTGCCTAGTATCGCAGACCTTACTACAGTTGTGGCCCAGCAGTCGCAGCAGATCGCTCAGCAAGGTCAACAGCTGGCACAGTTGACCGCCATGCTGCAGCAGCTTCTTCCAGCACAGCAGCAGCCGCCTCCACCGCCTGCATCTGCTTCACCTCCGCAGCCTGTGGCTGCCGCCATTTCTAGAGTCTGTCTGTCCATGCCGGCCAAGTACGACGGTGATCCCAAGTTGTGCCGCGGATTCTTATCCCAATGCTCCCTTCACCTGGAGATGTCGGCTGACCAGTTCCCCTCGGAACGAGCCAAGGTGGCATTTGCTGTTAGCCTGCTTTCGGTAAAGGCCCTGGCCTGGGCTACACCACTTTGGGACCGCAACGATCCTGCCACTGCCAGTGTCCAGAGTTTCTTTGTGGAATTCCGGAGTGTTTTTGAGGAGCCAGCCCGGGCTGCCTCAGCAGAGACTGCGTTATTGAACTTGTCCCAGGGGAGTTCCTCTGTCGGAGACTATGCTATCCGTTTCCGCACCCTGGCTTCGGAACTCTCCTGGAATAACGAGGCGCTCTGTGCTACCTTTAAGAAAGGCTTGTCCAGCTCCATAAAGTACGTCCTGGCCGCACGAGAAGTCCCTACCAACCTGAGTGACCTCATCCAGGATTGACCTGCGTTTTGCTGAGCGACGAGAGGAACTGCTACAGGAAAAGGGAAGTGCTTGTCCCAGACGCTTTCCTCGTCTGGCGCCTATCTTCCAGCCTCCACCGCAACCCTCTTCTGGGCCTCCCGCCGAGGAAGCCATGCAGGTGGATCGGTCTCGCCTGACCACGCAAGAAAGGAACCGCCGTAGAGACGAGAACCTCTGTTTGTACTGTGCCAGTACTGAGCACTTTCTAAAGGACTGTCCTCTCCGTCCACCGCGTCAGGGAAACGCTCGCACCTAGTCAACGTGGTAGAGGCGTTGCTAGGTGTGAATACCTCCTCTCCGCGCATTACGGTACCCGTGCGGATTTCCGTGTCCGCCAAGATCTCCTTTGCTGCCTCTGCCTTTCTGGATTCCGGTTCAGCCGGTAACTTCATCGACGCCTCGCTGGTGAACAATTTCCACATCCCTGTGGTTCGTTTACTGAAGCCCATCTTCATCTCCACAGTTAATGGAGAGAGACTCGACGGTATGGTGCAGTTCCGTACAGAACCCCTCCAGATGGACATCGGAGTCCTGCATTCTGAGCGATTGAAGTTTTTTGTGTTACCCCATTGCAACTCAGAACTCCTCTTGGGTCTGCCCTGGCTCCAGCGCCATTGTCCCGTTCTGGATTGGACCTCCGGAGAGGTTCGAAGCTGGGGTTCGGCTTGTTTCGGCAGATGTCTCAAGTCGGTACAAGTCAAGTCTGCACCTGTTATTTCTCCTCCTCCCGGTCTGCCTGAACCATATGCGGATTTTCCAGACGTTTTTTGCAAGAAACAGGCGGAGGTGTTGCCTCCACATAGGCCATATGACTGCCCCATTGACTTGCAACCTGGCACTACGCCGCCTAGGGGAAGAATCTATCCTCTCTCCCCTCCAGAGACTCTAGCCATGTCAGAGTATATCCAGGAGAACCTGCAGAGAGGGTTTATCAGGAAATCCTCTTCTCCTGCCGGAGCAGGATTCTTCTTTGTTGCGAAGAAGGACGGTACCCTTAGGCCTTGCATAGACTTTCGGGGTCTCAACAGCATTACTGTAAAGAACCGTTACCCTCTTCCCCTGATTACGGAACTCTTTGACCGGTTACAAGGCGCCAAGTACTTCACCAAGTTGGATCTCAGAGGGGCCTATAACCTTATTCGCATCCGAGAGGGTGATGAGTGGAAGACGGCTTTTAACACCCGAGACGGGCATTTTGAGTACTTAGTCATGCCTTTCGGGCTCTGTAACCCTCCAGCGGTCTTCCAGGAGTTCGTTAACGACATTTTCCGAGACCTGCTCTATACCTGTGTCGTGGTCTATTTGGATGACATCCTCATCTTCTCTACTAACTTGGATCAACACCGTGCTCATGTCCGCTTAGTACTCTCCCGTCTCAGAAAGAACCGTCTCTACGCTAAATTTGAAAAGTGTTTGTTCGACCGTACCAGCCTTCCCTTCCTGGGCTACATAATTTCTGCCAAGGGACTACAAATGGATCCTGCCAAACTGTCTGCCATCCTGGACTGGCCTCGTCCCTCTGGCCTTAAGGCCATCCAGCGATTCCTCGGATTCGCAAACTATTATAGACAGTTCATCCCGCATTACTCCACCCTTGTGGCACCAATTGTAGCCCTAACCAAGAAGGGGGCTAACCCGAAATCTTGGCCGCCCCAGGCCGAGAAGGCCTTCAGCGCTCTTAAGTCTGCCTTTGCCACCGCCCCAGTTCTGTCCAGACCGGATCCTACTAAGCCGTTCTACCTGGAAGTAGACGCTTCCTCTGTTGGTGCTGGTGCTTTGCTCATGCAAAAGACTACGAGAGGCAAGTCGGTTACTTGCGGGTTTTTCTCTAAGACTTTCTCTCCCGCTGAAAGAAATTATTCTATTGGGGATAGAGAATTACTCGCCATCAAGCTGGCCTTGGAAGAGTGGCGGCATTTACTGGAAGGATCGGTACATCCCGTGAACATCTACACGGATCATAAAAATTTATCTTACCTCCAGTCTGCTCAGAGACTAAATCCCCGCCAAGCTCGCTGGTCTCTATTTTTTGCCAGATTTAACTTCCGGATCCACTTTCGTCCAGCGAGCAAGAACCTCAGGGCCGATGCCCTCTCTCGTTCGTCTGATGTCACAGGAGAGGAAGTCAAGCCACAGCACATTGTGCCCCCGGAATGTCTGGTCACCGTGGCACCTATAGACTTGCGTAACCTCCCTCCCGGAAAGACCTATGTTTCTCCCCGTCTTCGCCTAAAGGTTCTTAAGTGGGGACATTCTTCTCTTCTCGCAGGACATCCTGGCATCCGAAAGACTCTACAACTTATCTCCAGGAGATATTGGTGGCCATCCTTGGAGAAGGACATCTCTGAATTTGTACAGTCCTGCTCTGTATGTGCCAGAGACAAAACCCCTCGCCAAAGACCCGCCGGCTTTCTCCAGCCACTTCCCATACCAGAGACCCCTTGGTCCAATATCGCGATGGACTTTGTTACGGACCTACCACCATCTCATGGAAAAACGATAATTTGGGTCGTCGTAGATCGCTTCTCGAAGATGGCGCACTTCATCCCGTTGCCAGCCTTACCATCCGCACCTCAGTTGGCCAAGCATTTCCTCCGACACATCTTCCGGTTACACGGCCTGCCTTCACATATTGTCTCCGATAGAGGAGTCCAGTTTGTGTCCAAGTTCTGGAGGGCTCTCTGTGGACGGCTTAAAATCAAGCTGGATTTCTCTTCTTCATACCACCCCCAAACCAACGGACAAGTAGAGCGGGTCAATCAAATCTTGGGCGACTACCTTCGCCACTTCGTTTCCTCCCATCAAGACGATTGGGTCGACCTCCTCCCGTGGGCGGAGTTCTCCTATAACCACAAAGACTCTTCCGCCACCAACAAGTCTCCCTTCTTCGTGGTTTACGGTCGTCATCCTCTGCCTCCTCTGCCGTTATCCTCCTCCTCCGGTGTACCTGCAGTGGATGACCTGGTGCAAGACTTTTCTGCCATCTGGCGTGAGACGCGCCTGTCCCTCTTACAGGCCTCATCCCGCATGAAAATCCAAGCGGACAAGAAACGTCGGTCTCCTCCTGTCCTGGTTCCTGGGGACAGAGTTTGGCTCTCCTCCAAGTACGTCCGCTTCAGGGTTCCTAGTTACAAGCTTGGTCCTCGTTATTTGGGACCCTACAAGGTCAAGAAGAGGATCAATCCTGTGTGTTACCAACTCCATCTCCCTCCCTCCCTTAAAATTCCCAACTGTTTTCATGTCTCCCTCCTCAAGCCTGCGGTCTTTAATCGCTTTTCCCCCAAGAATCTTCCTCCCACGCCTGTATCCGGTACCTCGGATGTCTTCTCCGTTCAGGAGATATTGGCCTCTAAATTGGTCAGGGGGAGAAGATATTTTTTGGTGGACTGGGAGGGCTGCGGTCCTGAAGAGAGATCCTGGGAGCCAGAGGAGAATATCTTGGACCGTAACCTCATCCTCAGGTTTCTGGGTACCAAAAAGAGGGGGAGACCAAAGGGGGGGGGGTACTGTAACGCTGAGCGCTCCGGTCCCTGCTTCTGGACCGGAGCGCTCGCAGCGTTCGTTCCAGATCCACTCACCTGTGCCCGCCTTGGCTCCCTCCTCCGCTCCCCGCTCACATGGTTCCCGGAGCGCGCGCCCCTGCACCATAGGGCGCGCGCGCGCAGGTCGTTTGAAATTTAAGGGGCCTGTTCACCAGTAATTGGTGCCTGGTCCAAACCTCCCTTCCTGTTTCCTGTGACCTGTTTCCTGTTTCCTGTGACCTGTGACCTGTTTCCTGTTTCCTGTGACCCGTTTCCTGTGACCTGTTTCCTGTTTCCTATATAAGTGACCTGCCCCTTCCAGCCATTGCCGGATCTTTGTTGCCTTGTTGCCTTAGTGAAAGTGTTATTTGTGTAATCCTTTGCCTGTTGCCGAACCCTTTGCTAACGACTATCGCCTCTGAACCTGTGCTGCCTGCCCTGACCTTTGCTACGTCTGACTACGCCTCTGCCTGTCCCTTTTGTACTACGCCTATATCAGCAGTCGGTGAGGTTGAGCCGCTACCAGAGGACACGACCTGGTAGTTACCGCCGCAGCAAGCCCATCCCGCCTTGCGGCGGGCTCTGGTGAAAACCAGTAACTACTTAGAACCGATCCTCCGGTACGGTCCACGCCAATCCCTCACTGACACAGCGGATCCACTCCCTGCATCGCTCCTGCTACCAGTCCGGACCCTGACACCAGTGTGACCTGCCTGTGTTCCTATCCAGCTGGTTCCTGTGTAAGCTGCTATAGCTATTGTTCTTCGAGCCTGACTCCAGATCGTGACATTTATAAAACTCTGCGGTTTCAGTTGGCTGCATTAACTCCTTATTTAACTGCATTTTTACTCTCATTAGAAAACAGCTCATATTCATTTTTATCCCTGGTCTTCCTGCTACACAGCACACTGCCTGAATATCAGTCCTTATCAGACCTCAGTCTTGTTGTGGGTTCAGTATTAACCCAGGCTTCCCCATTATGCAGGGTACTACACAGCAGCAAGTCTCTCTTGGCAGCGGATCTCACCACTGGACTTGCCACCAATTCACTGGCATAAGACAAATAATAAGTCTCTTTCAAACAAGAAACAGGATCAGTCTTACCATTCCAGGCGGTGTGTTTTTCACTTTGCCTGCGTCGCTGCAGGAACCATTCCTCTGTGGCCCTTTACCTGGTGCATTTCCCCAATGCGGTCAAAGGGAGAAACAACAGACTCTCGGACATTATAGCCCTCTCCACTGGTGCTCCACCATCCAGACGACACTTCATCCTTTGTTGCCATGGGAGACTGCATCCTCCCCACAGAACTTCTCCAGCATTCTCCCACTGGCTGTAACCGTTCCTCTTGAGCCCACCACTCAGAAGTCTCATCACTCCACCATCCACCATAGGTCTTACGATTGACCTTGACTTTGTTCCTACGGGCGACAACATTCAACTTTGCAGATGCCCCCACATGGATATAGGGTGACACTGCAGCTTTCTTGGACTCTCCAACATCCACTGCAGGCCAAACAGGTTTCCTGTTGCCAGTGGTAACAGCAGACACTTTTGCACAAACATCTTCACTGTAGCTCCTCCTTTTTGCAAATAGACTTTCTTCGGTTGCTATGGGAGCCCACATTCTCCCTGCATTCAGGAAAACACAGTTCTTTAGAAAAAAACTTTTTTTTTGGTGTACTGTCTCCTTAAGGCTGAGACAACACACAACTCTTTGTTTACACAGCAATAGCAATACAGACAGTCTCTGACACTCACGGTTTCTGGCCTGCGAGGATCTGGACCATCGCCATCTGTGCCCATAGCATTCCTCCAGCAATTGTAGCATTTCGGGGCGATTTAATTCAAGTGGTGCATGCGATTTGAAAACGTAGTGCCAGTGCAGACTGCATTTTTAAGGACATGGAAGCCAGCTTTTATTTAAAGGCATAAAGAAAGTTCACAAAACAGCAATTTTTCCTTGCAGGGGTTCCACCATTACTGTATATGGTTAGTTCAGCCTCCTGGCTTACTCACATGCCACACGGCTGCTTCAGGCCTCACGCCTAGGCCTTGTAGCTTCCTTGGGATCAGCTACATACTGCGATGTTGCGGGCTACATCTGCCTCCTGCAGACCTGTACGCTCTGGCTGCCAACTGCAGCCTCTCTCTCTCTCAGGGATGGTGGGAGCCCTCCTGGCTCCCATACACATACATTTTGCGTCTGTCCAGGTGCAGCTGTCTCCAACTGGGAGCTCTAAATGCTAACCCTGACAATAATATGAACCCAGCCCACAGGTGTGTAATCAGCAGTCCTGTCTTAATCAAAACCAGGCGTAAATTGCTAACACACACTCTGACCCGGGGTCGCCTCTCTACAGGTGCCTTGATCCTTGGACACCTGGCTAATTACCATATTGCTTCCATATATTTTAATTGTTTATTTCAATCAATTTACAACGTGCACAGTGGGTGAATAGAAGAAAATTCTAAATCAAACCATTATTTGGTGTGACTACCTTTGGCTTCAAATCAGCTCAACTTTGCACTTTCACACTTTGGACACTTTCACAAAGTGAGAGATTTTGTAGGGTTAGAGTCAGGTGTATGACTAATTAATTATACCAAGCAGGTGCTAATGATCATTAATTTAAAAATGTAGGTCGAAATACAGTACAAACATTAACAGAAACAGCTATACAGGAGGCTGAAAACTGGGTGAGGAATAGCCAAACTCTGCTACTAAGATGAGGCTGTGGAAGACAGTTTCATGTCACATGGTAAGACTGAGCACAGCAACAAGACACAAGGTAGTTATACTGCATCAACAAAGATCTCTCATAGGCAAATATTTCAAAGCAGTCTGTGGTTTCAAGATGTGCTGTTTAAGCTCTTTTGAAGAAACACAAATAAATAGGCAATATTGAGGACCGTAGACGCAGTGGTTGGCCAAGGAAACTTAATGCAGCAGACGAAAGACACATCGTGCTTGCTTCCCTTCAACATCAGAAGATGTCCAGCAGTGCCATCAGTACAGGCCTTACAGAAACCAGTGGGGCCCAGGTACACCCATCTACTGTCTGAAGAAGTCTGCCCAGAAATGGTCTCAAAGGAATAATTGCAGTCAAAAAGTCATACCTCAAACATGGAAAAAAGGCTAAGCAACTTAACTATGCATGAATGCATAGCAACTTTGATGCAGAAAAATGGCATTCTTAATTTACAGCATTTTGTCATACCTGCCTAAAGCTTTTGCACAGAAGTGAATGTAATGTATATTAACCAATTTACGACTGCCCGCCGCAGTTATACTGCAGCAGGCAGCCGCTCCTGTGCAAACCGGTGTAGGTATATGTCGGTCGCGCACAGGCAGCTAGGGTGCAATTGCGTGCCGCCGGCGGCACACTCCTGCCCCCGCTCGTCAGCAGGAAAGCCAATGCACGGGGCAGGTGGCTCCGATTGCCGCCTGACACCCACGATCGTTCTCCGCTGAGAGAGAAGAACGGTCAGCTGTTATAAACACAGCTGACCGTTCTTCTCCCTGGAATGATCACAGAGGGCCTGTGATCCTTCTATATAGGAACACAGGTCTCTGTGATCATTTCACAAGCCACACCCCCCCACAGTTAGAAACACGCCCCTAGGTACACATTTAACCCCTTGATCACTTACTGTGTTAACCCCCTCCCTGCCAGTGTCATTATTACAGTAACAGTGCATATTTTAACACTGATTACTGTAGTAATGTCACTGCCTGGTCCCCCCAAAAGTGTCAAAAATGTCAGTCAGGGGTCCGATCTGTCCACCGCAATGTCGCAGTCCCGCAAAAAATCAAAGATCGCCGCCATTAATAGTAAAAAAAAAAAAAACAATAAAAATTACATAAATCTTTCCCGTAGTTATTAGACGCGATAACTTTTGCGCAAACCAATCAAAATACACTTATTGCAATTTTTTTTACCAAAAATATTTAGCAGAAAACAAATTGCCCTAAAATGTTAAAAAATTTAGATTTTTTAAATTTTTTTGGGAATGTTATATAGCAGAAAGCGAAAAATATTGTTTTTTTTTTCAGAATTGCCGCTCTTTTTTTTGTTTATAGCACAAAAAATAAAAATCGCACAGGTGTTCAAATACCACCAAAAGAAAGCTCTTTTTGTTGGAAAAAAAGGACATCAATTTTATTTAGGTACAGTGTCGCACGACTGCGCAATTTTACGTTAAATAACGCAGTGCCGAATCGCAAAATATGGCCTGGTCATTAAGGGGGGAAATCCTTACGGTCCAGAAGTGTTTAACTGTCTTGCCTGCTGAAAGGTGTGTAGTTCCTTCCAGCCACTTTTGTGATTCATACATCAGTGCCAGACATCATATCAAGGAATGTAACACTACTTTCATTGTTAGAGATCAGGAGCACAGTGGTGTCTCCTCCCCACCTACAGCCTGCTAATTTGACAATGAAGGAGGAGCAACACAATGAACTGCTCTCTACTCCTGTCTGTATGTTGCCTGTGAGCACAAGTAAATGTAGAGGAGCATTGTTGGCTTCTAAAACTCCCTCTTCCAGTCTTAATGCCCTTGTCAAGGGATGATAGGAAGTTGATGTTCATATCAAATTAATATTTAATTATTCAGCTGGCAGAACAGGTGACCTATTATAGTATGTATAAAGAAATGGTTAATTAAAACTGTGTGTATATGTGTGTATAAAAAGGAGATAAAAAACGTATTAGTGCTAGAAAATTAAATGATTATGTATTAATATATATTAACTGATAAATGCTGAGTTATTTCTGTAAGAAACAGATGAAAAAAGCTCAAAGCAACAGGTTCGCTTTAAAGGATAATCTCACCTTTCAAGAAAAAATAATAAATGCACATATTTTTTCAGGAATAAAATATGCATTTATTGTTTTTTTCCTGCAGGAGCCTGGAAAGCAGCACACCTGTGATTAGTGAATCAGGGGCTTTCTGGCTATACCTCCATAAGGCTGTCTGTTGAAAGCTGCAGGGCCTGTGGATGAACTACAATAAATAGTGCGCTAACTTTACGAATTGATAAAAATCAATAAACATTGAAATAAATAGTCTCTTGCACGTGTCAATGTAAGTGCAAACTATGGGTGACCCTGTGAACAAGTCCGTATTGACGTAATAATCAATTAGACAAAAGTAAAAAAACCAAAAGTCTCTCAGATAATGTGAAGCGAATGAAACTTCAAAACTTGAAAAAGGTGTTCCGTGCCAAATGAACATGCCACTGTGTGCAGGTGATCGTATTTCACATAAAAAATACTTCTTTTTGTCAAGGTGGCCCCTTACCGCAGAAAACTTCTAGGATGGCATTCAAATGGTGGACATTCTACGGTGATGAAATTATGACATTTAATGGTAAAGATGGGTGCTTACCAGAAATCAGGGAGACATGAGCATGGACTGCTATAAGACAGGAAATCCAGCGAGGAAACCTGGAAGCTGATCCGCAGTTCTGTAGACTGGCAGGATTAGAATGCCAGTATTCTTATTGCCTGCAGGCTCTTACGCAGCCACATGGATGGAGCCTCACACTACCATGCTGTTTTTGACCTGTGACTGTGGGTGTGGGGAGAATATACCTGCCTGCTGTCACACCGGAGCGGGGGGTGGGGGTGGAGTGGGGGTAACTGGCAGCAGGAGCTAATACATGTTATATGCTCCCCCCTAAATACCGGCGGAACATGTAACATGTTCTAAAAGGTGAACTTGGCCTTTAAATGCCCCCCTCCCAAGAGCACATACTCTTTCTTTATTTGCTTCTGCCCTGCTTTATTCAGCTGCTACATAGAATTTTGGAGGGGCTTGGGCTTTTTTCTCTCATGTGACAGAGCTGGTGTAGCATTCTACTAGATAGATGTTAAGGTTATGTAAATTTAGTTCTGCCCCACTGTATCCAGTGCAGCTGCTGTTTTGTTGTTAGGCAAATTTAGTTGTGCTCACTGTAATCAATGTAGCTGTGTGGATTATTCTGGCCTGTTCAATTTTTCATCTGCAGCAGGTTTGATGGTTCTCTCAGCTATTTAGATCTTTGGATCACTCCGGAACATACAGTAGGTGTGGAGCAAGGCAAATGGACAACATGGATATTTTTACAGTCCTGACCAATCCCTGGAAGGGTGGCCCAGATGGCTGATGGGAGTCTGTATAAATATTCTGAGACACGGAGCTGCCAGATATTTTCCTGTAGGAGGGAAACACAGCCTAAGGGGGGCTGCTTGCTCCCTAAGGCTATACTACCATGTGCTTTTCATGGTGCTGGAGCGTCAGGTGGGCGACCTGAGGGCCTGCATTGCTGAAGTTGAAGAGAGATGACTGAGGGGCTGTCATCTGAAGATCTGTCTGGTATCACAGGAAAAAGATGTCACAAATATTTTGGAAGGAGGCAACCTACTTCTAAGGAGATTTTGTGAGTACAGACTGCTGTAAGAGATCTTATAGACTATTGGCTGCTTCAACCCAGGACCAGGACAAGGAAGGGGAATGAGGGGTAGCTACCCTGGGTGCAGTGATTTCATATGGAAGACTCCCCTGCACTCTGTATGTAGGTAAGACAATTAGGCACACACATCATAAAGAAAAGAGGTGCAATTTGCCATCTTCGCCCTGGACGGTGGATTACCTTCTCCTGGCACTGCTGCCACCCCTCTGGTGTTAGAGAGTCAGCTGTGTGTGTGTAAAGGGGACATCAGCTGGCGTCTTGAAGAACTCCATCTATTCTAATTCTTTGTGAAGGGACAATCAACTTGGTACATTCAGCCTGCCCACTAATGGTTCCAATATGGCCGGTTCCTGCTGAAGCCTTTCCCAGTTCCGACTAAAACCAAAAATTGTACTTTATCCTTTAATGCATTCTGTGGGCTCTCTCCTGTTTTGTAACTGTAATTCCTCTTTTTTTTTTTTTGTAAGAACAGTGTGTCAGAACGTGTCACCTCTTACTGTGCCAAATATGATACTATGTGGGGATGGTTTTGTGGGTGGTCATTTTCCCAGTGGGAAAGGAAATGGGTCTGGCGTAGGTGAAGATGGTAGGAAGATCACTTGCATGTTTGTAGAAACATCTTTGATTAAAAGTAGCATTTCCTGCATGCATTTATCTTTATATAGCATTGTGGAACTCTATAAAGTAATTTAACAGTTTACAGATCTTCAATTAAATACAATCAAATAAAAGAAATAAATACATGTCTCAAGGCTGATACAAGATGACTTAATTAATAGGGTTTCTATAGTTGGTGAATGTTCTTACTTAGACTGCTGTACGGTTGTGACCGTAAGCCTTGCATTATTTAGTAACCATCAACCCAATGTATTGTGAGAGAATGGTTATTTGTTCACTTACTGTAAATCTCCAGGGCTAGCAAAAGGTAGAAAGAATGATGTTAGGAGTTTGAAATGATATTCACTTTTTATATATAATTAAATGTGTTCTGTATATATTGTAACAAAATTATACTGACCTACTTCCACTTTATAATACTTCTGTAATTTCTATAATCATACCATTTTCTAGGATTTCTTAAAGACTACTCTCCCTGTGTAAAATAGAGAAGATGAATAATCACTA
Organism: Pelophylax lessonae; assembly: GCF_965119305.1. Taxonomy (NCBI): domain Eukaryota; kingdom Metazoa; phylum Chordata; class Amphibia; order Anura; family Ranidae; genus Pelophylax; species Pelophylax lessonae. The sequence goes on along the minus strand of NC_138770.1, from coordinate 326,734,155 downwards.
GCCTCAGTATGAAAAAAGTCATTTTTTTTTTCCTTTCCTTTCAATATGCTGTTAGTTTTTTAACCTACAATATATATGAAAATGTAAAACAGTATATCTCTTTTATGAGCCTTTAAACACATTAAAAACATGAACGGATATCAACTAACAAAAATGACTACAAATGTCTGGAGTCTACCGGAATAGTAGAATATGCAAAAGAACAATAAACCTGTTTACCAGATTACAACAGACTAATACAAATTTATGAAAAAATATGAATTGCATAAATTTATGACAAAAAATGGAAACTGCATTTATCAAATTACTTCTTCACTGCCCTTATAAAGCAATATAAAAGACCATGGTACAAAAAACTAATTTAAAAGCAAAATTACCCTTTCTCTACTATTTTGCTGGGAAAAAAAAAAAGTTTGTAATGCACATAAACAGAAGGCCATTAAATAAAGAGTTATTGCCACAGTTGAGTAGAGATGTATCAATCCCTTACATGGAAAATCATCCTTAAAGGAAGGTTTATTACAGAGTGTCTATAAAAATTTGCCAAGAGGCGATTAATTGAATATGGATATGAGGAGGCCACAACAACTATCATCTATCGTTATACACGGGTGTCAAATGTAATTACATTATACTTAGAACCTCCAGTGTTGTTATGTATATGCAAAACTCCATGAAAACTCATATTTGAATATCAAGGCCTACTCCAAAGATATAGTCATTCAGTACTGTCTTCCACTTGGAATCATCAAAAAAAATCCATCTATTTCTATAAGTAGCACTGTAGAATAGATAAATTAGAATAGATTAATACCAATAGAATAGACTAGATTAATACCAACATATAGGAGCATGACAGCCCTATCCAGATTTGAAATACCTGCAGGTTATTGTCCACTGTGACAATAACTCTTTATGATATGGCCTTCTATTTATTACATTATTTTTCCCATGAAACATACGCTGGGTATAGATGAGTGAAAAGAATACAGAGATTTGAGTTGGCGGTCAGTATTCTACGAGTGTATGTGTATATGCACTCAAATATGCATGTACACACATAAAATGTCAATTTAAAGAGATTCAAATTCCATTCTGAGAGTTAGAATTTATTTTACTTGTGTATGCGTGTACACACAAATACACGTGCAAATACGTGATAAATAAACGCAATCAATTTTGGCCAGGAATAATGATGTTCAGACATCAGTACAATGTGCAAGTACCTTAAATGGGATTTTGTTGTATCATTTTTTTTTTTTTGTTCCATTGACTTTTCCATTCATATGGGCAATACCAAAATAATATGATAAATTCAGTTTTAATTTTTTAATTTTATGTAATTACTATTTTTTTTTTATAAATTTGTATTAGTCTGTTGTAGTCTGGTAAACAAGTTTATTCTTTTGTTGTTTGCACATTAAAAGCATGACCTTCAGAATTAAGCTAATGCTGTGTGCCAAGCTCCAAAGTGCCTAAAAAATAAATTGTGCCTCACTTTCAGAAGGCTTTTCTTTTGTCAGTAGAAGCAGATGTGGCCTTTATAGTAGCTGCTGACCTCTAGATGAGACTGTCTGGTTACTGAATTTTACATTAACTTGTTCACTTTCCAGTTACCCTGTCCTTGTGTTTCAGTCCATGTTTATTTTTCTAGCAGAAGAGTTAGCAGTTGCTTCACTAAGTTATTATGTTATATTAACTCAATAAAGACTCACTGTTGTATTCTGGAAACTGCATGAGGTTAATATCTGTGATAGTATTCACTCTTGAATTTCTTTTTTATTTCACATGCCTAATTTATACGTTATCTATAGTACATTTACATGTAGGCCAAGCTGGCCAGCAAATGTAAGTGGTACAATGGCTGAGACAAATTTTACATTTTGGGGGTGCTTACAATCGTCACCTTTTTTCATGTGGTTTTAAGTACATGTAAATACAAACTTTTTATTTATTTGCTTTTAGCTTTGGACAGGGTGAGAAGGCCAGGTTAGACACTCTAGAGTTTTTTTTTGCTGTCTGTGTGCCCAGTGAGGAGATTTAAATGGCATTAAAAATTAACAAAGCATATCCCTCTATAGTGTCTACATGTCTCAATCCTGAGCACTAAATTTAATTTCTCTCTGCTGCCCCATTTCTCTGCAATCAGCATGAGCCACTTCTGAAAAGTTTTTCTGGCCCCAGGAGAAAAAAGGTGATGGGGAGGGAGCTCCAGCACACAGCCTGTGATTGACAGCCTCCGCTCTCTTCCTGTATCCTGTGTAAAGGGGGTTATGAAATTTCCCTACAATCATCTCTCACTGAGATCTGTAGAGTGTAACTTCAGCTTCCCTGTCAGTGCATACATGGATGTAAGGAGATCTTAATACAGCTGTGCTGGGGAATACAGTGCTGTTGAATGCTGAGTATTCCCTTTCAAATTGAATTCAGTCTTTCACAAGGTCAACTTGTTTTCCTCCTCTTGGTTCTCTGATGCTTCCCCACAGTCTGGGAGGGTGTAGATGATTCACCTATGTACTTTTTGGATGTTGAATGCACCACTCTTTTCCCCAAACTACGGCCCTCCAGCTGTTGCAGAATTACACATCCCATGAGGCATTGTAAAACTCTGATATGCGCAGACATGACTAGGCATGATGGAAATTATAATTATTGAACAACTGGAGAGCCATAGTTTGAAGACCCATGTCTTAAACCAACTCACGGTCTTGAAAAAGCGGAATACCCATGAAACGCGTAGACGAATGTTTGGGCTGAAATATATCTGTCCAGAATCTGCATCTTTAACATTTTATTGCATTGTATTCAAGATGGATTTTTAACATGTCTGTAATAAAGTACCATTGAGAGCGGTATGGTATTTTTATTTCTCTCGTGGCTGTCCCTTTTCCCCCTGTTTTGTTTGTTTAAATGTTGGAATGATAGACCAAGAGAATTAGCAAGATATAAAGCAGCTTTCCCATCCTCTGTTCAAATGTAACTTTGCCCCTTGCTTTCTGAAAGCTCATAAAGCTGTATAAGTTCTGTGATTTAAATGAATGTTGAGGAGAGTATGTTGCAGATAAACAGGTACAACTTATGCAGGAGGATTTGTTTCATCTCTGTGTATCATCTGAGACCAGTCACTTCACTGGCTTTATATAAGGGTTTCCAACCATTTTAACCTCTCTGTTTATTCTAATGGTTATTTTTATATACATTAAGAAAAGGCTTCAGCCCTTTCTTACTGTATACAAAAATATTATTCAATAGCTAAAAATTAAGTTAGTAATATATTTACACCATACTGTCCTTGAAATTACAATACAACTTATCTATCTATCTATCTATCTATCTATCTATCTATCTATCTATCTATCTATCTATCTATCTATCTATCTATCTATCTATCTATCTATCTATCTATCTATCTATCTATCTATCTATCTATCTATCTATCTATCTATCTATCTATCTATCTATCTATCTATCTATCTATCTATCTATCTCTACTGTATCTTTCTATCTGTTATACTCACAGATTGGAGAGAAGTTCAGAGAATTCCAGCTTTCATTTTCCATGATGACAAATCTCAAGAAAGTCACAGATTCACCTAAAAACAATTAACATCCACAAGCACAGATGATATTGTACCCCATGCGGTTTCAATGACACCTATCAAAAACTTTAGAGAGAACAGCTTGACTGGCAGTGCTACTTATTACACCAAATAATATATATAGCTTTCTATCTGAAACACTAAATGAAGAGCTGTGGCCGATCATCTCTGCTCTGTTCTGCTAGAAGTCACAAAAGTATCAGCCAATATGTCATACTGTGACATTGATTATCTGTTTATCTGTCATCCTGTTCATAAGTGGAACATGAACTGTGAAATATTGGTAACTATATCTTGGCTGTTGGACAGCTGCGATCTTTGCTTCAGAAATCATACTTTGTAAGATTTATGTTAATTATCCTATCTAAATGTTTTTTTTTTTTCTGACGGAGGCTTATTTCTTTTTCTTTTCTAAAGTATATCATCCTTAATCAAAACTGAAAGAAAAGTGACTGAAGACTGACAAATCACAAAACTATTATCTATGAACTATTTTCATACAATGTGCATTATTTGATAATTGTTTTTCATTTTCTTGTAGTTCTCTAGAGATTTTATTGTATGGACCTACTAAATTCCCCACATTTGTATGATCAGTTTTTGTGCTATGTATTATTCTGTATCAAACATTCAATTCACCAATTTGAATTTAGGAAATCCTGACTTGTAGAAAATGCTCAAGAAAGGCAAGCATAGAGCAAAGGACTAATCACTGGTATTATCTTTGGGCTCACTGCAGCTGATTTTTTTTTTCACGTTACTGGCTTACCATACCTTTTTTTGTACTGTGTAGCCATATTCAGATAGAGATTTGCGTCCTCATAGCTCTGCCAGGTGCCTGTGATTTGATGACTGATAGTAAGTAGTTCAAGTGGTTGTAAAGCCACTTGTAAAGTCTCTCAAATCCGCTCTGTTAGATAATTCTATGTTCCCCAGAGTGTGTGATAAAAAATAAAAAGTCACTGTGTACCTATTCCATAGCGCCGAACGCTGCTCATGAGACTGCCCAGCTCTCCCTTCTCCCAGGCTGACAGCTACAGTAGGAGTGGCCAAGAACTCCCGCTGACATCAGCTGGGAGCAGGAAAGGAGAGGAGGAGAAAACCAGGCGGCCACGTGAGCGCTGATCGGCGCTATGGAATAAGGTACACAACGGCTTTTTTTTTTTTTTTTTTTTAAATTACACACACTGGGGAACATAGCAATATCTAACAGAGGGGACTAGAGAGACTTTACACTATTATTCTATCATCAGGAGGGGAGGATCGGGGAGCTGACAGGCAGGGAGGGAGGGGCGAGAGGACAGAGGAAAGCTGCGGATTAAGGAGGCACGTAAACTGACCATGGTGCCAGGGCTCAGCAGCCATGATTAACCGTGACCAGGTATAGAGGGGAGGGCATAACCAGGCAAGATCAGCCAGGTATTTCAGATGGTAGAAGGGTTGCAAACACTTTAACCACTTAAGCCCCGGAGGATTTGGCTGCTAAACGACCAGGGGGTATTTTGCGATTCGGCACTGCGTGACTTTAACGGACAATTGCGCGGTTGTGCGATGCTGTACCTAAACGAATTTGGTGTCCTTTTTTTCCCACAAACAGAGCTTTCTTTTGGTGGTATTTGATCACCTGTGCGATTTTTTGATCATGCGCTATAAACAAAAAAAGAGCGTCAATTTTGCAAAAATAGCAATATTTTTCATATTTTTTTATATGAAATTCCCCCCCAAAAAAATGTAAAAATCAAAATTTTTTAACATTTTCGGCCAATTTGTTTTATGCTACCTATGTTTGGTAAAAAAAAATCGCAAAAAGCGTATTTTGATTGGTTTGCGCAAAAGTTATCGCGTTTATTAACAAAGGGAAAGATTTTTGTCATTTTTGTTGTTTTTTTTTTTAACGCGTAATGGCGGCGATCTGCGATTTTTTTTGCGGTACTGCGACATTGGGGCGGACAGATCGGACCCTTGACTGACATTTTTGACACTTTTGGGGTTACCAGTGACATTTCTACAGTAATCAGTGCTATACATATGCACTGTTACTGTAAAAATACACTGGTAGTGAAGGGGTTAACTTTATTTGGGAGAGAGGGGCTGTGTGTGTCCCTAGGGGCGTGCTTTCTACTGTGATTGGCTGTGGCTTGAGCTGTAAGGACACTGATCAACGGATCTACATGGTAGATCCGTGTGATCAGTGTCTTTACACCGAGGAGAATGACAGGCAGCTTGTTTACACAAGCTGCCTGACTTTCTCCCTCTCCCCCGCCGATTGCAGAGTGGCCGGCGGACATCGGGTCTCCCCAGACCCTCCCAGGCTAGTGACATACCGATACGTCACTCTGCCTGTGAGGGGCTGACCGCGCAGTACATAGTCGTGCGGCGGTCGGCAAGCGGTTAAGAAGCAGCAAGACAGATGCAAAAAGAAGATCCTTACACTGAACTTGTTTTCCTGCAGGATCTCAAGAGAACACTGAGCAGCAAAATAATGACATACAAAATGAGAATAGTAGTTAGAAGCAGCAGCGCCTTGGATGATCTTACACTGCAGATATGTATTTTTGAGGCTCAGTGCACAGGAGTGCCTAGGCACAGGTGCACTTTTTGTTTTCAGGAGGAATTTAATATACCAGTAAATGTTTAAGGGCATTGTGTAGGTAGAATTAACATTTCTAGATATTCCTTATAACATGCAAATCAAAACTGTTGAGTCCAGGTTCATTGTGGTGTCTTTTAGGGGTTCATTTATTAACATGATATTTTGCCACTTCATTGATGAATTTAGTTCAGAGCTAAAGGCCCGTACACACGTACCGATCGTCGGCATACAAACGTCGGTGGACGAAGGATCTGCCGATTGTACGCGTGTTAGTATGGTGCCTCCGACAGATGTCTGCGCACAATCCGCGGACAAAAGTCTTTCTTGCAAACATGAAAATATTTGTATGCCGACACCAGAACGGACGATTGTTCGCCTGTCAGTACACAATTCTGCCGACACACAGCTACAAATCCCAACACGCATGATCAAACCAAATGAGTTCCCGGAAGAATTTTCTCTAGTAAACTCAACATTTTATTCAGAAAGAACTTTCGGCTCGCGGAAGTCCAAGAAATAGGTGAAATGCGGAGCACATGCTCATCTTGATAAATGTGAGAAGAAGGAAGATGCTGCTCATAATGCCATACTTTTCTAATAAAAAGGCATGTGTTCTGTTATGATGAAGATAATGTTTGTCTATTCTATCTGTTCTATCAAATTTTAGAATTAAATAATTTGAACTCTTCACCATTATTTTTGTATTTTCACACCAAAGATCTAACTATTGATATGACCCTTTATTCTTTTATGAATTAATGTCTAAAACATATTTTTCAGGTTATGCACAATATTAAACATGTTAACAAATTCAGATAGGCCATTTTTTATTTTAAATTTTCTTTATTTTTTGGATCTCAGCAAAAAAAAAACAAAGCAAACATCAATACTTTCCGTATAATAAACTAAACATAAAAAAGGTCCATTTGGACAAAATTAAACTAGAAACTGGCAAACAGGGGTAAAATAAATAATAGGGGGTTACACAAATTAAAGTTGCTGGTAACTGTAATCAGGTTGCCATGAGGGCAGGTTTGGATCCTGCTGGCCATATTGCCACTGGCCATGTGGCATTTGGCGAGGTGGTGGGTGTTGTGGAGGTGGAGGTGGAGGTGGAGGTGGAGGGCACGGGTGCTCCTGGCATGCGTGGCTGTGCTCAGTAAGTATGCCGTTTTCAGCGTTTTGCAGCACATCCAGAATAATTTTTCTGGCATACTGACACTGCCTGAGGTCCACCTTATCCAGGATTTTGGCAGTCATATTCCCGAAGGACTCATTGGCCTCCGGTTTCCGACGTAGGGCTATGGTGGCCTCCTGGATAAACTCGTCGGTGATGTCATCCACGTGCTTCCTCTTTTGCCTCCGTTTGGCAGGAGGAGGTGGTGGTGGAAAGAGTTCCGCAGGCTCCTCAGGCTCCACAGGCTCCCCAGGCTCCTGGCTGCAACCTGGCTCCTCCTCAGTGACACTTCCCTGTTGATGAAATGAACAATTGATTAGAATGTTATAGTGTATATAAAAATGCATGTTTGTTATATTATTGTGAACAAATAGCAGACTTTACATACAGTGGCATATCTAGGGTCTCCAGTGCCCTTGTTGAGGAGCTGTATTTGGCAACAACCCCCCCCCCCCAAGATCAATGTAAAACTGTAACCCACCCCCCCAAAAAAAAATTAAAGGGCATTAAAAGTTTCTAATTTGCCCCTTGTTTGCCCAGTGTAGAGCTCTCTAGTGGGCAATCATTGTCTCAGGTGTGAAAAAGAAAGAGAGGGTTGAGAGATAGAGAGAGGGAGAGAAAGAGGGGGTGTGAGAGAGAGAGGAGGGGGTTGCAGAGAGAGAGGGGCCTGAACTTGCAGAGGACTTGATGTAGGGCATTGAGGGTGAAGCAGTGCAGGGAAACATGAATAAGGAAGCCACCTGCCTTGCTGACCCAGAGTGAGAGACCAGAGACATGGAAGCAAGGATGGATGGATCATTTGCAGGAGCTGTTAGTTTTGTATTAAAAAAGGTTGAGCCAGAGGAATGCTGAGGCTACAGCAGTGTTTCTTAGGACCAGAGGTGTGCTGGGGATGCAGCAGTGTTTGTAAGACCGGAGGGGTGCTGGGGATGCAGTGAGAGGCAGTCTCAGTCTCCTGGTCTTTTGGCTCAGCTGCTCTCAATGTTTTACACCTGCATGAAGCTGCTCTCAATGTTTTACACCTGCATGAAGCAGCTCTCAATGTTTTACACCTGCATGAAGCTGCTCTCAATGTTTTACACCTGCATGAATCCGCCTGCAAACTGGGGGTTCTGGGGTGTGCAGGCTGAGTGGATTGTTAAAATAAACAATAAAACAATGCCAATGTTTTTGTGACCCACCCCCCTTGGCCTGCGCCCCTGGCGGTTGCCTGTCATGCCAACCCCTTGCTATGCCCGTTTACCTAAAGGGTCAATTATGGTTTAGCTTATAATTTTGTTACATGATTACATTTTAGCAGACAATATATTGTGAAATGCCATACCTGAGTAAAACTCTCCTCCAGGAAATCCTCATCCTGGCTTGGATCTACCGACACTGAGCCCTCTGCCGAAGTAGAAGGCAGTGTAGAAATTGACGGCCTGGATTCCATGGTGTCTGCCAGGAACCGCATGTTATCATAGTACCACAGCCGTGGTACATATACATTCCGTGCCCCTGCTCCAGACTGGGTGGAATCTTCTATTTTTTTTAACTCCCGCCTGTAGGCAGTGCGAATACTGTTTATTTTTTTGCGGATATAATCAAAATTTGCCCCAGGACAGACGGGCTTGTAGAAGGCCACCAAATGTTCCATGGCCTGTTTTCTGAGTTTTCGATTTTTATAATCTGCGGACTTGACTTGCCACAAACAGGGCAGTTGCCTGAACTCATCAATAAAACTTATTAAAAAGTTGTGGGTGGTGAAATTGTCCACCATATTGCAGGACAGTATATGCCTGCAAGACACAAAACAACACAAAACATATTAAAATAGCATGTATTTTGGCACATAATAAAGATATTCCTAATAAAAGCTGTATAGGGCCCAAAACACACACTTTCTATTAAAAGAGTCGTACCTTTGTTTGTGGGGAAAAGTCGTGATTCGCCGCTCGATCGTGCTCCAACTCTCGATATGTCCGCTAGCGAATCGTCGGCCGAACGATCTGGCGTCCTTTAAATACAGCGCAGGCGTCAACTCCTCCTCCAGTGGCGGGCTTGTGCAGGGGTGTGTACGTGCCGAAGATCAGGCCTACATGCGACACTCACACCTGAGGCAGTGGAATAATCATTGTTTAATTAGGAACCATGTCTCAACAATCTGGGAGCTCAATTAGTGGGGGCCGAAGTGATTGGGCCACCCGAAAATCAAGGGCTACACCCATGTCAAAGCCAGAAATGGTGGAGATGGTCTCCATTTTAGAAAAAATGGATTACGATGGAAAGTTGGCAAATTACGATCGGCCCAATGCCAGGAAAGATGGCATCATGGACAAGGTGGTGGCCTGTTTGGTCAAAAAATTCGGTGTCGAGCGATCGAAAGATCAGATTCGGAAACGGTGGTCTGACCTCAAACACCGTGAGCAGGATCAGCTTTCCCAAATCCATCGGATTTTGAAAAAAAGTAAGTTTTATTTTTTCTTTATTTTTTTTTATCATGCAATATGTTTTTTATAATTTGGTGTATGTTGTATTAACATGTCTAGATTATAATGTCTATGTAAAAAGTTAGATTACTCATTTTAGTTGTCATGTCGTGATTTGATCGATCTATTGTTGATGTTTTAGTATATGACATTAAAAGTCAGGAAGCCATAGTGAAAAATATATGTATTGTGTTGCAACGAACGTTCTTTCCTGCACGAATCTTCTCAGCAAACATTCCTATTAATCACAGATTATTATTCAAACCTTTAAATAGGAGAAAAACGTAAACTCCGTGCCAAACAATGGGAAAGGAGGAGGAGAGGTTTGGCAGCTCCATCGGCAGTTGTGGAACAAGATGAGGACATGGGCACAGAAGGTGGCACAGATTCCACTAAAGGTAATTGGTTCCTATGCACTGTCAAACATTAATGTACCATATTTTTCGTAGATAACCATGTACATGTCTTCATATTTGTTACTAAAAGAGCTATCAAGCAGGGCACCATGTCCTAACAAATGTACCTCTTGTGACTTTTATGATATGGCCAATGTTTTGTATTATGTAGATGAAGACATTATTCCGGAAATAATCCTGGTGGAGCCAACAAGTGATGAGACACCAGAGCAACAAGAAGGTTGGTAGTCACAGATTTTTGTGTAGTGGTATCATAGAAATATGTGTATTTGCAATGATTGTTTAACCTTATATTCTTGTATTCCCTTACAAATTTACATTGCAGATGTTGCATCATGCCAGGATGTGGCATCCCCAGCCAGGTCAGAAGCCCGATCTCCTGGCAACTTGCCAAGCAGCATGGAAGCCAGTTCCGAAACTGTGGAGGAACCAGGACCAAGTGTCCAAGAGCCAATTGTGTGCCCACGTAGGTTTTTTCAGAATGATTTTTATCAGTGTTATTTTTAGCCTCCAATTTACAACACTAGTTCCCTATGGGAGCCTCTTTATTTGAATGGAAGTCGCACCGTAAGTCGGATCAGGATGCTCTGACTTGCGGGGCCACTTGCGTTGTGAAGATTTTTGAGGGGGAACTACACCCAAAAATTGAACAACCCACCGTGGGTGTCCCCCCAAGTTCACAACCAGGCCTTTTGTGTGTGGTATTGAGTTTGAGGGTATGCCCACAACAAAAAGACAGCGTGGGTTACCCCCAAAACCCCTACCAGACCCTTATACAAGCATGCAGCTTGTCAGGCCAGGAAAGAGAACGAGCAAGCGGACCAAACACCCCCTGGACCACAGCAGGACACATGCCCTCAACATGGGGGGGTTTTGTTGCTTTGGGCCAGGGGGCCTCTGCACCGCACACCCAAAAGCACCTTACTCCCATGTAGAGGAGGACAAGAGCCTCATCCCCACAACCCTGTCTGGTGGTTTTGGGGGGTCATGCGGCCAGGGGGTTCCTAGGACTTTGGAAGCAACCTTTAACAAAGGGTGGCCCCCAGATCCCAGACCCCAATCACTATGTGAATGGGTATGGGGTACATAGTACCCCTACACATTAACCACATAAATGGAAGTGTATGTGAATAACGACAGGAGACGTTTATGAAATGTTCTTAAATATCTTCATCCGGTCTTCTCCACTCTGCTCTTTGGATCTTCTCCTCTCCACTCTTCTGCTGTCCAATCTTCTGCTCTTATGTTGTCTGCTCTTTTGCCCTAGGCTCTTCTTCTTCCTCCTGTCCTCCTCCAATGCTGTTGCCGTGCATTCTGCCCGTCTCTGGTCTCTGCATCTTAATATATATACATTACAACCATGCCCTCACAATGACGTCATCATGCGTTCACACCCCTAATGAATATATAGTAAGCTCAGGAGACCGGCAGAATCATCAGCAACAGCATCGGAGGAGGACAGGAGGAAGAAGAAGAGCCTAGGGCAAAAGAGCATAAGAACAGGGTAGGTATTAACTCGAGAGGAATTTAAGATTACCTGGACACCAAATGTTTCTCTATTATTATGACCTCATGTAGGTGATTCACATTGACTCATTTTTTTTTAATTTTTACAGACCATGTTTTACATAGTTGCACATTAGCCAAATTGACCCGTGAGGCTCTCCAATGCTGCGCAGACCTGGAACAAATAAAGGAGACTGCAACGGCATTACAAATCAAAATGCGCAATTTTGTGGACATGATTGGCAAATTTTAAGCCACAATTTTACTAGGTTTTTAATGTTTGTATTGGGATGTTCCTGATGTTACAATTTTTTTAGAATGTTTTAGGGCATTTTAATTACACTCAGATGTTAAAGAGTGTACCCAAGTTTGGGAAAAGCACTTTACAACACCCTAACCCTAACCCTAACCCTAACCCTAACCCTAACCCTGTGAATGTTTGATACTAAAACGTTTTTACATTCAACAATGTGTGTTCAATTCTTTATTAGACTTTAGTTGGGGGGTCGAGGTCTAAAGCTGTGTAAAGAAGCACTAAATGTATGATGGCTGTCCTATTCCCATATTTACATGTTAATGAAAGCATTTTGGTCACTGCCATATGCGAGTTGCTGGAGGTGTCAATGAAATGTTAAAGATACCCCCAGTTTTAACGCATATCACAGTGCGATCTGACATTTCACACAGGATCGGATCACACAAGTTTGAACGATTGTGCGATCCTATCCTGATGCGGCTGAATAAATGCATCATGTGCGACTTTTGTGCGAGTGCAGTGCGAATTGAGCCATACAAACTGTATAGCTGATTTTCGCATGAACATCTGATCGCATGTAATAAAGGAGCAGTGCGCTACGATATTACATGCCATCAGATGTGCAGTGTGAATTGAGACATACACTTTGTATGGCTACATTCGCACTGAACACGCATACAAGTCGCACATGACCCTTTATTTCTGATGTATCTGGATTGGATCGCACAGTGCTTAACACTTGTGGAATACAATCCTGTGGAAAAAGTAAGTGGCGGGTCACCCTTATGCAATGCTGGAAGGCTGCAAAGTCGCAGACTTCCCGCATCGCATAAGTGTGACTCAACACTCAAGGTACTAGCAGTCCTAGGATTCAATATGGCATTGATATTGCCAGTAGCAATCAGTGTAGGGAGATCAGTGTAATCTATAGTGTATTGCTTGTTCGTTGCTCTAGTTCACTTTCCATTACCTATATATATAACACTTTGAGATGAACAATGATCAAGTTTCACATAACACTGACATATCCTAACATTGGTGGGCAGTGAGAAGGATGTCATAAATGAACACAACATAACAGGTGTAGGTACTTTGTTAATACCCTAATGTATTATATGAAATATATAGTATGGGCAACTTCTGGACAATGAACACCAATGTAAGGTGACATTAGATGAACCTTGGGTGTGACCTAGTTCTCAATGTGACAGGGTTTGTGTACATTTTGTGGGGTGCAGAAGGCCCTTGTATTTACACCACTGGCTAAAAAATAACACATGGCCATCATCACTTTGGATCAGCTGGTGAGAGACTACAGTCAAGAAACACACTGATGAATGTATTAACCCTTCCAAAGTCACACATATATAACACATGATTAACCCAAATAATTGTGTTTGGCATATGTGCCCAAATGATTATAATCCACAATACAGAATCATTGCAATTTTTGTTTAATGTGTTGAAAAATAATATATCTCTGACATTTATCTTGTGTGTCCAATCTTTAACAAGATTAATGGGTGTGTGACAGTGATTGCTGCCAGGACACAGCTCCTCTCCCCACGAAATAGTCCAGATATTCCTGGCGGATCTGACGGGCCCTGTGTGATGCCAATGCTGACCGTCCAACTTCCATTGACGTCATGGACTCCACTTGGTTAGAAGGTTGGGCCTCTCCACTTGTACCTGGCATAGCAGGGTCAGTATCCAGTTGCTGCAAGACATAATTTTGTGCATTCCTGCGTAGGAAGTTGTGCAAAATGCAGCAACACAAGACCACATTATCCACTTTGTACAGTGCCAGGTTTATGGACGTCAGGAATATCCGGAACTGGTTGGCCATTATCCCGAAGGCATTCTCCACAACTCTGCGAGCTCTGGACAACCGGTAGTTGTAAATCCTTTGGTCTGGGGTGAGGTTCCTCTGAGGGTAGGGCTTCATGAGATGCTCCCCAAGCGCAAAAGCCTCATCTGCGATAAACACAAAGCTCATACCCTCAACAGTTTGCTCCCTGGATGGCAGGTTCAGAGTGCCGTTCTTTAGACGACGAGCGAACTCCGTCTGATCAATAACTCCCCCATCCGAATTGCGGCCATTTTTGCCAATATCCAAAAAAATAAACTCATAGTTTGCATTAACTATGGCTAGCATGACTATACTAAAAAAACCTTTATAATTATAATAAAATGTGCCGGAATTCGGAGGGGGGACAATGCGGACGTGCTTCCCATCAATAGCACCCCCACAATTGGGAAAATTCCACTTCTCCAGAAATTGATCAGAAATCTCCAGCCATTGCTCTGCGTTTGAAGGAAACTGTGGGGAAAAAATAAAAAAAAAAAATAAAAATAAAATTAGTGCTTGAGCACATCACATTATTAATTACACACACAGTTGTCTGTTAAATGCTTATGCAACTTGCTAAAAAAATATACAACAGGAAGGCAAAGGTTTGGATATGGGGATGTAACATCTACATACATTTCTTTTCAACCTCCTATTGTTCTTATATTGTAAAGGGCCATACACACTAGAAGATTCTCTGAAGACTTTTTCGTGCAGATTTAACTTTTCTATGTAGTGCAAGGGCCTACCAGATTGCATAGGATTTGAAAGTGTTTGTTGGACCTCATATTATTTGGTTTTGGTAAATCGGAAGGATAAATTGTTCTGACAATCTTCTAGTGTGTATGGCCCATTATACTCACCAGCTAGAGCTGAGATTTACAAACTACGGCCCTCCAGCTGTTGCAGAACTACACATCCCATGAGGCCTTGTAATTCTCTCACATTCACAGACATGACTAGGCATGATGGAAATTGAAGTTCGTGAACAACTGGTGGGCCATAGTTTGAAGACCTCTGAACTTGAGCTTTGGTATATGCTGACTTTGAGATTTAGCATGTGGGTGGGGGGATGGGTAAGTAAAACTGGGCATTTATACATCAATTAGGGCTTGTGGTCAGTGAAGGTTTTAACATCATTACATAAACATACAGAATCATAGGTGGGAATGGATGGACTGATGTATTTTAGATAAATCATTAACTAGGTACTAAAACATTGGCCAAGGAATAATTGTTTGAGGGAAAGCAATAAAATGACCCAAATTCAAAATACTGTTAACAGGCAATGCGTTTAGGGACACATAGGAGAGAATGGTGGGGTGGTTAGTGGGTAATTTTACAAATGGTTAAAGATAATCTACATCTTTACTACTATGTGCATGCGGACAGAGGGTAGTTTACAAATAATGGCCTGTGTCAATTGCTGTACATCCAAAAACATCATAATTCAGGTGAAACTAGTAATACATGTAATGTAATGTAAAAAATCAAACATACCTTGATATAGTCCTTCTGCAAGACCTTGATGATGGCAGAGCAGGTCTCAGGGATGATGACTCCAAGAGCTTGGGGGGAGATGCCTGTGGTGAACTTCAGATCCTGCAGGCTTCTCCCTGTTGCAAGATACCTCAACGTCGCAATTAACCTTTGCTCAGGAGTAATTGCAAGCCGCATACAAGTATCCTGCTTCAGAATATAGGGGGACACCAGGGCAAGAAGACGGTAAAAGATGGGATCCGTCATCCTCAAATAATTCCTGAAGTCATCAGGATTATTTTCCTGGAGCTCCCTCAGCAAGGACATATGAGAAAATTGATCACGGTTAAGCAACCAATTTTTCGTCCAGGAGGTCCGCTTCTTCTTCCTATTGCTCGTACGTCGTCTCAGAGCCAAAACTCCAACACTAACGACAGCAACGGACGAATTCACGGTCGCCATAATAAATTCTCGAACGATGTCTCGGAAAATAGCGAAATGTCGTCAACCAAACAAATGCTACCGAAATCAGCGCGAGATGCCCAGAAGGGTCACGGCCAAACACTCACTTCCTCTTTTGTAGCGGCGAACGTGCGTGGAACGTAGTGACGTCATTTTCTGTCGGAAGACAAATGTCCTGGGCAAGTTTGGAGCACTTTTCAACAGACAAACAACAAACACACCAGCCGCGAACATTTGTAGGACGTTCCGTCGGCCGACGATCGGTACGTGTGTACGGGGCTTAAGAATCAAAAATTACATGTAATCCAAATTACATTTAAAGGGAAACTCTAATTATAACATTTTTTTCTAATGTCTCAATTTGTCCTCAATTTTTGAAGTTAGGGGAGCTGCCTGTTTATGTGAAATCGGAGGCTTAGCCTCATGATCACAGGGAATCATCCAGTGCCACCTCATCCTGACTGACACAATAGAAGGAAGCACATATTGGTTCTTTGCAATAGAGCATTTTTAGTTCCTGATGGTATTTATGGGGCCACACACAGGCTTCCTAAATTTCGAAACCATTTTTAAAATATATTTACCTGTATTTCAAATATGCTTTAATTGCAAGTTTTCAGATTCTATGTACTTTAACTGCATAGTGTGAATGACTATTCTGAGGCTGCATTTGATCCGCTTAGTATTTCTTTTGATGAAGCTGGTCTCCCTGAGATGCTTTCCTGTTGGTTAATATACACACACACTAATGCCAACTGGAGCACTGAGAAGAAACCTATGCAAACACTCGAAGTACATACACATTCCATGCATTTAGTGTCTCTAGTGGGGTAGGAACTCAGGGCTCAGAGCTGCCATGATTTTATAACATTCAACATAATTCCATTTTACCTATAGTAGTATGTCCATGACCTCAGCAGAGTTGGACATTCACATTTTATCAATTCTAGTATAAGCCTGTACATTACCTAGGCCATTTTTCAGTTTCCAGTGCTGTAATAGTTCAAATTTCAATTACTCATCACTCACGCACCACTGTCTTTAAATTATTTTTGCTTGTTTTTTTTTTTTTTGGGGACAAATAGAGCTTTTCTTTGGTGCCATTGAATAACTGCTGTATTTGTTATTTTTACTATATAAAGGATAAAAAGACCAAATATTCTGAAAAGGAAAAAAAAAGTTTCCTAACTTTCTGTTATAAACATTTCAAATAAAAATACCAGGACGGTATGAACACCCCTTAAGTTACCCCTTTTTTGGAAAGTAGACCCTCCCCAATGTGATTTTATTTTTTGTCATAATTTTTTGGAAATTAAGAAACATGCTGGTAGTGAGGTGGTTAAATAATGGAGCTTAGTAATGGTGCACTAGATAAAGAGCATACAGGATGAGGAAGGAGGAGGTGAAAGGGTTGTTGTAAAGGCCACATATAGTGAAAGGATGAAGAGGTTGATGTGCAGGATAGGGAAGTGAAGGGTTAATATACCGGTCACATTTTTCTCTTCCGGCAAGGAGAGAAAAATACAATGTAACTTACTTAATTCAAAAGAGAGAACATACACAGGGGCGGGCTTTAAAATGATTGATCACTATGATAGGCAACCAGGGGCTATTACAGTAATCAGGTGATCCAGAACCAGGCTTTCTGGTTACCAATCATTAGTACGGCACTCAGGGTTCTCGATGAGAGCCTGGTGCCTCTGCTGGGATTGTGCTGTGCAGCATGCTCCAAGCACAAACACAGGTACCCATATAGGCCACCTCCTGGAAGAGGTCCCACTTGAGTGTTGCCTCATCTATGCATAAAGTCGGTGGGAAGGGGTTATTAATAATATGAAACAGTATTTTTATAGTGGCAACAGTTTGCACAGGTCTTACAAAATAAAAGAAGAAGGCAGAGCATTTGCAATACGATTGGATAAAAAAAAGTATTATATTAGGAGGGCTCTGCTTGTGGGAGCTTACAATCTAAGAGGGAGGGGCAAGTGGTAGAAAAGGTAATAACTGTGAAGAATGAGCTGATGAAGACCTCGGAAGTTTAGTTCTTCTTTCCTTCTTTCCTTTATTGTGGGAGAAAGGGGAGGGCTTTCCAATGTAAGCACTATATACTGTACACTGTGTCTGATAAATCAAACTATTCTGTGATGGCTTAGTTCGCAGCCATTAACAGAGAGAGCACTGACCACCTAAGGGTGATTTCTACAGTACTATTTATAAATGCCACTGCAGAAAGAAGCACCTACCACTTTGTCCTTTTTAAGTTTATGGTAGTACATGAGGGGTTAAGTAATGATTTTACATTTACATTGTGCTGTATCTGACATAAACAACATATTGAGATGATGGATACTGTGACCTTTAAGAGACTATACGGACATCAGTGTGTTATACCATGACCTATTATGGTATTGATTAGGAAAGGAACATCTGTCTACTTGTCTTGTTATATTACCATTGACATTGTACATACTAACTCCTATTGTGCTTCTTGCAGCACATCTGGCTTAACATATGGGAATTAAACTAATGGGAAAATGAAATATAAATGGGCAAGGCATTTTAATCAATGAAACATTACATTTTTTTTAGAACTTTATATTGATCAACTTATATTTTATACAGTATTTATAAAAGGACTTTAAAAAATCCTCTGTCAAAATGATTTCATTTGTTCTGGTAAATTAAATGCAAAAGATCTGATGAAACGCATTCTATGTTGGCAAATTTCATCCAGTATTATAGCTTTATAGTTTCATAGTAGTTAAGGTTGAACCTGTAAAGGTGCATGTGTGTCTATGTCAGTAATCATTTCCCATATCCCTGTATGTTGTGTTCACTGTATGCTATTGCCCTGACAATGAAAAAACCCCTACAAAGCTTAAGGTTAAACCGCTATTCCTCCAATTTTATTGTGTGTCCCTGTGTCCTCTTACACTCGCTGAGATTGAAAGGTTTCCTTCCTACGCTGTGATCACCATTAAGATATTTGTATACCACTATCATATCTCCTCTTAAGCATCTCTTCTCAAGGGAGAATAGACAAAGCAGCCCCCAGATATCCACACTGTCCACATGAAAAAGTAAGGGGTATTTTATTACCTCCCGCCAAAAATCATGTTCCACGATTTAAATTTGGCATAATTTAATGCAATGCAAATTAATGGTAAATCACAGTGAACAACACCCCAATGACCTGCTGCCACAAACATGACAACCAATGCTGATGATTCTCTCATGCCAGACTGTCAAATACATGCCACTACAAATTACAGATCCTAGGCCCGCTGTTAACTGGCAACAATCTAGTTGGTGTTGTTGACTGATGATATTGACAATATAAGATCATGACCACATGTGGCCAATGATTTTACCCTGGATGCTCCAGCTGCTTTATTTACTGACAGAAGCCGACAGAGAAATAATGTAATTTAGAGACACCAGTTTTTATTTTTAAATGTCAGTTTTGCTGGAGTACATTTTACAGGAGTGCCATTTCATGAGCAGGTTTAAGACATCTCCCAAACATGTTTTTAAAGCAATTGTCTATTATTATAATTATTATTAATAAAAAAAATAATAATAATAATAATATTATTATTATTATATTACAAGATTTATATTATTAATAATAATAATAATAATAATAATAATAATAATAATAATATTATTATTATTATTATTATTATTATATTACAAAATTTATATAGTGCCAGCAATTTGCGCAGTGCTTCACAATATTAAAGGAGACAGCCTTCTAGGAGTTTAGAGGTAAATGAGAGCAAGGAGATAGGTCATAAATTGTTCTATTTTAAATATTGACCATGAGGCCTTATTATAAGACCTTTATTCCACTAAATGGTGTTCTGATGCTATGCTTATGGTTTGCAAAATGTTTCCAAGTGATTGAAAATCTTAAATTGCTGAGTATACACAGACATCACTACTTTTAAGCCTGTCAGCCACCTAAAGGTGCTTCCTGTGATAGAGTAGCAATGATGCTGCACTGTGCCTAAATTTGGAAAAGAGTTGACAGTCCCATATAGGCTGTGTCTGCATGCACTACAGTGAGATGAAAAACATATTGCAGAGGGCATGGCTATTAACATGGTCACTGTTGATGTCAATCAGCATTTGGTTACACCTAGGCATGCACACAGCTTTCTGGATTGACAGCACTGCATATTTTGCTAAAATCCTCTCAATGTAAGCTGCAATGTCTAAAAGGGTGGTTCATCTGAAATACAAAAAAAGGGAGATTTGGCTTAGTCGGAAGGTATACAACATTCTTTTGTTTACTTACTGAGGATTTTGCATCACAAAGTAACTGGATTTGGTACTTATTTAGACTGTCATACAGAAGCCCTTAAAGAGGAAGTAAACCCTCCTCTGTAACTTGTACCTATAGGTAAGCCTATGATAAGGCTTACCTATAGGTACTGTAAATATCTCCTAAACATGTACCGTTTAGGAGATATTTACCTTACATGCAGCCGCTGACGTCACTGGCGCATGCGCTCTGAAGGAGCTCTTCAGAGCTCTGTGCCGTGACCGTCGGCTCCCGTGAGTGCGCGGGAGTGAATTCACCGCGGCTCCGGCCAATCAGATGGCCAGATGCCGCGATCCCGGAAGACGGGCGACTGGATATGTCGCCCGTCATGCGGGTAAGCGGACAGCATGGCGGGGGCTCCTTCTAAGGTATGTATTTCATAATGAGCTAGTATGCAATGCATATTAGCTCATTATGTCTTTCTCTTGCAGGTTGCCAAAAAAAAAAAAATTTTGGGGGGGGGGGGGGTTTACAACCTCTTTAATTGCACTTTACAGGAACCTTTACTTGCACTTTAAAAAACAAAAAACAATAAACACAAATTATTTGATTTTACCGAAGGCAGACAAAAAAGCTTAAAACAGATGTATTCAAAAGTGAAACAGACTCTTTCATATTATCTGGTAAAATACATAAAAACTTTTAATTTAGTCAACAAATTTTAAAAAATACATATACAAGAGTGAAATTGAAATAATATGGGATTTCTGAGGTGCACCTTAAAAATCCCATATTATGTCAAATCCATTAAAGTATTTTCAGGATGTGGTGCGTTATCATAATTCATTTTAAACCCTTATCATATGGCTTTCTTACTTGTTTAGGGTGTATAGCACACCCATTTCTAAAAGATTTAGGAACAGATGTTCAACTTACCTACTTGTTGTTATTTTTTCTCCTTTGTTTAAATTAAAGTGGTTGTAATAGTCAGTGAGCAAAAATTACTGGCATTCTCTCTGTTATACAGTAACACACTATACATCACAGCGTTTGTGTTTTTTTTTTTTTTCTTTTTTAATTA
Source organism: Pelophylax lessonae (assembly GCF_965119305.1). Classification (NCBI taxonomy): domain Eukaryota; kingdom Metazoa; phylum Chordata; class Amphibia; order Anura; family Ranidae; genus Pelophylax; species Pelophylax lessonae. Next base: position 326,713,002 of record NC_138770.1, on the reverse strand, counting down.
TGAAGCTAAATACCTTTTTCACAGCACTGCTGTGCTGTCACGTGACCTTACCCCCTCTCTCTTTTCCCAATCTAAGGATTACAGCGGAAGGGGCTAAGATTCCCCTTTGATGTGAGCCGGGAGGTCACGTGACAGCACAGCAGTGCTGTGGAATAAGGAATTAGCTTAAAAAAAAACACAAACACTGTAATGTATAGCTTGTTATACCAGAGGGGATGCCAGTAATTGTCCTCAATAACTTTACAGCCACACAAAATAGTGGTGGGAGGGGAGGGAAGGGGCGGGGAGGAGATCAGCTCACACATTAGAACTGACAGGCAGGGAGGGAGGGGGAGAGGGAGAGACTCTAAACACAGCGGGATGATGGAGGCATAAAAACTGGCCGTGGTATAAGCAGCCATGATTACCGTGGTCACTACACATGGGACAAATGACACAGTGGAAGCACTATGTTGTTTATTATGCTTTAAAGGAACAGGAATAATATTTATTATTTATTTTTTTTGTTAGGGTTACAACCACTTTAGAATTGAATTTGTCATTTACATTTTCCTATTTAAGAGTTTTGATCACACAAAGATGACTGATGTTTGCCTTTGCCATACAGCTTTGGAGGGACTAATGACTAAAATTCATCAGTCCCAAGGAAACACAGTATAAGGGAAGTAGATATTAATATATTCTTTTTGAGTGAAGAAAGTTCCTATTTTTTGGCACAAGAGGTATTTTGAGAAGTATAGTGAAAAAAAATTAACCCAAAATTTCCCAAATTTAAAGAAAGTAGATGAAACCCTAAAACATACTTGTGAACAAAACTTACAATCTTGTTTTCTTAATATGATTACGACATTGTGTAAATAGCACTAGGCTGATTTATAAGAATTAGATGGTGACATTCAACAATGGTACATTGAACATGCAGAATTACCCTCTTCTCCACAAAGGGAAAAGGAATTAAATGTGCATATTGAAAAATATACTCTTGATACAATATGCAACAAAGAAAAATAATTTTCAAGCGATAAAATGGCATTTGATATGGGCCAAGCCTATAAATGGCACAAGTAGACCATGTGTGACACGTGACACTTTAAAGTCAAGAAGGATGCAACTCTAATATTTTTTCTATTTCCTCTCTTTCTTCTATTCAATCCAGTTTTTGTCATGATTCAACAGGTAGAAATTCCTTCAAGAAATGCAAGGGGGATGACGATACTTCACAAATGGATCACCCTAAATGTATATATGGCTCTAAATCACAACAGCCAAAAAATAAATCTCTAATTTCACTTTCTGACCAATCTACTCACAAGATTTCTTCTGGCAAACATTCGGTCACTATGGTGGAATACACAGGGTCCTTCTCTTCTTCCTCTTCTTTCACCTCTTTGGGTATGTGGCGAGTGAATTTAACCCTGTTATTTGCAATCAGCAAATGGATATGAAGGTAGCACCCATTTTTCAGGGACAAAAAGAAGCAACTTAAAAATCCCTTATTATTTAAATTTCTCTAAAGTATTTTCAGGAGGTGGTGCGTTATCGAAATTATTTATTCAACCCTTATCATATAGCTTTCTTTTTTGGGGGATCAGGAAAGGTTTAGTCTTCTGCTGGGTCATTTCAGTTAAAGCACTTCTGTGAGCTGAATTTTCAGATTGCCTTGAATTTATTTTCAGGATATTCCAGTGAACAAACCACTAAGGGACCTTTAGTCACCACAGTACTGATGTCACCGACTCCATTGTAGATCCTCCCCAGAGAATACATAGAGAATGTACTTCAGATAGGTAAACCAGGTAGGCTAGTGCAAAGCAGAGGACTGTCTCTGCAGGACTGGTATTGGAAGGAGATCTCCTAGGTGGGGTCCTGGACAACAATAATGACCCAGCAAAGGATTAAATCCTATCTCACTACACCTATGCTCCTATTCACAAAAACAATAATTCATTTGACAACAGCACAGTCCTATGTTTTGTACGCTGAATCAGTAAAAGTTAGGTATTCCCCTATTTCTCAAAATTGACTCGAATACGCTCAGTAGGGAAAATGTTGCACCAATTAAAAAAGTATTATTTTGATTGGGTAATGGAAACAGGCAGTGGTACCCTGAATGTGATTGCCACATAGGTTCATGTAATTAGCATTCTTAGGAGGCCAGTCTTGAAGAGTAATATACCAGATGCTACAGTGTCTGTTGGCACACAACTGAAAGTGTTGCAGTCTGTATTCTCCTTCTAGGAGTACATCATCACTGCCATGTACCTGGAGACATAAAGATATGGGGTACATCATCACCACTATGTATCTGGAGACAAAGAGATATGGGATACATCCTCACCACCATGTCCCTGTGAACACATTGATATGAAGTACATTGTCACCACTATGCCCTTAGAGACATAGAGATATGGGCTACATCCTCACAACTATGTCCCATCATCACCACCATGTTCCTAGAATTGCAGAGATATGGGGTACATCCTCACCACCATGTCCCTAGAGACACAAAGATACAGGGTACATTCTTACTATCATGTCCCTGGAGACACAGAGCTACAAACTACATCATCACCACCATGTCCCTAGAGACAAAGAGATTCATGGTACATCCTTAGCACAATGTCTGTAGAGATAAAGAAATATGAGGTACATCATCACCATCATGTCTTTAAAGACACCGAGATACAAGCTACATCCTCACCGCCATATCCTTAGGGGCACAGGGATATGAGGTATAGCAGTTCCTTACCATCATGTCACTGGAGGCGCAGATATAGAATGCATCCTCACCACCATGTCCCTGGAGACACAGAGATACAAGATACATTGTCACCACCTTGTCCCTAGAGATACAAATTTAAGGGGTTCAACCTTCCTTGAGATAATGGCTGCACCATTTTTGCTGTGTGTCGATTGCTCCCTTTTTGACTTTAGTATATACAGTGCTTACTAGTCTACTGCACTAAGGCTCATTTCTGTTCTGCCCTGCCTGTAATTGATTCAAAAAACTACCTGTGTGGAGGGCTGTAGAGAACTTACCCTTTTAAGCACATGTGAGGTTGTTTAAATGTATGCAGATTTTGGTGAACCTAAACATTTAGCTATATTCTTTACATTTTAGGTAAATATACAGAATATTATTATTGCTTTCTGTTTGTAGAAACATCTGCTTGCTTATCTGCACTGCAGTGTCTTTGGGTTGTCATGGATGGACAGATATCCTTTGATGATGATGGATAGGGAGAGAAAATGTTGCCACAAACTAGTCAGTGAAGAGCCAGGACCCTTCAAGTTTTTGCTGGTAAATTACAGTCCACTGTCATCCAGTGTTTCTTCCTTCACATTTAGAGCAAAAAACAGGGAGGGTTGAATTATCTGCTTTGTTCTAGACACATCCCTAAGATGTACTGAAAGATAAGATTTCCCCAGCTATATGGAACTTTAAAGGCATTGAAAAATGTACCAAATTATCAAAGTTTAATTGTACAGAGTAAATTTACGATTTAAAACGACATACAAAGGTAATTCTAAAATAATAAGACATAATAAAATGGATGAGGTACATATTACCACACCATATCTTGTGACTAAAGCAAATAATATAACTGTGTACGTTCTATAATGCACATTGCACAAGCAAATCCAACACATTTTGGAGTATTTTGTCTCCTTCTTTAGGGACAGTTGTGCATTTATTACAGGTATGGTCTATAAAAGTAAAAAATCATGTAAAACATAGAAGTAGCAAGATAGGCAAAGCATTGTAGAGATAACCATAGCGAGGTCACACTGGGGCTTTTAATAAGAGGATGGCTGTATATACACAAGAGAGTGACCTCTCTATGGTTATCTGCACAATACTTTGCCTACCTTGCTGCTGCCCTCTCAAATAGAAATCTATAGGTGGGTAGTATTTTTACTCTTTGACTCCTTTGCAACTATGCAAATATAATTTAGCTCTGAAAAAATATATAAACAATTTGTAGATACCATCCCTGATTTGAATCTTTAATTTACTTATCAGGGAGTCCTAATAAGGTCAACTTGGGGCCCTTTTTTGGCCTATACAATGGTCATCTTTTCACACTATACTCTACAGCATCTCTCAACATTATTTGATCATAGGTAGGCAGATGTGCGTGGCGATAATACTTTATACTATCTTATCATTTCTATATTTATTTATACATATAAATACTATACATACATTTTGCTAATTTCTCCTCTTTGTAGTGACGCCTTGTGGTCTCAGTGGGCATGCGTCGGGGTCTTCCTGTTCTATGCTCCCCGATGTGCTTTATTCACATCTCCCCCATTACCATCCGTTGGGGATTGCTGATCGGTCACTGACATGGCACTTTTCTTTACTGTCCATGTTTTTTTCTTTATAACTGGTATTGGGCCATAGGTTTAATTTTAACGTTGTAAGTATTGTGTAACATCTTACCTTGTGTCATTGGAACCAGTCACATTTGCATATTTGATTAATGTTTTAACATGATTTTTTACTTTTATAGACCATACCTCTAATAAATGCACAATTGTCCCTGAAGAAGGAGCCAAAATACTCCAAAACACATTGGAGTGCGTGTGCAATGTGCATTATAAAACATGCACAGTTGTATTATGTGCTTTAGTCTCAAGATATGGTGTGGTAATATGGACCTCATCCATTTTATTATGTCTTATTATTTTTGAATAACCTTTGTATGTCGTTTTTTGTAAATGTACTATGTATAATTAAACTTTGATAAAAAAATGTTTTATACTAATTTGGTATGCCTTTAAAGTCACTTATATAGGGAGAAATCTTCCTTAAAATTGTCCAACAAATTGGAGGATATCCATGTGAAATAACAAGCTTGTCTGACACCAGGGACTTTTTTTCATCTACAAGGAAAGCAGAAGCTGCCCAATTGCAAATGATGCTCTAAATAAGGAGTATTCTTTCCTATTATCCTTTTTCTATGGCCAGCCTAGGGTAACGTATGTATAACCTAGCTATTGATTATAAAACCAGTTATGGAACATAAAGTGTGAGATGTGTTGCAGAAATCTGACAGTGACCAAGCACTCCCTGTTTCTTTGTACAAGTTATTTGAACACATGAGAATACATTCCATGCATACAGTACATAAAATAAAGAACTGCACCATGACTGCTGAGAGGATTTAAAATCTTGCTAGATGTACCGTACATCTAACTACAGTACTGTAGCTAGCATAGCAATTGCAAAGGTTAGATTTGACTCATGGCAACTGCAGCCAGTAACAAAAGCCCAATTTGCAAAAGAAAATCAACCAAGTATCTTATTTAGTAGGACAATAAATAGCAATGACAAGCAAAAAGCACAATTTATCAAAGCCTGCACATCATGACAAAATCACGACTGCAACAAAAGGGCAGCTTTATCTAAAGAGAGACACGTGCTTGGAAATGCATCATGCAGAATCTAGTCATCCATTTCTAATTACCTACTGATTTTGATTCTAAGGAAGAAGTTGGTATTTTCTGCACTTTCAATTTATTTTAGTTCTTGTAAGTGGAAACAAAATGGGCTCCTGATTACGTATTGATTCCATACACAGCCAGAGCACAAAAAGTGCATCATGGGTGCCCTAAGGGGTGGGCAGTCAGATTACATACAGTTGTTTCATTGCCAAGGTTAAGGTTCAAAAACATTTTTATTTGTACAGACTGTATCTTTTTTCCACTACAGTTTTCTAAATCCAGATAGCTCAGCTTTCCATTTTAGTGACATCATTTTAGTGAGAAAATATGTATTTTGCTTTCAGTAAGGTATACGAATGCACAACTTTTTCAGTAGATATAAACTCAAGGCTATTTAAAAATAGTTAGTATTTTTTTAATTTGGAAATTGATGTAATAAACATATTGGTAAATAAAATTATAGCAACTATTTCCATGCAAATAAAAATGGAAAGTTTCAATGTAAATGTACAGCTAGATACTGTAATATGCAAACACTAATATGGAACAGGAGAGCTGATAGGTGGCATGTCCCCTTGTGCTTATCCTGACTCACTATTGTATTAAAAATGAGGTGCAGTGAGTAATAGCAAGACAATAAAAATGGAAGGGGAATGAGATAACCGTTTACAGCTCCTAATCAGTATTTTGCCCAATGTTTTATATCTGTTTCTTTTTCTGTAGACATCCAATCTTTGTTTCAACAGTAAACATTTTATGTAAAGCTCTTATGGGTTTACTAAAGAAAGCACTGAAAAAAAACTGCTCTCTTTCAGGCACTCTAAAATGTCCTATGAGGCCACCAGCAGGGAATGTGAGAATGAGGGATTGCTGATGTGACTTCATTCTTCCATCCGGTCTGTATACATTTTACCTTGAGCTATTGAGCTCCCTAATCAACAAGTCCTTTTCAGCAGAGGATAAAAACATGTAAGCACAACATGCCCCTAAAAAATTATTATTTTTTAAGCCATACCTGGTGAACATGAGACACCATTGGGTACTTGTAAAGCACAGTTTCTATGTGTCCTGTGCCTTTGCTGTACCTCAGTATCCTTGGATTCTTTTCTGACAACTTCCAGGTTTTCAATAGAGGCTGTATCTCACAATGTAATGTAATTGTCTTGGTGAAAAACTGAACTTTTATTACATTTCAAAATGGTATAAGGGCACGGCTATTATCAACATTTTGTAAAGTAAAAAGTTGCATATGTTTACTACGGGCTAACTGGTGGCAGTGGAAGCACTGGGGAGTGTTTAAGCTCTCCTGGCTCCCCTCTTCCCCTCCTGGAGGCCCACCTAGTATATTCATTCATTTTTTCTTTTTTTTATACTTATTTGTTCTGGACGTCTTTAGGCATGTCACGTGACGTAAAGGTCTTTGTTAGGAAGGCCATGTGGAACGGCACATTGGTAAAAATATCTACATGCTGACATATAGCTGCGGATATGCACGTGTAGGTGCACAAATGTGTGCATGAGAGTGTGCGTGGCATACCTGTCACTATTTCTGGCTATTTAAAATGATCAGCTGCACAGGGCCAATACTATCCTGTCAACAGTGTCATTGTGATACATGTGATACCTGTGATCTGTGACTCTGTATCTGTATCTGTTACTGACCCATCTTACCTTGACTTGCACCTACATGTGTGTATGTGTGTGTGTGTGGAGGGGGGGGGGTGACAGGAGTGGCGGGGACCAATCTTTCAGTTGGCAGATTCTCGGATTAGGTAAGTTTACCTCCGCAATACCCAAGACCAAAACGAGCAGTCAATCCAGTGCGGGCACAACTCCACTACATGGGAATTTTTTTTCCCCCGGAGATCTTCTTTTAGTCTCTGTGTTTTGGTCATCTCAAGGTTGAAGTCTCTCAGTCAACACTCCTACCTGCATATCTGCTCCAGGTCTCAGCCTATGTGACAGTCTACTACCTGTCCACTGTGCTCGTGACTGTCACTTGCTGCTGCAGAATACAGCCTGGTATCCCTGTACCCAGTCTCCAGTACATCATCTACTGTGGGGAAGCTACTCGGTGCTGACCAGTTCAGATAGGCCTGTCTATCTGTCAGGAAAGGCACATTCTTCTGTTGGCGCAGAGTTCCAAGAAGCTTGGTTCATGGCCAATTCGCAGGTGCGCATGGGAATGCACATGCGAAGGTGCGCAAACGAGTCCCAGGTGGGCTATTTAAGCTGCACTATGGCCTTGAGTCTTTGCCATTTTGTCTACTACTTTTCTGAGTATCTGCTACCTGTTCTTGTGTTGGTCCTCCTGTTACCGACTTGATCTGTTTCTGACTCTGCCTAAACGCAACTAGGGATGATCGAACGGTTCGGGTTGACCATCGGTTCGGCCCGAACATTGGGTGTTCGAGGTTCGGCCGAATTTAGAACTTTTTGCCCAAAAAGTTCGGAATTCGGCAACCAGAACCGACCAAAATGCAATGCTTCAGGAAATGGGCTTTAAAAGCCCGTGATTGGACCAGAACCATTAGCAAAAGCCAATTGAGGGGGCAGGAGAATGCTAGGAATGTTATTGGAGTGACTAGGGGGTCCCTAGACCAATCATTAGTGAATACGCCCCCCAGTATATAAGATCGCCCCCGCCATATTCCTAGCATTGTTATACTGGACATGGAAGAGAGTGGAAGCAGTTCTGTTAATTTTACTTTAAAAGTGTCATTTAGCTATTTATTAGTGTGAGGAAAGGGATATCTAGTGTAGTTAGAGTGCTCCTTTACACTTAAGTTAGCTTAAAAAATTTAGTTTCTGTAGGGAAAGTGTTAAGTGTAAGGGGACCGTAGTGTAGTGTAGGGTTAACTGGCAGTGACTGCTATGGCAGGGTGACAAAACCCTTCCATAGCAGGGTGACCGCTATAGAGAAATGATCATTTCTCTGAGTTGCTTCGGAACTGGAATATGGCTTCTCACCAGCCAAGCATTTTTTATGCTGCAGGGGCTGCCACTGCCAGTGCTTTTTTGAGGACATGTTTGATGTCAGACATGACATCTTAACATGTGTATAGGGGGTATATATACACATATATGTCTGTATATATACCCCTTGACACATATATGTGTGATAGTAGCAGAAATAAATGCTTGCGCTAATGAAATCATTTACAGTAATATATTTCTGCTACTATCACACCTATATATGGCTAGGTGTCTATATACATATAATTATGTGTGTATATATACCACTATACACAAGTTCAGATGTTTTGCCTGCCTCAAAAGAACCCGAAAAAATGCCAAAAAAACGCTAGCGTCAAAAAAAAAATGCCCAGGTGTGTTTTTGCTGCCTTTTTTTGGGGGGCTTTGGAGGCAGGCAAAACATCTGAACTTGTGTATAGTGGTGTATATACACACATCCATATATTTATATACACACCTAGACATATATAGGTGTGATAGTAGCAGAAATATATGCTTGCGCTAATGAAATCATTTACAGTAATATATTTCTGCTACTATCACACCTATTTATGGCTAGGTGTCTATATACATATAATTATGTGTGTATATATACCACTATACACAAGTTCAGATGTTTTGCCTGCCTCAAAAGAACCCAAAAAAATGCCAAAAAAACGCTAGCGTCAAACAAAAAAATGCCCAGGTGTGTTTTTGTTGGCATTTTTTGGGGGGTTTTGGAGGCAGGCAAAACATCTGAACTTGTGCACCGTACCACTATACACAAGTTCAGATGTTTTTCCTGACTGCAAAGAACCCAACAAAAATGCCTGCTATTAAACCGGCAAGGTGTTACAGCAGAGAAGCCATACTCCTGTGCTGAAAGTTTTCTAATACAAACAATCCTTTTTTTTATGGTTCTGGACATGCTACAGAGCTGAAACTTCACAGGTACACCTTTTAGACCCCCCCCCAGACACAAAATCACACAAAAAAGTTCTTAAAAATTGTCATTTTTGATAAAAAAAGCCAATTATTGAAAAAATTAAAAAAAAAAAAAGAGATTTTTTGATTTTTACTTTGGATTTCGTATCTGGGGGGGGGGGGGGAATAAAAAGTGTACATGTGAAGTTTCAGCTCTGTAGCATGTCCAGAACCATAAAAAAAAAAAGATTGTTTGTATTAGAACACTTTCAGATCACCAATATGGCTTCTCGGTTTCCACACCTTGCCGGTTTAATAGCCAGCATTTTTTTGGGTTCTTTGCAGTCAGGAAAAACATCTGAACTTGTGTATAGTGGTACTGTGCACAAGTTCTGATGTTTTGCCTGCCTCCAAAAAAATGCCAGCAAAAACACACCAAAAACACAAACTTCACATGTACACTTTTAGACCCCCCAGATACTAAATCCAAAGTAAAAATCAAAAAATCTCTTTTTTTTTTTTTTTAATTTTTCAATAATTGGCTTTTTTTTATCAAAAATGACAATTTTTAAGAACTTTTTTTGTGTGATTTTGTGTCTGGGGGGTCTAAAAGGTGTACCTGTGACGTTTCAGCTCTGTAGCATGTCCAGAACCAGAAAAAAAGATCATATAGGTGTTAAAGGAGGGTCCCACATCCCTGTTCTACTGAAAAATTATCTTTTTTTTTTCATGGTTCTGGACATGCTACAGAGCTGAAACTTCACATGTACACTTTTTAGACCTCCCAGATACTAAATCCAAAGTCAAAATCAAAAAATCTCTCTTTTTTTTTCAATAATTGGCTTTTTTTATCAAAAATGACAATTTTTAAGAACTTTTTTTGTGTGATTAATAGTTAATGGGGCATGACCCAGAACCCTAGGCACTTTTTAGGGGCATTTATTGGGTTTTAGGGCTTAAAAATGGTATTTTTTGATTACCGAAGTTCGGGTCCCATTGATTTCTATGGGGTTCTGAAATCCGGGCCGAACTTTCGGGAAGTTCGGATGTTCTGGCCGAACCGAACTTTTCAAAAGTTCGATCATCCCTAAACGCAACCCCTGGCTTGCCTTTGAATTTTGTCTCTGCCTGCTCCTTCTGCTTATCCGCCCATCTGCCTGCTGTTACTGAACCTGGCCTTACCTCTTATGCCTCTGCACTGTACTTAAACTGCCTATCAGTTGGTGACCCAGACTTTCTGACCGTGCTTACAGATTTATTCCCTGCATCTGAGTCTGCTGGTCTGTGCCAGTCTCTTCTTGTTCTGGTCTGCCTACAAGAATAGTTTCCAGCCCTAATCATGCCAATCTGTGCCTCAATCATGCCTCATTCATGCCCATCTGTGCCACATCCATGCCTTATCTGTGCCCACCCATGCCACATCAATGTTCATCCGTGGCTCATCCATGCCCCACCTGCGCTAATCCATGCCACATCAGTGCACATTCGTGCCACATCCATTCCACGTCAGTGCTCATCCATGCCACATCAGTAACCATCTGTGCCACATCCATGCCACGTCAGTGCTCGTCTGTGCCACATCTATGGCACATCAGTGCTTATCTGTGTCACATCCATGCCACATCGGTGCTCATCCGTGCCACATCAGTGCCACTACAGTGCATATCATGCCCTACAGTGCCTCACAAAAGTGTAATCGGTAGTCAGGAAATTAGATTTGTAATTTTATGTCCCTAGAACACCTGTCGGTGCTCCCTGAATGTTGGGCCTTTTTATGTGGCTAGGCTGTGTAAAAAATCCACACAAGTGGTATCGCCATACTCAGGAGGAGTACCAGAATGTATTTTGGGGTGTCATTTTTGCTATGTACATGCTATGTGCTAGAAATGTTTTAAAAAATGGACAACTTTGTACAAAAAAGAAAATGCATTTTCATTTTCATTCCACATTTTAAAAAAACTTGTGGAAAAAATGACATGCTCAAAAGATTCATAATGCTTTCTAGATTATGTGTTGGGGTGTTTTCTCTTCAAAATGGTGTTGTTTTGTGGGCATTTCCATTGTCCCGGTGCTCCAGGGCTTTCAAAATTGTGATAGGTTGTCAGGAAATTAAGTGCGACTTATGCTCCTAGAACGCCTGGAGGTGCTACTTGGATGTTGGGCCTCTGTATGGGCCCAGGCTGTGTAAAAGTCTCACACATGTGGTATCGCCATACTCAGGAGGAGTAGCAGAATGTATTTTGGGGTGTAGTTGGAAATATGCCTATACAGTGTGTGAAAAATAGCTTGCTAAAATGATAATGTTGTGAAAAAAAATAAAAAATCTTCATTTTGCAAAGAATTGGGGAAAAAAATTTTGGCTTAAAAAAACTCACCATGCTTCTTACCAAATACCTTGCAATGTCTACTTTCCAAAAAGGATTAATTTCGGGGTTATTTGTACTTTCCTGGCTTGTTAGTGTCTCAAGAAATGAGACATCAGTACATCAGGTGTGATTAGTTTTCAATGATTGGCACCATAGCTTGTAGACTCTATAACCTTCACAAAGACCATATAATATATACTTATTTGGGTGTTTTCTTTTTTTAATCAAATTTTATTTAGAGATTTTTTCTTTAAAAGTACAGAATAACATAGAGACACACTGTCACCCAAAATAAAAGAGCTAATTTTTTTTTTTTTTTTACAAAATAGCAAAAAACCAAACCCCCCCCAAAAATACCGCGCTAAGCCCACGCATTACCATTAACTACATATATCAATGTAGCACCTCTACCCCTCTAACATACTTGGTAAACTAATAAATATCCCACAAGTAACAATAAAAGAAACCTTCTCATCAAAGAGTAATAGACAGGCCCATTGTGTCTATCCAGCTAGGCCATATTGCAGCAAATGTATGTAGAGCATTGCTAGAGAGGTACGTAAGTTTCTCAAACAAAATATATTTATCCACTTTGGATTTAAACTTATCTACTGATGGCGGCGTAGAGGATACCCATCGTAAAGCAATCAGTTTTCGTGCAAAAAAAACGATATCTGCAACAATTAACTTTGAGTCCAATTTATTGGAATCAACATATCCCAGGATACATAAAAATGAGTCAAGGGTTAGAGAAATACCATATGATTTATTTAAAATTGAAATAACCCCTGCTAATAATGCCTAAGCTTTGGACATCTCCACAGTATATGTATGAGTTTACCATGTGGATGGCCACATCTAGCACAGTGTTCTCTCTGCAGCTTATCTTATGCAAAAATTCTGGTGTACGATACATTCTATGCAAAATAAAGAGCTGTGTTACTCTAAAGGATGGAGAAAGGGAAATAATCTGACTATTCTGCAGCACTTCATCCCAAAGCTCATCGGAGAGGGGACCCAGATCCTCCTCCTATCTGTGCTTACATGGAAGAGCAAACTTAAGAAGAAATTTTGACAACAACTGTGTGTATGCCAAAGAGATGGGCCCCTAAGTAGTCCAAACCCGAGCAAGTATATCAAGCAAAGGCGTTGAGGCAAAGGAGGTGGATGGAATCAAGCTTTGTGCATGAAGTGCATGACGTAATTGTAAATATTGATAGAACCTATACTGTTTAAAGTTAAACTCGGAACGCAATTGTTGAAAAGATTTTAGGGTTTCATCAAAATATAGCTAAAATAGAGCTGTGATTTCTGCTCTCCCCCACCTCAAAAAGCCTTTCAGCTGAGAAAGTTCCGCCAACGTATCTTTGGACCAAAGTGGTGTATATCTGATTATTGGACGATTTCCAAGAGAATTTGAACTGTTTGCCACACCTTATGCATCAAATTTCATGTAAGAAGTGCAGATTGCACTTTAAGAACAGTAGTAGTCTCTATCATCTGTAATGGATTTTTACCTTTAAGTAAAAAAAAAGAAAGCATGTTAAAGGATGACCCCTGAGGTCCATGTGTCCCCCATCCCAAAATATGCTGAAGCTGAGTAACAAGGAAATACACCCATGGGTTGGAAGTAGATACCCCCCCCTGCTCTGCTCACTGAAGATTGAGAACTGAGAACAATACCAAACAAATTCCCGTGAACAATTGCCAGCATCCCAATTATGAACAACAAACGAAATCCTAAAGAACAGCAGGATTTTCAGGGCCAAAAATTGGAGGGATGATCACAAATAGAGCCAAATTACTTATTTGTATAAAACCATATTTATTGAATCATAAAGATAAAAAAAGAGAACAATTGAATGTGCACACATATACAAGTAAAAGAACATGTTCCTTATGGGAACACTGATACAAGATACCAGATTGGCAATTGGGGTATCCGGATAATAGGTCAAGAAATTGATGCTGAATGATCCCCTTATGGATGCTGTACCCATTGGCTGGATAAGTGGACCCGATAACTCAATTTTTTTACATATTATCTGGATACCCCGGGTTCTTCTCCTTTTTCCAGGCAGTTATATGGTGATTCATTTTTTTATATGTGATCTTTTACGGTGGTCGTCCCTGCTTCATATGGTCCCAACGCCTGCCACGGGATATGATATGCTCTGCTCATGATTTACATATCTACACCTAAATGTTTGGTATGATGTTGTTATATACATATAGTGTTATCTGATATGTAGTCAAAATGTATTATTCCTTGTAGAACAACTGTCTTTAAGGTCTCTCTGGCCCTGAGGAAGCCTTGGGCGAAACGCGTTCTTGAAGACCTATAGACTGTTCTTAACAGAGACTACATTGTTGCCAATCTGGTATCTTGAATCAGTGTTCCCATAGGGAGCATGTTCTTTTACTTGTCTATGTATGCACATACAATTGTTCTCTTTTTTATCTTTGTGATTCAATAAATATGTTTTTATACAAATAAGTATTTTAGCTCTTTTTGTGATCATCCCTCCCATTTTTGGCCCTGAAAATCCCACTGTTCTTTTGGATTGTGTTTGTTGAGAACTGAGAACTCATTGGTTTTTAAATCGCTCAGTTCTCAGGTTAGAGATGGCGGGGGACAGTTGCATCTGAGATCAGTGCTACAGCCATCTAGGTGAGTATGATTGTTATTTTCAATTCCAGAACTTCTCTTTTAATTGATGAACATCATCTGTAATGCCTTCATTGGAACATTTTAAACATTTAAAACTACAACCTTCTAGACAAAACAAAATAATGTATTTTCCTACATACCCTAGGTACTATATGATCAGTTAGTGTACTTTCTTGACATGGACAAATAAAAATTATATAGAATGATCATTTAGGGTCCTTTGAACAATGGGCTTCTATAGTAGGTTTATGAAGGCTTGAAACACTTACATCAGAGTGTGCACAAAAATACAGTGGATGCTGTACTTTCACCTGCATGTAAACAAGATTTGCAGTACGTCAAGGCAAGGGACTTTTCAGGAAATGGAGTGTGCAACTTTAATAGGTTAAATTATTATTATTGTTGTCCTATGAAGACAGTGCTTGGATTAGCAAATGTGATTGCGATAGATTTTCCCTCCAAAATTTAATGAACATAAGACCTATTACAATAAATTATTTTTAAGTTACCCAGTTGAAGTCTAAATATGGCTTATGTTTTCTAACCCAAATTCATTCATTTATTTCAAATTGTTTTGGAAATACATTTTACAATGTAAAACCTGTCCTAAATTCTTTAAGTGTTCATTTAGGAAAAAGTAACAACACATTCATTCTAGCCTAGCCTAATGTTAATTGGCAACAGATGTTCCTTGTTAACTTAAATGATAGCCTTGTAATGCATTCTTAACCCTTTTAATGCCAAAAGTAAACAGTGGGTTGATTTACTATTACTCATGGATGTTTAAATGAATGTGTCAGGACATTTATGAACTTCTAGATGACTGTCCGAAACCTGACATAGCAACTTGGAAGCCAGATTCATTCATGATCCTGAGTGTTACTGAGCTTACAAAGATCCACGAGCTAGGTAGTGGCAGGCCACTTTGTGAAACTGATTTTGTATGGGAAGTGGAACTAGTTACTTTTAGAGCATACAGTATCTCACAAAAGTGAGTACACCCCTCACATTTTTGTAAATATTTTATTATATATTTTCATGTGACAATACTGAAGAAATGACACTTTGCTACAATGTAAAGTAGTGAGCGTACAGTTTGTATAACAGTGTAAATTTGCTGTCCCCTCAAAATAACTCAACACACAGACGTTATTGTCTAAACCGCTGGCAACAAAACTGAGTACACCCCTAGGTGAAAATGTGCAAACTGGGCCCTATTAGCCATTTTCCCACCCTAGTGTCATGTGACTCGTTAGTGTTACAAGGTCTCAGGTGTGAATGGGGAGCAGGTGTGTTAAATTTGGTGTTTTCACTCTCACTCTCTCATACTGCTCACTGGAAGTTCAACATGGCACCTCATGGCAAAGAACTCGCTGAGGATCTGAAAAAAAGAATTGTTGCTCTACATAAAGATGACCTAGACTATAAGAATATTGGCAAGACCTTGAAACTGAGCTAGCACAGTGGTCAACACCATACAGTGGTTTAACAGGACAGGTTCCACTAAGAACAGCCCTCCCCATGGTCGACCAAGGAAGTTGAGTGCACGTGCTCAGTGTCATATCCTGAGGTTGTCTTTGGGAAATAGACAAATGAGTGCTGCCAGCATTGCTGCAGAGGTTTAAGGGGTGGGGGGGGGGTCAGCCTGTCAGTGCTCAGACCATACGCCGCACACTGCATCAAATTGGTCTGCATGGCTGTCGTCCCAGAAGGAAGCCTCTTCTAAAGATGATGCACAAAAAAGCCCGAAACAGTTTTCTAAAGACAATCAGACTAAAGACATGGATTACTGGAGTTATGTCATGTGGTCTGATGAGACAAAGATAAACTTATTTGGCTCAGATGTGTCAAGCATGTGTGGCGGCTACCAGGTGAGGAGTACAAAGACAAGTGTGTCTTGCCTACAGTCAAGTATGATGGTGGGAGTGTCATGGTCTGGGGCTGCATGAGTGCTGCCGGCACTGGGGAGCTACAGTTCATTGAGGGAACCATGAATGCCAAAATGTACTGTGACATACTGAAGCAGACTGAGCCGCAGGGCAGTATTCCAACATTATAACAACCCAAAACACACCTCCAAGAGGACCACTGCCTTGCTAAAGAAGCTGAGGGTAAAGGTGATGGACTGGCCAAGCATGACCCCAGACCTAAACCCTATTGAACATCTGAGGGGCATCCGCAAACGGAAGGTGGAGGAGCGCAAGGTCTTTAACATCCACCAGCACCATGATGCCGTCATGAAGATGTGAAGGAGGACTCCAGTGGCAACCTGTGAAGCTCTGGTGAACTCCATGCCCAAGAGGGTTAAGGCAGTGCTGGAAAATAATTGTGGATACACAAAATATTGACACTTTGGGCCCAATTTTTACATGTTCACTTAGGGGTGTACTCACTTTTGTTGCCAGCAGTTTAGACATTAATGGCTGTGTGTTGAGTTATTTTGAGGGACAGCAAATTTACACTGTTATATAAGCTGTACACTCACTACTTTACATTGTAACAAAGTGTCATTTCTTTAGTGTTGTCACCACATGAAAAGATAAAATAAAATATTTACAAAAACGTTAGGGGTGTACTCACTTTTGTGAGATACTGTACGTTTAATAACGATGTGATGAGAAAGGTGATATACTGTACATCTTAAAATTAAAACTTTCAGTTGGAAACATAATAACAGATCTGAATCCAACAGTGTGCCAACAGAAAGCAAGATGAAATGGTGGTCACACACATGCTTGGTAGCCAGCAAATTTACACTTGCTTTTTGCTTGTCCTGCAGTAGCTATATTCTCTGTTTAAATTGCATCTCTCTAAGTAAAAGATCACAATGTTCTGGTGTACATGAACATGATCATTGGCTGTTATTCTGATGCTTTGACAGCAAAGTTGTTTAATTAGTGATCTTGAACAAATACAGAACTTAGATAGACAAGCAATGACAGCACTTGTAGATTCTCTCATGACAGAATTGCTTGGGTCAATGCAGGCTGTCAGCTGTTTCACTCTTGGTACACATGTCACTAAGTCAATAGTGTGATGGTTATTATAACACCTTTTATTTACCAGAAATTACACTAAATTTATTCCCAAAGTGTTCATGCTCTAGCAAAAAATGTGTGTAATTCTTTCTCCCTGTCATTTGATTTAACACCAAACATTGTACTACCCGCTGCAGTCATCTTATTTAAAGAAGTTCAATGGTTTCTGTTCATGCTGGGCAAATTATAACTGTTTACTGTTTAAATTATTTGAAGGTGTGTTTACTGTATGTGCTCTTTTCACAATAGTAAATGTTAATTGAATATTGCTTTCTAGTAGTAACAGTTTTATATTTGTTGTATGGATGATGGAGGCACGCAAACTGACCACGGCGTCAGGGCTCAGTAGCCAGAGGGTAGAACCTGGCAGGATCAGCCAGGTTTTTTAGATGATACAGTGGACGAAATGACACAGGACAAGCACTGTGCTGTATAACATGCTTTAAGGAAACAGGATCCTATTTTTTTGTTTGTTTTAGCGTAACAAATGCTTTAAAACACAGAGACTGCTGTATTTGTAGAAATACTGGTTCCTAACTGACAGGTCACATTATAGTGCTCTCCTCTAGCATTTTTCCTTCTTTGTTCTTTTACTGCTACCATTTTTGAGGTTTTAATTATGCCTGGCTGCATAATTTTCCCAGCCAATTGAGTGCAATGCACATTTGACCAGCACAATGCTATTCATTGTTAAGTTCTAACAGTATCTCATCCCATCCATTATCATGACTGCAATGTGAGTTTCAGTTCATTTGAAACCTTGGAACCTTACTTTTTCTATGGCTTGATTGCTGGCTTGAGTACTAGAGATGCATTAGCCACTCAACAGAGTGTCACCAGGTTCTGCAGTTCAGTTTTTATACTTACACACACATACTAAGACCGATTTAGATAGAAGCAAATTAACCTACAAACATACAGTATCTTTAAATATGGAAGGAAACTGGAGGAAATGCACATTATCACAGAGAGAACATGCAAACTCAGCACAGTATATAGACCATAGTGTGGCAAAGCGTAAGTGCTCACCACTAACTCACTGTACTGCCTAAATCTGATAGTTAATAAAATATGGGAACGGTCACCTTTACACCATACCAATTTTTGTGTATTCTAGTGTAGCAGGATTCCCAGCCGTTTTACTGGATATGGGTTCCCCTGGGCCACCGGGTGCAACAAAAGTACCCCTGTGCATGTTCCTCTGTGAGCGCTGAGACAATGACCAGTCTCTTTTTGTATTTATTGAGAACTTGGATGGGAGAAGGGAATGACTGGGATACTCTTTTGGCTCAACTATGCACAATTTACTAGGGACAACTGAAAACACTTCTTGGCGCTGACTTGACACTGGCTAAATGCCGGTCAACGTCAGTTGACACTGGTTAATGCTGGCTTTCTGCCTGTTAACTCCAAACTGACCTTGGACTGCTTTCTCACATAAAGAAGTCCTCTTTGAGCTCCCTTAAGCACTCCTTTCTGAGGTAGGTACTTGTGCTGCTGCTGTGCTGCTAATCACTAATCACTTAATCACTCTCACTTATCTTCAGGGCTTAAACACTGGCACCCCCTTTCTCTAAACCTTCTCCTTAGCTGGCTCCTGGATCCCCTTGACCTTCTGGAGTGGTCCCCTCTCCTAGGCAAACCCCTGGGCAGTCTCAAGTACTCACGATACTGTTTTTCCCCCGAGACTTCTGCCCAGCAGCTCCACTCGGTCCACAGCACTCTGGATCCCGCTCTGCAGCCCAGCTCAACCTTCGTCCTCTAGGTCGGCTGCCCAGGACACTCTCACTTGCGCTGACAGGAAGAGAGACAGCCGTCACCCTCCTCCTGGGACTCTGCTT
This sequence comes from Pelophylax lessonae, assembly GCF_965119305.1. Classification (NCBI taxonomy): domain Eukaryota; kingdom Metazoa; phylum Chordata; class Amphibia; order Anura; family Ranidae; genus Pelophylax; species Pelophylax lessonae. The sequence goes on along the minus strand of NC_138770.1, from coordinate 326,693,756 downwards.
CCCGCCAAAGACCCTGCGTCAGGTGCTCCCCTCAGACTTATACCCTATCCCAGGATGCTTTGAGGCAGATTCTGCCCTCTGAGATGGATACAAGCCCTGGTGTGCTATTGGTCGGGTTTCCTCCACTGTCCAATAAGAACCCTCATTGGACACAGTGGAGATACTCCCCAGACTCAACAGACACCCTGGAAAGCACATGACAGCCTAACAATTTGATCAGGCCCTCCTGATATGCAGACAGGGCCACCCATATGCTTCTTAGCACCTATCTAGGAGGGTGCTACACTAGTTCTTTGTGTGCTCATAGGGACCCTAAACATAAGTACATTGCTAGGTAGGTCATGGTAGGTAGGTAGGTTAGATTCATATATTCATGTTCATATCCTTTGCAGAAACCCTGCCTGTGAGCCAGACATTGTTATAAGGTAGGGAATTTACATTAATACACAACAACATAGTATATTCCCTGCCAAACCTCTATTTTTTAATAAATTGTTTGTCCCTGTTCACCCCAGTGACATAACTACATTCATATCAGTAAACACAGTATTTTGACACGTTTGTCTTTTTCAAGAGTTCAGCTTTAAAGCCGATTCCCTGCTACTCCCTAGCAAGTTCTAAGCACAGCAATAATCCCTAACTGTGAAATGACAATGCATATACTGACAGCTCTCCTGCTACCTATCAATAATTTATTCATATTTTATATTAAAGTGTATGTCAAGCAAAAAACTAATTTCACATTACACCAAACTATGAAAAATGCACATATTTTCTCATTCCCCTAAAATATTTTTTGTATTTCTGTGTGTGTCTGTTGGTGGGAAGTTCTTGTCACTTTCTGTCTGTCAAAATGTTGTCAGCAGGAAATAAGGAAAAATATATTTATTGGACCCCCACATTGCACCTTTGCCAACTTCAGCTCAAACTAAGGAAAAAACATTTGGCTGAAAACACACTTTAAACTCAATTACACTATTATACCAATTGGCACTGCCAGGTGCCAAACAGAAATGTCTTGTCAGTGCCGTTTACCTTCCATGTTCCTGTGCTGCCACTGCCTCTATAGGCCTTTACCTGAAAGGTTATGGCTGTGTCTAAGTAAAGCATCTTCCTCCAGAGGCGTAACTAGAACTTTCAGGGCCCAGGTGCAAGAAATCATGAAGGCCCCCCCCCCCCCCCCAAAAAAAGCATGATTTTTACACTTTTTATTTTCACATTCTGCTATATAACATCCCCCCCCCCAAAAAAAAAATTAAAAATCTAATTTTTCATCATTTTATGCCAATTTCTATTCTGCTACATATTTTTGTTTGAAAAAAAAAATCGCAATAAGCGTATTTTAATTGGTTTGTGCAAAAGTTATTGCATCTACAAACTAGGGGAAAGATTTATGTAATTTTTTTTTTTACTAGTAATGGCGGCGATCTGCACTTTTTAGCGCGACTGCGACATTGCGGCGGACAGATCGGACCCCTGACTGACATTTTTGACACTTTTTGGGGGGACCAGTGTCATTACTACAGTAATCAGTGCTGAAAATATGCACTGTTACTGTAATAATGACACTGGCAGGGAAGGGGATAACCGAGGGGTGATCAAGGGGTTAAATGTAAGCCTAGGGGAGTGTTTCTATCTGTGGGGGAGGGGCTTGTGAAATGATCATAGAGACCTGTGATTCTATATAGAAGGACCACAGGCGCGCTGTGATCATTTCAGGGAGAAGAACGGTCAGATGTGTTTACAACATCCAACGTCCTTCTCTCTCAGCGGGGACCTATCACGGGTGGTCAGCGGCAATCATTGGCACCAGGCGAGTGACTGACGTAGTATTACGTCGGTTTGCGCAGGAGGGGCTGCCTGCCACAGTAAAACTGCGGTGGGCGGTCCTTAAGTGGTTAATGTTATGTAATTTCTTTGATTTTCCACCTCAGGATCGGTAAAATATGACCTGGGGAATGGGACTGGAATAGTGGCGGCGATGGTGGGGAGGGGGTGGGATCAGTGGTGGCAATGGTGGGGAGGGGGGGTGAGATCAGTGATGGTGGTGAGAGGGGGATGGGGGGGATCTGTGATGGTGGTGAGGGGGGAGGCGGATCAGTGATGGTGGTGAGGGGGGGATGGGGGGAAATCGGTGATGGTGGTGAGGGGGGGATCAGTGATGGGGGAGGGGGGACCAGTGATGGTGGTGAGGGGATCAGTGATGGTGCTGAGGGGATCAGTGATGGTGCTGAGGGGATCAGTGATGGTGGGGAGGGGGGGATCAGTGATGGGGGATCAGTGATGGTGGTGAGGGGGGGGATCAGTGGCGGCAATGGTGGGGGGGTGATATCAGTGGCGGCGATGGTGGGGAGGGGGGCGGTATCAGTGGCGGCGATGGGGAGGGGGGGATCAGTGATGGTGGTGAGGGGGGGATCGGTGATGGTGGTGAGGGGGGGATTGGTGATGGTGGTGAGGAGGGGATCAGTGATGGGGGAGGGGGGACCAGTGATGGTGGTGACAGGGGGGATCAGTGATGGTGGTGAGGGGGGGGGATCAGTGGTTAAGGAGGGGTGGGATTAGTGGTGGTGCCAACCTCCCCCACCTCTGCCTCTTACTGATCCCATCTCCACCCATCCCCCCCCCTCCCCACACCAAGGATCTCTGTTGTAGAAGTGATGGGGGGGATAGGGATGAAATCTGTAGTGTGGGATCAGTAAGAGGCAGCAATGGTGGTGGTTGAGATCAGTGGTGGAGGTTAGCAATTTGTCACTGACACTTACATGTCCTTCAGTCGATTCCCCTCATTCACTGGTCACGAAAAGGGCCTCCACAGTCCAGGGATCAGGGATGCATGTTGTGAATCACATGTGGAGGGGAGATCCACCCCCTTCTGGACGGCTGACTCTCCAGTGCCTTCTGAAACTCCGCCTCTCTACTCCCTGCTCTCTACATGGATTGGCTGGCTGGCTCTCTCATTCATCACAGTAAGAGCTCAGCTCAGCCTCCTCCTGACAAACGGCCACAGCATTCCCCCCCCCGCGCGGCACAACTATATGACTGAGACTGATTCTGAGGAGGGAGGCACTCACTCGCACATCCAGAACTGGCAGGTGCAGGCGGGCCCCCCACGGTAGAAGAGCGGAGGCCGGTGGGCCCCCCCACAGTGGCGGAGCTCCAGGGCCCGGTCGCAAGCGCGACCGCTGCGACTCTGATAGTTCCGCTACTGTCTTCCTCTTGCTGACCAGCTAGGTTCATTCAGAGCAGCTGCCTACATCTGCTAAATCTTATTTACTTGCCACAGCTTCCTACTCACTGCTGAGTAATGCTTTGTATAGCTTGCTATTTTGCCTAATTCTCTGGAGAGAGTCTCTCTACATATTCCCTGCCTATACCCTGTATACTTCTGTGTACTGACCCCTGGTTTGTTCTTGGTCATCTATGTTCACTGCCTGCCCTGACTTATTGCTTGTTCCTGGTTATCTGTGTCTACTTCCTGCCCTGACCTCTGTCTTGTTTCATGGTTACCCACTGCTCTCCAATGAGATCTGCAGTCCTCTTGTCTTCTCCAGTCCAACACTTCCTGATGTCTTTCTGATTTTTGTTCTGGTCTGAAGTGCCTAGTAGAGGGTGAACCCAGGGGTCATGACTTGGGTTTGGCATGCCGCTCAGTCCAAATCCCCACGAGGGGGTCCCTGGAGAATATCAGCTGTCTCTTAGATTCCATGCTTTAAGGGATCCCTCATCCTCTGCTCTAACAGAGGACCATCCTCTATACCTTGATGATTCACAGTTAGAGTGTGGATCATATCCCAAAGATCCAGTTCCCAGGTCTTCTGTTCTGGATTGCTTCTGCACCACTTAAGGGCATGTGCTGGCAGGAGATTGACACTGCCAGCATGGGCATGTACAAATGCAAAAAAAAAAAAAATGTTAAAAAATAAAATTCATCAGGGAAAAGGCTTTCCATTTTTGACATGCTTGCAAGATTCCTTCAAGCTATATACAGTTTAATGGTATAGAATGATTTTCTGTGTTAGCATCAGTGATGCACCCTTTTCTGGCTTTATATAATTTTTATATGAAATACATTTGTTGTAATTTTACATTTTTCTTGGCTTACATACAGCTGCAGTACTGCTATCTAAATAGGTTTTTACCTAAAAAAAAATGTTTTTAGGCACGTCTTTATTTTTTTTTTAATTTAGCAGTAATAAGCATAAGTTGAATAGTTTCAGTATTAGACAGAACAGATCTAAAAGCTGCTGGAAGGATTACACTTTGTAAAAATAAAGCTAAATCCATGAACTTTGTAAAAATTGCCAAACAGTGGCAAAACATGTTTCCTAGCATAGCTTGTGATGGTTTTAGTATAGTACCTCTCCATATTATCTACAAAGTTTATTAACCACTTTCCGACTGCTCACTGTGCTGCTACTACGCCACTGGACTCCTGCCTGTCTCGGCGGTGCGCACGCGCCACTGGAGGCTCGCTCCCGCTGTGTTTAGACACAGCGGGAGTCGGGCAGGAGGAGGAGAGACAGCAATCATCGGGGAAAAAGTGAGAAAATTCACCTGCTTGTGTAAACAAAGCAGGCCGATCTTCTCTGTGACAGACAGGGACAGATCACAGGATTCAGCATAGCTGAACATGCGATCTCTGTCTCTGTCACAGAACCCCCTCCCCCACACACGTCAGTAAGCATGAGGTATACATTTAACCCCTTGATCACCAACAATGTTAACCCCTTCCCTGCCAGTGTCATTGTTACAGTAACAGTGCATATTTTTAGCACTGATTACTGTAGTAATGTCACTGGTCCCCCCAAAAGTGTAAAAAATTTCAGTTAGGGGTCCGATCTGTCCGCCACAATGTCACAGTCCAGCAAAAATTGCAGATCGCCACCATTACTAGTAAAAAAAAAAACAATAAAAATTACAAATCTTTCCTGTAGTTAGTAAACTCTATAACTTTTGCGCAAACCAATCAAAATACACTTAATGCGATTTTTTTTAACAAAAATATGTAACAGAAAACAAATTGGCCTAAAATGTTAAACAATTTTGATATTTAAATTTTGTTTTGGCAATGTTATACAGTATATCAGAATGTGAAAAGTATTGTTTTTTTTTCACAATTGTCACTCTTTTTTTAAAAAATTAAAAATCGCACAGGTGATCAAATACCATCAAAAGAAAGCTCTATTTGTGGGGGAAAAAAAGGCATAAATTTCATTTGGGTACAGCATTGCATGACTGAGCAATTGTCCGTTAAAGTAACGCAGTGCCGAATTGCAAAATTTGGCCTGGTCAGGAAGGGGGTAAAATCTTCCGGTCGTAAAGTGTATAAAAATACGATCATTGAGAATTTTTTTGTCAAAGACATGTAGCTAAATACATGTTGGCCTAAATATATGACAAAAATTGAATATATTGGATTTTTTTAACTGTCAAAGTAGAAAATGTCAATTTTTCGCAACATTTTTGCTATTTTTTTATTAAAATCACAAAAAATAAAAAGCGCAGAGGTGATCAAATACCACCAAAAGAAAGCTCTGTTCATGGGAAAAAAAGGACATAAATTTTGTTTGGGTACAACATTGCATCACCGCGCAATTGTCAGTTAAATTCACGCAGTGCCAAGTTGAAAAAAGTGACCTGGTCATTGAGCAGCAAAATCCTCCGGTCTTTAAGTGGTTAATAAAAAAAACACAAAGCACACTTCAAAACCATAAGCCCACATTCTGGATATGAGGAAGTTGTTATAAAGAAAGAAAATTACAGAGCCCTGTTTCAGAGACAATAGCTAGCACAATGGAGAGATGAGGCAGTTTATATTGTGAAAAGGTTTTTATTGTAAAAGTTACAGTGTACTATGTCATATACAATTGCCAGAAATAAATCAGACACGTTGCATACCGTATCATAGAAGCTTTTTAACTAGGCTGCTATGAAGAAGGAGAAACAAGACAGGTTCTATGTGGGAGCAGTGATTTTTTTTTATTACTGACATTTACAAAAGAAGAGTTTTAAATTGCCATCAAAGGACACCTCTTCTTTTTCTAAAAGGAAAATAGGCACACAGACCACAAAGGTTCCCCTAAAATATATAGCAGACCCCTAAGTGAACTTTGGAGGTGATATTTTTTTTTTAAAGAAGCCAACAATACAGTTTTGTTTCTCAGCAATTTAAACTGTAATTTTTTTTCTTTAGAAATGTAATTTTTGCTATAGCAAAGACCAATTCCCGACAGTAACACTAGCCAAATGACAGCTCACTGAACGGTCATCAAGTTTACATAAAGGAAGGGGCAAGGGATAGTGGTGAAATCTTTGCCCAATGTTATTGTTCATATATGGCCATATTTAGGCAATAATGTAGGGCTTCATTCCCCTCTTAATTGCTTAACCGCTTCCATACCGGGCGAATTCCTCTCCTACAGGTAAATATTATTTTTTTTTGCTAGAAAATTATTCAGAACTCCTAAACATTCTATATTATTTTTTATCAGAGACCCTCTGGAATAAAATGGCGGTCATTAAAATGTTTTATGTTATACGGTATTTGCGGAGCAATTTTTTTCAAACGTGATTTTTTTTTGAAAAAAACACTTTCATGAATTAAAAAAACACAAAACAGTAAAGTTAGCCCAATTTTGTTGTATAATGTGAAAGATAATGTTACGCCAAGTAAATAGATACCTAGCATGTAATGCTTTAAAATTGCGCACACATTAATGGAATGGCGCCAAACTTCGGTACCTGATAATCTCCAAAGGCTACACTTTCACATTTTTTACAGGTTACCAGTTTAGAGTTACAGAGGAGGTCTTATTCTAGAATTGTTTCACTTGCACTAGCATTCGAGGCAATACCTCGCATTTGTGATTTGAGCGGCATTTACATATGCGAATGCGACCTACGTATGCATTCACTTCTGCATGCGAGCACGAGGGGACAGGGGCCTTTTTTTTTATTGTTGATTTTTAAAATGTTTTTTTTTTTTTTTTACACTTTTCCTTTACAATTTTTTTTTTTATCCCTTTTATTCCTATTACAAGGAATGTAAACATCCCTTGTAATAGGAATAGGGCATTAAAGGTCCTCTATATGAAAAAAAGGCTTTTCAGCCGAACAAACAGCAGTGTTTACAACTGCCGGGGCCCAACGTGACGCCATAATGTTGTGCCCGGCCTCTGAGAGTCATCAGCTCTATGGTAAACTTCAGCTGCCAACAGATTCCTTCCCTGGCTAGCCAATCACACGGGTGAGCCGGTAGAAGCACCTGAGGATGGCGGTAGGGGGGAATGTCCCCCTCCCACCACCTGTAAAAACAATCAAGTGGCTGAACTCCTGCAATGATTGTTTTTACTGTGCAGGGAATCACCAGCAGAAGAAAAAAGATATCTGAATTGTGCCTGCAGCTGCACTAATCATTCAGATATCTGCACTCAAACCTACGGCTGTCATATGACGTTCAGTGGTATGGAAGTGGTTAAGTAGCCAGGAATTTCTGACCCAGTAGGTGAATGGTCCGGGTGATGTTAGTAATTGGTAAGAATGCAGTGGGTGCAAGCAGCTGCTGCTTCATTAACAACCACTGACAGCCAAAAGCTGTCACATTCATCCATGCTGAATGCCTGGGATAGTGGTGACATCATTGGCCAAATATGGCCTTGCAGTTATGTTTAGACAGTGAAGTAACCCGTTCCATTCCCCACCCATTTGGGTGGCCGGAGATTCCTAGCTATGCATGTGGATGGGCTGGGTGACATCAGCGATTGGTAAGGACGCAGCAGCTGCAAGCATAAGCTGCTTCATTAGCTACCATTTTCAGCTGGAAGCGTGTACGTCCATGACAAATGCCCTGTTTGGCGTTCAAACAAATTTCCAACAGCAAGTGTTTGATCTGTTCAGACTGAACACTAAGCTCTTTCAAATTCTGCACAACACATAAGCAGTTATACCATGCCACATTTGAAGAGGCAGTGCTAAAGCAGGTTTTGTAAAATTAAGTTTACAATGTAAAATGAAAATTACAGTGTAATTATGTCAGAGACAAGAGCCAGAAATATAGCGCAGATGAGCTGCGCCCTAAGTAAGACTTTCTACTAGCTTACATTCTAAGAGAAAGATGGAGGAGGTTTTGACATAAAATAAAAATGACAGTTGGTTATGTCATAGACAAGAACCAGAAATATATCAAAAACATGCTGCACATCACGTAAGTCTTTTTAGTAGGCTGCATTCAACTACTTGCCGACCGTGCCCTGTAGTTTTACTGCTACAGTGCGAGCCGGCTGTGCAGAATCACATATATAAATGTGATTCTGCATTTCCGGGTGGAGGCTTGCACATGGGTCCTGATGATTGACTGCTGGCACCCAGTGATTGGCTCTGAGCTTCACTGAACACAGTTCTGTGAATGTAATGTAAACAACACAAAGCTTTGTTCAGTGACAGGGGATCTAGTTTTTTCATTCCCTGCTAAGCAGGGAATGCTAAGATGTCAGTTGCAACTAATTAATTCACCCCCAGCGTCGGTTAGTGTCAGATTCTCTGCCGCACTATTGCAGTCCTGTGATAAGTCATTGATTGCCACCATTACTAGTATAAACAAAAATAAAAATATTTCCATTATATATTCTTAGTTGGTAGACGCTTTAACTTTCACACAAACCAATCAATATACACTTATTGGGATTTCTTTTTTTTTTTTTTTTTTTACCAAAGACATGTATCAGAATACATTTTGGCAAAAATTTATTGAGAGATTTGATTTTTAAACAATTTTATGGGATATGTTTTTTAGCAGAAAGTAAAACATGTTGTTTTCTTTTCAAAATTGACAGTTTTTGTATTAAAAAATAAAAAACCCAGAGGCAATTAAATATCCCCAAAAGAAAGCTCTAATTGTGTGAACAAAAATTATATAAATTTTGTTTGGGTACAGCATTGCATGACATTGCAATTGTCAGTTAAAATAGTGCAGTATCTCATAGCAAAAAAATGGCCTAGTCATGAAGGTGGTAAAACCTTCTGGAGCCAAAGTGGTTAAAGATCGAGAAAAGAGGCTCTTTTTATTCAAGAAATAAAAAATGACAATAGATTATGTCAGAATACAGCACAGACTTGCACACAATGTAAACCTTTTTAAGTAGGCCACTTTTAAAGAGGAAGAGACAAAACACTTTTTATCAATAAATGTAGTACATTACAGTGGATTTTGACATAGATAAAAGGCAAAATTAGAAAAAATATACTGCACAACATGTAAACCTTTTTACTAGTCCAAATCTGAGGCAGAATCGGGGCAGATTTCAGCATAAAATAAAAATGTACTGGATTATACCTCAGACAAGAGCCAGAAATATACCACAGATACTCTACATATATTGTAAGTCTTTTTTAGTAGGTCGCAGTTGAAGAGGGAGAGACAACGCATGTTTAATAAGTACTAAATTACAGTGAATTGTGTCAAAGACAAGAGGCAAATATAGTAAGTTACGTAATAAGTTGCATTTGATCAGCGAGGGAGAGAGTTAAGGGGCTTTTTACCAAGAAATACAAATTGAAAAGGGATTATGAGAGACAGGAGCCAAAAATATTTTACAGTCATCCTTGAAATAGTTGGAGTGGGTTACATTGTGAAAGGTATGCATAGCTTGCAGCTTTTCAATCCACAAATCCACATATACTGTATGTGTATATGTGACACAGAATAAAAGAAGAAATTTACATAGACAGAATGTCAGCTATGTCAGCTTTTAAACTTGAAACAATGCATACAGCATTTCATACAGCCTTTCAGGCTAAATATATTCAAAAAGGAGTATTTTAATACTCTAAAAGAAAGACGTATTGTACACACTACATACATAATATTAATAGCCATTCTGACTCCCCAATCGGTGCGCGAGCAGCAAAATTAATACTTTTTTAATAAAAGACTGCAATAAAAGAAATATGCTGGACACAGTATATGTTATAATTAGTGTTGAGCGAACACGGACTGTATTATTCGTGTTCGTACCGAATAATTGGATTTTTGTTACCCGAACACGGACACGGACACTTTACTGTATGTTCGGGGAAAAAATCCGTGTTCGGTCGTTTTATTTCCGGGTTTTGCATGTTTTGGCGCTCTTTTCATGGCGGGCTTTCAACAGCCAATCAACAATCGTTTAACTGGTGTGCCTTAAGCTATCCCAGCCATGCCTGCAAATGTATGAGTAGCTGTGATTGGCCGTCTGAAGCATGTGACCAAGTCTTTATAAGTTCGAGGCAGCCGCAGCGGCGTCATTCTGCTGCTTAGCTCAGGGACAGAGCACACATACGTGCTGGCTGCTGATTAGGGAAAGACAGGCAGGGAAAACAAATTGGTGTCCGGATAGAATTTAGGGTCAGGTCGGAGTGTTTAGGCAGGGCGAGTTGTAGGCATTTTAGGGATAGAGTCTGCTGAATTATAGGGTCAGTGTGTTCTACAAACTACAATCGATATTGCTGTGTGGGGTGGGGTCTGCACTTAATCCTGATCTACGATCTCTTCTCAATCCTGTTAGGGAGAGGCTGCTGCTGAATTATAAGGTCAGTGTGTTCTACAAACTACAATCGATATTGCTGTGTGGGGTGGGGTCTGCACTTAGTCCCGATCTACGATCTCTTCTCAATCCTGTTAGGGAGAGGCTGCTGCTGAATTTTAGAGAAAGTGTGTTCTACAAACTACAATCGATATTGCTGTGTGGTGTGGGATAGGAGATAGGCAGGTGTCAGTGATCCACATCCATTTTTCTGTGTGTGGGCTGCAGTGAACACAATCTTTTTGGGGTGCAGTGAACACAATCCTTTTGGGGTGCAGTGAACAAAATCTTTGTGGGGTACAGTGAACACAATCTTTGTGGGGTGCAGTGAACAAAATCTTTGGGGGGTACAGTGAACACAATCTTTGTGGGGTACAGTGAACACAATCTTTGTGGGGTGCAGTGAAGACAATCCTTTTGGGGTGCAGTGAACACAATCTTTGTGGGGTACAGTGAACAAAATATTTGTGGGGTACAGTGAACACAATCTTTGTGGGGTACAGTGAACACAATCTTTGTGGGGTGCAGTGAACAAAATCTTTGGGGGGTACAGTGAACACAATCTTTGTGGGGTACAGTGAACAAAATCTTTGTGGGGTACAGTGAACACAATCTTTGTGGGGTACAGTGAACACAATCTTTGTGGGTTGCAGTGAACAAAATCTTTGGGGGGTACAGTGAACACAATCTTTGTGGGGTACAGTGAACACAATCTTTGTGGGGTGCAGTGAAGACAATCCTTTTGGGGTGCAGTGAACACAATCTTTGTGGGGTGCAGTGAACAAAATCTTTGTGGGGTACAGTGAACACAATCTTTGTGGGGTACAGTGAACACAATCTCTGTGGGGTGCAGTGAAGACAATCCTTTTGGGGTGCAGTGAACACAATCTTTGTGGGGTACAGTGAACACAATCTTTGTGGGGTGCAGTGAACCAAATCTTTGTGGGGTACAGTGAACACAATCTTTGTGGGATACAGTGAACACAATCTTTGTGGGGTGCAGTGAAGACAATCCTTTTGGGGTGCAGTGAACACAATCTTTGTGGGGTACAGTGAACACAATCTTTGTGGGGTGCAGTGAAGACAATCCTTGTGGGGTGCAGTGAAGACAATCCATTTGGGGTGCAGTGAACACAATCTTTGTGGGGTACAGTGAACAAAATATTTGTGGGGTACAGTGAACACAATCTTTGTGGGGTACAGTGAACACAATCTTTGTGGGGTGCAGTGAAGACAATCCTTTTGGGGTGCAGTGAACACAATCTTTGTGGGGTACAGTGAACACAATCTCATACTTCTGAAGATTTGAGGGTGCTGCCTGTTTCATCCTCCTCCTCCTCATCCATCCTTTTAGGGGTACAAACAATAGTAATTGGGGCCTAGTGTGCTTCTGTACTTGTGAAAAACATACACTTTTTTTTGATCATATTTCCTATTCCGCTATTCAATAAAAACCTTTGGGGATCAATTAAATTGCGGGATAGTCTGTGTCGGTACGTGTGAGATCCACCTTTCCAAGTTTTTGGGGTTCATCTCATACTTCTGAAGCTTTGAGGGTGCTGCCTGTTCCATACTCCTCCTCCTCCTCATCCATCCTTTTAGGTGTACAAACAATAGTAATTGGGGCCTAGTGTGCTTCTGTACGTGTGAGATACATACACTTTTTTTGATCAAATTTCCTATTCCGCTATTCAATAAAAACCTTTGGGGATCAATTAAATTGCGGAATAGTCTGTGTCGGTACCTGTGAGATCCACCTTTCCAAGTTTTTGGGGTTCATCTCATACTTCTGAAGCTTTGAGGGTGCTGCCTGTTCCATACTCCTCCTCCTCCTCATCCATCCTTTTAGGTGTACAAACAATAGTAATTGGGGCCTAGTGTGCTTCTGTACGTGTGAGATACATACACTTTTTTTGATCATATTTCCTATTCCGCTATTCAATGAAAACCTTTGGGGATCAATTAAATTGCGGGATAGTCTGTGTCGGTACGTGTGAGATCCACCTTTCCAAGTTTTTGGGGTTCATCTCATACTTCTGAAGCTTTGAGGGTGCTGCCTGTTCCATACTCCTCCTCCTCCTCATCCATCCTTTTAGGTGTACAAACAATAGTAATTGGGGCCTAGTGTGCTTCTGTACGTGTGAGATACATACACTTTTTTTGATCATATTTCCTATTCCGCTATTCAATGAAAACCTTTGGGGATCAATTAAATTGCGGGATAGTCTGTGTCGGTACGTGTGAGATCCACCTTTCCAAGTTTTTGGGGTTCATCTCATACTTCTGAAGCTTTGAGGGTGCTGCCTGTTCCATACTCCTCCTCCTCCTCATCCATCCTTTTAGGTGTACAAACAATAGTAATTGGGGCCTAGTGTGCTTCTGTACGTGTGAGATACATACACTTTTTTTGATCATATTTCCTATTCCGCTATTCAATAAAAACCTTTGGGGATCAATTAAATTGCGGGATAGTCTGTGTCGGTACGTGTGAGATCCACCTTTCCAAGTTTTTGGGGTTCATCTCATACTTCTGAAGCTTTGAGGGTGCTGCCTGTTCCATACTCCTCCTCCTCCTCATCCATCCTTTTAGGTGTACAAACAATAGTAATTGGGGCCTAGTGTGCTTCTGTACGTGTGAGATACATACACTTTTTTTGATCATATTTCCTATTCCGCTATTCAATAAAAACCTTTGGGGATCAATTAAATTGCGGGATAGTCTGTGTCGGTACGTGTGAGATCCACCTTTCCAAGTTTTTGGGGTTCATCTCATACTTCTGAAGCTTTGAGGGTGCTGCCTGTTCCATACTCCTCCTCCTCCTCATCCATCCTTTTAGGTGTACAAACAATAGTAATTGGGGCCTAGTGTGCTTCTGTACGTGTGAGATACATACACTTTTTTTGATCATATTTCCTATTCCGCTATTCAATAAAAACCTTTGGGGATCAATTAAATTGCGGAATAGTCTGTGTCGGTACGTGTGAGATCCACCTTTCCAAGTTTTTGGGGTTCATCTCATACTTCTGAAGCTTTGAGGGTGCTGCCTGTTCCATACTCCTCCTCCTCCTCATCCATCCTTTTAGGTGTACAAACAATAGTAATTGGGGCCTAGTGTGCTTCTGTACGTGTGAGATACGTACACTTTTTTTGATCATATTTCCTATTCCGCTATTCAATAAAAACCTTTGGGGATCAATTAAATTGCGGAATAGTCTGTGTCGGTACGTGTGAGATCCACCTTTCCAAGTTTTTGAGGTTCATCTCATACTTCTGAAGATTTGAGGGTGCTGCCTGTTCCATACTCCTCTTCCTCATCCTCCCTTTAGGGTAGGAAAAAATTTAATCGGGCCTAGTCTGTGTTTGTACGTGTGAGATACACAGTTTTTTTATCCTATTCCGCTATTCAATACACACCCTTTTGGTGTAAAAAACATTAAATTGCGGCATAGTTTGCATATTTGACTGTGAGATACACCCGTGCGATACTGTTGTTCTTTTGTTCTGCTATTCAATAAAGACCTTTCTAGGGCAAGATCTTAAATTTCAGAAATATGAGGAGAGCGTCAAATAGGGGCCGTGGCCTGGGTCGTGGTGCTGCTGCTAGAGCTCCTGTTGCAAGGAGAGGACGTGGTCGATCTGTGCCAGCTACACGCACAAGTGAAACACCTTCCTGAAGTGTGAGTAGGCGACAGAACCTGCATCAGTATTTGGTAGGGCATCATACGCCTCTAGAAGTGATGAGGCCAGAACACGTAGAGGCGATAGTAGATTGGTTTTCTGCTGACAGTGCCTCCAGTTCCTTCACATTGTCTCCCACCCAGTCTACTGCAGAAAGGTCAGAGTTGGCACCTGCAGCCAATGTCCAACCGTCTTTCACCTCACCCCCTTGCAAATCAGGCAAGCAGTCTGAGCCCCAAGCCATACAGCAGTCTCTTATTCTTTTTGAGGACTCTGTCAGCAGGGTTTCCCAGGGCCATCCACCTAGCCCTGCCCCAGAAGTGGAAGAGATTGAGTGCAGCGATGCCCAACCACTTATTTCTCAAGATGAGTACATGGAAGGACCATCACAGCACGTCTCCGATGATGACGAAACGCAGGTGCCAACTGCTGCGGCGTTCAGCATTGTGGAGACCGACAGGGAGGGCAGGGGTGAAGACTGGGTGGAAGATGATGTGGAGGACGATGAGGTCCTCGACCCCACATGGAATGAAGGTCATGCAGGTGACCTGAGTAGTTTGGAGGAAGAGGCGGTGGTCGCACAGAGCCACCAGCACAGCAGAAGAGGGAGCAGGGTGCAGAAGCGGAGCGGCCGTGCCCTAGACACTACGCCTGCTACTGCCCAACGCAGCAAGGGAACGAGCGCACCAAAGTCAGCTCAAAAGCGTTCTCTAGCGTGGAAGTTCTTTAGAAAATGTGCTGATGACAGGACACGAGTGGTTTGCACCCTGTGCAATCAGAGCCTGAAGCGAGGCATAAACCTTCTCAACCTGAGCACAACCTGCATGATCAGGCATCTAAGTGCAAAGCACGAGCTGCAGTGGAGTACACACCTTCAAAACCAAGAAACGTCTCTGGCTCATCCTGCTTCCTCTTCTGCTGCAGTCTCGGCCGCTCCAGCCACCTCTGTAGTCATACCGGCACCTGCCACCCCGCAAACAGACGATCTGTCAGCAACACCACCACCTGGGTCACCAACAACCATCTCCACAATGTCCCGTGGAAGTGTTCAGCTTTCCATCTCCCAAACACTTGAGAGGAAGAGGAAGTACCCCCCTACCCACCCACGATCCCTGGCCCTGAATGCCAGCATTTCACAATTATTGGCCTTTGAAATGCTGTCATTCCGTCTGGTGGAGACGCCCAGTTTTAAAAAGCTTATGTCGGTGGCTGTCCCACAGTACGTCGTGCCCAGCCGCCACTACTTTTCCAGGCAAGCCATCCCTTCCCTGCACAACCAAGTGGGGGAAAAATCAGGTGTGCACTGCGCAACGCCATCTGTGCCAAGGTCCACCTAACTACCGATACGTGGACCAGTAAGCACGGTCAGGGGCGTTATATCTCCCTAACGGCACACTGGGTAAATGCAGTGGCGGATGGGCCTGAGGCGGATAGCAATTTGGCGCATGTCCTTCCACCACCGATGATTGCAGGGCGCTTCAGTTTGCCTCCTGTTCCTAACTCATCCTACTCCGCTACCTCATCCTCTACCGCCTCCTCATCCGGACAGCGTAATACCTTCACCACCAACTTCAGCACGGCCAGGGCTAAACGACAGCAGGCAGTTTTACAACTTGCCTGTTTGGGGGACAAACCACACACCGCACAGGAGTTGTGGAGGAGCATGGAACAGCAGACAAATGAGTGGTTGCTGCCAGCGAGCCTCAAGCCCGGCCTGGTGGTGTGCGATAACGGGCGAAATCTCATAGCAGCTCTGGGCCTAGCCGGTTTGACGCACATCCTTTGCCTGGCGCATGTGCTGAATTTGGTGGTGCAGAGGTTCCTTAAAAACTACCCCGATATGTCAGAGCTGCTGCAGAAAGTGCGAGCCGTCTGTGCGCACTTTCGGCGTTCTCACCCTGCTGCTGCTCGCCTGGCAGCGCTGCAGCGTAACTTCGGCCTTCCTGCTCACCGCCTCATATGTGACGTGCCCACAAGGTGGAACTCCACCTTGCACAAGCTGCAAAGACTGTGCGAGCAGCAGCAGGCCATAGTGGAGTTTCAGCTGCAGCACGCACGCGTGAGTCGCTCTGCGGAACAGCACCACTTCACCACCAATAACTGGGCCTCCATGTGAGACCTGTGTGCCTTGTTGCGCTGTTTTGAGTACTCCACCAACATGGCCAGTGGCAATGACGCCGTTCTCAGCTTAACTATCCCACTTCTATGCCTCCTTGAAAAACCAATTCGGGCGATGATGGAAGATGATGTGGCACAGGATGAGGAGGAGGAGGAGGATGAAGAGGTAACATTTCAAAGGCTTTCAGGGCAGTCATTCGCAAGGGGCTCCGAGGGTGGGTTCCTGCACACACAAATGCCAGGGACACAATTGTCCAGCAGGGGCACAGTTCTGGAGGATGAGGAGGAGGAGGAGCTGGAGGAGGAGCTGGAGGAGGAGCTGGAGGAGGAGCTGGAGGAGGAGATGGAACCATGTTCACAGCAGGGTGGCACCCAGGCCAGCTCATGGCCATCACTGGTGCGTGGCTGGGGGGATACAGAGGACACGGACGATACACCTCCCACAAAGGACAGCCTTTCGTCGCCTCTGGGCAGCCTGGCACACATGAGCGATTACATGCTGCAGTGTCTCCACAACGACCGCCGAGTTGCCCACATTCTAACTTGTGCTGATTACTGGGTGGCCACGCTGCTGGATCCCCGTTACAAGGACAATGTACCATCCTTAATTCACTCACTGGAGCGCGATCGCAAGATGCGCGAGTACAAGCGCACGCTGGTAGATGCGATGCTGCTGGCATTCCCATCTGACAGCGGGGCCACAGTGGAAGCACAAGGCAGAGGAGGAGGAGGAGGAGGTCGCCAACGCAACCAGGGCACCGCCAGCACCTCAGAAGGCAGGGTTAGCATGGCCGAAATGTGGAAAAGCTTTGTCAGCACGCCACAACAAACAGCAGCACCAGCAGCTCAGATGGAACGTCTTAGCAGGAGGCAGCATTTTACCAACATGGTGGAGCAGTATGTGTGCACACACCTACATGTAGTGAATGAGGGGTCTGCCCCCTTCAACTTCTGGGTCTCCAAATTGGGCACATGGCCTGAGCTTGCCCTTTACGCCTTGGAGTTGCTGGCGTGCCCTGCAGCCAGTGTATTATCTGAACGGGTATTTAGCACGGCTGGGGGCGTTATAACAGACAAGCGCAGCCGCCTGTCCAGAGACAATGTGGACAAGCTCACGTTCATTAAAATGAACCAGGCATGGATCCCACGGGACTTTTCCGTACCTTATGCAGAATAGCAATGGATACCGACCTTACCCACCCATTGTTCCATTTTTGCTCTTTCTCACTCTTTTGGGGTGTACCCTCATTTAAAATTTGTGAAAAGAAGCAGTGTTGGCTACCTCGTCCTCCTCCTCAGGGCCAGATTAACGTAGGGGCTATTGGAGCTGCAGCTCCATGCAGGCCCCTACCTTTTATATAGGCCCCTGGTTGGCCATATTCACTGTGACCGCTCTTCTGTCACTTGTAAACACAGAAGTCTGGCTTCTATGCTCGCTTCCCCAGGCAGCACCCTCAGAACCTCCCCACACAGCGCGAAGGCCGGACAAGGAGGGACAGTTGCCGATGCATGGATGTGTTTATGGGCTTCAGAGACAGCATCCCATGTTGAATTAGGCATGCACGGCTGCACCCTTCCTCCTCTGGGTGCATGCCAAGGCACGGCCCTTAAGGCCCTTCAAAATCCTCAGCACCAAGACCATGATGCTCTTAATCCGGCCCTGGTCCTCCTCCACCGCCGCTTCCACCTACACCGCCCATAGGTGTGCGCAGCCTATTGCATTAGGGTGTGCACCCCAAAGTTGAAATACACATGCATGTGTTTGCCTACATGTACATGGCCCCGATACATTACTCTCCCTGCTGGCAAAGAGAAATAGAGCAGAGCAGGTGCGAGGGAGATCTTTCCCATCTCCTCACTGGCAAACAGAGCGATAATGCTATGTGCCCTAGGTGATTAGGGTGTGCCCAGGTACACCCGGCACACCCTGTGCGCACGCCTATGACACCGCCACATCAACCACCACCTCAACCTCCCTCCTACTCCATATGGGCCTCGTCCTTCAGAGATGAAGAACATTGTTTTATTTTTCTGTTTTTTTTTTTTGTTGTTTTAAGTTATTTCCCTATCCCCATTTGTTTGCAGAGCACTTGCCATGCTCTTAACTACGTTTTGCTGCCATTTGCAGCACTCTAGCCCTTTCCATTGGTGTTTTAGAGCCATTTTAGTGTCTTAAAGTTCGGGTCCCCATTGACTTCAATGGGGTTCGGTGTCCGGGAAAAGTTCGGTTAAAGTCCGGGACACGGACCCGGACTTTTTTTTAAAGTTCGGCCGAACCCGTCGAACACGGACATCTAGGTGTCCGCTCAACCCTAGTTATAATTCTAAAATTAATTTTACAGTTCATTGACCAAACTACATTCACAGTTATCTTTGAAGCCCCCTAAGAAAGTAATATTTGTTTTTATCAAATAAAGTTGAAGTAATATGCCACACAGCATACAGGGGGGTTTACTAAAACCGGAGAGTGCAAAATCTGGTACAGCTGTGCATGGTAGCCAATCATGTTCTAACATCAGCTTGTTCAATTAAGTTTTGACAAAAAAATCTGGAAGCTGTTTGTATTTTGCACTCTCCAGTTTTAGTAAATCAACCCCACTGTATTTCTACATTTTCTTGTAAAAAACATTGGCTAAACTACACACCAATTTACCTTTGGAAGAATAAAAAATGTACAATTTATATTTTTCAGATCCTGTTAGAAGTAATAAGCTACAGACAGCACACACAGTAGTTCTACCATTTGCTAAAACTGAATGAAAGGAATATGTACATGAGCATAGTTTTAATAAATGTCTGGGAAAACCTGACTGAATAAAACAGTTATTTCATGCTGCTTTTAAGCAAAAAGACCAAAAAAGAGGAGGGCACAGGTGGAGGGAATATTACAAGCTCAGTTTTGGAAAGGAATAGTTTGAGGAAGTGGTGTGACATCAGTTCTGATATGTCAGTACAGGACAGCGACAGTAAGGACAGCCAGTCTGTTAGCAGTGTGCAGTGAAGACAGCCAGTCAGTGAGCAGTGAGCAGTGTGCAGTGAGGACAGCCAGTCAGTGAGCAGTGTGCGGTGAGGACAGCCAGTCAGTGAGCAGTGTGCTGTGAGGACAGCCAGTCAGTGAGCAGTGTGCGGTGAGGACAGCCAGTCAGTGGCCAGTGTGTGGTGAGGACAGCCAGTTAGGGAGCAGTGCACGGTTGAGGACAGCCAGTCAGTGAGCAGTTTGCGGTGAGGACAGCAAGTCAGTGAGCAGTGTGCGGTGAGGACAGCCAGTCAGTGTGGTCAGCTAGTCAGTGAGCAGTGTGCTGTGAAGACAGCCAGTCAGTGAGCAGTGTGCAGTGAGGACAGCCAGTCAGGAAGCAGTGTGTGGTGAGGACAGCAAGTCAGTGAGCATTGTGTGGTGAGGACAGCCAGTCAGTGAGATCAGCTAGTCAGCGAGCAGTGTGTGGTGAGGACTGCCAGTAATGTGCAGGACTGACGTCATCGCTGCGCAACCAATCAGATGGCTGAAGCATGTGAACCTGGAAGGAAGACTGGGGGAAGACCTTCGTTCTAAGGTAAGTATATCATAATGTGCTACTATTCAATGCATACTAAAAAAAAAAAAAGTGTGGTTTACTATCGCTTTAAGACTTCAGAAAAGGTAAGTACTAAAAAAAAAAAAAAAAAAAAAAAAACCATCATAATATAACAACCAAGAGATTCCTAGGGGAATGGAAATGTGTTTTCCCACTGACTTCTACATCAAGTGAATTGTTGGATACCACTGGAGCTCCTTACTCTGCAGCTCTAAAACTTAGTCCAGATTTACAGTAGCCAATGTTCTGAAAAGCAATATTTGGTTACCTCTTTTTAAAATGTGGCTAGGCAACAACCCTGCAGCTGGTTGCCCCCGGGCAGGCCCGACGGGCCTTATTCAACTCAGCCTTGTCCATCCAAATTCCCCTGAGACACTCTTCCTTTGCCAATGTGCATTAGACAGGGTATGTTAAGTGTGGGCATGTAATGTTCTGGTACCTTTGGGTACCCTAATTACTCTTTCATAAGTGTATGCGCCCCACCATTCTCTTTTGGTAAGGTGCGCATACACCTTTAAGACTGATGCTGTCATCACTGAGCGCCGGACTGGATGGCTATTTAGATCGCCGCTTCTCACTCACATGTGTTCGTTCAAACTGCTTTGTGCCTTGATGCTAACCTGTCTTGAAGCTCTCATGCTTGCAAGCATACCTCGCTGTCGGAACCATGCTGCGCTGATCCCTGAATCCCGCTACCGGATCATCTGCTCTTGCCGAACCTCTCCTCTGCTACATTGCTATTAGTGATAAGTACCCCACAGGGGAAACCTCTATAAACCTTTATACTAAAGCTTACACTATCTAGCTCTGCATACTAAGGACTATTACTACATCTGCATTATCTAAGATTGCTAGCTCTTGAGCCTACTACCACCTGTTCTTGCACTGGGTTGATCTCTCTTGTATGTCCACCTGCTACTCTGTCATCTACTACCATACATGATTGCTAAACCTATCTGCATCCCATCTGCTACTATCTTACTTTCAAGAACATTTCCTTTCAAGTGTCTGTCATCTACCATCTCTACCCAACCTGTCTCTTCAGCCTATCATCATTGTGTTACTATATACATAAGTCACTCTAGGAAACATCTTATTGAGTGTGTGTATTTACTTGCTGAATTGAGATCATCCACACATGATGAGTCATTGAGAGTTGGGATTGGTGTCTCAGCGTTTCTCTACATGACTACTGAAGTGGAATATTTCTGCAGCTGAAAATCCACATCATACGTAAAACGCAGGAGCGTTACAGATTGAACGAACCCCAAATGGATTCAGCAGAAATAACCACTCAGATGACACAATTAAAACAGCAAGTAACTGCGGTAATACACGCACTTGCTGAATTAAAAGAAGACAATCAGGCTCTGTCGCAGCAGGTAATTAGACTGACACAACTTACCACTGCTCAGTCCCCTGAACCCAAAATAAATCCTCCTTTGGTATTTACAGGCGATCGCAAAAAATTTCGAGAATTTAAAAACGCATGTGAGTTACTTTTCTTGCTAAAACCCCGTACCTACCTTACTGATCACATTAAGGTTTGTACTATTATTTCTTACCTAACAGGTGATCCTCGGGCCTGGGCAGACTCTCTTTTTGAGAAAAACGACCAGCTTCTCAACTCCTATGCCTTGTTCCTAGCAGAACTCACTAGCCTATATGATGATCCCAATAGGCAGAGTACTGCCGATCTTCAATTAAGATCCTTGAAACAAGGTGGGAGACCTGTAGAAGACTTTGTCGCAGAATTCAAGAGATGGACCCTTGATTCAGAATGGAATGATGCATCTCTGAAAACCCAATTTAGGCTTGGCCTATCAGAGGCCGTTAAAGACGAGCTCGCCCGAGCGGATCTGCCAAAAACCCTGGATGCATTGATACAACTCAGTATCACCATAGATAGAAGACTACGAGAAAGAAAGGCTGAGAAAATGGGAATGCCATTATCCAGTTCTTCTCGGATTTCGGCCGTTGATCCCGTTCCTATGGAGGTAGGAACCATACGCCCACCTCTATCAACTATGGAAAGAGCCAAAAGACGATCTGGTAATCTCTGCTTGTACTGTGCATCCCCGGATCACAAGATAAACGTCTGTCCCCTAGTCTACAAAAAGAAGGGTGAGTGTTCACATGTCCTCCTAGGGGGATTGACAACTTCAATCACTAACCCTTACCTTTCTGTTTGCTTAACATTACCGTGGGACCAGAACAGGATTACTACTAAGGCCATGATTGACACAGGATCTTGTGGAAATTATATTGACATACGTTTTGCTGATTTAAATAAAGTTCCTATTATTTCTAAACTTAAACCTGTCTCAGTAAGTCTTATTAACGGTGTTCCTTTATCCTCTGGTCCGATCACTGATCAGACACAGGCACTCCTAGTCACTACTAACGGGTCTCATATGGAGACCACTACCTTCGATCTAATACCTTCACCCCACTTTCCCATTGTGTTGGGACTTCCCTGGTTGCACACACATCAACCAACCATAGATTGGAAGGAACGGACCCTGGCCTTCCTCTCTTGCTATTGCGAGGGTACGTGTAACCTCCCGTCTTTCGGGAAGATCCTGTCTGTGGTGACAGATGAGATTGCACCACTATGTTATCAGGATCTCTCTGAGGTTTTTCTTGAGAAAAATGCTCAAGCACTACCTCCCCATCGAGACTATGATTGTAGCATTGATCTACTCCCAAATAGCAAATTGCCGTTCGGTCATGTTTATCCTCTTTCACAGGATGAACTTTCCCATCTCAAAGACTATTTGGATGAGAATTTGAAGAAAGGTTTTATTAGACCTTCCACTTCTTCCACAGCAGCAGGACTCTTTTTTTGTCCGCAATAAGGACTCAAGTCTCAGGCCTATCATCGACTATAGGCAATTGAATGCTATTACAATAAAAGATCGCTATCCTCTACCGCTTATCCCTGAGCTCATTGAGCAGGTGCGTGGAGCTACCTATTTTTCAAAATTGGATCTGAAAGGAGCATACAATCTCATTCGAATCCGTGCTGGACACGAGTGGAAGACTGCATTCAGAACCAGATACGGATTGTTCGAATATCTTGTAATGCCATTCGGGCTATGCAACGCCCCTGCAGTTTTTCAACGATTTATAAACGATATTTTCAGAGACTTACTAGATGTCTGTGTTGTGGTATATCTGGACGATATACTTATATATTCACGATCCCTGTCTGAACACATAAGACATGTAAGACTAGTATTATCGAGATTGCTTGCACACAACCTTTATGTGAAACTGAAAAAATGCTTGTTTCATAAAGAAGAGGTACTGTTTCTAGGCTACATCATATCCAAAACAGGAATCGAGATGGACATGAGTAAGATATCCTGCATTCAGGATTGGCCTACACCAACCACACGCAAGGCGCAACAGCGATTCCTTGGATTTTCGAATTTCTACAGGAAGTTCATCAGAAACTTCTCTGCCATTGTGAGACCCCTCACACAGCTCACTAGCATTAAAAAACCATTCAAATGGTCAGATGAAGCAAATAAAGCTTTTCACCTGTTAAAGACAAGGTTTACTTCTGCTCCCATATTACGCCATCCAGACCCATCCCTCCAATACATTCTGGAAGTAGATGCGTCAAACATGGCAGTAGGGGCAATACTCTCCCAAAGACCAACTCACACTTCACCACTTCATCCAGTCGCCTTTTTTTCTAAATCCCTAAGCAGTCCAGAGATAAATTACCCCGTGGGTGAAAAGGAACTGCTTGCTATAAAATTGGCTCTGGAGAATTGGCGACATCTACTCGAAGGCACTCAATTACCAATACTTATATACACGGACCATAAAAATCTCCAATATCTTCAGACTAACAAAACTCTCTCTCACCGACAGGTACGATGGTCACTATTCTTTCTAAGGTTTAACTTCCTAGTGACCTACACACCTGCAGATAAGAACAAAAAGGCGGATGCACTATCACGAC
Organism: Pelophylax lessonae; assembly: GCF_965119305.1. Classification (NCBI taxonomy): domain Eukaryota; kingdom Metazoa; phylum Chordata; class Amphibia; order Anura; family Ranidae; genus Pelophylax; species Pelophylax lessonae. Next base: position 326,669,852 of record NC_138770.1, on the reverse strand, counting down.
TAACTGAAGAAAACTACTTCGAAATCCCTTCCGTTCCTATAATACCTCACAAACGCATTATTGGAGTTGTCCGTTCCTTGAAGGAAGAGGTTTTGCATGGTATAAGTTTGGATTCACCCCTACCACAACTAAATACTGATGCAGAAGGCTTCCTCTACTACAACGACAAACTTTACATACCACCTACCATACGCACCAAGATCTTGGAATTATCGCATGATGCGCCTATGGCAGGACATATGGGTATGACAAAGACTCTTAATCTGATTACCAGACAATTCTGGTGGCCTGACATGAAAACATCTATACAAAAATTCGTCTCTTCATGCAATGTCTGTGCCAGGTCCAAAATTGACACTACGAGACCATCCGGTCTACTATGCAGTCTACCAATACCCCAAACTCCATGGGAAGTTGTGTCCTTGGACTTTATAGTGGAATTGCCTCCTTCCAAAGGATTTAATACCATCTTAGTGTCAGTGGACCATCTGACAAAAATGGCACATTTCATTGCTATTCGCAGACTACCTTCGTCCAAACAAACGACAGAACTCCTGATGAAACATGTCTTTAAGTTACATGGTATCCCAAAAACTCTTCTGTCTGACCGTGGATCACAATTTATTTCCAAGTTCTGGCAAGAACTATGTCACATACTACGGATCGAGCGGAAGCTCACTTCTCCTTACCATCCGCAGACCAACGGACAGACTGAAAGAGTCAACCAATGCATCGAGCAATATTTACGTTGTTACACTTCTTACCAACAGGATGATTGGGTGGATCTTCTCCCTCTGGCAGAATTTGCCTACAACAACGCAACCCACAGTACGACCAAGCAGAGTCCGTTCTTCTTGAACTATGGGTTTCATCCCTCTATTCTTCCACCACGCATCCTTCCTTCAAATAACCCAGTAGCCTCAGACTATCTTACCCAAATAAAGGACTCTCTGGGTTTGCTTAATACTACCATTACACACGCTCATAGTCAACAAAAGAAGTACTATGATCTTCGCAGAAGACCTTCTCCTCAGTACGCTATCGGGGACCTCGTTTGGCTCTCAACAAAAAATTTAAGACTGAAAATCCCTAGCAAAAAGCTTGGACCTCTGTTCTTGGGACCTTTCCCAATCAAGAAACTTATTGGAAAAGCTGCAGTACAGCTTACATTGCCAATAGACCTCAAAATACATCCCATTTTCCATGTGTCGCTACTGAAGCCCCATGTTCCTGACCAAGGAATAAGGCCTACTATCCCACCTCCTCCTCCTGTACAAGTTGAAGGTGGAGAAGAATATGAGATAAAAGAGATTCTGGATTCTCGTATCCACAGAGGAAGACTTCAGTACTTGGTTCGATGGAAGAACTATGGGCCCCAAGACGACACCTGGCTAAACACCTCTGACATACATGCCTCTAGATTAATCCGCAATTTTCATGCGAAGTACCCAGACAAACCAGCTCCAGAGGCCTTCAGGAGCCGGCCTTAAGGGGGGGGGGGGTACTGTAATGTTCTGGTACCTTTGGGTACCCTAATTACTCTTTCATAAGTGTATGCGCCCCACCATTCTCTTTTGGTAAGGTGCGCATACACCTTTAAGACTGATGCTGTCATCACTGAGCGCCGGACTGGATGGCTATTTAGATCGCCGGCTCTCACTCACATGTGTTCGTTCAAACTGCTTTGTGCCTTGATGCTAACCTGTCTTGAAGCTCTCATGCTTGCAAGCATACCTCGCTGTCGGAACCACGCTGTGCTGATCCCTGTATCCCGCTACCGGATCATCCGCTCTTGCCGAACCTCTCCTCTGCTACATTGCTATTAGTGATAAGTACCCCACAGGGGAAACCTCTATAAACCTTTATACTAAAGCTTACACTATCTAGCTCTGCATAAGGACTATTACTACATCTGCATTATCTAAGATTGCTAGCTCTTGAGCCTACTACCACCTGTTCTTGCACTGGGTTGATCTCTCTTGTATGTCCACCTGCTACTCTGTCATCTACTACCATACATGATTGCTAAACCTATCTGCATCCCATCTGCTACTATCTTACTTTCAAGAACATTTCCTTTCAAGTGTCTGTCATCTACCATCTCTACCCAACCTGTCTCTTCAGCCTATCATCACTGTGTTACTATATACATAAGTCACTCTAGGAAACATCTTATTGAGTGTGTGTATTTACTTGCTGAATTGAGATCATCCACACATGATGAGTCATTGAGAGTTGGGATTGGTGTCTCAGCGTTTCTCTACATGACTACTGAAGTGGAATATTTCTGCAGCTGAAAATCCACATCATACGTAAAACGCAGGAGCGTTACAGGGCAATATCTTCACAGTGGAAATGTCTAACCGATTGTTTCAATCTTCTTTTTGACGTTATTAGCAATCTCTTTGGTAGCGAGTGAGTTAGTGGGTGGAGGTGGTTTGGGACAAAGTAGAGAGTTAAAAGTAGAGAATAGCTGACAAGGTTAGGATGAGAGGGTAGTAATGAGAGTGATGAAATAGGTTTGGTTGGCAGCATAGAGGCAAGAATTGTATTTTTAGGAGGACAGATCTGTATAGGGTGAAGTCTTGCAAGGATTCAGATTAATGTCACAGTTACTCAAGAGCACAGCTATGTCTCTTGAGATTTATGGTGTCATTGTTTAAAGCACAGTTTAAAGTACTGGCAAATGACAGATTTTGCTTTCACTGATCTCAATGGGATTTGAGTGGGGCATTGGAACTCTTTTTTTCAGCTCTTTTTTAATAGTGAGCTAGGCACTGCCATAGGATGTACATGTAAAAAAAATATTTACAGGTATTGTAAGCCTTCCTACCTGCACCTTGTGTTTTTCACCTGCATAAAATGTGCATTGATTATGTAAGTCCATGGTGTCATTTGTTGTCTTGTATGCACAGACTATAGTAAAGTAAATCTTCACATTCCTTAGTCAGAAATTCTGTTTGTGTTCAAAATTAGGCATGTTGCATGGCACTGCACAGGTTAATGCATGATCTCTGTCTGTAGTCTAAGAACTAACCTGTCCTGTTAAAAAAACAGTATATCCCATAATCCCTGGGCCTCTCAGTCTAGTGTTCTGCAGGTGAAAGCTACATAGTCATTAGATCTGAAACAGACACAAGCAGGCAGAGCAATGAAGAGATGTTTTTCATTAGATTAACCCTCCCACATGTGTGATGCAACACAGAGCAAATAGTGAGGCATGGATTGGACGCTTCACCCAGAACAAAAAGTAGCCTGACCCTTTAGTGAATAGGGACAAGCTATAAATACATGGACATAGGGAAATTGATTAGCCATGACACCACAAACTGTAGCCTCAGCATTTGAGCCCATCATTGCAAGGTAAGGCAAACTAACAACACAGGAAATAATAATGCTAATACCTAGTTAATCAACAAAAACATTTGAAAGTGTACAATATCTTTAGCTACTTCCCTACCAGGCCAAATCTATTTCTTTGCTACATGTAAAAACCATCTTTTTTTTGCTAGAAAATAACTTAGAATTATATGTACTGTATCTCACCAAAGTGAGTACACCCCTCACATTTTTGTAAATATTTTATTATATCTTTTCATGTGACAACACTGAAGAAATGACACTTTGCCACAATGTAAAGTAGTGAGTGTATAGCTTGTATAACGGTTTAAATTTGCTGTCCACCTCAAAATAACTCAACACACAGCCGTTAATGTCTAAACCACTGGCAACAAAAGTGAATACCCTTCTAAGTGAAAATGCCCAACTTTGGCCCAGAGTGTCAAAATTTTGTGTGGTCACCATTATTTTCCAGCATTGCCCTAACCCTCATGGCCATGGGGTTCTCCAGAGCTTCACAGGTTGCCACTGGAATCCTCTTCCACTCCTCCATGATGACATCACTGAGCTGGTGGATGTTAGAGACCTTGCACTCCTCCATCTTCCGTTTGAGGATGCCCCATAGATGCTCAATAGGGTTTAGATCAGAAGACATGCTTGGCCAGACCATCACCTTTACCCTCAGCTTATTTAGCAAGGCAGAGGTCCTCTTGGAGGTGTGTTTGTGGTCATTATCATGGTGGAATACTGCCCTGCGGCCCAGTCTTCGAAGGGAGGGGATCCTGCTTTGCTCCAGTTTGTCACAGTACATGTTGGCATTCATGGTTCCCTCAGTGAACTGTAGCTCCCCAGTTCCGGCAGCACTCATGCAGCCCCCAGACCATGACACCCCCCCCCCACCATGCTTGACTGTAGGCAAGACACACTTGTCTTTGTAGTTCTCACCTGGTTGCCGCCACACATGCATGACACCATCTGAACCAAATAAGTTTTTCTTGGTCTCGTCAGACCACAGGACATGGTTCCAGTAATCCATGTCCTTGGTCTGCTTGAGTTCAGCAAACTGTTGCGGGCTTTCTTGTGCATCATCTTTAGAAGAGGCTTCCTTATCGGATGACAGCCATGCAGACCAATTTGATGAAGTGTGTGACATATGGTCTGAGTACAGACAGCCTGACACCCCATCCCTTCAACCTCTGAAGCAATGCTGGCAGCACTAATACGTCTATTTCCCAAATACCTCTGGATATGACTCTGAGCATGTGCACTCAGCTTCTTTGGTTGACCATGGCGAAGCCTGTTCTGAGTGGATTCTGTCCTGTTAAACCGCTGTACGATCTTGGCCACCGTGCTGCAGCTCAGTTTCAGGGTCTTAACAATCTTCCTATAGCCTAGGCCATCTTTATGTAGAGCAACAATTCTTTTTTTTGGATCCTCTTCTTTGTCACGAGGTGCCATGTCGAACTTCCAGTGACCAGTATGAGAGAGTGAGAGTGATAACACCAAATTTAACATACCTGCTCCCCATTCACACCTGAGACCTTGTAACACAAACTAATCAGATGACACAGGGGAGGAAAAATGGCTAATTGGGCCCAATTTGGACATTTTCACTTAGGGGTGTACTCACTTTTTTTGCCAGCGGTTTAGACATTAATGGCTGTGTATTGAGTTATTTTGAGGGGACAGAAAATTTACAATGTTATACAAGCTATACACTTACTACTTTACATTGTAGCAAAGTGTCATTTCTTCAGTGTTGCCACATGAAAAGATATAATAAAATATTTACAAACATATGAGGTGTGTACTCAGTTTTGTGAGATACTGTACTTTTAGCACAGGCCTTAGAGAATAAAATAATAGGTTTTGCTAATTTTTATGTGACATGGTATTTGCGCAGCATTTTTCAAACGCAATTTGATTGGGGATAAAATACAATTTTAACAAATTTTAGTGCACCTAAACACAATATAATACCCATGTTTTGGTAAAACATAAAAGATGATGTAATGCTGAGTAAACATATACCTACCATGTCATGTCTTAAAATTGTGTACGCCCATAGAATGGTGCCAAACTATAGTACCCAAAAATCTCCATAGGTGACTCTTTAAAAGCCTTTACAGGTTACCAAGCTACACAGGAGGTCTGGCGCTAGAATTATTGCTCATGCTACAAGGTTTTCAGCAATATCTCACATGTGTGGTGCGAACACTGTTTGCAAATGCGTGCGTGACCCTACTATATGCGTTCACCTTTGCGAGTGAGCAGGGGGGGGGGGCGGGCGTGGGTGCTTTAAAAACTTTTACATTTGCTTTAAAAAATGTGTTATTATACATTGTATACATACATACATTACATACATACATACATACATTGTATCTTTAATTTTTTGTATCACTTTTATTGCTGTTACAAGCAATGTAAACATCCCTTCTGATATCAAAAAGCTATGACAGGTATGTCTTACTGAGAAATCTTTGGCCAATTAGACCCCAGATCTCTTCTCTGCAGATAAAAGCATCTGATCACACCAAGATCGGTATGGTCAGACCCTTTCCCAAGCCAAAAATGGCTTTATTTACATCCAGGGAAATCAGAAGTGACAAAATACTTATCGCTTACGGTTTCTAATACCATAAAGATGATTGGGGATGTTTCAGTCTCGGGCTTCCCAATCAGATGGGAGAGTCTAAAAAAGGCACAAGAGAGCAGTGGGGGGTGGGGGGGCTAATTAGGATTAGGATTGCTTTTACATTACATAGCATCCCTGGCTTAAAAAAAGATACAGGGATCATGCCTGTAGCTGTAGGCGTTATCCTGTCAAAGTCCAGGACATCATATGTAGTCCTATGGGTGGTAAGTAGTTAAAGTGGTTCTAAAGGCAGAAGGGTTTTTTGCCCTAATGCATTAAAGAGGATTAATGCAAAAAAAAAAAAACTTCTGTGTGCAGCACCCCCCCCCCCCCACCCAGCCTGCCCTTTTACTTACCTTAGCCCAGAGCTTAGTCCAGCCCTGTGCCCGAAAGCAGTGTCTCTCTCCACTCACTTCTTTGAGATTGATAGCAGCAGAAGCTATTGCCTGCTGCCGTTAATCAAGTCAAGTGACAAGGGAGTGGGGGGCGAGCCCCGCTGTCTATATCTATGGAGAAAGACAGCACAGCTTGGGATCCAGCCCACAGCTGTGCCATCATAAGAAGCCGCTTATATTGGTAGCACACCAAGAACAGGAGGAACCAGGAGCGCCAGCCGAGGACCCTAGAGGAGAAGGATTGGGGCTCCCCTGTGTAAAACCACACAGAGAGGGTAAGTATAAAATGTTTATTATTAAAAATAAATTCAACACTTACAATTAGCCTATGCCTCGCCCATAGCGCCACTTCACAGAAATACAGCATGATTATTTTTGCATGAATATTTTGTGATGTCTTGCATGTAAATTTAATTTGCAATTTCTGTATATACTGTTCTTTTTTGAATCACAACATCTTTGAACTGAATATTATTTGGTGGAAATAATTTCATAAGGCTATTGTTCTAACTTGCCTTAATCCACCTTTACTGAAATGTATACTTGTACCATCATTTCATGAATTGTTTGAAAGCTACATGTGAAAAAAATCTTACTAATATTGTTCTTTACAGAAACGCTTCTGTTTGATAATCTCCAACATGTTTAGAATGGCCTTAATCTAATGCTTGTACACTGTGGCTTGAATCTGACTGTTTAGGCATAATCCTTTTTTTTCATAACCCTGTTTCTACAAACAAAGAAAGGTTTTGTATCAACCTTAAAAGTAGCTTTTCCACTGCAAAATTAGAGATATGCCTACTTGTTTTTCTATACCGAAGCTATTGTCTTAATGTCAGGCTGCTCTATTGTAGCTGATTCTTTGGCTAAAACATATCTTGTTGCGCTTCCTATGCTCAATTCATAATTGTCTTTCTTGTGTGATGCTGGTTTGTCAAGTAATTTTTTTCTCCTCATTGCTGCATCATTATGAAAATGATCTTTGATTTTGGATGGACTTATGGAACAAAAGACTGTTATTTAGTTTATTTTTTCTTTCGCTTTTGTTACCTCCTGCTTTTGTATTAACAGAAATAACATCATTGCATACCTCAGACTAAAGACTAGTTGAATCTGATTCTGCAGGTCACCCATTCAAAATCTCACAATTAGAACTTTCACTTTCATCCTTCTGTGCCTCTTTTGTCTGATCCCAGCTGTATTGCCTTCTCTGGGTATATAGGCAAACACTATGGAGTCTGTGTAAATCATTTATTATGCCAATGTGACAAACATCTACAAAATAAGTACAATATTTGCCATACTTCCTCTATCATGTGTATTTCTTTTTTCGTCGCCACCATCTAGTGGTTATTATGATATGTTTTTGTTTCCTGATTAAAGCATTTCTGGAAAAAAAAGAAAAAAAAAACCACAATGCTAAATAAAACTACACATATTAGAGAAAATATGTCAATTTTTATCCTGATTGTGGGGTTACTAAATTGAAATAATCATGGACTTTTTAGGCACAAGGGTCCACACAGTTTGGTAAGAATTAATCTTCTTTTATATCAAAATGATTAAAATATATAAACACACTTTGAAATAGCACAGTATGAATATCGCCTAAATAGTATTTGTCACACCATGAATGTGACGTCATCAGGAGCAGCCTGATAACGTCACATCGACAAAACGCGTAGCGCGTCTTCACGTTACTTCAGCTAAGTTCCGGTCTTTGAAAGGCACAGCATTCTGGAAGTATCGTACCTGAGACGACTTGGTTTGCTGTGCTGTTTTTACCTTACTGTATGTGAGTATATTTATTATTTCAAATAAATCCTTTCTATACGGAATTACACTATGGAGATATTTACATTCCCCATATATCCGTGGCCATTAACCACTTAAGCCCCGGAAGATTTTACCCCCTTCCTGACCAGGGCCTATTTTGCGATTCGGCACTGCGTGACTTTAACGGACAATTGCGGGTCGTGCAATGCTGTACCTAAACAAATTTGACGTCTTTTTTTTCCCCACAAACAGAGCTTTCTTTTGGTGGTATTTGATCACCTGTGCGATTTTTTGATCATGAGCTATAAACAAAAAAAGAGCATCAATTTTGCAAGAATAACAATATTTTTCACATATTTTTATATGAAATTCCCCCCCAAAAAAATGTCAAAATCAAAATTTTTTAACATATTAGGCCAATTTGTTTTATGCTACATATGTTTGGTAAAAAAATCGCAAAAAGCGTATTTTGATTGGTTTGCGCAAAAGTTATTACGTTTACTAACTGAGGGAAATATTTTTCTCATTTAAGTAATGGCGGCGATCTGCAATTTTTTTTGCGGGACTGCAACATTGCGGCGGACAGATCGGTCCCTTGACTGACATTTTTGAAAAATGACACTGGCAGTGAAGGGGTTAACTTTTTTTTGAGAGGGAGGGGTTAAGTGTGTCCCTAGGGGCGTGATTCTAACTGTGATTGGATGTGGCTACTAGTGTAAGAACAGAGATCAATGGTCCTACATAGTAGAACCGTGTGATCTCCATTCTTACACAGGGAAGAATGACAGGCGGCTTTGTTTACATTAGCCGCCTGCCTTTCTTCCGGTGTAATGGACGATCACGAGTGCCCGGCGGACATCGGGTCCACCTGGCACACGCGCGGGGCGGTACGTGACTGTGCGGGAGCTCGCCTTCGGCGGCGCGCGCTTGCTCCCTAGAGCCTCACAGGCTAGCGACGTAGCCCTACGTCGCTTTGCCTGTGAGAGGCTGACCGCCGCAGTAAATAGTCGTTCGGCGGTCGGCAAGCGGTTAAGAAAGAACTTTCCATCTACTGGCAACGTGGTCTATATACAACTGGGCATATGTTCAAGAGCTATCCCTATTACAATTGCTGCTCATTACCCCTGTAGGGGTTAGTTTATCGTGGTGAGAGCGGTCCTGGGAGAGAGGGTGAACACGAGTGCTTTCACGGTCACGAATCACCACTGAAGATTGATTTTGGAATTTGGGATTTATATAAATGGACTAATTTTTGGATTTTTTATATAATTGCATTTTTGCACTGATGTCACTTTTTTTAAACTTCGCACTTTATTGAAATGTCTCTTTTTTTAGTTGAGTTCTTTATACTCCTTAGCTATTATTTATTTATTAACACATATAACTGGCACTTGGTGCACGGTAGCCCTTTAAACATATTTATATATATATTTTTAGTCATTAGATTTTAATATGGTCCTTTGTGATTTTCACTTGTTCACTCCCTCTTGTACTAGGCAGTGCCAATTACCTCTCTTCTTCTTTTTATATTCACTTATATCCCCCTCTTGGGGTTGTATATGAGGTAGGCTGCAGCTGGGCAGGTACACCATCGCACTGATTTTTAAACATACAATTGATGGTTCCTGATGAAGCAATCGATGAATAGTTTGTTTTGCAAAACGGGTTGAACCGGCTTATCATGTTTCTAAACAGATCAAGCACTAATAGTTTGTTTTGATGCTTATGGATCAATGTTTTTATATCTTTTTCTGTATGGGAAAATCTTTTTTTTTTTTAATTATATTTTTATTTTGGTTTGCACAAACAATAAAGCACAATACACAAACATCACAATGTCACAGAAAGTAAAAAATTAATCTACACTGGGAGTGGTGCCCCCAAAGGACAAAAGCAGATCAAAGAAAAAACAGTGCGTCAACAAGACAAGCAAGCAAACAGTACATAACTGCAAAGAATAAATGGGAAAATCTTTTAAATTTGTATCATGGATAAAATTTAGTTTTTTATATATATTTTTGTGCTCATCAATTTGTGGCAACTCCACATCCTTTAAAGTCTGGACATATCAAAGCAAACTACAGGGAGGTCAATATAGGACCTCTTGTGCTTTCTCCATGTTTTTTATGGTTTTTCAGAATATATATATTTATTTATGCATTTATCATTTGTATCAGATAATAATATATGTACTGATATAGTTTTACAGGAAATTTTTCCTTTAAATTTGTGCCTTAATCCAGAAATATTACAATAAAGAAAGTTAGCATTCCTAATACGTTACATTTTTTTTAACATAATTTCAATAGTCTCAAAACCTAGTTCGCCTCTCTTAAACTTGGTTGATGACTGTAAAGCCTTGACTGTAACTTTTAAACATATAGAATTACAACTTTTGAGACATAATCAAAATGATGATATAAATATCAAAATCTAGTCCATTAGTGAATAAAGTGGTGACATCCATAAAGCCATCCCAGTTGGTGTCCTCAGTGAGTATAGGAAAGGACCTCTCCACTAGGGATGATCGAACGGTGTCTGGCTGTTCGAGGTTCGGCCGAATTTAGAACTTTTTGCCCAAAAAGTTCGGAATTCGGCAACCAGAACCGACCAAAATGCAATGGGACAGGAAATGGGCTTTAAAAGCCCATGATTGGACCAGAACCATTAGCAAAAGCCAATTGAGGGGGCAGGAGAATGCTAGGAATGTGATTGGAGTGACTAGGGGGTCCATAGGCCAATCATTAGTGAATACGCCCCCCAGTATATAAGATAGCCCCCCCCAAATTCCTAGCATTATTATACAGGGACATCAAAGAGAGTGGAAGCAGTTCTGTGACTTCAGCTACAAAGTGTCATTTAGCATTTATTAGTGTGAGGAAAGGGATATCTAGTGTAGTTAGGGTGCTCTTTTACACTTTAGTTAGATGCAAAAATTTAGTTTCTGTAGGGAAAGTGTTAAGTGCCAGGGTGACCGTAGTGTAGTGTAGGGTGAACTGACACTGACTGCTATGGCAGGGTGACCAAACCCTTCCATATCAGGGTGACCGCTATAGAGAAAAGCTAGTTTCTCTGAAGTCACTTTCGCTGCAGTAATATGGCTTAGCCCCTGTCAGCTTGCTTTTTGGCTGCAGGCGTCTATAGGGATTTTTTTGAGCACATGTTTGGAGTTAGGCATGACATCTGAACATGTGTATAGGGGGTATATATACACACCCATGTATGTATATATACACCTGCACATATATAGGTGTGAAAGGAGCAGAAAACACTACTTGCGCTAATGAAATAATTAACACCAATATAGTTACGCTCCTATCACACCTATATATGTCTAAGTGTAATATACATATAAGTATGTGTGTATATATACCACTATACACAAGTTCAGATGTTTTGCCTGCCTCCAAAGAACCCAAAAAAATGCCCAAAAAACCGCTAGCGCCAAAAAAAAAAAACACCCAGGTGTGTTGTTGCAGGCATTTTTTGGGGGTTTTTGGAGGCAGGCAAAACGTCTGAACTTGTGTATATGTATTTTACACTTACACATATATAGATGTTAAAGGAGCGGAGCCATATTAGTGTAAATGATTTCATTTGCGCAAGCATATATTTCTGCTACTATCACACCTATATATGTCTAGGTGTATATATACATATAAGTATGTGTGTATATATACCCGTATACAGAAGTTCAGATGTTTTGCATGCCTCCAAAGAACCCAAAAAAATGCCAAAAATAAAAACGACCAGGTGTGTTGTTGCAGGCATTTTTTGGGGGTTTTTGGAGGCAGGCAAAACATCTGAACTTGTGTATATGGGTATATATACACACATACTTATATGTATATATACACCTAGACATACAGTGGGTACAGAAAGTATTCAGACCCCCTTAAATTTTTCACTCTTTGTTATATTGCAGCCATTTGCTAAAATCATTTAAGTTCATTCTTCTTCCTCATGAATGTACACATAGCACCCAATACTGACAGAAAAACACAGAATTGTTGACATTGTTGCAGATTTATTAAAAAAGATAAACTGAAATATCACATGGTCCTAAGTATTCAGACCCTTTGCTCAGTATTTAGTAGAAAACCCCTTTTGATCTAATACAGCCAGGAGTCTTTTTGGGAAAGATGCAACAAGTCTTTCACACCTGGATTTGGGGATCCTCTGCCATTCCTCCTTGCAGATCCTCTCCAGTTCTGTCAGGTTGGATGGTAAACGTTGGTGGACAGCCATTTTTAGGTCTCTCCAGAGACCTCTACGCCTCTCGCCGAGAGAGGCGTAGGGAGAGGGGGAGGGCGTCCATCGCGCATCGCAGCTCCCGGGGAGAACGACAGGCAACCAGTCAGCCACCAGGGGCAGCACACATCATATTACGAGCAATAAAAGTACCGACGAAAAAATTAGTATGTTATGTGTGCATAATGTCAGCGTACAAGGAAGTAGTATGCCAACCATCTGATAGGTCTAAAGGGAATGATTATTGATTGCAAATTATCTGTATAATATAGCATATAAACATATATAAAATAAATATAAAACCCCCTAAAATAAAAGGGGGCATGTATTACACATTGTGTTTGAACTAAAACATATGATATACTAACATGCATACAGTAATAATAGCCATCTATCCATCAAGATCGTGTCTCTCCGTCCCTAAAGAGGGAAGGGGGAAGTTGTGGGACTTTAAATGAGGCGCATGGTGGGAATTGCCAAGCGTCTCCATCCCTAATCAATATTTAAGTAAGGGAGGGGAGGTTGTGGGACTTTAAATGAGTCGCGTGGTGGGAATAGCCATGCGTCTCCATCCCTGTTCAGTACCATCAAGAAGGAAGGTCGGGACTGAGAGACATAGACAATCTATCAGAGTAACAAATGCATTTATTGATGTCAGCAATTGTACACATAGTCATAAGTCAATAAGATAAAAACTCAAAAGTATTGCATAAAATGATAGGGATTGCTCAGATCCAGTGTTAGTAAAAATTCATTTGCAGATGTTAGAGTGGTTAGATGAAATCACCACGGATAAAACCATGTTGCAACGATGTAAAATTAATATATTGTGATCGAAACTTCAAAACTCCGACGCGTTTCGTGGACTTATAATGCCACTTCTTCAGGAAGATTGTTGGTTTCATATCTAAAAATATATATATATATATAAATATGTATGAGGCAGCAATAGCTATATGTTAGATAAAACTGAGCAAAAGAGAGAAAAAAAAAAAAAAAAAGGGGAAAGGTGACTCTCCCAGTTTGTCAAAAACTTACGTTGCGATTGATAAGCCTGCTCACACAAGAGGTAGAGACATGGGTCCAGAGGTCTCCCACGGGAACTGAGGGAACATAAGGCAGCGGGCAAAGGCAAGGGCACCGCACATCGGGAGATATGGGCTGAGCTAAATAAAGTAAAATGGTGCATGTGAGCAGCAAAGAAAAAATGTATATAGTGATAAGAAATAATGATGTTGCACAGTATACAAACTCGTGCAGTTGTATAAAATATATTATGTGATATATACATAGTGCTGCTTATCAAGTTAGGAAATATACTAATAGAACAGTGGTACCCCAAGGGAATAGTAATAAAGAGTGAAGTATGAGCCAAAGTGAAAAGTAAGTAACAGAATAGAAAAGGGAGCACCAATCGTGAGGACACACAAGGGGTGAGTTGGAAAGTGTAAACCATTAGAGGAGGTAAGGAAGTGAGAACTAGGGAGGGAGAGGGAAACCAAATCCAATAAGAATCTGAAAAAGAGTGAGGGACTAAAAAGTGAAGGATTAGAATAAGTACCAAAGATCACAGCCCAGGCTTCCAATGGGTGGGTCACAAGGCATCGCCTCAACATGGTGTCCCCAGCGTCACGCCAGTGCATACAATGGATCAACAAGAGGGTCCGGACGCCAGGCGAACCGGCCCGCAGGTGATCCGAATGCCCTGAGAGTGGATATATATCGCCGGCGCTTGGCGCCAAAAATGACGTGCTGCGTCGGCGTAATGCGTGGCGCCGATGCGCGGCGGTAACTCCCACCCGATCCCCCACGCCGAGAGAGGCGTAGGGAGAGGGGGAGGGCGTCCATCGCGCATCGCAGCTCCCGGGGAGAACGACAGGCAACCAGTCAGCCACCAGGGGCAGCACACATCATATTACGAGCAATAAAAGTACCGACGAAAAAATTAGTATGTTATGTGTGCATAATGTCAGCGTACAAGGAAGTAGTATGCCAACCATCTGATAGGTCTAAAGGGAATGATTATTGATTGCAAATTATCTGTATAATATAGCATATAAACATATATAAAATAAATATAAAACCCCCTAAAATAAAAGGGGGCATGTATTACACATTGTGTTTGAACTAAAACATATGATATACTAACATGCATACAGTAATAATAGCCATCTATCCATCAAGATCGTGTCTCTCCGTCCCTAAAGAGGGAAGGGGGAAGTTGTGGGACTTTAAATGAGGCGCATGGTGGGAATTGCCAAGCGTCTCCATCCCTAATCAATATTTAAGTAAGGGAGGGGAGGTTGTGGGACTTTAAATGAGTCGCGTGGTGGGAATAGCCATGCGTCTCCATCCCTGTTCAGTACCATCAAGAAGGAAGGTCGGGACTGAGAGACATAGACAATCTATCAGAGTAACAAATGCATTTATTGATGTCAGCAATTGTACACATAGTCATAAGTCAATAAGATAAAAACTCAAAAGTATTGCATAAAATGATAGGGATTGCTCAGATCCAGTGTTAGTAAAAATTCATTTGCAGATGTTAGAGTGGTTAGATGAAATCACCACGGATAAAACCATGTTGCAACGATGTAAAATTAATATATTGTGATCGAAACTTCAAAACTCCGACGCGTTTCGTGGACTTATAATGCCACTTCTTCAGGAAGATTGTTGGTTTCATATCTAAAAATATATATATATATATAAATATGTATGAGGCAGCAATAGCTATATGTTAGATAAAACTGAGCAAAAGAGAGAAAAAAAAAAGGGGAAAGGTGACTCTCCCAGTTTGTCAAAAACTTACGTTGCGATTGATAAGCCTGCTCACACAAGAGGTAGAGACATGGGGCCAGAGGTCTCCCACGGGAACTGAGGGAACATAAGGCAGCGGGCAAAGGCAAGGGCACCGCACATCGGGAGATATGGGCTGAGCTAAATAAAGTAAAATGGTGCATGTGAGCAGCAAAGAAAAAATGTATATAGTGATAAGAAATAATGATGTTGCACAGTATACAAACTCGTGCAGTTGTATAAAATATATTATGTGATATATACATAGTGCTGCTTATCAAGTTAGGAAATATACTAATAGAACAGTGGTACCCCAAGGGAATAGTAATAAAGAGTGAAGTATGAGCCAAAGTGAAAAGTAAGTAACAGAATAGAAAAGGGAGCACCAATCGTGAGGACACACAAGGGGTGAGTTGGAAAGTGTAAACCATTAGAGGAGGTAAGGAAGTGAGAACTAGGGAGGGAGAGGGAAACCAAATCCAATAAGAATCTGAAAAAGAGTGAGGGACTAAAAAGTGAAGGATTAGAATAAGTACCAAAGATCACAGCCCAGGCTTCCAATGGGTGGGTCACAAGGCATCGCCTCAACATGGTGTCCCCAGCGTCACGCCAGTGCATACAATGGATCAACAAGAGGGTCCGGACGCCAGGCGAACCGGCCCGCAGGTGATCCGAATGCCCTGAGAGTGGATATATATCGCCGGCGCTTGGCGCCAAAAATGACGTGCTGCGTCGGCGTAATGCGTGGCGCCGATGCGCGGCGGTAACTCCCACCCGATCCCCCACGCCGAGAGAGGCGTAGGGAGAGGGGGAGGGCGTCCATCGCGCATCGCAGCTCCCGGGGAGAACGACAGGCAACCAGTCAGCCACCAGGGGCAGCACACATCATATTACGAGCAATAAAAGTACAGACGAAAAAATTAGTATGTTATGTGTGCATAATGTCAGCGTACAAGGAAGTAGTATGCCAACCATCTGATAGGTCTAAAGGGAATGATTATTGATTGCAAATTATCTGTATAATATAGCATATAAACATATATAAAATAAATATAAAACCCCCTAAAATAAAAGGGGGCATGTATTACACATTGTGTTTGAACTAAAACATATGATATACTAACATGCATACAGTAATAATAGCCATCTATCCATCAAGATCGTGTCTCTCCGTCCCTAAAGAGGGAAGGGGGAAGTTGTGGGACTTTAAATGAGGCGCATGGTGGGAATTGCCAAGCGTCTCCATCCCTAATCAATATTTAAGTAAGGGAGGGGAGGTTGTGGGACTTTAAATGAGTCGCGTGGTGGGAATAGCCATGCGTCTCCATCCCTGTTCAGTACCATCAAGAAGGAAGGTCGGGACTGAGAGACATAGACAATCTATCAGAGTAACAAATGCATTTATTGATGTCAGCAATTGTACACATAGTCATAAGTCAATAAGATAAAAACTCAAAAGTATTGCATAAAATGATAGGGATTGCTCAGATCCAGTGTTAGTAAAAATTCATTTGCAGATGTTAGAGTGGTTAGATGAAATCACCACGGATAAAACCATGTTGCAACGATGTAAAATTAATATATTGTGATCGAAACTTCAAAACTCCGACGCGTTTCGTGGACTTATAATGCCACTTCTTCAGGAAGATTGTTGGTTTCATATCTAAAAATATATATATATATATAAATATGTATGAGGCAGCAATAGCTATATGTTAGATAAAACTGAGCAAAAGAGAGAAAAAAAAAAAAAAAAGGGGAAAGGTGACTCTCCCAGTTTGTCAAAAACTTACGTTGCGATTGATAAGCCTGCTCACACAAGAGGTAGAGACATGGGGCCAGAGGTCTCCCACGGGAACTGAGGGAACATAAGGCAGCGGGCAAAGGCAAGGGCACCGCACATCGGGAGATATGGGCTGAGCTAAATAAAGTAAAATGGTGCATGTGAGCAGCAAAGAAAAAATGTATATAGTGATAAGAAATAATGATGTTGCACAGTATACAAACTCGTGCAGTTGTATAAAATATATTATGTGATATATACATAGTGCTGCTTATCAAGTTAGGAAATATACTAATAGAACAGTGGTACCCCAAGGGAATAGTAATAAAGAGTGAAGTATGAGCCAAAGTGAAAAGTAAGTAACAGAATAGAAAAGGGAGCACCAATCGTGAGGACACACAAGGGGTGAGTTGGAAAGTGTAAACCATTAGAGGAGGTAAGGAAGTGAGAACTAGGGAGGGAGAGGGAAACCAAATCCAATAAGAATCTGAAAAAGAGTGAGGGACTAAAAAGTGAAGGATTAGAATAAGTACCAAAGATCACAGCCCAGGCTTCCAATGGGTGGGTCACAAGGCATCGCCTCAACATGGTGTCCCCAGCGTCACGCCAGTGCATACAATGGATCAACAAGAGGGTCCGGACGCCAGGCGAACCGGCCCGCAGGTGATCCGAATGCCCTGAGAGTGGATATATATCGCCGGCGCTTGGCGCCAAAAATGACGTGCTGCGTCGGCGTAATGCGTGGCGCCGATGCGCGGCGGTAACTCCCACCCGATCCCCCACGCCGAGAGAGGCGTAGGGAGAGGGGGAGGGCGTCCATCGCGCATCGCAGCTCCCGGGGAGAACGACAGGCAACCAGTCAGCCACCAGGGGCAGCACACATCATATTACGAGCAATAAAAGTACAGACGAAAAAATTAGTATGTTATGTGTGCATAATGTCAGCGTACAAGGAAGTAGTATGCCAACCATCTGATAGGTCTAAAGGGAATGATTATTGATTGCAAATTATCTGTATAATATAGCATATAAACATATATAAAATAAATATAAAACCCCCTAAAATAAAAGGGGGCATGTATTACACATTGTGTTTGAACTAAAACATATGATATACTAACATGCATACAGTAATAATAGCCATCTATCCATCAAGATCGTGTCTCTCCGTCCCTAAAGAGGGAAGGGGGAAGTTGTGGGACTTTAAATGAGGCGCATGGTGGGAATTGCCAAGCGTCTCCATCCCTAATCAATATTTAAGTAAGGGAGGGGAGGTTGTGGGACTTTAAATGAGTCGCGTGGTGGGAATAGCCATGCGTCTCCATCCCTGTTCAGTACCATCAAGAAGGAAGGTCGGGACTGAGAGACATAGACAATCTATCAGAGTAACAAATGCATTTATTGATGTCAGCAATTGTACACATAGTCATAAGTCAATAAGATAAAAACTCAAAAGTATTGCATAAAATGATAGGGATTGCTCAGATCCAGTGTTAGTAAAAATTCATTTGCAGATGTTAGAGTGGTTAGATGAAATCACCACGGATAAAACCATGTTGCAACGATGTAAAATTAATATATTGTGATCGAAACTTCAAAACTCCGACGCGTTTCGTGGACTTATAATGCCACTTCTTCAGGAAGATTGTTGGTTTCATATCTAAAAATATATATATATATATAAATATGTATGAGGCAGCAATAGCTATATGTTAGATAAAACTGAGCAAAAGAGAGAAAAAAAAAAAAAAAGGGGAAAGGTGACTCTCCCAGTTTGTCAAAAACTTACGTTGCGATTGATAAGCCTGCTCACACAAGAGGTAGAGACATGGGGCCAGAGGTCTCCCACGGGAACTGAGGGAACATAAGGCAGCGGGCAAAGGCAAGGGCACCGCACATCGGGAGATATGGGCTGAGCTAAATAAAGTAAAATGGTGCATGTGAGCAGCAAAGAAAAAATGTATATAGTGATAAGAAATAATGATGTTGCACAGTATACAAACTCGTGCAGTTGTATAAAATATATTATGTGATATATACATAGTGCTGCTTATCAAGTTAGGAAATATACTAATAGAACAGTGGTACCCCAAGGGAATAGTAATAAAGAGTGAAGTATGAGCCAAAGTGAAAAGTAAGTAACAGAATAGAAAAGGGAGCACCAATCGTGAGGACACACAAGGGGTGAGTTGGAAAGTGTAAACCATTAGAGGAGGTAAGGAAGTGAGAACTAGGGAGGGAGAGGGAAACCAAATCCAATAAGAATCTGAAAAAGAGTGAGGGACTAAAAAGTGAAGGATTAGAATAAGTACCAAAGATCACAGCCCAGGCTTCCAATGGGTGGGTCACAAGGCATCGCCTCAACATGGTGTCCCCAGCGTCACGCCAGTGCATACAATGGATCAACAAGAGGGTCCGGACGCCAGGCGAACCGGCCCGCAGGTGATCCGAATGCCCTGAGAGTGGATATATATCGCCGGCGCTTGGCGCCAAAAATGACGTGCTGCGTCGGCGTAATGC
This sequence comes from Pelophylax lessonae, assembly GCF_965119305.1. Taxonomy (NCBI): domain Eukaryota; kingdom Metazoa; phylum Chordata; class Amphibia; order Anura; family Ranidae; genus Pelophylax; species Pelophylax lessonae. The sequence continues at coordinate 326,650,351 of NC_138770.1, read as the reverse complement.
GTGGCGCCGATGCGCGGCGGTAACTCCCACCCGATCCCCCACGCCGAGAGAGGCGTAGGGAGAGGGGGAGGGCGTCCATCGCGCATCGCAGCTCCCGGGGAGAACGACAGGCAACCAGTCAGCCACCAGGGGCAGCACACATCATATTACGAGCAATAAAAGTACCGACGAAAAAATTAGTATGTTATGTGTGCATAATGTCAGCGTACAAGGAAGTAGTATGCCAACCATCTGATAGGTCTAAAGGGAATGATTATTGATTGCAAATTATCTGTATAATATAGCATATAAACATATATAAAATAAATATAAAACCCCCTAAAATAAAAGGGGGCATGTATTACACATTGTGTTTGAACTAAAACATATGATATACTAACATGCATACAGTAATAATAGCCATCTATCCATCAAGATCGTGTCTCTCCGTCCCTAAAGAGGGAAGGGGGAAGTTGTGGGACTTTAAATGAGGCGCATGGTGGGAATTGCCAAGCGTCTCCATCCCTAATCAATATTTAAGTAAGGGAGGGGAGGTTGTGGGACTTTAAATGAGTCGCGTGGTGGGAATAGCCATGCGTCTCCATCCCTGTTCAGTACCATCAAGAAGGAAGGTCGGGACTGAGAGACATAGACAATCTATCAGAGTAACAAATGCATTTATTGATGTCAGCAATTGTACACATAGTCATAAGTCAATAAGATAAAAACTCAAAAGTATTGCATAAAATGATAGGGATTGCTCAGATCCAGTGTTAGTAAAAATTCATTTGCAGATGTTAGAGTGGTTAGATGAAATCACCACGGATAAAACCATGTTGCAACGATGTAAAATTAATATATTGTGATCGAAACTTCAAAACTCCGACGCGTTTCGTGGACTTATAATGCCACTTCTTCAGGAAGATTGTTGGTTTCATATCTAAAAATATATATATATATATAAATATGTATGAGGCAGCAATAGCTATATGTTAGATAAAACTGAGCAAAAGAGAGAAAAAAAAAAGGGGAAAGGTGACTCTCCCAGTTTGTCAAAAACTTACGTTGCGATTGATAAGCCTGCTCACACAAGAGGTAGAGACATGGGGCCAGAGGTCTCCCACGGGAACTGAGGGAACATAAGGCAGCGGGCAAAGGCAAGGGCACCGCACATTGGGAGATATGGGCTGAGCTAAATAAAGTAAAATGGTGCATGTGAGCAGCAAAGAAAAAATGTATATAGTGATAAGAAATAATGATGTTGCACAGTATACAAACTCGTGCAGTTGTATAAAATATATTATGTGATATATACATAGTGCTGCTTATCAAGTTAGGAAATATACTAATAGAACAGTGGTACCCCAAGGGAATAGTAATAAAGAGTGAAGTATGAGCCAAAGTGAAAAGTAAGTAACAGAATAGAAAAGGGAGCACCAATCGTGAGGACACACAAGGGGTGAGTTGGAAAGTGTAAACCATTAGAGGAGGTAAGGAAGTGAGAACTAGGGAGGGAGAGGGAAACCAAATCCAATAAGAATCTGAAAAAGAGTGAGGGACTAAAAAGTGAAGGATTAGAATAAGTACCAAAGATCACAGCCCAGGCTTCCAATGGGTGGGTCACAAGGCATCGCCTCAACATGGTGTCCCCAGCGTCACGCCAGTGCATACAATGGATCAACAAGAGGGTCCGGACGCCAGGCGAACCGGCCCGCAGGTGATCCGAATGCCCTGAGAGTGGATATATATCGCCGGCGCTTGGCGCCAAAAATGACGTGCTGCGTCGGCGTAATGCGTGGCGCCGATGCGCGGCGGTAACTCCCACCCGATCCCCCACGCCGAGAGAGGCGTAGGGAGAGGGGGAGGGCGTCCATCGCGCATCGCAGCTCCCGGGGAGAACGACAGGCAACCAGTCAGCCACCAGGGGCAGCACACATCATATTACGAGCAATAAAAGTACCGACGAAAAAATTAGTATGTTATGTGTGCATAATGTCAGCGTACAAGGAAGTAGTTTGCCAACCATCTGATAGGTCTAAAGGGAATGATTATTGATTGCAAATTATCTGTATAATATAGCATATAAACATATATAAAATAAATATAAAACCCCCTAAAATAAAAGGGGGCATGTATTACACATTGTGTTTGAACTAAAACATATGATATACTAACATGCATACAGTAATAATAGCCATCTATCCATCAAGATCGTGTCTCTCCGTCCCTAAAGAGGGAAGGGGGAAGTTGTGGGACTTTAAATGAGGCGCATGGTGGGAATTGCCAAGCGTCTCCATCCCTAATCAATATTTAAGTAAGGGAGGGGAGGTTGTGGGACTTTAAATGAGTCGCGTGGTGGGAATAGCCATGCGTCTCCATCCCTGTTCAGTACCATCAAGAAGGAAGGTCGGGACTGAGAGACATAGACAATCTATCAGAGTAACAAATGCATTTATTGATGTCAGCAATTGTACACATAGTCATAAGTCAATAAGATAAAAACTCAAAAGTATTGCATAAAATGATAGGGATTGCTCAGATCCAGTGTTAGTAAAAATTCATTTGCAGATGTTAGAGTGGTTAGATGAAATCACCACGGATAAAACCATGTTGCAACGATGTAAAATTAATATATTGTGATCGAAACTTCAAAACTCCGACGCGTTTCGTGGACTTATAATGCCACTTCTTCAGGAAGATTGTTGGTTTCATATCTAAAAAAATATATATATATATAAATATGTATGAGGCAGCAATAGCTATATGTTAGATAAAACTGAGCAAAAGAGAGAAAAAAAAAAAAAAAGGGGAAAGGTGACTCTCCCAGTTTGTCAAAAACTTACGTTGCGATTGATAAGCCTGCTCACACAAGAGGTAGAGACATGGGGCCAGAGGTCTCCCACGGGAACTGAGGGAACATAAGGCAGCGGGCAAAGGCAAGGGCACCGCACATCGGGAGATATGGGCTGAGCTAAATAAAGTAAAATGGTGCATGTGAGCAGCAAAGAAAAAATGTATATAGTGATAAGAAATAATGATGTTGCACAGTATACAAACTCGTGCAGTTGTATAAAATATATTATGTGATATATACATAGTGCTGCTTATCAAGTTAGGAAATATACTAATAGAACAGTGGTACCCCAAGGGAATAGTAATAAAGAGTGAAGTATGAGCCAAAGTGAAAAGTAAGTAACAGAATAGAAAAGGGAGCACCAATCGTGAGGACACACAAGGGGTGAGTTGGAAAGTGTAAACCATTAGAGGAGGTAAGGAAGTGAGAACTAGGGAGGGAGAGGGAAACCAAATCCAATAAGAATCTGAAAAAGAGTGAGGGACTAAAAAGTGAAGGATTAGAATAAGTACCAAAGATCACAGCCCAGGCTTCCAATGGGTGGGTCACAAGGCATCGCCTCAACATGGTGTCCCCAGCGTCACGCCAGTGCATACAATGGATCAACAAGAGGGTCCGGACGCCAGGCGAACCGGCCCGCAGGTGATCCGAATGCCCTGAGAGTGGATATATATCGCCGGCGCTTGGCGCCAAAAATGACGTGCTGCGTCGGCGTAATGCGTGGCGCCGATGCGCGGCGGTAACTCCCACCCGATCCCCCACGCCGAGAGAGGCGTAGGGAGAGGGGGAGGGCGTCCATCGCGCATCGCAGCTCCCGGGGAGAACGACAGGCAACCAGTCAGCCACCAGGGGCAGCACACATCATATTACGAGCAATAAAAGTACCGACGAAAAAATTAGTATGTTATGTGTGCATAATGTCAGCGTACAAGGAAGTAGTATGCCAACCATCTGATAGGTCTAAAGGGAATGATTATTGATTGCAAATTATCTGTATAATATAGCATATAAACATATATAAAATAAATATAAAACCCCCTAAAATAAAAGGGGGCATGTATTACACATTGTGTTTGAACTAAAACATATGATATACTAACATGCATACAGTAATAATAGCCATCTATCCATCAAGATCGTGTCTCTCCGTCCCTAAAGAGGGAAGGGGGAAGTTGTGGGACTTTAAATGAGGCGCATGGTGGGAATTGCCAAGCGTCTCCATCCCTAATCAATATTTAAGTAAGGGAGGGGAGGTTGTGGGACTTTAAATGAGTCGCGTGGTGGGAATAGCCATGCGTCTCCATCCCTGTTCAGTACCATCAAGAAGGAAGGTCGGGACTGAGAGACATAGACAATCTATCAGAGTAACAAATGCATTTATTGATGTCAGCAATTGTACACATAGTCATAAGTCAATAAGATAAAAACTCAAAAGTATTGCATAAAATGATAGGGATTGCTCAGATCCAGTGTTAGTAAAAATTCATTTGCAGATGTTAGAGTGGTTAGATGAAATCACCACGGATAAAACCATGTTGCAACGATGTAAAATTAATATATTGTGATCGAAACTTCAAAACTCCGACGCGTTTCGTGGACTTATAATGCCACTTCTTCAGGAAGATTGTTGGTTTCATATCTAAAAATATATATATATATATAAATATGTATGAGGCAGCAATAGCTATATGTTAGATAAAACTGAGCAAAAGAGAGAAAAAAAAAAAAAAAGGGGAAAGGTGACTCTCCCAGTTTGTCAAAAACTTACGTTGCGATTGATAAGCCTGCTCACACAAGAGGTAGAGACATGGGGCCAGAGGTCTCCCACGGGAACTGGGAGAAGCCTGGGCGAGAACTTGGAAGCCTGGGCTGTGATCTTTGGTACTTATTCTAATCCTTCACTTTTTAGTCCCTCACTCTTTTTCAGATTCTTATTGGATTTGGTTTCCCTCTCCCTCCCTAGTTCTCACTTCCTTACCTCCTCTAATGGTTTACAGTTTCCAACTCACCCCTTGTGTGTCCTCACGATTGGTGCTCCCTTTTCTATTCTGTTACTTACTTTTCACTTTGGCTCATACTTCACTCTTTATTACTATTCCCTTGGGGTACCACTGTTCTATTAGTATATTTCCTAACTTGATAAGCAGCACTATGTATATATCACATAATATATTTTATACAACTGCACGAGTTTGTATACTGTGCAACATCATTATTTCTTATCACTATATACATTTTTTCTTTGCTGCTCACATGCACCATTTTACTTTATTTAGCTCAGCCCATATCTCCCGATGTGCGGTGCCCTTGCCTTTGCCCGCTGCCTTATGTTCCCTCAGTTCCCGTGGGAGACCTCTGGCCCCATGTCTCTACCTCTTGTGTGAGCAGGCTTATCAATCGCAACGTAAGTTTTTGACAAACTGGGAGAGTCACCTTTCCCCTTTTTTTTTTTTTTTCTCTCTTTTGCTCAGTTTTATCTAACATATAGCTATTGCTGCCTCATACATATTTATATATATATATATTTTTAGATATGAAACCAACAATCTTCCTGAAGAAGTGGCATTATAAGTCCACGAAACGCGTCGGAGTTTTGAAGTTTCGATCACAATATATTAATTTTACATCGTTGCAACATGGTTTTATCCGTGGTGATTTCATCTAACCACTCTAACATCTGCAAATGAATTTTTACTAACACTGGATCTGAGCAATCCCTATCATTTTATGCAATACTTTTGAGTTTTTATCTTATTGACTTATGACTATGTGTACAATTGCTGACATCAATAAATGCATTTGTTACTCTGATAGATTGTCTATGTCTCTCAGTCCCGACCTTCCTTCTTGATGACCTAATACAAACAATCTTTTTTTATGGTTCTGGACATGCTACAGAGCTGAAACTTCACAGGTACACTTTTTAGACCCCCCCAGATACTAAATCTAAAGAATTTTTTTTTTCAATAATTGGCTCTCTATCAAAAATGACAATTTTTAAGAACTTTTTTGTGTGATTAATAGTCCCTGGGGTATGACCCAGAACCCTAGGCACTTTTTAAGGGGCATTTATTGGGTTTTAGGGCTTCAAAATGGTGTTTTTTGATTACCGAAGTTCGGGTCCCATTGATTTCAATGGGGTTCTGAAATCCGGGCCGAACTTTCGGGAAGTTTGGATGTTCTGGCCGAACCGAACATTTGAAAAGTTCGATCATCCCTACTCTCCACCCGCATGAAGCCACACAGTACACCCACCAGATCTGGTTGACCCCTATTACAGAGAGTCAGATAGCACATAGAAGGAATCCAGAAACACACAAATGGAAATCCAAATGAGGCTGTCATCCATTGAGATGCCACTAATATTTACTACTCCAGAGTTGCTATAGAAAAGCAAATGAGGAAAAGGAGAGATGCTCTCATTGTGTAGTATTAAAATTAATTTATTAGAAACAAGTAATATTGCACTTACATTATAGAAGATCAAAGTCAGCATGTAAATAAATAGGAACGCTGGTTTGCACACCTGTGTTCCAGCCGAATGGAAGTGATGTATTTTGAACACATCCAACGTCGTTTCGTCAGACAGATCCTTTCCTATACTCACTGAGGACACCGACTCACATCTGGGATTGCTTTATGGATGTCACAACTTTATTCACTAATGGACTTTGATTGTGATATTTATTTCATTTGATTTTTACCGTTTTTTTGCATATTTTTTTATGGCAAATCACGTTGGTGATTATTTATTGGAGCGCGGTTACTTTTCCCATATTTTATTATTATGTGTTTTTATACTCTATTACGTGCAGTTCCCTTAGAAATTGATTTAACCTTTATTATTTTCCTTTGTGCGAGTTTGGGACACAAACATTTGTCTTTCTAATTTTTATATAATCAAAATAATGTAAATTTATACATGGACTGCTTTTTTACTTTCTTGACCTGGACAAAATTTAATTATACAGACTGATCATTTAGGGTCAATGCACACTGGGCTTAAAAAATGCTGCTTCTACAGGAGTTTTCGTTTTTTTTTTCTCTACCCTGTAGAAACAGCTCCACGTAATCCCATGTGTCTAGGCGTTTAGAGGCAAATTTCAACAGGAGAGTTTAGAGGCAGAAAAAAAACATCACTAGTGCATTTTTGAGAGGAGTTTCTGGCAAAAAAGAAAAGCGCTAAATGCTCATAAACGCGTCTAAATGTGGCGTTTAGGTGCGTTCGGAATTTTTAAGTGTATATTGATTATAGTGAAAAATTTGTAAAAGGAAATGTTTTGGGGAAAAGAAATTAAAAAGTAAATGCCCATAAATTCTCCTAAATTCTTGTACAATACAAGCTACTATGAGCATTTTTTTATGTCGCTTTTTCTGCTAGGGTATCTCACTTTTTTTTTTCGGGTTCTTCTCTTTCGTTCATAATCCCAATAAATGTCATTAGTCTTGTTAGTGCTGTACCAATATAAAATCAGCACTGATTGGTAAGATTTTAAAAGACAGACTGTGCTGTCCCACACAAGCAGCACAGCAAAAATCTTTGAAGGAATGTGTTGCATCCCATACGTTTAAAAATGCCCAGCAGGGTCCCAATAAGGACTAGTGCAATATAACTGCACTTATGTTTTAACCACTGCTATATATAGTTTTAATAACTGATTATAAAGGACAAGCCTTCTATCCTTAAGAAACTGCTCTGCACAGCTGGCCAGGATGGGGTTAAAAATTATAATAGTAGTTTAACTCAACTTAAAGTGCTACTAAACCCACAACAGTAAAATCAGTCTGTATATGCAGTAAAGCATGCTTATTATATTCACTGTGAAACCTACGGAGGTTTGATTTTGTATGCACAGATCTTTCTCTTCTTCCATCGACGTGTCTCAATAAGACAGAGCTTTTGGAGTCAGACTGCACATGCTCAGTTTGGTGTGTATTGCTAGAGAGTTTTTTTTTTCTAGGGAGAGTTCATGTAATCAGCACAGGGCCAATCAGCACAGTCAAGGCAGAGAGTCAGGGATCCTGGATCCTTATAGGACACCTCAGTGCAGTATGAAAACTCCTCCTGAAAGCTTTACTAGGTACTGATAGAAGTCACAAGACTACTATATACTGCTGATGAGAAAAGGTATTTAGCAAGTCTATATTTACTAAAATAATTGTGTTTCCATGTCCTGTGTACTGTGGGAAACTAGATATAGTGAATACAGGGTCCTGGGTTTAGAAACACTTTAAGGTAAAAAATAAGTTGTAAGTAAGGTATGCCTTGTTACATTCTTTACTTTCTGTTGCCTAACTTCAGTTTTTAAAATATTTATCATTTAATTCGAAAAAGTAATAATAGGAATGCTCTAAGTTTTCCCAGGCCATATGCACTCTCCAGAGTAATTACTTGTGATGAGTGCTTCAGGGTACAATATTCCCAAAGAGACTCTCTGGATACAGAGGAAATTACCAAGATGCTTCTCCCTCTTTATGTTGGCATCCCTGGAGGAGTTGGAAAATATTAAATTGTAATCAACTGCAAAATGAAATTTTGAATCTGGAATCATTTAATTATGAGAGTCGTTAACAAGCTACAAAAATTACATGTATTTTTAGCATAGCTTAATCAACTAAAAGATGAGCTGTACAGATATTGTTCTTTAAGAGAGCTTAAACTCTTTCGATATTAACCTGAATTAAGTTAGTGCTATCTGTAAAAACATAATCAAGTAAATGGAAGCATAACGATGGGACGTGTTTATATTAGGTTAGAAAGCACCATTACAGTGGATATCCACGTAAAGGTTTGGTCTATGAAACATTTTATATGGCCTTTGTCCAGCAGTAATATTATTTACCTGCCTCTCTGCCTCACTGCCAAACATTAGTACCGACCAACATTATAATGTTCTATAGTAGTTTTTTATGTGCTTTGCAACCTGGAGACAAGATACGGGAGACATACTCTGTGCATTAAACTGTACATTGAATATCTAACAAAACATATATTATTCTAGCCTCACACCTATGAAACAACTACAACTATCAGCACCCCTTTTATGGAAACACTGGGTGTTCATTATAGTATGTTTCAACTCCTTTCTTTTAAACTTCCAAAAGGGGTAGATGTACAGTGAAAAGTTAATGTGGTTACTGAGTGCATTTTTATGAACTAAGATGTTGTAGTGGCTTTACTCTCAACTAACTATTCCTCTGCAGTTTGTAGAGTAATGTTTTAAGTTATTTTTCTTGTGCCTTATTACCCTCTTATGCAACAGGTTGTCTTTAATTAAAGTGATTCTGTCAGGATCTAAAAAAAAACAAACTGAAAATTCTCTGCAATAGAAAAGGTTAGACACCCGTGTCCCCATCACACACTGTGATCCCATCCTCTGACCCTTCATCACTACATGAAACAGCAGTGCCATAGGAGTTAAGGGATGAAGCCAAAGCATGCAGTGAAAGACACTGTAAAACCTGACTGAGGCTGCAGCACTGGAATGGAGAGAAAAAGGGAAGACAACAAGCCACTGGGAGGTGAGTATATTACCTCTGCAGGTAACTTTCATGTGTATATCTTAAAATCATTACCAATATACAATACGAGTGCTATATAAACTATATATAAATCATAATACCTTGTGCAAAATTTATGTGCAAATATACAATATCTCAAAAAAAAAAAAAAAGAATACACCTCTCACAATTTTGTAAATATTTTATTATATATTATCATGTGACAACACTGAAGAAATTACAATGTAAAGTAATGAGTGTACAGCTTGTATAACAGTGTAAGTTTGCTGCCCCTTCAAAATAACTCAACACACAGCCATTAATTGATGAAAAACCAGGAAAATGCCGCCTCTCTTTGATATGATAAATGTGTTAGTTAGTGAAATGTAAGGATGGGGCTGCCATCAATTATGGATAACCATAAAATAATATTAGTAACAATGTGAGGTGCTGAATCCACAAATTGCTAAATGCTAAATAGATATAAAATGATATGTGATAAATAATAAATCAAAAATAACAATATTCCATATAGTGCAATAATATCATCCAATTATAAAACGTGTAAAAACTGACGCATAAAATACATCCATCATAAATGTAGAAAGTGCAATGCTTATAATTCCGTGCCAATAAGTCCACCACAATAAATTGCCCTAGAGTGCTGAGCAAATCTTCTTAGAAAAGTGCTTGTGCTTAAAGTAATCCTTCACCCATTACTGCGGGTGTGACAATAGCGTTTTAAAAAAGGTTTATTTATCAATAACAAAGTGTACACTCACATTCGATTGTGCCAACCGGCACATACAAACAGCGGAGACCAGATACATGTGTGGACACCGCTCGGTACCAGCGTGCATTCCACAATGCGTTCCAACAGCGGGCGGAAGTGACGAACCCTGAAGATGCTGCTTCGCGAAATGCATTGAGTTCGTCACTTCCGCATTGTGGAATGCACGCTGGTACCGAGTGGCGTCCACACATTTATCTGCTCTCCGCTGTTTGTTGGCACAATCGAATGTGAGTGTACACTCTATTATTTATAAATAAACTTTTTTTAAACGCTATTGCAATATCCTACATTTTTTTTTTTTTTTTTTAGAAAATGGCAACCAAGTCCTGATTGAGAGGATGGTTGATGGTAAACCATTGTGAGTCCTGGGAAATTATCTGCCACGTATCCAAAGAACCTGATACACAATTAGGAGCAAGCTGGGTCATGGAGGCCCTGGGATTTCGGGTGAGTCACCCCCGCACTAATGGGTGAAGGATTACTTTAAGCACAGGCACTTTTCTAAGAAGATTTGCTCAGCACTCTAGGACACTTTTATTGTGGTGGACTTATTGGCACGGAATTAGGGACTTTGCACTTTCTACATTCATGATGGATGTATTTTATATGTAACTTTTTACACGTTTTATAATTGGATGATATTATTGCACTATATGGAATATTGTTATTTTTGATTGAATATTTATCACATATCACTTTATATTTATTTAGCATTTAGCAATTTGTGGATTCAGTGCCTTACATTGTTACTAACACAGCCATTAATGTCTTAACCGCTGGCAACAAAAGTGAGTACACCACTAAGTGGAAATGTCCAAATTGGGCCCAAAGTGTCAATATTTTGTATGGTCACCATTATTTTCCAGCACTGTCTTAACCCTCTTGGGCATGGAGTTCACCAGAGCTTTATAAGTTGCCATTTAAGTCCTCTTCCACTCTTCCATGGTGACATCACGGAGCTGGTGGATGTTAGAGACCTTGCGCTCCTCCACCTTCCATTTGAGGATGCCCCACAAATGCTCAATAGGGTTTAGGTCTAGAGACATGTGATATGGAGGGTGAATCAGTGCTTATGATTAAAAAACAGCAGCTAGCAAAAAAAGTGTAATGTATACATACACAAAAATATGAATAAAAGTAATATTGCAGCGCTGAAAATATTAAACTAATATTAAACTGTTTGAGATAACAAGCTCAGTTATCTCAAACACCTAAGGTCCTAGCCATCACTTTTTCATTTTAGTGGTGGCTTTACATGAAAGTTTGTTTTTACTGTTATTTGTTTTTAATACCTTATGTACATTTTTTACCAGTGATACACAATATATATTTTCATTAAATTGATTTTATTTCATACTACACCATGAGCCTCTCCCATTTTTTTGCAAATTTAACCCTTGCATGAAGTGCTGAGTTAATTATCGCACTGGAGGTTATCCATGAAGCCGGAGGTTGCTAACTACATTGATGTCCTGGAAATCTTGAGACTGGTCGCACAACACTCGATTGCTGTCCTATAATCTAGACAGCATTTGGCTCTGGTGAGTTTGCATTTCATTCGTTCTTGGTGCTGGAGATTATCATTTTCCTTCTCATCCTTTATTTCTACTTGTTCACTGGATCACACCCACGGAATATTGTCACATCATTTATATGAACTTTTATCATGAGAGACGTCATATAATCTATATTGTTTATCTGAGAACGTTTTTTTATTTGTTTAATATTTTCAGCGCTGCAATAGGTCTAGAGACATGCTCGGCCAGTCCATCACCTTTACCCTCAGCTTCTTAAACAAGGCAGTGGTCGTCTTGAAGGTGTGTTTGGGGTCGTTATCATGTTGTAATATTTGGCTGCAACACAGTCTCCGAAGGGAGGGGATCATGCTCTGCTTCAGTATGTCACAGTACATGGTGGAATTCATGGTTCCCTCAATGAATTGTAGCTCCCCAGTGCCAGCAGAACTCATGCAGCCCCAGACTATGACACTCCCACCACCACGCCTGTCTGTAGGCTAGACACACTTGTCTTTGTTCTCCTCCCCTGGATGCCGCCACACACGCTTGACACCTTCTGAACCAAATAAGTTTATCTTGGTCTTCAGACCACAGCACATGGTTCCAGTAATCCATAGACTTAGTCTCCTTGTCTTTAGCAAACTATATGGGGGCTTTCTTGTGCATCATCTTTAGAAGAGGCTTCCTTCTGGGATGACAGCCATGCAGACCAATTTGATGCAGTGTGCAGCGTATGGTCTGAGCACTGACAGGCTGACCCCCATCCCTTCAACCTCTGCAGCAATGCTGGCAGCACTCATATGTCTATTTCCACATTCACACCTGGGACCTTGTAACTCTAATAAATCGCATGACACCGGGGGGGGGGGGGGTTGGCTAATTGGGCCCAATTTGGACATTTTTGTTGTACTTACTTTTGTTGCCAGTGGTTTAGACATTAATGGCTGTGTGTTGAGTTATTTAAGGGGACAGCACATTTAAACTGTTACGTATATAAGCTGTACACTCACTACTTTACATTGTAGAAAAGTGTCATTTCTTCAGTGTTGTTGCATGAAAAGATATAATAAAATATTTATAAAATTGTGAGGGGTGTACTCACTTTTGTGAGATACTGTAAATTACATTTCAAATTAGTCCACATGTGTACACAAATTTATCAATACACGCCCATAGCAATTTAACGTATATATTCTTCCCACCACTGATTAACCACTGTACTGCAAATTGCTTGCAAATGAACTGTCACACCAGCTAGTAAGATCCCTAGTTAAAAATAGGTCATAAAGGGCAGGATGTAGTATACTGAAAGGCCATCAGGTGTCTCCCTTCTTCTCAGGGGTCCATTCTAAGCTTCTGCCAATCTCCTGGATACCTCCATTACGTCTCAAAATCCACTGTAGAAAATTTAAAAACACCACTTTATTAGACTGAAATTGCAGTTACTTTAATCTACAAAGAGATTGCTGTATCACAAGAGGCAAGCAGTACAAACAAACATGCAGGATACCACTATTCTGGTTTTCTGCCTGCCGTCTGACGTCACTTCCTCAACACGTTTCATAATATAGACTTTGTCAGGAAAATGTACATTACTGGATTTTTTAAAAGCCTGATAATTTTGCTTTAAATATCACCATTGGCTCCATCTGTGAAAGCAGTGATGAATTAATTTTGATGGGATGCCAAGTTTTGATCTTTCTGTATATAACACCATCCTCAGTTTGTACCAGGTAAATACAGAAAGCTAATGATTTACAGGATACAGAAATCTTCTTTACTCCTTCTTATGATAGAAAGTGTCCAAAATACTTTATTTTCCTAAGAAAATGCATTACTTCATGTTGAATTTAATTTATTTTCCTGGATTTTTCAAACATAGTTTTCAAATTGGAATAATGTTTTTTAGTAGTGCGGCCAAACACTAAGAGATCATTCACATAACAAGCTACTCCTTTGAGTCCTGCATATGTTTCATCTACTTTCCTTTGGAATACTTCCTGTGCCTATCCACTGCCAAATGGTGGACGAGTTAAGCATTTCCTTCCTGATGGTATGTTAAATCGTGTAAGCATGGATCTATGCTTGTCTAGCTTTATATGCCAATACCCATCCAGAACACTGAAGCATTTTGCACCAGCCAGCTTTTCATTATATTTTTCAGTGAAGGCATTTTTATACGTTTCTCACTTACTTGTTTATCTTTGGTTCAGGAATTATTTTTCCTGAACCAAAGTATTGGTTCAGTATCCTGAACCAGCAAGTATTTTATTTTTTAAGTGCTACTCTGAGAGCTGCAAGGGTTTTTGGGCTAATTAGTTTATCCATAAGGAATTTGCATTCTTCAGGACAGTGTTCTGGTCCCTACAGTGTTTGTGACTCAAACACCATATGGTAAGTTTGACTGCAGATTTTATTTTCAAAGGAACACTCTGTAATTATGTTACATGCTGGTGTCTTAAGATTGCTGCCTCATGTGTTTCCAATACCATAAACCAAGGTCTTACCAGCAAAGCATGTCATTTGTACAACTTTTAGCATACAAATGACAAACAGGACCCTCTTCTTTATTTACTTTCCTCTGGCTATGAGTTATCCTTACACCACTACTGTGAGCACAAGCCAGTCAGATCACATAAGAGGCTACTGATATCAAATAGCTGTGGATGTTTAAAGTATTTAACAGATATTACCAACCTAGTTTTAGAGGATAATTTTAATTTCAGAGAAAGTTCAGTTATTCTTTTGGCCTACTGTCCACAGGCTAATGGAAATCCTCATCACCTGATACATACCTACCTGAATAAGGCTGAAGCAATTTGCAAATCATCTAGACACAGTTCCTGATAATTTGGTCCCCTTATCTTATTTTTTTGGGAGCCCGCTCACAAAACAGGAACTGCTCAGCATATGTCCCCTTAAAACATGAAAAATATCAACCATGCAGATAGTGTCAGCAGAAGAAAGATTCTACTCAAGGGATCTCAGCTTACTCAATCTAATCTACTTCACTTTGTCCAAAACAAAAAAAATGCTTTAAAAAGTAAGTTCACTATTAAAAATGAAAAGATTAACTAACTATAAATATCCTGGACACCCACCAGACTTCTCTGACCATAGTGGCTGTGATGCTCTGTGCTGCTGATGTAGCAGTCCGTACACCACAATACACAGCCCTAGAGTGAGTATCCATCATAATGTGTGTACTAAAAGTTGTACTACCTAAACCTGCTGCAGGTAACAACCAGATGGTCATTCCCACATTACCTGGCCACACCCACTTTTGCAGTACACAGGCTAGGAAATCTTGCTAATTATACAGAAATTTGGACTCATTTTAAAGTTTTTCCTCAGATTAGAGTGGTAAGCTGAGTTCCTAAATATAATTTTTATGGTTATTCATAAGAACACAGCAAAACAAAAATGCAAAGGCTATGCAGCTAAAATAATTATCTGATCAGATAGGACTGACAGTTGAGGTGGCAATCTGAACATTTTCTTTTTTAATATTTAGAAATGCTATTTTTAAATGTCGGCAGTGCGAATGTATGTGCTGCCGGGTGCCACCCCTGGCACTCTGCTTCCAGTGCTGTATCTTGGCCTAGGCCGACAAGGCCCAGGCCTAGGGCGGCACTTTGCAGGGGGGCAGCAAAAAAAAGCTGCACACTGCAATAAAAAAAACAGCCTCCTCCCGGCTCCCACACGAAAATGGTCCCTGCCGGCTTGCGCTACACTTTTAGTTTAGTGCCAGTATTATGGGGCGAATTGGGCCAGAGGGCAGGGTCCAGGAGGCAAATCAGTCTGGCACCCCCATAAAGCAGTCACACTGCTACCTGCCAGTATGATAGGCTGCACTAATGGGCACTGATAGGCTACACTGGTTGCCACTGATGGGGCTGTACTGATGGCCACTGATGAGGCCACACTGATATGCTGCACTGATGGGCAGTAATGAGGCGGCACTGATGGGCATTGATGAGGCTGCACTGATGGACAGTAATGAGGCGGCACTGATGGGCACTGATGAGGCTGAACTTATGGGAACTGATAAGGCAATGCTGATGGGCACAGATAGAGTGTGGTTGTGGTCTGCGGTGTACAGATGACAGGGCGGGTCATAAACAGGAAGAGGTGTGGCCTTTACAGGAAGGGGTGGGTGATATTTAAATTATGGGGTGCACAAACTTAGTGAGGCCTAGGGAAGCACAAAACCTAAATACACCACTGTCTGCTTCATTTGGCAATTACCAATAAGGCTTCTTTCACACGGCCGCTCCGGTGTTTGGCTCCGCTGCGGGACTTTTTTTTTTTTTATCACGGAGCGGATGACATTTGTGTCATCCGCTCCGTATGTCCGCATATTATCCCATCCGTTTGTGGATGATATGCGGACATAATGTAAGTCTATGGGCATTGCGGATGTCAGCGGATGACACCGCTGACATCCGATTTTCCTTCCTTTCCATTTTCTGAACGGAGGAAAAATAGGGTTCTGTTCCGTTCCAAAAAACGGAACAGAACTGAAAGGAAGAAAATCGGATGTCAGCGGATGGTATTCCGCTGATATCCGCAATCCCATTGACTTACATTATGTCCGTAAATCATCCGCAAAAAAATAGGATGATTTGCAGACATATGGAGCGCCCGTGTGAAAGGGCCCTAAGGCATATGCAAAAATCCTGGCTGTGAATAAGACAGTCCTTCTGTAATGGAAGGAAGGTTGAAATAGCATTCTATTTTAGGTAGATTAAGAAAGTTTAATGCAAGTTGCATACAAGTGCCTTTTGGCTAAGATCAAATGTAGTATCTGTTCTTATCAGTGTCCAGTAGGGGTGCTATGCTGTCGTTCTGGCCTTATGGTAGGAATAGCTGGCTGCATAGTGTCCCTGCTGCTATAATGAGGGCTCTAAAGGCTAGTACCAGCTGAAACAGAAATTGGGGTGCTAACAGCAGTTGGGGCACAGGAGTAATATCCCTTGGGAAAACTGGATGGGCCCAGCTCCTCCTGCTTTGAATGAATCTAACTTGTCTGACCATGGGCTGGGAAGGCAGAGAGTCTGCAGTGTCTGAGCCCCCTGGCAGTGGTTGCCCCAGGGGTGCCCTTAGTAACACTTAGGTGTGGGACCCCACTGTATTAACAGGCCCATGGTCACAGCACTTAAAACTTTTTCTGCACTGTGCCTTTTGGGCTAGGCCTTTCGGCTAAGTCCGGGGTAATTTTTGCCACCAGGTCTCAGGGCTTAGCCAGTGCATATTGCATGGCTGCTTTATTAATTTCATTTATTTTCCTCCTCATGTTTGTCAATTTTTACTTTTGTGTGTGCCTTTTCACTGGATGGAGGACGTGAATCCCAAAGGCTTGCCATAAAGTCTAGGGGGAGGATGTGTGGCCATCAGGTCTCTTCCTCCCCTGAAACTGGGGGGGTCTCTCTTGGGGAGAGCCCCTCAGTCTTGTATTCAATGGTTGGCTTCGACTGGTCATGAGGAGAGGGATCCACCAAGTCTTCTGGTTGGGTAGGCCAAGTTCGTAACCTTGTCCCTGTCATGAGCCTTGCTCCCTTGGAGTTTAGGGTAAGGTCCTTGTCAGGATGCAACAGCTAGGGAGACCAGATATTTGTAGCTACACATGGAAACTGAGACCAACAATCTATATATCTTTTAAAGTGAGATTTATTTACAGTGAAACACACAAACAAGCATACACAGCAAACAGTGAACATAGGTAACTCTAGCAAACACGACCTGACCTCAAAGACAAAAATATTTAAAGAACCTAAGAACTTACTCTCTACAAATATTTACAAACAGGTAACAGGGAAGCAAGGAAGAGGGGAAACAAGACTGGGTACAGGAGCAAGGCAGCAGGGTAGGGTGCAGAATAGATCAGGATCTCAGGAACAAGGCTCTGGCAACAAGGAGGCAGTCAGAATAGTGATGCACTGGGGAAAGGGAGGAGCAGCCTTAAACAGCCATCTGGCAGCTGAACACAGGTGTAAGTGATCATTAAAGCCTGGGAAACACCTGCTGGTGGACACTGGAACTGCAGCAATCAGCCCAGAGCAGCACAGTGCCACCAGCAGGTGAACTCAATCCTAACAGTCCTACTCCATTGAGGGGTGGACAAAATCACACCCTTAAGCGCACTTTTTTCTGTGTGTTCACAGGCATGTTTTTTTTGTGCACTTAATGGTTTTGTTTTTTTTCGCACCACCGCGGATTTAAGAAATAAAATAAAAGGCAGGTTGCTAGTGAACTGATCACAGAGGGCTTATGCAGCCCAGGACCGTCGGTCCATATAATTGAAATACATATACATATATGTCCCCCTTTCCTGCCTGGAGCACTTCTTAGACTGAGGAGAGGTAATTTCTGTCACCATCAAGGACCCCTAGGCCGGGGATATACCCTCCTCTGAACCGCACAAAGAAAGATTTATCATATCTAGGGACGAATGTACATATAAGGGTGAATACACCAGGGAGAGGACTTCCACCTTTTGGGCTGTGACCTACCCCAAGAGACTACAGTGGGGATAGCCCCAGAAGCCCTGCCTCTGGTGACACAGTTGGGACTTAATATATTGGATCCAGTGCAAGGAATATGTCTTTGACGTCTATATAGATTTTATATTGTGAATACGGAAGCAATACTTTCCAATCAGCATCTGCTATCGCTACAACCTTGTCGCTTAGCACAAGTCACTACCAAGAAGGAAACACCGGTCTGTTATGGTCTCTCAGGCCCTGAGGAAGCCTTGAGCGAAACGCGTCGGCTTGCTGGGGACCTACATTGACCGAATCCAGCTTGAGACCCATCCTCCATCCTACACAGGCTCTTTTTTGGTTATAATCCCTTTATGGGATATGTTTCTATACTACGAGTGACTTTAAATGTTTGATTTTATTATTGTATGTTAGTCTGTTGTCATCGCTTATGCATGGTAGCCCATGCTTGGTTTTATCATTTATATATTAATAAAATGTAATTTTGGTTTTACAATTGGTTTTGCGTCTGATCCTTCTACTCCCACTGGCCCGCAAAGCCCCATCTTTTTCTATCCCCATTTGTTTTGCAAGTGCATGGAAATAAATATATTTAACTGGGTGTGGGGAACCTCTTTAAAAAATGTAAACCTGGCCTTCAAAATGTGAATATGAACATCTGGGGTATATTGTGCAGTGGAATTTATTATAAAAGCACAGTTTTGTATGGGAAACTATGTTTATACAAATAACCTTCATACAAATAAGTACTATTCAGCATTGGAGAGCAACCTGTACAAAGTTTAACTCACATCATCTTCTAAGAATGATAACTGAAATAAATAACAGAAAATGAATCATAGAACATAGATGATTTATATTGGTGTATGGGCTGAGGATATATGAGGTCAAAGCTAACAGAAGCTTAAAAGTCATATGAAGGATTTGAAGGATATGAAGGATTTGTCCTGATAAAGCAAGAATGTTATTTGAAAGTGATGTACAGATATCCTTTCCAATGGATTTGTACATTCAGTAAAGATCTGCATTTTGGAACATTACACAAGGAACCTGATTGTTATTTCCTTAACAGTAAAGTATTTACTGTAAAATTTCTTCCATAAATGTGAGTTTTTCATGTATTATCTATGCATTTCATCCACTGCACATAAGATAAAACAAGGACCTATGGATAAACAAAAGCTTAGGAAAGAAAACAATTGTTTCAAGTAAATTTAAGAAATTGGTTTGCCGATATTAATCACTTGCCGACCGTATACTGTATATATACGTCGGCAAGCTGGCCCACCCAGGAAAAACCACGTATCGGTACGTCATTTGCCTGGGTGGAGCTAGGGGGCGAGCGCGCGCCGCCGGGGGCGCAGTCCCACCCCCAATTGCCAGCTGGGAAGCTGGCGCGTGTGTCAGGTGGCCACGATTGCCATCTGACACTCTCTATTTCTCCCCGCTGACAGAGAAGGACGGTCGGCTGATGTAAACACAGCCCTCTGTCCTTCTCCCTCGGATGATCAAAGAGCCCATGGGATCCTGCTATATAGGATCGCATGTCTCTGTGTTAATCTCACAAGCCCAACCCCCCACAGTTAGAATCACTACCCTAGGCTTACATTTAACCCCTTGATCACCAACAATGTTAACCCCTTCCCTGCCAGTGTCATTATTACAGTAACAGTGCATATTTTTAGCACTGATTACTGTAGTAATGTCACTGGTACCCCAAAAGTGTCAAAAATGTCAGTTAGGGGTCCGATCTGTCCGGCTCAATGTCGCAGTCCTGCAAAAAATCGCAGATCGCCACCATTACCAGTAAAAAAAAAAAAACAACAGTAGTTAGTAAATGCTATAACATTTGCTGGAAAAAAAGAACGTCAATTTTATTTAGGTACAGGTCACACGACCGCGGAATTATCCGTTAAAGTAACGCAGTGCCGAATCGCAAAATAGTGCCTAGTCATTAAGGGGAAAAATCCTCCAGTCTGAAAGTGGTTAATTTATTTTGGTAGAATTTTGAATAACCTGAGTATATTAATTTAATAATTATTAAATAAAATATGCATTACTACAATGGGATGAAGAGAGAGCCCCATTACAGAGGTGAAAGAGATGTATCTCTGAAGTTTCGCTTTGGCCTTTTAAACTTCATTCTGTCAGAAACATGGAACCCGAATAATGAATTGGTGTACCACACATAGGTGGTCTGTGGTAGGTGGTAAAAGGGGACATGCATTCCTTCCTGTTTCCTATCTGAATTTTTAAAAGTGGGAAACATACTTTTTTAGTCAACAAAACTAAAATACAAGTCCCCTTTAATTTGGTGTACATATAAAATGATAAGAGCATAAATGGTTTAACTGTGTTGTCTT
Source organism: Pelophylax lessonae (assembly GCF_965119305.1). Lineage (NCBI taxonomy): Eukaryota > Metazoa > Chordata > Amphibia > Anura > Ranidae > Pelophylax > Pelophylax lessonae. Next base: position 326,629,841 of record NC_138770.1, on the reverse strand, counting down.
TATCTGTGATTAGGATGCGAAGATAACGTCTTTGTAAATTGAATTTGGAGCTGCAGAAAATGTAAAAATCACCACAGTAAATTTGCCATTTAAGTAGCAGCCAGAAAATTAAACCTTTTTGCTGTTTAAATAGTAATTGGAATTATGTCTGCATTGTAGAAAAGGTCAGTTGAGAATATATAGTACATTCCTAATAAATATGGGATATGTACTTTGGTATCCTGTGTATTACATTTTTCCTCTCTTGGAGGTAATTACTTCATGCATTTATTAGAGTCATTTATGAAGGGTCAAACTAATATCTATATGCAAATACTTACCGAATGTGTGCTAAACATCTGTACATAAATATATGCCTTCAATCAGCCTCATTCCTGCTTTGAGGCAAGGTGATTACATTGGATCTTAGCTTACTCACAAAATAACATTGCCTTGTGCATACATAAATGGTCTCCCAAAGCATGATAAGCTATGTTTGCTGTATTTTCTGTAATGTGAAATTCAAGAAAGCAATAGACCCCTTTGTGGTGGTTTTAGTGGGTAGTTGGATCTGCTATCTCAAGTGCAGAGATCTGGCAAATGGGGATGAGCCAAACATACCTGGGTTCAGTTACAGTGATCACATGACCACTAATCTCTCAGCTCTTGGCATTCTCTGAGTGAAGAGCAGTGACTTTCAGTCACTGCACTCTACTGTCCTCCTCCAGCACTTACTGAACCATCAGGCTGGTGCTGCTGAGAGTTGGAGTCAGCAGTCAATCAGGTAGCTGGGTAGATGTCAACAATATTCAGGATCCTTCCATAGCCTGAAATTACTCTGTAACGTTAGGTGATAGTGGGCAATCACTATTTGCTGATTCTGGGTCACAAGAAAGTAAAAGTAAGTGCACTCCTGTGGCCTAGAAGAGAAGTAGGTTTAAAAAAGCTTTGGACATACTTCCTTTTTAAAGTAAAACACTAAAAATGACCAATTCTTTTAACCACATTGTGACCGCCCACCGCAGATATACTGCGGCAGGGAGCCGCTGCTGGGCAAAGTGACGTAGGGGTACGTCATTCGCTCAGCCGCTTGTGGGGGGGGGAAACATGCGCCGATATCCGCCGGCCACTCGCGATCTCCCGCTGCAGAGGAAGAAAGGTAGACGGCTGATGTAAACACAGCCATCTGTCATTCTCCCTGATATAAGCACAGAGGCTATGTGATCCTGCTATATAGGATCGTATGACTCTGTGATTACATCACAAGCCACGCCCCCCCCACAGTTATAATCACGCCCCTAGGGACACACTTAACCCCTTGATCACCAATAAAGTTAACCCCTTCCCTGCCAGTTTCATTTTGACAGTAACAGTGCATATTTATAGCACTGATTACTGTAGTAATGTCAATGGTACCCCCAAAAGTGTCAAAAATGTCAGTCAGGGGTCCAATCTGTCCGCCGCAATGTCGCAGTCTTGCAAAAAAAAATTGCAGATCGCCACCATTACTAGTAAAAAAAAAAATTATTCTGTCTAACAGGATTTTTTGGTTCGCATGTATTTTAATGTTTGATGTGTGCTGGTGTTTGTAAGGATTTTGTTTTACTGTAAATAAATCACACTTAAAGTGATATTCAAAGTAAAAAAACAAAAAAAAAAAAAAACAAACATGTTAGTTATAATTACCTGCTCCATGCAATGGTTTTTGCGCAGGGCAGCCCTGATCCTTCTCTTCTTGGATCATTCCTCCTGCTGAGTGCCCCAATCGCAAACTGCTAACTATGTGGGCATTCATGCGTCCTCACTCCCGGGCCCCGCTCTATGTGTTCATAAGACTCACCGAACAGTGGAGTATCCAAAGGCTGCCATTTAATGGGAGGTGTACTGTCAGGACATGAATCACCTGCTGGTAGCACTGTGTTTTCTGAGATGGAGGGTTGTAATTCCAGTGTTCACCAATGGGTGTCTTCCAGCAGCCAGCAGATCCTAGTAATTCAGATCTGACCATCTCTGCTGCTGATTCCTGACATAAAGGGAACCTCATGATGTGAATAAGTAAGAGGTACATAATACCCATTGCTCATTCGCAAAAAAGTAAACAGTAAATAGGCACAGCACTCACTTTGACATGTCTTTAATGTGAAAGAAAATGTCATTTATCATAAATCACATTGCCTAGCAATGTAAATTCAGGTCAGTCATGTTAATGGATGCCCACCCACCTGCGAATAGGAAACCATGCTCTGACCACTGAAACTATTTGTTTCTGTGATAATCCTCACAGAATGGTAGATTCCTGCCTGAGAGCTTGTTTGTAAAAAAAAATGGTGGGGATGGTGGCTGATGTCATTGACCAAACATAGCCATGGCCATTAAAACTAATTTTAGATACCATTACCAGCTCTTTGTTTACATTCAGCTGGTCCAAAGTTAAAAGCAAAAATGCAAAACTGATTTAGGATGGCAAAGAGTATGAATTCACTGTAGAATAATACAAAACATATTATGAAAGCTGCAAAAACTTGGGCTCATCACAGGAATGTCTCTGTGAGTCAATAAGGGTAACGTGGCTGCATAGAATAGTCTATATAAGACTTAGCAACAGAGAATCTAGCGAGAATCACTACATCAGTAAAACACTTAAGAACACAAATACCTAACTGTGATTATCCTTATAAACAGCATCCCTCTCAGTGAACTCCAGGGAAGCTTGGGTCACCCAAGTGGAACTGGTAGCAATTGGGCAGGAATACTCACAGTAGCTAGGTCTTCTGAAGAAGCTGCATGCCAGTAGGCCCCTGCTTGGCTGCCCACATGGCAATTCTGTCAGAGAAGGGCAGCTCATCTGGCTGCAGATCACTTGTCCAGCTACCTCTGCCTCATTAGGTGTCGCCTTTCTGAGCTCCTGAAGGAAGTACTCTGAGTAACCTACCTTCCCTGGACATGTTCAAGAACAAGAACTGGGAAATTGAATTAAAAGGGCCTGCATCTGCATCTGTGCATGATAAGTAAATTGGAACTCTGCCATGCTTACATTTGTTATTCCTGGCAAGTTTGCTGGCCAGTCATTACCTCAGGGATCAAGTCTCAGTTCATTCTTCTGAGACAGGAGGCAACACATCTTTGTCTTCGGGTGCATCAGTGAATGGTGGTTCAGAAAGTGTAGTATTTTCAGGAATCATGACTTCTCCTGAGAGTTTGCAGTGTAGGTGTCTTGTTTTTTCTTGGATTCCTACTCTGTGGATATCAAAGACTGGCATGCCTGGAATGGGCTGCTGTATGACAATTCCAGAGACTTCTTAAGATAGTGTTTATAATGTATGACAAATGTACTGTATGTTTGTATTTCCAGACCACTTTGGCTAAGAAATTTGTATATTTCTTTTCTTATGAGCTAAGTCTTCCAGCAATTGTATCAGGGTATGATTGAATCTCTCACAATGTCCCATTGCCTTTTAGGTGGTACTTGGTGGTGTTCAACTTCTTGTTCCTAGTAAGTGGCACCATTCTTGGAAGAACTTACTTTTGAAATAGGATACCTGGTGTCAATGTATCTTTGGTGGACAGCCATAAAAAAGGCAGAATTGCTTTCACAACATTTGAATGGTGGTATTGGTGGCCTGGTCGTGGGTCAGTGCTGCCAGAGCAAACTTGGCAAATTGGTCCACTAGAACTAGACTAGACTAGATTGTATCTGCCTTTTGAAATGTTGAAAGTAATAAACTTGATGGTCAGTACTTTCAGTAGGTCCTACATGTGCCAACAGACCACGTAATCTGGCCATAGATGGATTGAAATCTGGCCAGTTCAACAGGTATTTCTGTACAACCAGCCTACTGGAAAAAGTTTGCTCATTTAGTGCTGCCGGATACAGCCACCGGTGCTGATGAGTGTATTCTAACGGCAGGAGGCATTCTGCTATCCACCTTGAATGTGTGCATGGGAGAATGGATTCATTGTCTTTCATGCAACCCGCTGGTTGAACAAAAGAAAATGAATCATGTATGGCACGTTATAGTGTTGGCAGACTTGTTCAACCAACTGGAACAGACCCCCATACACGGCTTGTCTCTTAAACCAAGTGAACATTTTGTCGACATCCCAATGTTCTGCTTCCACATTAATTCTCTCTGCCACAGAGCGGGCATGGGCCATTGAAAGTTTGACCTACCAGGTCACTGACTAGTCTAGGGCAAACATTATTCTACAGTACGGTATACCACCTTTAGCATGAGAAGAGAGCAGTTTGCTGGTTTCTGATAGTAGTTTTAAGCATTCTTTGAGACTGAAATGCCATAGCTATATCACCCCTGTTAGAAAAGCAACCACTGGATATTCTCTCTGTGTCTCTGCTCAATTATACTTTTCCAGTACATACAGTAGAAAAGGTTCACCTGAGGCTTACTTTTAGGCCTTCCTCCGGTCAAGTCAGGGATTTCTATTACTTTAGACTTTTCATCCATACGTATGATGTCTGAAGGTGGGTATCAAATTAGGGTATATATGGCCTTGTTTTTTTCCCAGGGTGATAACAAAAGGAGAATCCAAACTGGGCACCCATATGGGTTGCCCAGCTTTGCACCAAAGTGTCAAGTTTAGCTGTTTGGAAATGCACCATTAGGTTGTTATCTTTTCAGACCTTGAACTTGGCTTCTGTCAGGTACTCAGGAAAGTGTTTAGTGACTGAACACTAAATCCAACAACCATATCTTGAAGGAGCTAAAATTTGCAGGGTTCTTCTCATGTAAATTTTGACTGATGTATGTGATGACCCTGTTCTGGTGCCTTGTAGTTTTAAGAGTATGACTACCCAGACCTTTGAGTACTGGTTTTAATTCTGATATAATACAAGGAGAGCAAAAGCCAGTGCAGAATTTAAAATCAGAAGTAAACTGCCTCTTGCTGTTCCATTCTCCATTCCAATTTCTTGTGGCCACCCTTCTATCTTACCCCATATCAGAGCAGAGTAATGGGCTTTGTGCTTGATGAAATTACAAATATTTCTGACTTTGATTATTGCTATTACGAATTGGGTTACATATTTAGAGACAGTCTTGAAACATGGATAAAGGCATTAGGGTGACAGGCAGTGACGATGCAGAAAAAAAGGGGGAAGCCGAATATAAACTAGGCAAGAAAATATAATCTAAAAGCACAGAGAAAAACAATAGTCTAGAAAGATGTAACAAATTAGAGAGACAGTATGCTGAGACAAATGACAAGAAGTCCAAAAAATGCGGACAGACAGGCGCTTTTACAAAAAGAGGATAACCAAAGGGCAACCAGGGAAACACAAGTCAAGATAGTCACAAAAAAAATGTAACCAAATAAAAATTAAAAACAAGTGGCGTAGCTATAAGCCAGGATAATGGAAAGGCATTGTAGGAAGGAAAACAAATTCTTGACTTGAAACCTAAACAAGAACTGGATTGCATGCTTAATATTATTCATGATGATACCAGCAAAGTTTGCTTATTTTATGTTTTGATATGTTTTATTTTGCATGCTATGATTCTTATTTGGGGTGTCTGGTTACCATTTGTCATTTATGAAAAAAGCTCATGAGCTGATAAAGATTTAGACTACAGAAATTAATTTTAGTTTTCAAGTGTGTAAAAGAGCTGGAAACCACTAATCAGAATATGTAGTAGAGACCATCAAGATCATACAAATCTGTGATGATCTCAGTGGGTGTTTAGCATTTGTAAATATAGGTTGTACTTTTTTTGGAGGGGACGAATGGCAGCTAATGATGCCCACAAAGATTTTTAAGCTTTTATTCAATTAAAAAAACATTATTGCATCAATAAAGGGATTAAAGTTTTCATTGAAAAAGTGGAAAATCCTTTTGGCCGGTTGGTGATGCACAGTGTTCTATCCTCGGCCCAGCTTTTTCACTCTGTTTGATAGCAGGGTTTGTGACAGGTCTTTAAGTGACAATGAGAACAAGCATAATAACAGAAATAAATGCATTACATTAAATGATTGTTGGCAGCAGGCATGACAGAATATGAGCTCAGTGACTGACAAGAATGTAGAGCTGCTTATACAGTGTAAAAATTGGCACTAAGAGGTAAAGCATGCACCATAACAAATTATCATCATCCTCTGCACATAATCTGCAATTTCAGATTAAGTTGGCAATAGGATTGCCTCATATTTGCAGTGTTAATAGTGGCTATTATTTTATTTTTCATGCCATTTCCTACAACATCCCATAAAATGTCATAAAAGTTCAGATATACTGTAGATCATTTAGCACAGTTGAGATTCCCCATGTAATATTTGTTGTTTTAGAGAATGGGAGCCTTTGGTAGTATCCTTTGTCTTTAGAAGATCTAGATGTAAATAAGAACTAGCTGCATAGAAAAAAAACAGAAAGTTTTAAGGTAGTGGCTTTTTCAAGTGTTGAAAACATTTATTGAAGCGTCTCTTTAAAACCTGTAAAACATACAATTTTTAAAAAGAACTAAATGCTTAAAGAGGGCACTCTATTTGTAGTAGTGTTATTGTGTATTTCGTACCAAAAAGCACAAGCTTTCATCTGCACCTGTTAGTGGGCTTTCTTGATGCACTTTGTACTGGAAGAGCTTTTGAGCAAGGTGCCAAATGATACTTCAGCATGGTGTAAAGCTCCAGATTGAAATAGTAATAGGTTTTTCAAAGAGACAGAATTATTGTTTCAGTATGTTAGAACAAAACAGTCATCTTCAGCAGTTCGAGTTATGAAAAAATAATGAGTGTTATGTTATTTTTTTCTGCTTTAAGTTTCTTGCTCATGCTGTACTTATAATTTGAAAGGCAAATTGACAGCTTTGGATAAAATCTTAAGACAACATTTACACATGGAGAACAGAAAGAAAAAGTTAATAAGATATTGAGATATTGGCGACTATTCCCAATATATTCATGCTGTGTGGATTTTCTTGCAGTTACTGCAAATATGCATGTACACACACACACACACAATTTTTTTTTATTATTCATGTTCCTTTATGGAGGTTTCCACTACATGTATGCACCAGCTGTACCATGATCACCTTCTTTTGCTGTCAGTCTATTAAATACTCAAAGGGATCTAAAATATTCAAGGAGGTACTAATTATTGGAAGTCACAGTGAATGAATCAGAATTCACATACCGTATGTTCACTTACTGATCAAAGTCAATTCTTATGATGTTCTGAGCAGCATACTACGAATTTTCTAGACTTTCTGTAAAGGAAATCAATTTCAAATATATTATAATCATGAAAACATATGCAAAGCTCTGGCCACATGTAAACTGATAAAGCCCACAAACAAAAACAAGGTATATGGAATCTATTTAAAGCTGAATTCCTGGAAAGCTGTAATGCAAATTTTGACTATTTATTAAAGCAGCTAAGCTCTAATATCCACCTCCAACAACCATCCCAGCTGTATGCATTGAAAAATGGCACATGATTACACAGGATGTAAAAGTTTTTTTTTAAAGTTCAGGCTGCGACTTCACCTTGTATATGATCCAAAATAGATGTAGTTATGTGCTGGTGGTGAGTTGTTTTTATAAAGGTAGCACATTGCTAGAGATTTAATAACTTGGAAAGGGATGGAAGTTTATGGGATTCCCACTTTATTTCAGCAAAACTTCAGCAAACTTCAAGGACATCTTCCTATATACTGTACACCCATATAAAGTCTCCACTTTGCTCCAGCGCATTCACTTGCTTGCTGCAGCTGAATCACTTGCTTGCTCCAGCTGAATCACTTGCTTGTGCTAGCTGAATCACTCTGATTTATGGGACAGGCATCCTGTCAGATCAGCAATAGCCCATTAGAGGTAGGGACTTGCAGCCCCTATTTGTGTGGCACAGTGGTAGTGAAACAGCTTGAAACTTCTCCTCTGTGGCCACTGATCCCAGCACCACCACTTCAGGCACTGCCAACCCACCTGGCTGCAGCTACCCCTTTCACTCACCCTCCAGGCTAACTGTCACACCAGTCCACCTGACTGACTCTTGACCAGCCCACCCGGCTGACTTTTAGGAGATCTCTCTTAATTACACCACTGGATTCAGGGAGACTGGCTACATATGGCAGTCTCCCCCCCTTGTTAGTCCACAACAGTGTTGCTACTCACTCTGTTCTCTCTTACTCCCATGTCTCCAGGAAAGCCTCCTTGTGTGTGTTTAAGAAGGATCCCTCCAGCACAGAGTAACGGCCCAAGGCAGGCCACCCCCCCTAGACTAGGGAGCCACCGGCAGCCTTCTAAATACTGTATCTCTATCTTCCACCCAACTGCCCTGTCCTGCTGGCCAATGTCTATTTATAATTGTCTCATCTTCCTGCCAGCCTACCTCTTAGGATTAGCTGAGGCTCCATAAATATTCAAGGCGGCTCATCCTAACCTCCACCCACTAATTCTAGAAGTTTCTCCAATCTATAGACAAGGGGAGGCTCCAGAGAGCTGCCAGGAAGAGTCACCCAGCCCTGAACTTTAGTAGACCCTAACCCAGATTCCATAGCCATGATTAACCCTGAGCTAAATTAAAATGTATTTACTCTACTTCTACCAAACATTAGAGGGTTTTACATAAAGATTGGAAAAGGAATGGCCTTCTTTAAAGCGGAACTCCAAGCATCTCTAACAATTAATCTTACAGTTGGCCCCCACTTTGCAGTGGTTTATCACTATTTTTTCTAGGGGGATTTAAATAAGCACAATGCTTACTGTATTCCTCACTTCCCAGGCAGCTAGTGCTTTTTTTCACACTTATGCACTTTTGGTATATGGGAGGGCCTTTAATGTTCACACAGACAAGACCTGCATTGTAGATGATGACATTGGAGAAGCTGCAACTGAATGAGTGGCAGGGAGAAGCAACTTAAGGGGACCATTCATAAAAACATGAATAAGCATTTCTTCTTATTCCATTCACTCCAGATCAGGCTTCCTGAAATTATTTAGGGCCTCAGGGAAACCCTGCGGTTCTATCTTTTATCCTACTTTCTGTAAAAGAAAAATACACAATATAAGATATAGTTTTAGTTCCCCCTCTTACTTTTTAGCATGATATAAATAAAGCATGTTGAAGATAACAATATAGAAGATTCAATAGTTTCAGAGGAAGATGTGAAAAATATTGGTGTTGCATTTTAAATAAAATGTTTACCTTGTAAATTAAATAAAAATAACTTTCAATGTTTGACTTCTAAAAAATGGCTGCAGCACTGGAAGGGCTCTGATGTAGTGAAGGTTTAAAGTGCCCTACTCTCAGCCCAGAAATGTGCGCCTCTTGTCCCTTTCTCTGAGAGCACATACATTGTGCACAAAGCCCTCAGATGCCAAAGGACTGCTTGGCCTCTACAGGCTTCAGTGGGTTGGAGGTGATGCTACTAGAGTAAGGAGACATGGCCAGACAGCCTAGAAACTCCAAGCCCAGCCTCTCCTCTCTACATGTTCTGGCAAAGATGACAAGATGGAGCAGGGACAGGAGGGAGTGGTTAAATTTGCACAGGAATAGATGCTAGCTGGCTGTCAGGGAATCCCTCTGAGATGTCTGGGGCGTGGCCGTGCACAGGCTATTCCCAGAAGATTGACTAATGGGCGTGGCGCCAGACAGGCTATTTAAAGGAAGTTCAATCCTGTTTCCTTTGCTGACTGATCTTCAGCTGTTTCCTGTGACCTGATGATACCTGTATGCTTCCCTGTTGCTGACCTGGCTTGTTCTGAACTTGGACTTGGATTCTGCTTCTGCTTCTCTGCTAAACCTGACCCGGCTCCGTCCCTGACTTTGACTCTGCTTACGATTTGGTACCCTGCTGCACCGCCTGTTGATGACCCTGGCTTTCCTACTACTCTGACTCTGTCTCAACCCTTGTCTCTCAGAGCTACCCGAGTGCTTGCCTGGCTATCTGCTGCACCTGTTCCATACATCATTGCATGTTCCAGTTTCCGGGATCCGGACCAGCAGCCTATCCTGATCCATCAACAACCACAGGCACTCGTGTCCCTCCTGGCCCTTGACACCCTCTGTCTCACCTTCAGTGGGGTCTGGGCAGGAGATATAAGAGAGGCCGACCTCGTCAACTCAGACTCCTCCCAGGTACGTGACAGTATCAGTCAGCCAGCTATGGAGTCTGAAAGGGAGGTCTCTCCACTGGAGAACATTTGCCGATCGATCTCTGCACTATCCCACATTGTACAAAGCCTGCAAGGAAAATTGGATTGCATCGAAGATCAATTATTGGCCCGCACATCTTGTGCGGCGGATTTCCACCCGGAACCTCGGGTTCCCATTCCTGAACGTTTTTCTGGAAATTGAAGAAAATTTCGGACTTTTCGTAATTCTTGTGAACTATACTTTTCCCTATTGCCTCGAACCTTCTCTTCACAAGATACCAAGGTTGGGTTCATTATCTCGCTCCTTCAGGATGAACCTCAATCCTGGGCTTTCCATCTTCGGGAACAACACGATCCAGCCTTGACAACCATGGACTCTTTTTTTTCTGCCATGTCCCAGCTATACGCAGATCCTTTTTGTCATCTGACTGCTGAATCAAAGCTTAGCAAGTTACAGCAAGGCCTAAGGCCTGTGGAGGATTATGTGACAGATTTCCGTGTATGGAGTGCCGATACTCTGTGGAACCATTCGGCCCTCCATCATCAGTTCCGTCTTGGTTTGTCTGATGCCCTAAAGGATGAACTTGCCAGGGTGGGGGTACCAACGGCCTTAGAAGACCTGGTGAACCTTGTCATCCAGATTGACCGGAGGCTACGTGAGAGGCAAGCCGAAATAACTAACAAGGCTCCTTTGGTCCGCCTGGAGTCTGGGGCTGATACTCCTCTCATTACCGTTAACCCTCCAGTACCTCACCACTCTTCACGAAAGAGTTTTCGGAGATCCCCTCTGTCCACATCGGAACGTCTTCGACGGTATCGCTCCAATCTCTGCCTCTACTGTGACAATGCCGGTCACCACATTCAGACTTTTCCTGTGAGGCCTTGCAGAACCCCCTCTAACTCGATTTCTATGATGCATCCACCCGGGAATAATCAAACACATCTCACCTTGCTTTGCCATCTGAAACTTCCTGAAAAGACTATCTCTGTTCCTGCTATTATAGACTCTGGGGCCTGTAGCTGTTTTGTGGATGTGACATTTGCAGCCCAACACAATCTACCTCTCTGTACCAAGAAACAAGGGTTTGTTGTTCACCTGGCTGATGACTCTGGTATCAAGTCTGGACCAGTGACACAAGAGACGGCTCCAATTTTCTGCTCTTCCTCCTCTGGTCATCAATAATTCCTTTGCCTGGACGTTATAACATCACCCATGTTTCCTGTCATTCTTGGTATACCCTGGCTGAAGGCCCATAACCCTAGCATCAATTGGCTTACGGGTGAGATTTCCTTCTCTTCTCCCTACTGCCGGGCACACTGTGTTCCTGAGGAGTCTCTTACTGTTACCTCTCTCCTTGGTATCCATCCGGACCCCGAAGTCTTGAAACTGGTACCCACAGTTTACCACGAATACCTGGATGTTTTCAATAAAAAGAGCGCTGATTCTCTTCCTCCCCATCGTACATACGATTGTCCCATTGAACTGTTGCCAGGGGCTGAAATACCTTTTGGCCGGATCTACCCTCTCTCTGAGCTCGAATTGGAGACTCTCCGTAACTACATTAATGAAAGCCTGGAAAAAGGATTCATTCCGACCCTCCACTTCACCCGCAGGAGCGGGCATATTCTTTGTTGAGAAAAAGGACCATACCCTTAGGCCCTGTGTGGATTATCGCAATCTCAATAAGATAACTGTCAAGAATCGTTATCCTCTTCTCCTAATTCCCGAACTTTTCCAGAGATTACGAGGGGCACAGGTGTTCTCCAAACTTGATTTGAGGGGTGCCTACAACCTAGTCAGAATTCGTGAAGGAGACGAATGGAAAACCACGTTTCGAACGCGCTTTGGGCATTTCGAATATCTGGTCATGCCATTCGGTTTTTGTAATGCCCCAGCCACATTCCAACATCTTGTTAATGATATAGTTCGGGACTATCTTGATTTGTTTATCATTGTGTACTTGGATGATATCCTTGTATTTTCCAGTTCTCTCGACCTACTCAGAAACCATGTAAAGAAGGTACTGGACAGACTTCGCCAACACCGTCTTTACGCAAAGGCGGAGAAATGTGAGTTCGAAAAACAGATTATCCAATTTCTGGGACTCATTATCTCTGCGGATGGCATTGCTATGGACCCGCAAAAGGTATCTGCCGTACTGGAATGGCCTGCCCCCGAGGACAAGAAAGCAGTACAGCGCTTTGTGGGCTTCGCCAATTTTTACAGGAAGTTTATAAAGAACTTTTCTGGCATCATAGCTCCCATCACACAGCTGACCAAACAGTTTACCCCATTCAAATGTACTCCAGAGGCTCAAGCCGCCTTTGAACTATTAAAGACTCTGTTTACTTCTGCTCCCATTTTGAAACACCCAGATCCCGCTTTAGCCTATGTACTTGAAGTGGATGCCTCTGAAAATGCGGTCGGGGCTATACTATCCCAACGACAAGGAGCCAAGTCCCTACTCTACCCTATTGCCTTTTTCTCCAGAAAATTAAGCTCCTCTGAGAGAAACTATGACGTAGGAGATTGTGAACTGTTAGCCATAAAGGCTGCCCTGGAGGAATGGCGCTACCTACTGGAGGGGGCTGCACACCCTATCCATATTTTTACGGTCCATAAGAAGAAAGAATATTTAAGAACCGCAAAACTATTAAGACCTCGACAGGCAAGATGGGCACTTTTCTTCTCTCGATTTGTGTTCCATATAACTTTTCGTCCGGGCTCTAAGAATTGCAAACCTGATGCCCTTTCTCGCATGTTTCCTGAACCAGCTCCACCTCCTGAACCTGACACTATCATGCCAGCTAAGAATTTCCTACTCTTGCAAACAGACTTAATGTCACAGATCAAGGGGACAGTTGCAAACTCCCCACCTCCTATGAACTTGCATCTCCAGCAGAGGGATGGACTTTATTTCCACAAGGAACAAATTTTTATTCCCGAACAACTGAGGGTCACCATTCTTAAGAAGTGTCATGATCATCTTGTGGCTGGACACTTTGGTATCCATAAAACCTCTGATTTGGTCTCCCGTTCCTTTTGGTGGCCAGATTGGTTAAAGGACTGTAAAAACTATGTCAGATCCTGCTCTGTGTGTCTCAGAAACAAGTCTGATCGGGCCAAGACCTGGGGCCTGTTGGAATCCCTCCCCGTACCTGAAAAACCATGGAGTATGATCACTATGGACTTTATTGTGGAACTTCCCCCATCTGAAGGGTTTACCACTATCTTTGTTGTAGTTGATCCTCTTTCCAAGATGGCACACTTTATACCTCTGAAAGGAACTCCCTCTGCCTCCGAAACTGCCTCCACATTTATCAAAGAAGTGATGAGATTGCATGGCATTCCAGCCAGCATTGTCTCTGATCGTGGGGTGCAGTTCACTTCCAAGTTTTGGAAAGCTTTATGTGAAGCATTAAACATTGAACTTTGTTTGTCTTCTGCCTACCACCCACAAACAAACGGACAGACCGAGAGGACAAACCAAACTCTTGAACAATATTAAGGGTGCTTCTCTTCTTTTTCTCAAGACAACTGGGTGTTACTCCTCCCTTTAGCGGAATTTGCTTATAATAACTCCGTCCATTCCGCCACCAAGCAGTCTCCTTTCTATGCCAATTATGGATATCACCCCTCCTTCCTACCTGAGTTACCTATGGAATCTGCTGTACCAGCTGTACAAGAAAGACTCAATTTTCTTAATGCCAACAGTACGCTTTTGCAGGAAACCCCATCTTGAAGGCACAGGCTGGTAATAAAAAAATTTTTGATAGAAGAAGGAGAGGGAACTTGAATTTAAAACCGGGGGATAAGGTCTGGCTATCTACAGCAAACCTGAGATTGAAGTGTCCCTCAAAAAAGCTTGGCCCAAGATACTAGGGTCCATTTTCTATCAGGAAGAAGATCAATTCTGTGGCATTCAAATTAATATTACCAGGTAATCTGAAGATCCATCCCGTGTTCCACGTTTCTCTACTGAAGTCAGCAGTTCCCAACCTCTTCCCAGATCTCGGATCTGAAGTTCCTGCTCCCCTTTTGATCGAAGGTAATGAAGAATTTGAGGTGGAGTCTATTCTGGACTGTAGAAGAAGGGGTGGTCGGACACAGCTTCTTATCAAGTGGAAGGGCTATGGCCCTGAGGATAATTCCTGGGAACCTGCTTCAAACTTCCATGCTCCTCGATTGGTACGAGCCTACCTTCTACAACATCCTGAAAAACGGTCTATGTTGGGCATCCGGAGGCTGCCCTTAAGGGGGGGGGGCAATGTCAGGGAATCCCTGTGAGACGTCTGGGGCGTGGCCGTGCACAGGCTATTCACAGAAGATTGACTAATGGGCGTGGCACCAGACAGGCTATTTATAGGAAGTTCAATCCTGTTTCCTTTGCTGACTGATCTTCAGCTGTTTCCTGTGACCTGATGATACCTGTATGCTTCCCTGTTGCTGACCTGGCTTGTTCTGAACTTGGACTTGGATTCTGCTTCTGCTTCTCTGCTAAACCTGACCCGGCTCTGTCCCTGACTTTGGCTCTGCTTACGATTTGGTACCCTGCTGCACCGCCTGTTGATGACCCTGGCTTTCCTACTACTCTGACTCTGTCTCAACCCTTGTCTCTCAGAGCTACCCGAGTGCTTGCCTGGCTATCTGCTGCACCTGTTCCATACATCATTGCATGCTCCAGTTTCCGGGATCCGGACCAGCAGCCTATCCTGATCCATCAACAACCACAGGCACTCGTGTCCCTCCTGGCCCTTGACACCCTCTGTCTCACCTTCAGTGGGGTCTGGGCAGGAGATATAAGAGAGGCCGACCTTGTCAACTCAGACTCCTCCCAGGCACGTGACACTAGCAAAAAGCTGCATTGTCTTGAGGTGTCAGGGGTGCTGGGAGGCAGGCATGAATTAAGGGGGGGGTGAATAGCAGGGGTGGTGGGAGGCAGGAAGGTTGAGAGTCAGTGATTAGGTGTGCAGGTGATTCAGTGATAGGGGTGCTGGGAGGTAGAGAAGTTTAGAGTCAGGGATGCAGGGGATTCAGTGAAGGGGTGCTGGGTGACAGGGAGATGGTAAGGTTCTGAGTGCCAGGGGTAGGGAATTCTTTATATGACAGAATACTAAAGCTGTCTATCTGTGAGCCTGCACAGAGGCTTCTCTTAGCATCATCTGATATGGTTTATGCTCCTGGACCACATAAAGGAATTTGGTCAGGTGTTTGCTATTGTGCGTTTGCTAATGAGACAAGCTCATTAAGGTGTTACATTTGTTGCTGGGGAGGAGCTTGTGTATATATAGAGACAGACTCATTAGCTGGCCTAATTCATTAGCTGCAAGTACTCCATTCAAGTACAACATTTTAAGTACAGTGAAGAGATATTGCAGGAGATTGAAGAGATACTGAAAGAGATTGGCTTGGAGTTTGCAACTGACTCATCTGTGTTTTTTGCTGACCATTGCTTGAGAAGAGGAAAGGAATTTGGTCAGGTGTTTGCTATTGTGCGTTTGCTAATGAGACGAGCTCATTAAGGTGTTACATTTGTTGCTGGGGAGGAGCTTGTATATATATATAGAGACAGACTCATTAGCTGGCCTAATTCATTAGCTGCAAGTACTCCATTCAAGTACAACATTTTAAGTACAGTGAAGAGATATTGCAGGAGATAGTCAGGAGGTAGGCTGGAAGGTGGAAAAAAAATAGAAACAAAAAGGTAAGATTTGTTTGACTTAAACTTAAATTTACACATTTTTTTATTATTTTTTCTTCTTTTTTTTCTCCTCTTTAAAATGGCAGACTTGGTTGAGTGCAGGAATTGTTGTGCATTTATTTCATGTTCCACTCTTTGGAGATTCGGATTCTGTCAGATCTGTAGACAATTCTCCTTACTGCAGCAGGAAATTGCATTTTTGAAATCAGAGATATTTAAATTATCTGTTAAACAAACTCCAGCTGGGACTGCTGCAATGCCACTGCCACAGAGGACCCCCAGAAATGGCAGATGGGTTACTGTAGGTTCTGGAAGACTTAGAGTGGTGGATAGAAGACATGTCCCACAGTCGGTGGTTCTACAAAATTCATTTGCAGCACTCTCAGAATGTAAGGACAACATGGATATGGACTCAAGCACAGAGGGTGAGAAACCATCGACTCCTATGTCTAATGTATGCAAGACTGCAGCCAAGGACAAAAAAGATAAAGTGAAGTCTCAAAGGAAGCAGCTGTTGCTGGGTGATTCAATCATAAGAAGTGTGGAGCTTAAAGAAAATGGTTTTGTGAGATGTCTCCCTGGTGCTACTGCTAGACGAGATTGAAGACGTATTATTAATATTGTTAAGCAAGCAAAGCAGGAAGGGGACGTGGATGTTCTTCTCCATCTAGGGACAAATGACCTGGCTTGCAATGAAGTGTCAGAGGTGAAAAAATCTTTTATCACACTTGGTAATGCCGTACAGGATTTTGCATCCACCATTTCATTTTCTGAAGTTCTGCCTGTGCATGATGTTCAGAATGATAGGCAGAGGCGCATAAAGGAGTTCAACATATGGCTTAGTAAATGGTGTCAAGAGCAAGGATTTGGCTTTGTTTCTCATGATAGCTCTACTTGGAATAGAAAGGAACTGTACAAAAAAGATGGTTTGCATCTTTCTCTCAAAGGAACAAATGTACTTAGTGAACAACTCCAAGAATTTGCGAAAGAGTATTTAAACTAGGAAGGGGGGGGGCAAAAGAGTGAAAATACAAGAGTCCAATTGCCCCCCGAAACAATGCCAGAACAGGTCAGAAGCACAGAGGTTAAGAAATGATAAGCTCAGAGTCCTGTCTACAAATGCTCGCAGTTTAGGTAAAAAAATCAATGAACTTGGGTCAATAATGGCATCTGAGAATGTAAATTTAGTGGCTGTTACGGAGACATGGTTTAATGAAAGAAATGACTGGGACATAACCATACCAGGGTACTCTTTATACAGAAGAGACAGAGAAGGCAAGAAAGGAGGAGGAGTGGCCCTGTATGTGAAAGATTGCATTAAATCTAACCTAATACAAGTTGGTGAGTCAGTTTGGGTTACGTTGCAGTTTGCTAATCATGCAGTAACTCGTGTAGGTGTGATATATAGACCACCTGGTCAAGTTAAAGAACTAGATGATCTACTAGTTGAAGAAATAGCTAAAATGACAATGAAAGGAGAAGTTATCATTATGGGAGATTTCAATCTTCCAGATATAAACTGGAAAACCAAAATAGCAAGTTCTACCAGGAGTACAGATATTCTAAATTCTCTACTGGGGTTGTCTCT
Organism: Pelophylax lessonae; assembly: GCF_965119305.1. Lineage (NCBI taxonomy): Eukaryota > Metazoa > Chordata > Amphibia > Anura > Ranidae > Pelophylax > Pelophylax lessonae. The sequence continues at coordinate 326,612,468 of NC_138770.1, read as the reverse complement.
GCAACAAGTGGTTGAGGAGCCAACCCGGAGGGAGGCCATTTTGGATTTGGTATTCACAAATGGGGATTCGGTGTATGATGTCATTGTAGGCGAAACCTTGGGATCTAGTGATCACCAGTCAGTGTGGTTTAATATAAGAACTGTGAAAGAGTCACACCACACAAAAACAAAAGTTTTAGATTTTAGAAAAACAGACTTTTCAAAAATGAAATTAGTCATAAATGAGTCCTTATCAGACTGGAACGGATTACATGGAGTCCAGGAGAAATGGGACTACTTAAAAGGTGCATTATTGAAGGCAACAGAAAATTGCATTAGACTTGTCAGTAAAAGCAAAAAAAGGAAGAGACCACTGTGGTCCTCAGCAGAAGTGGCCCAAATCATTAAAAATAAAAAGCTAGCATTTTGTAATTATAAAAAAACCCAGAGCAATGAAGATAAGGAAATCTACAAGATTAGGCAGAAAGAGGCCAAGCAAGTTATAAGAACTTCTAAAGCGCAGGCAGAAGAAAAACTAGCTCAGTCTATGAAAAAGGGGGATAAGACATTCTTCAGATATATAAATGAAAAAAGGAAATTAAAACAAGGAATAACTAAATTAAAAACAAAGGACGGAAGGTATGTAGAAGAGAATAAAGGGCTAGCTGACTGCCTTAATGAATACTTCTGTTCAGTTTTTACAGAAGAAAAAGAAGGAGAAGGACCTCCACTTGAATGGATGACTAATGAATCGTTTGATGCATGTGTCTTTACAGAGGAAGACGTTCTAAGATTGCTGTCTAAAGTGAAGACAAATAAGTCACAGGGTCCTGATGAGATACACCCAAAATTATTAAAAGAGCTTAGTGGTGAGCTGGCAAAACCATTAACAGATTTATTTAACCAATCATTAGTAACAGGAGTCGTCCCGGAAGATTGGAAATTGGCAAATGTCATGCCCATTCACAAGAAAGGTAGTAGGGAGGAATCGAGCAACTATAGACCAGTGAGTCTGACATCAATAGTAGGCAAATTAATGGAAACCCTATTAAAGGATAGGATTGTGGAACATCTTAAATCCCATGGATTGCAAGATGAAAAACAACATGGGTTTACTTCAGGGAGATCATGTCAAACAAATCTTATAAATTTTTTTGACTGGGTGACTCAAATAATAGACGGTGGAGGTGTAGTAGACATTGCATATCTAGATTTTAGTAAGGCTTTTGACACTGTCCCACATAGAAGACTTATCAATAAACTGCAGTCATTGAGCATGGACTCCCATATTGTTGAGTGGATTAGGCGGTGGCTGAGTGACAGGCAACAGAGGGTTGTAGTCAATGGAGAACATTCAGAACAAGGTCATGTTACCAGTGGGGTACCTCAGGGATCTGTACTGGGACCAATTTTGTTTAATATCTTCATAAGTGATATTGCAAAAGGCCTCGATGGTAAGGTTTGTCTTTTTGCTGATGACACAAAGATATGTAACAGGGTTGATGTTCCTGGAGGGAAACGCCAAATGGAAAAGGATTTAGGAAAACTAGAAGAATGGTCAGAACTCTGGCAACTGAAATTTAATGTGGATAAGTGCAAGATAATGCACCTGGGGCGTAAAAACCCAAGGGCAGAATATAGAATATTTGACACAGTCCTGACCTCAGTATCTGAGGAAAGGGATTTAGGAGTAATTATTTCAGAAGACTTAAAGGTGGGAAGACAATGTAATAGAGCAGCACGAAATATGCCAGCAGAATGCTTGGATGTATAGGGAGAGGTATAAGCAGTAGAAAGAGAGAAGTGCTTATGCCGCTGTACAGAACACTGGTGAGACCTCACTTGGAGTATTGTGCGCAGTACTGGAGGCCATATCTCCAGAAGGATATAGATACTCTAGAGCAGGCATGTCCAACCTGCGGCCCGGGGGCCGCATGCAGCCCAGAACCACAGGCAATGCGGCCCACTGCCCCCTGACAATTTTTTATTTTTTCTTGCTGGGGAGGAAGGAAGTCGAGTCAGGGGCATGGCCACAGAGGTTTCCAACTAACTGTGGGCAGTGGCTGCCTCGGAGGGGATCATCCACTAGTTGTGCTAAATTAGTGCTGGGGGGCGCAGCAGCGTTTTATTACTTATATACCTTAACTATAGTATATATTTTATATGCGGCCCGAGAACATTTCTCTACACTCAATGTGGCCCAGAGAAGCCAAAAGGTTGGACACCCATGAGTGGCGGCTGGTGAAGTTTTAAGATGGGGGGGCGCAAGACCCCGCCCTTCTATTTTGGCCCCTCCCATTTCTCAGAAGCCACACCCCTTAGACCCCACCCATTTTGTCCCCTGTATTTTGCTTGCGTGAACCAATTCTCCCAATATATCACATATTAAGGGGTCCATCAGTACTAGTATATCCCATAATAGGGAGCAGGGGCCCTATTATGGGATACACTGACAGAGTGGCACAAACCCCACAGTACAGGCCCCTTGTACAAACCCCACAGTACAGACCCCCTAGCACAGACCACACAGTACATGCCCCCTTTCAATGCAGTGACCAGCGTACATGCCCCCTTTCAATGTAGTGACCAGTGTGCATGCCCCCTTTCAATGTAGTGACCAGCGTACATGCCCCCTTTCAATGTAGTGACCAGCGTACATGCCCCCTTTCAATGCAGTGACCAGCGTACATGCCCCCTTTCAATGTAGTGACCAGCGTACATGCCCCCTTTCAATGCAGTGACCAGCATACATGCCCCCTTTCAATGCAGTGACCAGCGTACATGCCCCCTTTCAATGCAGTGACCAGCGTACATGCCCCCTTTCAATGCAGTGACCAGCGTACATGCCCCCTTTCAATGCAGTGACCAGCGTACATGCCCCCTTTCAATGTAGTGACCAGTATACAGGCCCCCTTTCAATGTAGTGACCAGTATACATGCCCCCTTTCAATGCAGTGACCAGCGTACATGCCCCCTTTCAATGCAGTGACCAGCATACATGCCCCCTTTCAATGTAGTGACCAGTATACATGCCCCCTTTCAATGCAGTGACCAGCGTACATGCCCCCTTTCAATGCAGTGACCAGCATACATGCCCCCTTTCAATGCAGTGACCAGCGTACATGCCCCCTTTCAATGCAGTGACCAGCGTACATGCCCCCTTTCAATGCAGTGACCAGCGTACATGCCCCCTTTCAATGCAGTGACCAGCGTACATGCCCCCTTTCAATGTAGTGACCAGTATACAGGCCCCCTTTCAATGTAGTGACCAGTATACATGCCCCCTTTCAATGCAGTGACCAGCGTACATGCCCCCTTTCAATGCAGTGACCAGCGTACATGCCCCCTTTCAATGTAGTGACCAGCGTACATGCCCCCTTTCAATGTAGTGACCAGCGTACATGCCCCCTTTCAATGTAGTGACCAGTATACAGGCCCCCTTTCAATGTAGTGACCAGCGTACATGCCCCCTTTCAATGTAGTGACCAGCGTACATGCCCCCTTTCAATACAGTGACCAGCGTACATGCCCCCTTTCAATGTAGTGACCAGTATACATGCCCCCTTTCAATGTAGTGACCAGCGTACATGCCCCCTTTCAATGTAGTGACCAGCGTACATGCCCCCTTTCAATGTAGTGACCAGCGTACATGCCCCCTTTCAATACAGTGACCAGCGTACATGCCCCCTTTCAATGTAGTGACCAGTATACATGCCCCCTTTCAATGTAGTGACCAGCGTACATGCCCCCTTTCAATACAGTGACCAGCGTACATGCCCCCTGCAGAGGTATGGCAGTGGGAGAGATGGGATCAGGCAAAGGGATGGCGGTGGGAGGGATGGTCATGGGATGAGGCAGAGCAGAGGGGGATGGCGGTGGAAAGGCTGGATGGATGGATGTATGGATGGTCATGGCCCATGATGACCATCCATACAGCCTTTCCACCGCCATCCCCCTCTGCTCTGCCTCATCCCATGACCATCCATCCATCCAGCCTTTCCACCGCCATCCCCCTCTGCTCTGCCTCATCCCATGACTCATGGGATGAGGCAGAGCATAGGGGGATGGCGGTGGAAAAGCTGGATGGATGGTCATGGAGGACTGACAGGACAGGAGGACTCACCGGTGGTGATGTCTTCTTCCAGCAGATGACCTCCGGTGGTCTGGTCTCCTCTCCGGTGCCGCCGTCACTCCCGTCCGGTGTCCACCCGACTCCATCGCCCGCGGTCCGGTCCACTGCTGCGAGTGACGTCAGCGGGGTCAGCGTTGGATGTCCTGGATGCTGTGATTGGTCCAGGCTGGAGGCTGGACCAATCACAGCCAGGAATCCACGAAGTGGGGGTTTCCAAGGAATCTGCCTTGCGCCCAGGTTACGCCCCCCACGCCCCCCAGAAGGCAGCCAATCGGCGCCTCTTCTGGGTGGTAACCCCACCCCCCCACCCCCTCCACATCGGCTGGCGGCGGCGGCGGCGAACGCAATTTTTTTTTTTTTTTCAAACTTTATTGCTCGTTTTGCAATCTTTTTTTTTTTTTTTATCTTTTTTTTTTTTCTTCCTTTTTTCAGGGGGGGCGGCGCCCTAGCGCCCCCTATGCACCGGCCGCCACTGACACCCATGCTCTAGAGAGAGTTCAGAGAAGAGCTACTAAACTAGTACATGGATTGCAGGAAAAAACTTACCAGGAAAGGTTAAAGGACCTTAACATGTATAGCTTGGAAGAAAGAAGAGACAGAGGGGATATGATAGAAACTTAAATACATAAAGGGAATCAACTCGGTAAAGGAGGAGAGCATATTTAAAAGAAGAAAAACTACCACAAGAGGACACAGTTTTAAATTAGAGGGGCAAAGGTTTAAAAGTAATATGAGGAAGTATTACTTTACTGAGAGAGTAGTGGATGCATGGAATAACCTTCCTGCAGAAGTGGTAGCTGCAAATACAGTGAAGGAGTTTAAGCATGCATGGGATAGGCATAAGGCTATCCTTCATATAAGATAGGGCCAGGGACTATTCATAGGATTCAGATATATTGGGCAGACTAGATGGGCCAAATGGTTCTTATCTGCCGACACATTCTATGTTTCTATGTTTCTATGATAGGAGAACACTTACCTCCTATGTTTTTCAATTACTGCTCTTTTGGTAGCACTGAGAATTTGCAGCATTTTGACCAACTGTGAAGGGGTCAGTTCTGCCGTAGCAATTTTGCTACAGGTAAGAGGTGTCTGAAGCCTAAACAGCAGCACATCCATTTTTAAACTTCAAAGAGCCTCACACACAAATGAGCACAGCCTAGAAAGGTCCAAATGGAAATGATGGAATGCCCTGGTGACATTATTAAGGAATGACAAATGGACCCATTTATACATATCCCTAAAGTGTCACTAAGCCCACATCATAGAAAACTATCAATAAATGCTGTATTACATGCTGCTCATACTCAGTCACTATGGGATTCGTTTTCTGTATTCTGCAAAAAACCTGGTTGATCCTGCTGTTCTCTATATCCCTCTTCTGTCAAAGTCCCCAATTCAGCTAGGGATTTTGCAGGTCTGGTGGCCACTCTGCACATGCTCAGTTTTCATTAAACTTCTATGCTGAGCATTTCCTCCCTATCACATCTGAGCAGCCCATGTGACTATAGAGTCATACGTGGTCGTATGCACAGTGGTAAATGACAGCTCACTCCCTCCTCCTCCATGCCCGCCAACCAGCTGAACACATTGGGTGGGATATTACATGTAGATTAATGGTGGTTTCACCTCCCTCCTATTCTAAAATACAGGCTTGATGGGCGTGTCACAGCTTGTGACTGACTGACTGACTGGCTGAAATCCGCCCACACCATGTTTTTTTCCACAAAATAGTAAATTTACTATACGGTACTTGATTTCAAGTATATATTTGTATGGCAATTTAAAACCGTTTATTCATCTTTTATTTTTACTCTGTATCCCAAAGGCTTTTTTTTTTTTTTGGGAACATGTGACTAGCAGCAGAGGACTTGAAGCTCCTCCTGCTTATGTTTACCTGCAGATATGCTTGGAGAGAGCTGGGTTATGTGATGGCTGTATATCGCTATAAGAAAAAGGTACTTGAATGTTTTTTTTTTTTAATTAAAATAATTACAGTGCTATCGTCTCATTTCTCTACACTCAATGTGGCCCAGAGAAGCCAAAAGGTTGGACACCCATGCTCTAGAGAGAGTTCAGAGAAGAGCTACTAAACTAGTACATGGATTGCAGGAAAAAACTTACCAGGAAAGGTTAAAGGACCTTAACATGTATAGCTTGGAAGAAAGAAGAGACAGAGGGGATATGATAGAAACTTTTAAATACATAAAGGGAATCAACTCAGTAAAGGAGGAGAGCATATTTAAAAGAAGAAAAACTACCACAAGAGGACACAGTTTTAAATTAGAGGGGCAAAGGTTTAAAAGTAATATGAGGAAGTATTACTTTACTGAGAGAGTAGTGGATGCATGGAATAACCTTCCTGCAGAAGTGGTAGCTGCAAATACAGTGAAGGAGTTTAAGCATGCATGGGATAGGCATAAGGCTATCCTTCATATAAGATAGGGCCAGGGACTATTCATAGAATTCAGATATATTGGGCAGACTAGATGGGCCAAATGGTTCTTATCTGCCGACACATTTTATGTTTCTATGTTTCTATTACATGCTGAAATAAGATAAATGCTTGGGGTTTAGCTAGCATCGGAAAGTTAGTTATTAGGATTAAGTTATTTGAAAGTATAGTTAACTTTATGTATCCTGCAGATCTATTTTTTGTGGTAATGTGCATTTTACGGCAACAGTAACAATGAGGAACTCTACAATGCACTGCAGTGCCATTCATTTAGAAGGGCTTCAAAATGCATAAGTATAATACGTGCCAAAGGACTCACACTGCAGCACACCCCAACGCCTATGCCTTATATTGTGCTGCATTGCATGATAAAAAGCACAGGCCTGTTCTTTTTTCTTTGTCATTCAGTGGTATGTAGCCCATTGGTAATGAAATGGCTGTCTTGATGTGACACATGTGACACATGGTAATTTGTATGCAGTAGAGCTCCATAGTGGTTTGGTAGAGTGTAAAGGGAGCCTTATTATTTTATTCTGCACTTCTGGCCATATGATGTCTGAACTATGAGAATTAGGAAGGGGGATTTCCAAAATGGCAAGCGGCATGTGTGTTCTATATGTTTAACCAAATTATATACCCTTTCGTTACCAGGTCATTTTTAAGTTTTCAGTGCTGTGATAGTTGACTGACAACTTTCCAGTCATACAACACTCTACCCATATTTTATTTTTATGGGCGACAGCTAGAGCAATCTTTTGGTGGTTTGGGACCCATGTCAAATGCAGGTCATGAAAAGTCCATTGACTTTATTTAGACAGTACACATTGCAATGGTGCATGACCTCCTTTATGTTGTGCTGTGCTTATTTGGACAATGCAGGAAAATGCAGGTTTATTTGTACCATTTGAATTTGTGGCAAAACAGGTCGAACAAAGACTTTTCTTGTCAAATTATGTGTTTTCCATTCAAACGTATGTATTATAAAGAGCATAAGCAGTGTTTATGCCTATTAATATGAACCCTAAATTGGATGCTTCTATTGTTAAAAGAATCGTCATGCAGTACATTGAAAAATACATATATTATTTTAATACAATCAATTTTATCCTAAAGGATAAATAAACTTTTAAATGCTTTTAAACATGTTCTGAACAATTTCTCAATCATTCCCCCACTCCTTCTGTGCCAATTTGACCCAAAACTCTCCTCCTCTGCAGTATACTTACTCAGTTCTGGCACTGAGTTCACAAATGTTCACCAATGTTCTGCTGCAGTGTTTACCTCTGGTTGGTGCATCTTCTACTTTTCAATGTCTCTTCATGTGCAGTGGAACTCAAAAGACCTGAACCTAGCAGTTATGCCTTGTATACATGATGGAAAAATTGAACGAAAAACACTGCTCTAAGAGCGATCTTCTAAAAATCTGATCGTTAATACACACCTTTTGAGAGCCAATCATGACAGTTCAAGCAAAATTATCCAAAGGGACAAGCATGAAAGTTGTTATCGTAAGATAACAGAATTATGGATTTTAATTTAATCAGTACAGTATTCGAGTGACCTATTCCACGCATGCTCGTAAATATTGAAAATAATACATTATATTATATTATACATTAGTTGTATTCTATCTTATGAGAATTTTCATAACTCTAGTAACCTATTTGTTTTTGATATGTGGCTAGCATGCAAAAAAAAAATGGACGATTATTTGTCTGATATTTTTATCGTGTGTATCAGGCTTTAGTTATAATGCTGATAATCCCCCCTAATCCTTTCACATACCAGCAAACAGCTCCTGGAACAGAAAGTCTCCCATCAATAATAATAACTTATTTGAAGCTCTTTTCAGTAGATGATGTGACATGTAGGAGCCATAAAGAAGTTATTAATGACAGGAAACTTCTGCTGGGAGACGATTGCCAGTATCTGCAAAGATCAGTGCAGATTAGAGGACATCAGCAGCACTGCCACTAAAAATCAGGGGTATTGTAGAATCTGGGGGTAGTGTAGAATATTTGGGATAAACAAAAATGATTACAATACCCTCATGCATAATTGTGTCAAGAAGGTTATAACATTGTGTTGCTACTACGTATGCATGATAGCATTTACATTCAAAGGGTAACTCCACTTTTGTAGGGAAAAAAATCAGCAAATAAAGAAAAAACAATATAGCGTATACAATTGCGACACAAATCATATTTTAATTTAATGTTATTAAAAATTACTTTCCTTTTCAATCTGCAGCTGTTGTCATTTTCTGAAAATGCAATGCAATATGGCTACCTGGAGCTGTTCTGTACACAGAATGTGTATTGACCACACCCCGGAAACATCATTTCTTGGATGTGTGATTGGCTCACCAATTTTCTCAGAAGTCTGCCTAAGATACAAGTCAGATTTCTGGCATCCCCTGCAACAAAAATGTCCTTTTTTCCCAATAGGAACATGTCTAAAGGAATGCAGGCCCAGCAGATTTTCTCATTATTGCTCTGCAGATGCCACAACAGATAGATAATTATGAAACCACTCTCATTTGACCCACTCAGCACAGAGGAACAAACAATGAATAACAAAATGTAGGAATCTGCATCAAAGTTTGTTAAAATCCCTGCAATGTACAGAGACCACCCAGAGGAGAATGTTTTTTTCTCAACAAAAGTGGAGTTACGCTTTAAATGTAAACCAGTGTTATCCACAAACTTCGCAACTCCCTGGCTTCTGCAATGATTTTATACAGGCAATATAGTGTGGTAGAAAACCCACCCCAACCTCTACTAGTAAACCACCCCCCTCACCACCACTGCACCATCCCCCCCCATAATCACTGTGTCTGTGCTCCCCTTCTCGCTGCTATACCTGAAACCTCCCAACTATTGTATGTTCAAACCATCCCCTAAGATCTCATCGCTACAGCTGACCCTCATCTACCTCTGCATCACACCTGGTTACACCATACCCCAATCCCCACTCCTGCCACTGTGCCTCACCCCTAACCTCTCCCCATCTGTCCCACTTACCCTCACTTCATTTTCTACTGCACCAATTCCCACCTCTGCATTGCACTGAAGCATTCCTCAGTGCTTGTTGCCACTGTACCAATGCACACTGCTTCAGTTATGTTCTCTTCCATATTCACCCTGTTAAATGAACAGACACGCTTTTACTAGTTTATGCTAAAAAATGCTAGAGATGTGTGCTGTGCTAGGGGGCATTATACTTTGTACAATTTATGCTGGAAAATAATGTGAATGGAATGACAGTAGGTGGTATGTGCAGGAGAGAAGTGCATAGGCAATTACAGCAGACAGTAAGTGTACAAGAGGAGGACAGAAGGTATGACAGAAGGCAATGTGTACAAGAGAGAAATGCAGAAGGTATGCCAATGGGAAAAATGTGCAGAAGAGGAATGTGGGGGGTATGGTAGGGGGCAGTATGTGCAGGAGAGGAGTGTGAAGGGTATGAAAGGGGGTGGTATGTGCAGAAGAGGAGAGCAGAGTGTATGACAAAAGTTAAAGTGGCTGTTAAGCCATGGGGTATCATTTCTACAATCCCCTCTATTACTTTACCTGATGTACAGTATGTGGTTTTGTAAAAATAAGCCATTTTATATACTGTATTTCTGAGCTCCTCTCAGCACTCACGTGACTTTCTGCCTCTCTCCTCTCCCAGTCTGATAGCTACAGCGGAAGGGGCCGAGAAACCCCCGCTGAAATCAGCTGGGAGGAGAGAGGCAGCCAGTCACATGATTGACGAAATACAGTATAGAACGGCTTATTTTTACAAAACCACATACTGTACACTGGGCACATCAGTTATTGTAATAGAGGGGATTGTAGGAATGATACTCAGAAATGATAGCAGACAGGCAGGGAGAGGAGCACAGAGGAGGACAGTGCAGGGCTGGGGATGGCTGAGGCATGTAAACAGACCACGGTGTCAGGGCTCAGCAGCCAGGATACATTGTGTTCATTTTACAGAGGGGAGGGCAGAACTAGGCAGGATCTGCCAGGTATTTTAGGTGATAGAAGGGTCCAAATGATACAGCACAAGCACTGTGCTGTTCTACATGCTTTAAAGGAACAGGATCCATTTATTTTTAATTTTTTTTTCGGGTTACAAACACTTTAATGTATAGAGTAGAGGAGTGTGATGTGATGGGTATGACAGCTGATAATATGTGCAAGAGACAAATGTAAAGGGTATTAAAGGCAGCAATATGTACAGAAGAGAAGTGCAAAGGGTATCACAGTGGATGGTATATGCAACAGAGGATTGAGAACTTAGTAAATGAGGTAAACTTCACTTTGCAAAGAATAATCAATCACATGTTATAAAATGTTTTAAAAATATGTATTTTTGCCTGCACATGATTGGATGATGGAAGTTAGCAGAGCTTCTGCTCATTTACTAAGCTCTGGAGCAACTACACTTTGCAAAGTGCACAGTTTATTTGCCTTGAGGAAATCAACCCCTATGCCTTTGTTTATTTAAGTAGCAAGTAGAAACAAAATCCGATGCGTCTCAGGCTCAGATACAACAGTAAGCGAGTACCCAAAAAAGGGGTTATGGGACAGCAGTTAGCATGGGTAGTCCATATTCGCTTTATTACTCCTGAATAATTGAATTTGACTAAATTGTGGTAAAGCCATGCACAGAGCAACATTTGATGAGTAGGCAATCCTAACTCTCCTTAGCTGAAGGATTCTTGCTGAATCATTATTACTGTCATTGTGATCTGCATGTTGGATCTCCTGGTTATCAAATATTAACTTCATAGGACTCCTTTACTAGTTATAGTGGTTGTAAACCTCAGATATGAAATGTACATATTCTTCTATAGTGTGTACTTGTCTCAATCCAGAGCACTAAAGCCTCGTACACACTCAACGATTGTTGGCAGTGAATTTTCGGCCAACGTCCGATCGGCCGATTGTCGGCTTGTTAGTATGATGCTTCCGACAACCGACTGCGACTTTTCGGCCGAATAAAATCTGGTGTGCAGGCTATAAAATTTTTGTTTTCACCGTCAACAGAACGGCCGATTGTTCGTCAGTCACTACAGATTTCGGCAGACAAAAATCAGATGAGCAAGACTGGGCATGCTCAGAGAAGAAAAAACACACGGAAAGTAAACCAGCACATGACATCACTTCTGAAGTTGGTTGTTGTTGGCCGAAAAAATTTGTGTGCAGTCTAGAGCACATTTCAACCAACACAACAACACTGGACAAAAGACGGCCGATCGGTCGGCCGATAATCGTTGCATGTGTACGAGGCTTTAGTGTCATTTCTGTCTGCTGCTTGGTACCTTTGTTGTCTGTATGAGTCAACTCTGACAAGTTTTCCTGCTACCAAGAGAAAAATGCTGAGATGGGAAGGGAGCTCCAGCTGATTGACAGTCTCAGCTCTGTTCCTGTGAGCTGTGTGAAAGAGGAGTGTCCCTTCCCTCCAATCAGCTCTCAGAGCTCTCTTTACTGAGCTCTGTAGAGTGCAACTTCAGCTATCTGCCTCCTTTTTTTCTGAACTCTCAGACAAGCTTATAAATTCTTGATTTTGAACAGATGTAATGAAGTAAATACTGAAGATAAAAAGGTACAACTTATGTAGGAGGATTTGTTTCATCTCTGTTTATCACCTGAGGCCAGTCACTTCACTGGGTATATGTAAGGGTTTACAACCACTTTAACTGTTCATGACATGTAGATTGTAAATATCCACTTCATTTGCTCATTGCTAGAAATCATACAGCAGTAAAACAAGTAGTTATATGTTGTCCGTAAAGACATCTAATCTACCACTGTGCATAGAAAGGTAACAAATGACAGATCATCATTTAAATACTGAACTTTCCACATATTTCATGTAGGTTAATTGAAGGCTGAGAATACTGACTGCTATTTATTGATCCAATTTATTGATCAAATAAAATAATTACATTTAACCCATGAAGTCAATTTTAATTTTTTTATTCTTCCTCTTTATAATCTTATCCTAGATGGGTCCAGTTGACAGTATCTATGAATGCACATCTTGAAATGGTTTGATTTTCTGTTTGATTTTCTTGTTACCTTTTTCCTTAACATTACACCCCAAACACCTATCTATATGCTTTAACAAGCATCTTGTTTTAACATGTCGCTGATTAAGTGAGCAAGGATCTCACAGATCATATTGGTTTGCTGACACTCATTGCTTTATCCTCCTGAAATGAAAACCTGAGAAATCAGATAGGAAAAGTATATGTAGGTTGATTACAGATGTGATAACATTTAGTTTGCTGTGTTGCTAAGACATACTCGTATAAAGCTACTTTGAGTGAGCTATACATTACTGATTATAAATGTACAAGAGACAAAAGAAACAATGTTACCTTTAACCACTTGACCTCTGGTAGATTTTACCCCCTTCATGACCAGGCCATTTTTTGCTATTCAGCACTGTGCTACTTTAACTGGAAATTGCTCAGCCATGCAGCACTGTATGCAAACAATATTTATTTATTTTTTTCACAAAAATATAGCTTTCTTTTTGAGGTATTTGTTCACACTTGGTTTTTTATTTTTTTTTTTTTTGCTATATAAATGATAAAAGGCCTAAAATTTTGAAAAAGAAAACAATATTTTCTACTTTCTGTTATAACGCATATCCAATCAAATCAGATTTCTTCATACATTTAGGCCAAAATGTATTCTGCTACATGTCTATGGTAGAAAAAATTCCAAGTAAGTGTATATTAATTGGTTTGTGTGAAAGTTATAGAGTCTACAAACTATGGTATATATATTTGAAAATTGATCAATCCTGATGTACTGACAGTCTGTTAATTTTCTTAACCACTTGCCTACAGTGCACTTTCACCCCCTTCCTGCCCAGACTGATTTTCAGCTTTCAGCGCTCTCACACTTTGACTGAGAATTACTCAGTCATGCAACACTGTACCCATACAAAAATTGTGTCCTTTTTTTCACACAAATAGAGCTTTCTTTTGATGGTATTTGATCAATACTGGGTTTTTTATTTTTTGTGCTATAAATAAAAAAAGACTGAAAATATCGTGAAAAAACGCATTTTTCTTTGTTTCTGTCATAAAATTTTGCAAATTAGTCATTTTTCTTCACAAATTTTGGCCAAAATTTATACTGCTACTTATCTTTGGTAAAAATAACCCAAATAAGTGTATATTATTTGGTCTTTGTGAAAGTTATAGAGTCCACAAGCTATGGTGCGAATCATTGAAAATTGATCACACTTGATCACACCTGATGTACTGAAGGCCTATCTCATTTCTTGAGACACTAAAAAGTCAGGAAAGTACAAATACCCCCCAAATGACCCCTTTTTTGAAAGTAGACATTCCAAGGTATTTAATAAGGGGCATGGTGAGTTTTTTGAAGTTGTAATTTTTTCCCACAATGCTTTGCAAAATGAAGATTTTTTTTTTTTTTTTTTACAAATTGCCGTATTAACAGGTTATTTCTCTCACACAGCACATGTATACTTGCAACTACACCCCAAAACAAATTCTACTACTCCTCCTGAGTATGGCGATACCACATGTGTGAGACTTTTTCACAGCCTGGCCACATACACAGGCCTAACATCCAAGTAGCAGCGTCCGGCATTCTAGGAGCATAAATTACACATATCATTTCCTGACAACCTATTGCACTTTTGAAGGCCCTGGAGCACCAGGACAATGGAAAACCCCATAAAATGACCCCATTTTGGAAAGCAAACACCCCAACGTATAATCTTTGAGGCATAATGAGTCTTTTGAACATGTCATTTTTTTCCACAAGTTTTTGGAAAATGTGGAAAGAAAATGAAAATGCTTTTTTTTTTACACAAAGTTGTCAATTTATGCAATATTTCTAACACATAGCATGTACATAGCAAAAATTGCACCCCAAAATACATTCTGCTACTCCTCCTGAGTATGCTGATACCACATGTGTGAGACTTTTTCACAGCCTGGCCACATACAGAGGCCCAACATTCAAGTAACCCTGTCCGGCATTCTAGAAGCAGAAATTGCACATATAATTTCCTGACAACCTATCGCACTTTTGAAGGCCCTGGAGCACCAGGACAATGGAAACTCCCATAAAATGACCCCATTTTGGAAAGCAAACACCCCAACGTATAATTTGTGAGGCATAATGAGTCTTTTGAACCTGTCATTTTTTTCCACAAGCTTTTGGAAACTGTGGAAAGAAAATGAAAATGCATTTTTTTTTATACAAAGTTGTCAATTTATGCAATATTTCTAACACATAGCATGTACATAGCAAAAATTGCACCCCAAAATACATTCTGCTACTCCTTCTGAGTATGCTGATACCACATGTGTGAGACTTTTTCACAGCCTGGCCACATACATAGGCCCAACATTCAAGTAGCCCCGTCCGGCATTCTAGAAGCAGAAATTACACATATAATTTCCTGACAACCTATCGCACTTTTGAAGGCCCTGGAGCACCAGGACAATGGAAACCCCCATAAAATGACCCCATTTTGGAAAGCAAACACCCCAACGTATAATTTGTGAGGCATAATGAGTCTTTTGAACCTGTCATTTTTTTCCACAAGCTTTTGGAAACTGTGGAAAGAAAATGAAAATGCATTTTTTTTTACACAAAGTTGTCAATTTATCAGATATTTCTAACACATAGCATGTAGATAGCAAAAATTGCACCCCAAAATACATTCTGCTACTCCTCCTGAGTATGCTGATACCACATGTGTGAGACTTTTTCACAGCCTGGCCACATACAGAGGCCCAACATTCAAGTAGCCCTGTCCGGCATTCTAGAAGCAGAAATTGCACATATAATTTCCTGACAACCTATCGCACTTTTGAAGGCCCTGGAGCACCAGGACAATGGAAACCCCCATAAAATGACCCCATTTTGGAAAGCAAACACCCCAACGTATAATTTGTGAGGCATAATGAGTCTTTTGAACATGTCATTTTTTTCCACAAGTTTTTGGAAAATGTGGAAAGAAAATGAAAATGCATTTTTTTTACACAAAGTTGTCCATTTATGCAATATTTCTAACACATAGCATGTACATAGCAAAAAATTCACCCCAAAATACATTCTGCTATTCCTCCTGAGTATGGCGATACCACATGTGTAATACTTTTACACAGCCTGGCCACATACATAGGCCTAACATCCAAGTAGCGCTTTACACAAAGTTGTCCATTTATCCACTTTAAGACTGGGCCTATTTTTGACACTTGGTGTTTACAAGCTAAAATCATTTTTATGCTAGAAAACTACTTAGAACCCCCAAACATTATATATTTTTTTTTAGCAGAGACCCTAGAGAATAAAATGGAGATTGTTACAATATTTTTTATCACACCATATTTGAGCAGCAGTCTTCCAAATGCAATTTTTTTAACAAAAATTCACTTTTTTTAATTAAAAAAAAAGAAAACAGTAAATTTAGCCCGATTTTTTTCCATAATGTGAAAGATAATGTTACGCCGAGTAATTAGATACCCAACATGTCATGCTTCAAAATTGGGCACGTTCGCGGAATGGCGCCAAACATTGGTACTTAAAAATCCCCATAGGCAACATTTTAAAAATGTCTACAGGGTACCAGCTTAGAGTAACAGAGGAGGTCTAGGGCTCAAATTATTGCACTCACTCTAACGATCGCGGCGATACCTCACATGTGTGGTTTGAACACCGTTTACATATGTGGGCGGGACTTGCGTATGCGTTAGCTTCTGCGCGCGAGCTAACGGGGACAGGGCGCTTTAATTTTTTTTTTTTTTTTTTTTCCTATTTATTTTATTTAATAATTTTTTATTTTTACATGGTTTTTTGAAAAAAAATGTTTTGATCGTTTTTATTCCTATTACAAGAAATGTAAACATCCCTTGTAATAGAAATAGGCATGACAGGTCCTCTTTATTGTGAGATCTGGGGTCAAAAATACCTCACACCTCACAACTACACTAAAAAAGAAAAAAAAAAAAAAAAAAAAATTTTGAAAAAAAAAAAAAACAAAAAGGAAAAAAAAAAATGGCCCTTTAAACCGGTTGCTAGGCAACGACTTTTGACGTAGCTCCGGTCCTCCAAGACCATAGAGTCGAGTGAGGGGCATCTTGCCCTCACTTGACTTCCTGTCTCTGAGGATCCGGGACCGGATAATTTTCCCCGCTTCCGGCGGGTCCGGTAAGCTAGGAAAACGTCTAGGACGCGGCGGGAGGGGGGGGGGGCACCTCTTCCCCTGCACCGTTGCGGCGGATTCCGCGGTGACTCCGCCACTGAGACCACCCTTATCTGAAAGCCGACCGCCCCCCGTTTAAAATAATACCAGGGTTATGGCAATTATCTGCTGCCATAACCCCAGTATTTAGCTTTAATTGCCAATGTATACATGACAACCTATCATTTTTGAAGGCCCCTCATATTTTTTACACATAGCATGTACATACCAAGAAATACATTACAAAATATATTCTATAAAGGAAAGTGTAAAAAAAATTATTACCTGTGGTTGTAGTAGTGCAGTTGTCCACAGAGGAGAGCATTAGTCCAGGCAGCAGGCAGGGATATGCTTAGCGACTACAATAGCAATTTTCCAGGCAGCAGGCAGGAATATAGTCTATAGTCTGGGATATTGTCAGCACAGCCGCAGCATTTGTCCAAATGAATTTTCCAGGCAGAGACATGGTCAGCACAGCCATAATATTGGTCCCGGTACACTGCAGACAATGATTGTACCACTCTCCAGCTAATATCATGCAGAGGCATGATGGTAGTAAGCTGAGGGCCTTGGTCAGGTGAGACCTGGGGACAGGGGTAGAGGCTTCTCCCACCCAAATCTCTTTGAAGCCTCCGGACTCCAGACCCTAATCCGGAATTTACAAAACCCAGAGACAACCAAAAAATTGGTTTTCTCCATCCGGAAAAACAACTCTGGAGCCCCTCACATATGTGAGACCCCTGTGTACTACAGTAGCAGGGGGCGACAGATCAGTTCAAGCGGTAGGCAGAAGAATAGTCGGTAAAACAAGCCAGGGTCAGTTCACGTGCAAGCAATCCAATCGGCAGGCAGAAGAGTAGTTGAAAAACAGGCCAAGGGTCAGTTCACAGGGAAGCAATCCAAACCGTAGGAAGTAGCGTAATCGGTAAAACAAGCCAGGGTCAGTTCACGTGCAAGCAATCCAATCGGCAGGCAGAAGAGTAGTTGAAAAACAGGCCAGGGTCAGTTCACAGGGAAGCAATCCAAACAGTAGGAAGTAGCGTAATCGGTAAAACAAGCCAGGGTCAGTTCACGTGAAAGCAGTCCAAACAGTAGGCAGAGACATAGTGGAAAAACAGGCCAGGGTTAGTTTATGTGGAAAGCAGTGGCATGGTGATATGAGGAAATTTGGTCAGCACAGATGAAAACGGGGAAATGGGCTAGTAATTTACCAATGTATGGTAACGCGTGAAGCATTCTCCAACGCACAGGCCAGGTTGGGAGGGACAGTACCGACAATAGAAGCTGGTATCCTTACGAAACCCCCTTCTGCTGCATACACGGCATCTTTTTTGCCGTCTTCGGCCTGATTCAGACGGTGGAACGTAGTCTGGAAAGTGGCGCTCACTAAGTCGGCTAACAGCCTCAGAGCGAAGGTTTTCTTGGGGGAGTCCTTGTGGGTAGATGAGGGTCGTGATAATTTCTTCAATAAATTTTAGGAAGGAGATGGGGCTTTCAGTGGATTTGGTGTAAATGACATAAGAGTTATAAAAGGCCAATTGAAATAAATAAATTGCAACCTTCTTATACCAGAATCGGGACTTCCTTGTGGCCAAGTAGGGTTGAATCATCTGGTCGTTAAAATCCACCCCCCCCATGTAAAGATTGTAATCCTGCACACATGATGGTTTTTGGATGGGACCTCTTCTTCTCCGAACCTCCACTGTGGTGTCGTCATGAATGGTGGACATCATGTACACATTTCGGTTATCCTTCCATCGCAAGGCCAGTAGCTCGTTGTTTCTCAGGGCTGCTATTTCCCCCTTCCTCATTCTTTTATTTACTAAGGACTGTGGGAAGCCCTTCCTGTTCTTCCTGGTGGTTCCGCAGGCCAAGGTTCCTTCAAGGTACAGATGTTTTAAGAGGGGCACGCTGGTATAAAAATTATCCAGGTAAAGGTGGTAGCCTTTCCTCAGC
Source organism: Pelophylax lessonae (assembly GCF_965119305.1). Classification (NCBI taxonomy): domain Eukaryota; kingdom Metazoa; phylum Chordata; class Amphibia; order Anura; family Ranidae; genus Pelophylax; species Pelophylax lessonae. Next base: position 326,593,710 of record NC_138770.1, on the reverse strand, counting down.
AGTGGGTACGCCAAGTCCCATACAATCTTTCCATTTGTGCCCATGTAGGCCGGGCAGTCAGGGGGATTGAGCTGGGAATCTCTTCCTTCGTATATGCGGAACGCATACAGATATCCCGTAGCTCTGTCGCACAGTTTATAGAATTTGACCCCATATTTGGACCTTTTGCTTGGAATATACTGCTTTATTCCAAGCCGGCCTGTGAAGTGTAGCAGGGACTCATCTACACAAATGTTTTGATTAGGGACGTAAAGTTCTGCAAAACTTTGGGAAAGAAAATTTATGAGGGGGCGAATTTTATACAGCTTGTCAAAATGTGGATGATTTTGGGGGGGGCACTGGCTGTTGTCACTAAAATGAAGGAAGCGCATGATAATTTCATACCGGGACCTGGGCATTTGGGCAGAATATATGGGCATACTGTGTATGGGTTGGGTGGACCAATAGGCATGTCCTTCATTTTTCTTTGTAACCCCCATGTTTATGGTGAGGCCCAAAAACATTTTGAACTCCTCCAAGGTTAACTCTCTCCACTCAAACGGACGGGAATAGGAAGATTGGGGGTTGTTAGCAATAAACTGCTGGGCATACAGATTCGTTTGGTCCACGATGTATTGCAGAAAATCGTTGGGCAGAAATAAATGGAGAAAATCAATAAAAGAAAAATTTTCTGTATTGGCCTGCACACCTGGCTGTGCGGTAAAAGGGGGAATATTTGCTGATCCTGAGTTGGAGGGCAGCCATCTTGGATTGGCAAGAGCATCTGGGAGGTGGATAGTGGCCCTGGCTCTTGGGGGATGTGACACTCCAGTGCTGGTAGAAGGGGGATTCGGAATTGGGAGTGATGCCGCAGCGCTGGTGCTGGGCCTGGGCATTCGCTCCTGGGGTGTTTCGCTGGGGGCAGAGCGGGTACTGGGCCTGGGCATAGGATCCTGGGGTGTACTGGTGGTGGCAGTGCTGGTGCTGGGCATAGGATCCTGGGGTGTATCCCTTGTGGCTGCCCGGTTTACAGAGCGCCGTGCCCTTTTGGGAGGGACCCATTCTTCCTCCGAGTCCATCTCCGATCCGCTACTATTGGCGACTTCAAATTCCGAATCGGATTCGGAATTGGACCCGGATACTGATGAGAGCTCCCCGGTGCCCTCATCATCCATAGAGATGATCTCAAACGCCTCCTCGCTGCTGAACATCCTTTTTGACATTCTGGCTGATGGGTGGCAGGTGACGGATAGGTGGCAGGTGACGGTCACTGATGGGGTGACAGATGACGATCACTGATGGGGTGACAGGTGACGATCACTGATGGGGTGACAGGTGACGCTGATTGATGGGGTGACAGGTGACGATCACTGATGAGGTGACGATCACTGATGGGGTGACAGGTGACGCTGATTGATGGGGTGACAGATGGCAATCACTGATGGGGTGACAGGTGACGATCACTGATGGGGTGACAGGTGACGGTGATTGATAGGGTGACAGGTGACGGGCGCTGGTCACCGATGGGTGACAGGTGCACCGCTGGCGATACTTATGGCAGTCTCTGGTGACAGGTGCACTTTATAGGTAGTGATTTTTGGTGCAGTGATAGTGACAGGTGACTGTTGGGTGACAGGTGCAATTGGGGGGGGCTGATGACACTTTTTTTTCTGATTTTCACAGGACAGGTACACAGATCAGTAACTCACTGTTTCTGGCTCTCCTCTCCTCACACTGGAAACGGTGTGTGAGGGAAGATGAGCTAGTAACAGTGAGTTACTGCTCTTTGTTTACATTTGTGATGGGCTGTGAATGGCTTCACAGCCCATCACATCGTAATCAGCCACTGTCATTGGCTGTTTTACACTGTCGGTGACTAGCTGTGTTCCTAGGGAACACATAGCCACCGACATGACCGCGCTGCGCGCTCCCGATCGCGCATGCGCGGTCATTTTCTGCCGCCCTCTATTGTGATCGGCTGTGTCAATGGAACACAGCCTATCACGTGGGAAACAGCCGTGCCTATTGGCTGTTTCCCCCCTGCCGGTGACGGGGGGTGTCCCTGGGACACGCCGACACCGGCAGTGCAGGGCGGCGCGCCCGCAATCGCGCGCCTGCCCTGCTTAAAGTGCCGCCGTCATATGACGGCGGCCCAGGATAATGGTCGCTCCGCTCCGCCGTCATATGACGGCGGGCGGGCGGCAAGCGGTTAATAGAGTCTGAGGTATTTAGTAAGAGGCTTAGCAAGTTTTTTTTAAGTTTAGGTTTAAGTCATTTTTTTCACAATTTCTTTCGGAAAATAAAGAAATTAAATATTTTTTTTTTTTTTACACACTGCATCATTATATGACTGGTGTGGCGGTGATCAGGGCTACTCACTGGTGCATTTTTTAAACATTTTAATCTTTTTATTTTTACTATTTTTTTTTACTATTTTTTTTTAAAGTGCAGCACTCAAACCCAGAGTAAGAGTGAATCAGCTAAGAAGATAAAAACTGTGGCAATTACAAGTGTCTCTTTGAATAACATTGAACAAAAAATAGCAACTATGCAGTTCAATTCAGTAACAGTAAAAACAATGCAGCACTCAATCACCAAGTTAAATATAAACCAACCAAATAAGAAAGTGTAGCAATAACAAGTACCCTTTAAATACCATAGAACAGCAAATATGCAGTTCAATTCCTCTATTTATCACATATTGTTCCATATTGTTCCATATGTAAAATAAATAAAGGTGATAAAATGAAGTTAAAAAAAAACCTTAAAGTAAAAACATTGCAGCAATTTCTTTTGACCCCTGAGGATGCGCTACAGTGTGAAACGCATTGGGTGGAGCTAAGAGTGTTGACATCAAGCGGCATGTGGTGGTCATCTTTGTAAGTTTGTTGTTTTTGTTATTTGCTTTTAAACTGATGTTTGCTGAATCCTTTTAATAAAAATCCTACACTATGGTGAGCATTTCTTCCATATAGATCCGCTGTATTCCTGCTGGTCTGAATCGCTGAAGCAATTTGTTTACTGATGCCATTACCAGAGGGTCATCAGCCTTAAAGGGAACCGCTCCTAATGATAAGAAGCTGTGACCTGTTCATTTAGGAAATATCATAATACCTACGTGCTGCCTAAGCTTAAAGGATAAGTTCACCTTTGGGGACATGTTACATGTTCCACCTGTTTTTAGAGTGGAACATGTAACATGTTCTGAATGCTGAAGCCACTGCCTGCTGCCCCCCTCTCTGTGGCAGCAGTACAGGGAGGAGTTCCCTGTACTTGGCTATAAGCTACAGCTAATCACATGGTATAGGGTGCTGTGATTGGTTCAGATAGCATGTGATAGCTGTGGGCCAATCACAACACCACAATACTGAGCAGAGCTTTTATGAATGAAACTTATTCATAACAGTTATGTTTGCACTGTGATCATGTGATCGCATAGTGATCATGTAATACCCTGGCCACTCAAAGTGGACACAGTGGTTATAAGAGGGGCGTGCCAGTGCAGGATGATGTACAGGTACACCACCTGGCCTGTAGATGCCACCAATCTGCAGTAAAACTACTGTGGGTTGGCAGTAGGTAAAATGTTTCCTTATATTTGTATTTCACATTGATTGTGTTGTTATTAAACACATTTTTTTCCTGCCAGCCCACTGTACCTGCAGATGCTCTAAGCTTTAAGACTCTCTATCTAACTGAAACTCCATTCACCCCCTCCTGTGAACAGGAAAGGCAGGGGAGGGGATGGGTGGTGAATTCACTCATATGATTATTTCAGTTTTGCTTATACATTTTGGCCTAATACTGAGCACTGTAACAATCAGCTTTTTTTTTCAGCAAAGCTGTTAAAAATTGAAGTTTAGGTATGGCATTTCTTACATAGTTACATTGGTCCAGCTTGGACCAATGTAAGTACTGTATGTATGTGCCCTACCTGTGGGATTCCCATGGAAGTTGGACACCATTCTACTTAAGTGGTTGCTGCTGGCTTCCAGGTCCTGTGCTAAGCAGCTATCCTGCTGCATTGTGAACACAAAAGAGCAGTCGCTCGGCAGAGGCGCTATTCAGAAAGAATTTAGCATTTTCTCAATGATTGCAAAGTGTTTTTTGACAGGATGAGGTGCAAATGGTGACATCACTATCCCACCTCTCCATCATTTAAATGTATAATGCTTTTCATCAATTGAGAAAATGTGAAATGTTCTCTGAATGGTGTGAAAGACCTCTTGAGTTTACAGTGCGCTGGTAGACACAGGACCGGGAAACTAGTGGATATCACTCTAGTAGCAATGCCCACTACAGTGATTTTCAGCTTCCACAGGGAGTGCCACAGGTTTGGCACATACACTGATTACCCATAACTTTATGACCACTCACAGGTTAAGTGAATAACATTTATTATCTCATTACATTATTTTATGAGGTTGCGTAGACATAGACCAGTCAGGGTACCCATGCTGACCTGTGTCCACAGCCAAAAGCACCTACAATGTACATGTCAGCATCAGAATTGGATTACAAAGCAATGGAAGAAGATGGTCTGGTCTGATGAATTACTTTTCTTTAACATCATATAGATGGCCAGGTGCATGCGCATTCCTTGTCTGGAGAAGAGATGGCACCAGGATACACTATGGAAAGAGGCAAGCCAACTCAGGCAGTGTGATGCTTTGGGCTATGGTCTGCTGGGAAACCATGGGCCTTGCCATTTATGTGGATGTTACTTTGACATGTACCACCTACCTAAACATTTTTCCCTACTAAGTACACCCCTTCATGGAAATTATATTTCCTGATGGCAGTGGCCTCTTTCAGCAGAATACATCCCGCCACAGTACAAAATTGGTTAAAAAATGGTTTGAGGAACGTAACAATGAGCATCTGTGAGATGTGCTGGAACAACAAGGCCTGACCTCGCAACTTATAGGAATTAAAGGATCTGCTACTGATAGCTTGGTGCCAGATACCACAGCATACCTTCAGAGGACTAGAAGAATCTGTGCCTTGAAGGGGCAGGGCTGATTTGGTGGCAAAAGGGGGACCTACTTTATGTTAGGTGGGTGGTCATAAAGTTATGGCTTATCAGTGCACATCCATACTGGACACATGTAAGTATGTAGAAATTGCCACAACTAAAGTTCAACTTTAAAATAGCCATGTGAGGAGCCTAGAGCTTCATCCTCCTCTCACGCTATCTCTCATTCGCTGGTGGAGACAGGCATCCCCCTGATGATGTCAGAAGAAAAGAAGAAGATAATGGCACAGGACTCGGTGCAGAGTGGTAGAGTAATGGATCCCCAAAGAAAAAAATAAGAACTCCAGCGCTGCCTACACTAGTCCAAAATAACAAGCCGAGAGCAGCTAATGCCACAATATATTTCAAACACTCAAGTCAATCAAAATTAATTAATATGTGCAACCTTCTCTCTCTCCTATCTACATCAATACCAATTTGTGTACCTTAAAATACCACAACATAAAAAAAACGCATATGTGCAAACATTTCTTCTAATCACCTAATCTAAAATTATATGTGCATTAATATGTGAAAAATCTTTTACAAGGAATTTTCATTACAAAAAAATAAAGCTGTTTCTAAATTATCATTACCTTCCATTTAAATGCACAACATCCTTACATTATAAACATGCAAAAACATATATGATTGCAAAATAAACATAAATAGCTCCAAAAAAATTCCAAAAAATCAGTAAACTTTGTGATCCAAATAAAATATCCAATATTAAATACTTACTTACTTACAGAGTCAAGAAGATAAAATAAAACAGTCCCAAAAAATGTCTTATTCAGCATTGTAATGTTTAACCACTTCCATACCGAGTCATGTAAAATGACGTCGGCAAAGTGGTTGTCTAGATCCGGGCCGCCGTCATATGACGTCGGCCCGTTCCAGCTGCTACTGCGCGCCCCCGGCGGCGCGCAGCGGCGCGATCAGGGATGAGGCTCGTCCCTCGGACATAGCCCATCCCTGATCAAGGTAAACAGCCAATAGAAATTGGCTGTTTACCACGTGATCGGTTGTGTCAATCACAGCCGATCACATGAGCGGCTCCAGCACGAGCTCGTCCCTCGGACAGAGTCGATCCCCGATCTAGGTAAAGAGCCAATGAAATTGGCTCTTTACCACGTGACCGGCTGTGTCCAATCACAGCCGGTCACAAATGTCAACAGAGAACACGGTAACTAGCTGTCACCGTGTTCTCCTCCTCACACACTGATCCTGTGTGAGGAAGAGAGTGTGGTAACAGCTAGTTACCAACTACAGTGCATCCCAAACACACTGATTGCCCCCCCCCCAATAAAGAGCACCTGTCACTAGCCCATCAAAGTACCCGAGTACCTGTCATCAGCCCATCAGGTACTCAGATGACAGGTACTTGGGTACTCTGATGGGCTGGTGACAGGTATTCGGGTACTCTGATGACAGGTACTCTGATGACGGATACTCTGATGACAGGTACTCGGGTACTCTGATGACAGGTACTCGGGTACTCTGATGACAGGTACTCGGGTACTCTGATGACGGGTACTCGGGTACTCTGATGACGGGTACTCAGGTACTCTGATGACGGGTACTCGGGTACTCTGATGACAGGTACTCGAGTACTCTGATGATGGGTACTCGGGTACTCTGATGACGGGTACTCGGGTACTCTGACAGGTACTCGGGTACTCTGATGACAGGTACTCGGGTACTCTAATGACGGGTACTCGGGTACTCTGATGACAGGTACTCGGGTACTCTGATGACAGGTACTCGGGTACTTTGAGTACCTGTCAACGGAGTACCCGTCATCAGAGTACCTGAGTACCTGTCACCTACCCATCAGAGTACCCGAGTACCTTCCACCTGCTCATCAGAGTACCTGACGCCTGAAGTACCCAAGTACTTGCCGCCTGCTCATCAGTACCCATCACTACTCATCAGTACTCATCAGTACCTATCAGTATCAGTACTGATCATCAGTACCCATCAGTACAGTATCACCTATCAGTATCAGTACTACTCATCAGTACCTATCACCTGCCTGTCACCTGCCCATCAGAGTACCCGAGTACCTGTCACCTGCCTATCGGAGTACCCGAGTACCTGCCACCTGCTCATCAGTACCAGAGTACCTGTCACCTGCCCAACAAAGTACCCGAGTACCTGTCACCCTTCATACAGCCACCATGTCCAAGTCCAAAAAGGTTTATATACGTCCTTCGTTTAAACCTAAATACCGCTGTTATGGCAGCAGATAGCTGCCATAACCCTGGTATTTTTTTAAACGGTGGACGGTTGGCTTTCCGATAAGGGTGGTCCCAGCGGCGGATTCGCCGTGGGATCACCCTTCCAGGATGGCGGAAGAGGCGCCCCCCCCCCCCTCCCGACGCGTTCCGGTCCTTTTCCCCGCCGGCAGCGGGGAAAATGATCCGGTCCCGAATCCTCACAGACAGGATGTCGAGTGAGGGCAAGCTTGCCCTCACTTGACTCTATGGTCTTGGAGGACCGGAGCTACGGAAAATGTTGTTTAAAGGTCCTTTTTTTTTTTTTTTTCATTTTATATTATAATTATTATTTTTTTTTTTTTTTTTCTATCTTTTAGTGTACTTGTGAGATCTGAGGACTTTTTGACCCCAGATCTCACAAAAAAGAGGTCTTGTCGTGCCTATTTCTATTAAGAGGAATATTTACATTTCTTTTAATAGAAATAAAAATGATCAATTTTTTTTTTTTTTTAAACGGTGTAAAAATAAAAAATAATAAATAAAATAAATAGTAAAAAAAAAAAAAAAATTAAAGCGCCCTGTCCCCGTTAGCTCGCGCGCAGAAGCGAATGCATACAGAAACCCCGCCCACATATGTAAACAGTGTTCAAACCACACATGTGAGGTATCGCCGCGATCGTTAGAGCAAGGGGAATAATTTGAGCCCTAGACCTCCTCTGTAACTCAAAGATGGCAACCTGTAGAAATTTTTAAATTGTCGCCTATGGGGATTTTTAAGTACCAAAGTTTGTCACCATTCCGTGAGCGTGCGCAATTTTGAAACATGACATGTTGGGTATCTATTTACTCGGCGTAATATTATCTTTCACATTATGGAAAAAAATTGGGCTAACTTTACTGGTTTCTTATTTTTTAATTAAAAAAAGTGAATTTTTTCCAAAAAAATTGCGTTTGGAAGACCGCTACGCAAATACGGTGTGATAAAAAATATTGCAATAATCTCCATTTTATTCTCTAGGGTCTCTGCTAAAAAAAAATATATAATGTTTGGGGGTTCTAAGCAGTTTTCTAGCAAAACAACTGATTTTAGCTTGTAAACACCAAATGTCAAAAATAGGCCTAGGCAAGTGGCTAGGATGCATGATGATGCTCCTTGGATGTTAGGCCCCTCTATAAGGGTAGGCTGTGAAAAAGTCTCACACATGTGGTATTGCCATACTCAGGAGGAGTGGCAGAATGTATTTTGGGGTGTCATTTTTGCTGTGTACATGCTATGTGTTAGGAATATCCTATAAATTGACAACTTTGTGTAAAAAAAAAAAGTTTTCATTTTTTTCCCACATTTTCCAAAAACCTGTGGAAAAAAATGATATGTTCAAACGACCCATAATGCCTCATAGAATATACGTTGGAGTGTTTGCTTTCCAAAATGGGGTCATTTTGTGGACTTTTCCATTGTATTGGTGCTCTAGGGCCTTGAAAAGTGTGATAGGTAGTAAGAAAGTTTTATGTGTATTTATGCTCCTAGAACGCCTGAATGTGCTTCTTGGACGTGGAGTCTCTTTTTGTGGCCAGGCTGTGTAAAAGTCTCACACATGTGGTATCGCCATACTCGGAAGGAGTAGCAGAATGTATTTTTGGGTGTAATTTTTGCTGTGTACATGCTATGTGTTAGAAATAGCTTATAAATTGACAACTTTGTGGGAAAAAAAAGAAAAAAAAATTTTTTTCTTCATTTTCCCAAGAATTGTGGGAAAAAATTACAACTTCAAAAAACTCACCATGCCTCTTACTAAATACCTTGGACTGTCTACTTTACAAAAAGGGGTCATTTGGTCGGTATTTGTACTGTCCTGACATTTCAGGGCCTCAAGAAAGGAGATAGGCAGTCAGTACATCTGGTGTGATCAATTTTCAGTAATTGGTACCATAGCTTCTAGACTCAATAACTTTCACACAGACTAAATAATATACACTAATTTGGGTTAATTTTACCAGAGACATGTAGCAGTATACATTTTGGCCCAAATGTATGAAGAAAAATTTATTTTTTGCAAAATTTCATAATTGAAACTAAAAAAAAGTGTTTTTTTTTCAAAATTTTTGCTCTTTTTTTGCATATATCACGAAAAAAAAAAAAAAACCCAGTTGTGATCAAATACCACCAAAAGAAAGCTCTATTTGTGTGAAAAAAATGATAAAAATTTTGTTTGGTTACAGTGTAGCATGACTGAGCAATTGTCATTCAAAGTGTGAGAGTGCTGAAAGCTGAAAATTGGTCTGGGCAGGAAGGGTGTCTAACTGCTCTGTATGGAAGCGGTTAATGTTTTTATTCTTTTATGGTGCAATAAGTGTTCAAAAATAGAGCATTATGGTTTGCCTATTCCTTTCTTATGAGGGTAAGTCAAAATTTTGTTTGGAAAGTGGTGCAAGCAGGAAATGAGTGGCTGCTAATAGGCAGTACATGCTTTACTGACTGACCTAATGACTTAAGGGGTTCATTTTACTAGGTGAGCGCAATACCGAGGTGAAGAAGGGCACTGTGAAGACTAGTTTTGGTGCATGCACACAGGAAAGGTTATCTGCATATATCACATTGATTATTGACTTTTGGGACCTTATATGTAACTTCATCATCCTCATCCCCCTCCAAAATCATTCTCATCCCTCTCCACCATCTAACTCCATCATCCTCATCCCTCTCCAGAATCATCCTCATCCCTCTCCACAATATAACTTTATCATCCTCATCCCTCTCCAGAATCATCCTCATCGATCTTCAAAATGTAACACCATCATATCAGGGTGTATGATGTCCCATCTGGGCACATTAGTACAATCCACACACACAGGTTGAGGGTACAGCAGCACGCTTTACACTTACCCTCCATGTTGCTCTATTGAGTCTGCATGCACCTGAGAAGGAGGCCAGTTTCAAGAGCGGCCTCACCCTCTCCCATAGTCCTGCCCATTCACATTGTTATCCAAGCAGCAGGCTCCACACCAAGGTAGGAGCAAGTGCCTGATCACTGATTATCTGCAGGAGGAGAACTAGGGGAGAAGGAATCAGTGTCCCAGCTTCAGCGGCTTGTGTGCTTCTCTGTGACTGCATGCAGTTCATTTTTCTTAGGTGGGCCAGTGGCTGGCTGCCAAAATTGCCTTATGCTGCTGAAGCCTGCCCTGGCTCCTTTGGGATGCTTGGGTCCCCTACAAGTGTATGGGCTGTCACCCTTTGATGACGGCCCTGGGTATACCACTGAAGACCCAGGTCACTGTGTAAAAGCAGCAGTCCATGGTGCTGCAGCAAAAGCCATTTTAACTCTTGTTGCAGCACAAAGTATGAAAAAACCCACAAAATGCATTACTGTGATACAGAGGTGTAACTAGAACCTTCTGGGCCCCAGTGCAAGAAACCATAAAGGGCCCCCCCAGACCCCTGGCCGGGGCCCTTCCTTTCAAGCCCTTTATTACAGTCCTGCAGCGGGACCCTTTCACAAGTTCTGCAGTGGGCCCCCTTCCCGCCATCTTGGGGGCCTCCCCACTTTGGTGGAATGCCAGGGCCCGGTCGCAAGTGTGACCTTTGAGATCCTGGAAGTTCACCCACTGATGTCAGTAGTTTTTATTTTTGGTATTTTAATTGTATTATTTTTTATCATTTAATTTTATTTTTTTACAATGTCACTGACTATGACTGTGTCCATTCAGAAAAGGAAGGAGCTGGTAAATTACATATTTACCGACCCCTTCCTTGTTCTCTATTGTGACACATCCCCTGCAGCTACAGGAGGAAAAAGGAGGACAGTGATTTCTCTACATGCTGCCCCTGCCGCCCCTTCTATCCAGGTGTACAGGGGAGCCGCATAGGCCCCCTGGAGCATGGGACCCGGTTGCAATTGCAACCCCCGCAACCCCTGTAGTTACACCCCTGCTGTGATAAATGGAAACAGTTCATTTGGGCTTTAATGCTCCCCTGCCCAGCAGCATCTAATCTCAAAAAATTAGCTTTGCTGCTATTCTGTTTAGCTGCTTGGAGCAAGTAAAGGAAGCTCATTGTTACTCTTACTAGCCACCATGTGACAGTGCTAAGTCAATAACCAAGCATCTGCGTTGTCACATGAGAGGATAGGCAGTGAGTCACACACTTTTTCTCTAATCTACATTTACATGAAATTAAAAAAAATATAAACTGTTGTATCAAATGATAGTAAAACTAGACTCACAGAAGTTGACCACCACTGATATAAGTACTGATGTAGGTACTACTTGCCTGGCGTATGTGGATTTACTATTAACCATTTAAATGTGTCCCATGCACTACATTTGGTCTAGTATATACTGTACAGTACAAGCAAAAAAAGCAGAGATAGTATTACAAACTTCAAGATGTATCAAGTACTAAACTACAGCCATTAAGAATTTTGTCAATAACATTTTGTATTATAGAATGGCAGTGATCAATATATTATAAAGTGAAATGGCTTTGTGATCTATGATGTTCTAATAACAATGATTTGTAATTGCTTGCATGAAGGCATCCATAGGAGGCAACCAGAAGTAATATGAACTGTGTCAAAACTAGGGAGGCGACACTAATTCAAATATCAATTGTTAAGCAGGAATCTTTAAAAGGTTGATTTACTGTAAATAATGTCCATTTGGTTCCACAGGGTAACAGATAACATTTCTCATATTTTCCATGTTAGTAATCTTTTCAAGAATTAGGTTTCAAATACACTTAGTAATAATGCCATACACTTGACTAGGGAAAACAGCTTTACAGCAAAACCTCAACTATGCTTGAGAAAAAGAAAACTATCACTTCTTTCCTCTGAAGGCTAAGAACATAAATTTTTTTGTGAGAAAATGGTTGCGTTGTCCAATTGAAAAATAATAAACAATAACCAATATTAAGTTGTTTCTTTAAAAAAGTGCTTTTCTCTATGAAACATATAGTGCTATTCTCTAAGCAAAGTGCTTATATAATGTAACACATCAAAGGCAACAGATAACAATAATAAATAATGTTGTATTATCTCCTTAATTTTCTCTGTGTTGGCTGGGGAAAAAGGCGGTTTGACGTCCCATCGCCAGTTGCATATTTTCCTACTTCTTTGTGTTCTGTGGTTTTGAGAAGCTATAAACGTGGCCTGAAATAGGATTGTTGGGCTTTCCCAAAGTGTCTGGTGGTGTTCCTCTCGATGTTGAATTAGAGCCTGGAAGACTTTCGATCCTTCATGCTTGTCTAGCCTCCTATAACGTGGAGGTTAGCTTTCTGGTAAGCAGTCTCCTGTCCTTCTATGGTGGTGATCTTACACTGCCAACTGGTGTCATACCATTTAGCATTGGTGATGAAGCATCGGGTGGAATCTTATATATGAACTATATGGATTTATACAGTATACTGTATGAACTTCATGGATAATTGCTATATCAATTCTGGACTTTATACACTTTATGGAATTGTTGACTGCAAGAGATACTTTAGTGGATGTTGTTTCAAAGCATACATTGCACTTTATTTAAAGAGATAATACAACATATTATACTACAACATATAACATTTATTAGGCCTCATGAACACTGGACGTTTTTTACAGCTGCTGTTTTTGGCTACAGACATTTTTTTCTGCAGCCGGTAAACTCCCCAGCATGTTATCCTATGTGTCCATGCACACATAGGCTTTTATCAACAGTTTTTGGCTGGGGTGTTTTCTGGCTGGAAAAAACCCCCAAAGAACTAGTGGATTTTGTTCAGCTGTAAAAATGCTGTTGTTTTTCAGCTGTAAAAATGCTCTAACTCTGATAAAAGCTTAAAAACGCAGAAAAATGCCAAAAAATGCTGAAAAACATGGCTATTCAGGATTTATCAGTGTTTTTGAGACATAAGCTGTTGTGGGAGTATAGTTTTGCCAAAAAAAAAAAAACGGAAAAAATGCTACACCTGGAAAATGCTACTGCAAAAAAGCTGAAAAACTCATTTTACAGCTACAGCCTTCTATTGGCATTTTGATCATGTCAAGTGTGCATGAGGCCTTATTGTTATCTATTGCCTTTGATGTGTTACATTATTTTAGAACTTTTTTTAGATAATAGCACTATAAATTTCACAACAAAAAGCATTTTTTTTTTTAAAAAACATAATATTGGTGATTGTTTTTTATTTTTTGAATGGACAGCTCACCAGTTTTTCACAAAAATTGTTTTAATTATCTAGCATTCAGATATAGTGGTTGTAGCAGCCTGGATTTGTGACATACACCAAGAGTTTGTTTTTGAAGTACATACATTGTCAATAATTTATTAAAATTATTGTAGCTCTGTAACTACTTTTATTCCATATGTTTTGAAACAAACCATTCCAGTACATTTTCTGAATTAGTTGTAGATTCTGCCTTTGATGTAAACATAAGAAGAAATTCCCCTGAGGTATGGGACTTTAATGACAATAACCAGACCTTGAGTAGTGAGTATATTTCAATACATTTATTATTATACAAAAAAGTTGTGTTGTTCCATTACCCAGGGATGTTGGCAATACCCAGTCTAACCACTGAATCCGAATCCACTTTCTCCTAATGTAAACATAACATTCTCTGTTGTTTTAAGTATTTCAACCCCATCATCCTATTATATATGCATTTTTTTTTTTTTTACAAAAAACTCCTAGTGTAATAAGGAATGGATATTGATGGGGATGCCATATTTCATACAACAAGCTGAATGCATTTGGACTTCAAATCCCTGCAAATTTATGGTAGCAGCATTAAACTTATTTTAAAACAACCCAAATACCGTTGTAATGGCTGTAAGAAATAAAGATTTACATTTTAAAGGATAATTAATTAATTACTGAACTTCCTAGAGGATTTTGATTGTAGCTATAAGCTCTGATCCAGCAGCAAAAAGACTTTATGGCTTAGATGTCTGACAGTAATATTTAATATTTAAAATGTTACCACCTTTATATTGTCACCTGGGTTTGGTTTCAAACTATGGCAGGTTACCATCTGCAGTCTAAAGCAAAAGTAGTAAAAGCAAAAATGGTCAAGTATTTTTCCTGTGCTTTGCATTGCTTCTTTTTGTTTCTTGCCTACTGTAACGATTGGTAGTTTATTGTTCATGTTGTGCCATGATTTATTTATTTAATGTACAAGTATTTATGTCCAGTCACCACTGTTTGCTAAAAGAACTATATTACTATACGTTAAACTCCCCAGGCCCATGGAGTTCTAGAATCTACTAGGCATACTTATGTTTCCCTGTATAAAGATGTTAACTATTAAGGTTTGCCAAAGAATACAAAATAATAATTAGCTTGCATTTTTTTTTTTGTTTAATATTTGTTTATTATAGAAAAATTATGGAAAACAGAAATAGAACATAAACACTGTAAAAAAGTATGGATACAAGCAAGTGTTACCCATAGACCAACATGGACAGAAAACTCAAAATACTAGAAGTTTAACAATGAATAGTAGCCTGGGTCCGGGTAGTCATTACAAAATATGCATTGACCAAATGTTAAGGTAGATAGATTGAGGGCATAAGAGGAGGAAGTGAGGGGGGGGGGGTGAAGAAAGAAAGAAAGAAAGAAAGAAAGAAAGAGGGAAGGAATGGGGGGGTGGAGAAAGGGTAAGGTCATTACAAAATATGCATTGACCAAATGTTAAGGTAGATGGATTGAGGGCATAAGAGGAGGAAGTGAGGGGGGGGGGGGGAAGAAAGAAGGAAGGAATAGGAGGAAGGGTAAGGTCATTACAAAATATGCATTGACCAAATGTTAAGGTAGATGGATTGAGGGCATAAGAGGAGGAAGTGAGGGGGGGGGGGGAAGAAAGAAAGAGGGAAGGAATGGGGGGGGGTGGAGAAAGGGTAAGGTCATTACAAAATATGCATTGACCAGATGTTAAGGTAGATGGATTGAGGGCATAAGAGGAGGAAGTGAGGGGGGGGGAGAAAGAAAGAGGGAAGGAATGGGGGGGGGGGGCTGGAGAAAGGGTAAGGTCATTACAAAATATGCATTGACCAGATGTTAAGGTAGATAGATTGGGGGTATAGGAGTAAGAAGTAGAAGGGGGGGGGAAGAAATAGGGAAGGAGATGGAAAGGTATTAGCTTGCATTTTGAACATAATATCTAATCCTGCAGCAGCTAATGCTGTCCTACAAACATTTTAAAGCTTTTTGGTACATGTTATGTCAAGTTACCAGGCAGGCTGTGCTGGTTTAAAAAAAAAGGCTCTGGAAGTTTGCTGTGGATCACTTCTATGAAGCAAGTACAACAAAATAATCCAGTACGCATCCTAATCTTATATCTATGAAGCAAGTACTAAAAAAAAATCCAGTATGCATCCCAATTTTATATCATTGCATGCACATCCTTTGAAAGCCCAGTATATGTTGCCAGGCAGAATATATCTGTGCCAAAGGATTACTTAAACCAAAGGTTATATGGAAATGATGTTCCTCTGAACGACATAAGATACCTTAGTGGTTAATAAAACTGAAACGTACTTATTCCTAACTGTAAACCATTCTCATCAGCACATTCAAGACCAGAGAAATGTTCTTATTGCAGGCAATTAGGGTTATGTGAGTGTCATGTGTGCTGCTGTTTTATTAGCAAATGTTTCTGCTCTATGAGCAGCATGCTAATGACAGGTGACTGGTTGCAGTAATAAAGAGTTCTCCTTTTAATAACACATTAAACTTCATGTAGTAATACCCACAACTCTGTTAAATGAATTATTTTTCATGCTTAGCAGAACTGTGTCTAGGGAGAAAAATTTGAATCTTATGCTTCAATCAAACAAGAAGATTTTGCATTTAAGCCTACCGAGTAGCACTAACTTTAATCTTAGCATTCATGTTATAAAGCAGTGTCCTACTGACTAAATCCCTATGGTTGCTGTTAATTTTATATTCTTAATGACCCTGAAATTGAACCTGAGAAAATGTGGGCCAGTGCTGTGGTTACTGCACCGCTCTCAATCTGTCTTGAACATAAAAGAAGGGGGCATAGCACAGTAATTTCATTGGTAAAAAAAAGTTTTAACATAGCTTGCACTCACCAGACCATCACAGCCTGACAGAACAGCTCAGTAAAGTACTAGAAATTTATAGAGCTTTCCCTGCTATTGTTATCTTGTGATATTATGCCTCTGCAAGCTTTACACCATACCCATTACAAAGGGTTATCTCTCTGCATTTAGTGCCAGTTCACACTTGTGCGAGGTTACTGCATTACAAAAAGTCGCATGTCGCATGTCTTCCCAAAATACACTGTGTTCAATGACGGTCGTTCACATCTATGAGTTGCAATCCAGATGCGAATGTGATGGGACGATGAAAAGGGTCCTGTGCGAGTTTGCAGAGTTGTGTTGCGAATTTAGTCTCCATGGACATCAATGTAAATCGGTCTGGAATCGTATTATTGGTTCAGATATGTGCGAATTGCTTTTTTTTTAATGTAAATGTTTCCCCTTCATCTCACCCCTTTTCACTTCCTGTTTCCTGTCTAATATTCATGTGCCCATCTGCAAACATCCACGATCATGGCTCCCAGATGTCGGAATACTGGCATTGACATTAGGGAGCTCATAAGACTTGTCTGTGCCCAGGGCCAGCCTTAGGTGTTCAGGCACCCTGTGTGAGCTAATCCTGTGGCGCCCCCCCCCCCCATCCTCACTTCTCGCCCCCCCCCCCTAAACATGGCTAATTGACTGCAAGTGGGTGCAGCAGCAAGATAAAAACAGGGAAAAAATCAGCACAAAAATAGTATTTACCATAAAATTATATATAAATATGTCCCCCAAATCTGTTTCTGTTGTAAAAAGTGCACAGTGCAAAATTAATAATTAAATTTGCATGGCTACTACAGTATACATATCATATACCACTACTAAATAAATAACAATTAAATATTCATAACCTCTACAATGTGCAAAAAATGAATCAACATAGCGTGATTCCATAAAATACATAAACTTTTATTTAGGTCTGGTGAGTCAGTTTGGGGTGATTGGTGGAAGCAGCACATAGGGTGCTTTTTTGGGGCACACCTTCCATTGAAGATTTGTCACCATAAATAATTATTTGCACTTTTTTGCACATTTTCTTGCACCTTTTTGGCACTTAATTGGACTTTTCTTTGAACTTTTTTATGTTCACTAATAATTTAGCCCCCCTAACATTAGAGACCCCCCATGGAGCCCCCCCTTACATCAGAGACCCCCCCACGGAGCCCCCCTCTTACATCAGAGACCCCCACAGAGCCCCCCTTACATCAGAGACCCTCACAGAGCCCCCTTACATCAGAGACTCCCCACATAGCCCCCCTTACATCAGAGACCACCCACAGAGCCCTCCCTTATATCAGAGACCCCCACAGAGCCCTCCTTTCATCAGATACCCCCCTACAGAGCCCCCCTTACTTCAGAGACCCTCACTGAGACCCCCCATAGAGCCCCCTCTTACATCAGAGACCCCCCACAAACCCCCCTTACATCAGAAACCCCCCCACAGAGCCCCCCTTACATCAGAGACCCTCACAAAGCCCCCTTACATCAGAGACCATCTTACTTCAGAGACCCTCACAGAGCCTCCCTTACATCAGAGACCCCCCACAGAGTCCCCCTTACATCAGAGACCCCCCACAGAGTCCCCCTTACATCAGAGACCCTCAGAGCCCCCCTTATATCGAAGACCCCCCCCACAGAGCCCCCTTACATCAGAGACCCCCAAAGAGCCCCCCTTACTTCAGAGACCCCCACAGAGCTCCCCTTACATCAGAGACCCCCACAGAGTCCCACTTACATCAGAGACCCCCCACAGAGCCCCACTTTCATCAGAGACCCCCCACAGAGCCCCCCTTACATCAGAACCCCCCCCACACAGAGCTCCCCTTACATAAGAGACCCCCGCAGAGTCCCCCTTACATCAGAGATCCTCAGAGCCCCCCTTACATCAGAGACCCCACAAAGCCCCTCTTACATCAGAGACCCCCCACAGAGCCCTCTTTACATCAGATACCCCCCACAGACAACCCCTTTACATCAGAGACTCCCCACAGACTCCCCTTACATTAGAGACCCCACAGAGTCCCCCTTACATCAGAGACCCTCAGAGCCCCCCCTTACATCAGAGACCCCCCACAGAGCCCCCTTTACATCAGAGACCCCCCACAGACCCCCTTACATCAGAGACCCCCCCACACAGACCCCTTTACATCAGAGACCCCCCACAGACCCCCCTTGTAAGGGGTAATGTAATGTTATCAATGGAGTGGATAATAAAGGGAACCCCCAGCCAGGCAGTCGGTTAGCAGCAACTAGAGCTCCCTGAACAATGGGAGAAATATGATTGGGTAAAGAAGACTAGTGCGATGGGGGGCGTGGCTGGGATGTGAAGCTGCACAGACGCACAGGGCTCTAGCTCCGCTCCTGTCCTCATCCTGTCTTCTCCATCGGCATCCATCCTTTACACTTACATCCCTTCAACACTCACCCTGTGGTCCAGGAAGACGGGCGGCACGTCGCGGGCTCCTCCGCTCTCACCGGGGAAGCTGCGGTCCGCTAAATCTTCCCGGAGTTCCTCTAGGCCTTCGGGTCCCGCGGTGGCCATCTTGGACACGAGGTCTTCTCCGGCAAAGATGTCTGCTGGTACTCAGAACGCTCAGGGCTCTGGCGGCCCCTCGGATACTTCCCCGACAGATATCCTGGAGGCCATAAAGGCATGCAAGGATACACTTACCGCAAAAATGGATTATCTCGCCACTGACATCAGCTTGATATGGCATGACCTGGATAAATTCCGCTCCCGAGTGATGGAGGCTGAGGAGAGGATCTCTCAGCTGGAGGATTCTACTCGGGCTGACTCTACGGAACTTCATGCCCTTCAGATCCAAGTTAAGGCTCTGCAGGACAAAGCCGTAGATACGGAGAACAGACTCTGCCGCAATAACATCCGCATCTTGGGCCTGCCAGAGCGAGCAGAGGGCTCTAGACAGGCGAGATATTCCTGCCTTCACTGCTGGGCCTTCCTGCCATGCCACCTACGTTCATGGTCGAGCGGGCACACAGGGTTCCCCCGACCCCCCCCGGTGCCGGGCGCTCCTCCTAGACCTTTCCTTCTCCGCCTTCTCAATTACAGAGACCGGGACCGTATACTTGCTGCGGCCAGGGCCAAACAAGAGGTCTGTTATGAGAACGCCAAATTTATGTTTTTTCCTGACTACTCGCGGGAGGTCCAGAGCAAGCGGCGTCAGTTCAATGACATCAGAAAAAGGCTGCGTGACAAAGGCCTGAAATACAGCCTCCTCTATCCTAGCCGCCTTCGAGTCATCGATGGAGACCGCGCTCGATTTTTTGACACCCCTGAGGCGGCGGCTGCCTGGCTGGATGTTCGTTGAGCTGGCTGTTCACCTGGTTTGCCTTTTCATCTCCTGAACTGTCGCAAGTATTGAGATTGTTTTGTCCCCCAGCAGCCCTGTGCCTCTTCTATGTTCCCCCTCTTCCTATGTCTTTCTTTTTGCCTGGGCAACTCCACTGCTGACTTTGCCTCCCCTGGACTGCCTGCCCGTTTTCATTTTTGGTCCCCGTCTTCCCCCCTTGTTGTTCTTCCCCCTTACTACTTCTCTGCCTGGATGGATGTCCTTATTCACCGGAGTTATCCCCCCCCCACGTGCTGCTGTTACCATTTGTTTGTTTTTTGCTATTTTTCGTGCTGTCTGGACTTGGACTGCCCTGTCCTGCGTTGGAACTGTGCTCCTTTTCATTGACACTGATCCACAGGCTGCACCGTTAGCGACCTGTGAACCTTTTTTGTTTTGTTTTGGGTCAAGATCGTCCCCCCGTCTCCCCTGTGTTTATGGGGTGCCCGGGGCGCGATAGGGTGAGCCCTTTAGGCTCTGGGACTTATTTTCTACGTTTTACTGTATGTTTTTGGTTCCTTTTCTTTTTGGTTGTGTTTTTTGATGTTTGGAGCATGGATCTTTGCTATGCTGTTACACACCAGATGCTTTTACTAGATTGCGCATTCATTGGCCAACACATGATTTCTGTATCTAGATATGGCGTCACTTAAACCCTCTACCTTTTCTGTCCTCTCGTGGAATGTCCGTGGTCTCAATAGCAAATTTAAGTGGGCACAGCTGTTTCAATATGTTAAATCTCATAGCCCCTCTGTTTTAGTGCTACAGGAGACGCATCTGGTGGTTGACAGGCTGCAAACCCTCAAGAAGCCCTGGGTCCAGCGGGCCTTTCATGCCTCTTATTCCTCATATGCCAGGGGGGTATCAGTGCTGGTGCGTAGGTCCCTGCCCCATGAGGTGGAGGCTGTCCATACTGATCCCATGTGAAGGTTTGTTGTGTTAGTGCTCACCTTGTGGCGGCAAAGCTATACTGTGGTGGGTGTCTATGTGCCCCCGCCTTTTAAGCCCGAAGTTCTTTATGCTATCTTGGAAAAGATTTCCCTCTATTCCCCTGCTAAATTGTTGATTGTCGGGGATTTCAATGCCATCCTCTCCCCTGACCTGGACAGGCCGGTGCTGCCCAGGGTGTTCTCTCATGATTTACTCGACTGGGCGGAGGTGGCTGGGGTCCGGGAGGCCTGGCGTTGAAAGCACCCTGGGCGGAGGGAGTACTCCTGCTTCTCTGCCATGCACAAGACCTCCTCCAGGATTGACTTCGCCTTTTCTAGCCCGTCTGTCTTGTCGGAGGTGGAGGGGGTGGCATATCTCCCGAGTGGTCTGTCCGATCACAGCCCCTTGCTGATCACGTTGCGATCTGGTTTGGCTTGCAACGGTTCCATGTGGCGCCTGGGCGCGCACTGGATTGACCAGCCGTATGTCTCGCGACAGGCCCCTCCGGTCCTGCGGGAGTATTGGGACATTAATGCTGGCACGTCCTCCCCTGCTAGGGTGTGGGATGCGTTTAAGGCATTCACCAGGGGGCACTATATTTCCTCCATCAAAGCGGTGCGCACACAGCTGGCCGCTGACACGGTGGTGTTGGAAGCGGCGGCTGAGGCGGCTTCTGTCCGATATGGTCAGGACCCCTCGGCCCTGAACTTTGAGGGACTCCAGACGTCCTGGCGGGACCTCCAGCTTCACCTCTCTGAGCTCACCAGGCTGTCCCTATATCATTTGCGACAACACTGTTTTGAACAGGGTGATCGTAATGGTGGTCTGCTGGCTCAGCTTTCCCAACAGGACACTCCTTTGACCCTGGTGCCCGAGCTTACCTCTTCAGCGGGGGAGGCCATCACCTCTCCTGATGAAATTTTGTCTGAATTTAGGGCCTTCTATTCCCGTCTCTATGCCACAACCCTCCCATCGGGCCTTCTTCCGGAGGATTTGTACCCTCTTCTGGATCCGATAGCTCTGGGATGCTTGTCTGATCACGAAAGATCTGGTCTGGTCCAGCCGATCACAGAGGAGGAGGTGAAGGCGGTGATCCGCTCTATCCCTAAGGGGAAGGCTCCCGGCCCGGATGGGCTTCCGATCGAATTTTATCGGGCCCATCTGGATCTGTTGGCCCCCTTGTTGGCCGCTCTGTTTAATGATTGTCTGGCGGAGGGGACCCTACCCCCTTCCATGGCGCAGGCTCACATATTCCTGATACATAAGTTTCCTAAAGACCCAAAATTGTGTGCCTCCTATCGGCCGATTGCTTTACTAAACAATGATCAAAAAATCCTCACTAAGTTGCTGGTGGCTAGACTTCAACCCCTGCTCCCCTCTGTCGTTGACCAGGACCAGTCCGGTTTCATGGCCCATAGATCCACGGACATCAACCTCCGCAGGTTGTTTACTAATTTGCAGGCCAATCATGCTAATGCTGGCTCCCGAGTTGTCGCCTCTCTCGACATCGAAAAGGCGTTCGACTCGGTGGAGTGGCTTTTCCTCTGGGAGATACTCAGGAGGATGGGCAGGTTGTCTTCTATGTTTACGCTATCTCGGGGTACGCGGCAGGGCTGTCCTCTCTCCCAGGCCCTCTTCGCCATAGCCATGGAACCCATGGCGGAGGCCCTTCGGGTCTCTCCACATATCAGGGGCTTACGGGTGGCTTGGCTGGAGGAGAGGGTGGCCCTGGACGCGGATGACCTCCTACTGTTTCTCAATGATGCTGGGCTGTCCCTCGAGGGTGCCCTCAGGATCCTGAATGCCTTTTCTGAGGTGATGGGGCTCAAGGTTAATTGGTCCAAATCCCTGTTGCTGGCGATTGACCCTGGGGCTAGGAGCGGGTGTTTGCCTGATGTTTTTTCAGTGGGTGGATAGTTTCACTTATCTTGGGGTCCGGGTATCGCGAGACCCTGATGATTTTCTTGCCCTGAATCTGGATCCGGCTGTCGCTGCGCTTAAGGTCAGGCTGAAGGCGTGGGAGAACCTCCCTCTTTCCCTGCTGGGCAAAGTCAATTTAATCAAGTTGAAACTCCTTCCTAAGTTGACCTACTTGTTTCGTCACTCTCCTCAATGGATTCGGAAGTCCTTTTTCACTGCACTTAATAGGTTGTTCTCCAGTTTCCTCTGGGGTCCCCACCCTCCTAGGTACAAACTCGCCACCCTCATGCGCCCCCACTCTCAGGGGGGGTTGGCTTTCCCCGACTGCCACAAATATTTCTTGGCCTCTCAGTTGGTCACGGGTGTCTGGTGGTTGGCTCCGGAGGCCTCTAACTCTGCAGTGGTGGTGGAGGCCACGGTGTTGGGGTCGATGGAGGCCCTGTCCCTCCTCCTGTTCTGGGGGCCTCGAGCTCCTTACGACTTGACTGCCTCCATGCGAACGGCGCTCCGGGCGTGGCACCAGGGGCTTCTCCTGGAGGCCTACCCGAACACCGCGTCCTCCCCGAATGCCCCTCTGTGGAAGAATCCCTCCCTGCCCCACCTGTATAGTCTTCCCGATCCAGTGCTGTGGACCAAATATAATGTTAAAAAGGTCTCGGACCTTACGTCGGACCTGACCCTTCCGTCCTTCACACGCCTGGTCGCTGACCGCAATGTCCCGCCCTCACACTTCTTCCACTACCTACAGTTGTCCCACGCCTTCAAAGCCCAGTTTCCCCCCGAGGGTTCCCAGCTGGTGCAGCCGGATCTGGAGCGGGTCCTGAGGTATGACTGCTCTACCCGGGCGGTCTCGGTGCTGCACCGGCATCTTCTCCGGGTCTCCTCTCCGGAGCTCCTGGGCCTCCACTCTCGCTGGGCCCGGGATGTCCCGGACTTGGACTCGGTGGACTGGTTGCATATCTGGGAATCCCCCTTCAAGATTCTGGTCTCCATGCGTGACCGCCTGGTCCAATTTAAAATTGTGCACAGGGCTTATCTTACTCCGCGCCGTCTGCACCGAATCTATCCTGCACAGTCCCCGGAGTGTTGGCGCTGCGGGGAGGTTCCGGGGGATTTTTTCCATGTTTTTTGGCTGTGCCCGAAGCTTACTGTCTACTGGTCCCAGATTTTTTTGGTGTCCTCTGCTCTTTTGCAGATAGACCTGGACCCCTCCCCCCACCTTGGCCTCTTGGGACTGTTGGATGACTTGGTGCCCAGGGTGGCGGACCGCACCCTCCTTGGTGTTTTGCTCTTTTATGCCCGGAAAAATATAGCTCTACACTGGCGCCAACAGACTCCCCCCACGCTTCAGCAGTGGAGGGACCTGGTGGACGGGGTCATTCCCCTGTACCGGGACACATACGCCCACAGAGGCTGCCCGAAAAAATATGACCGCGTATGGCTACGATGGCTGGAGGGCTCCTCGGCTGCACTGCTTGCGTGCTTAGAGTGAGAGGCGGACATTAGGCCTGTCGCTCTGCCTTCCCGGGTTGTATTGATTATTTTATGCCAGATGTGCCTCTTCTGTGTATGCCTGTTGTGAATATTGTGAATCTCTGCGTCAGTCTGGTGGGAGATGGCGCTCTGCTCATCCTTTCAGTGCCTAGTCATTGTATCTTATGCACCAATTTTGTTGTTGTATTATGTTGTTGGTTTTTTTGCTGTTTTATACCAATAAAAAGATAAAAAAAAAAAAAGAAGAAGACTAGTGCGCTAAAAGTGTATACACATGTACAAATGATGCTACAGTGATGTGACAGACGAAAACTTCTCTTGCAAATTCTCTCATAAACCATGTGCAAACACGATGAACAGTGCAATGATAGAATAAATATAATAAATTCCCCTAAAAGTAGTCCATAGACTACGAAGTGAAAGAAAGTGAACCACAATAGGTGTTTTAAATAAATACAAATGCAAAAAAGTCTTTGATAAAAAGTGACAAGAAAAATTAGGAATGAGCTCCAACAAACGATTCCTTATTGTAAAGTGACTTCACACAACTTTTATTCCCAAGTGCTGCAAGCAGACCCACCGTGATCAGACTATGGAATAGATGACTGCTTACCAGAGAGACATAAATAAAAAGCTTATAGATACCATTGCGCTTTGGACAGACACTGGTCCCAGCAAATAATATGACCTCTTTAAGGTATCAAGATGCTTTGTGTATATTCAGGGGTTCCAGAACTAATATGTAAGTGAATGAGAGACTGAATGAGAGTGCATTACCCTTACATCCTTCTTTTATTGTTAGAAAATAGTTGCACTATGGAAAAAAGACAGCATAAAACAAATGTGCATGCCCGCCTGCAGTGCGGACCATGCATGGTGACGACACGGCTACTCCACCCGACGCCTTTGCCATCAGAAGGCCTCAACTGGGATTGTTAATGCATGCTCAGTATGTAACTACAGACGTCAATAAAATACATTACGCACTGTTGAACAATAGAACCATAGCATATTTATTTAAACAAAGTACAGATAACAAACCATGCAGCATTGACAGCAAACTAGATGTTTTTTCCTCTTTATTGAATGACATCAAGCTGCCATGACACCTGAACAGAAGTCTGTAAATCCTCCCAGATGTTGGCCCCTCTATAGTTTCCTTTGGTGTTGATCCATTCTGTGCCTTCCATATCATCGATCAACGAGTCCTCGAACAGGTATCCATCTCTAGCCCGAACAAAATTGTGGAGTGCACAGGCAGCTTTGATGGCAATAATGGCGTTATCCATAGTTAGAGTAATTGGGAAGGGAAGAAATCGCCACTTATTTGCCAGGATTCCAAAACTACCCTCCACAACTCGGCACGCTCTTGTGAGCTGATAATTAAAAACTCACTTTTCCAAAGACAGTGATTGATCTGCATACAGGCAGAGCAGGTTTTCAGAAAGTGCAAAAGCCTCATCCCCAACAAAAACAAATGGGAGACTGGATTGAGATGTTTCAGGGAGTGGTTGTTCATTTTGGAGGTCCAGGCATTTCTCGGGAAGCCCAAAACTGGAGTGAGGAAAAAATGCTGGAGTTGGAACTGCTCCTATCGAAGTAGGTGAAGGAGTAATTTGCATCTGCCACTGCCAGCAAAACAAAGGAAAAATATTTTTTATAATAAACATATTTCGTCCCGCTACCAACTGGTCTCACAATCCTGATGGGCTTGCCATCTATGGCACCGACACAATTAGGGAAGTTGCAGCGCTCCCAAAACAGCTCAGCTATAGAGATCCACTTGGTTTTGTCATGATCACATCTTTTAGGACCTCCCAAATGGCAATACAGGTGTCCCGTACAATTGTGCTTATGGTGGATTTTCCCAATTTTGCTAGGTACCTGAAATAAAGAATAGAAAATTAATTAGTCATGTTTTCTTTTTTACAGAATTACTCATATGTACAAGGTGGCGTAGCCTTAAGGACACCTTGCAAAGACACCAGAGACTTGAGCGTGAAGCAAGAAGTGGATCTGATGCCCCCCCCAAAGCGTCCCTATGCCTTCACTAGATACCTGGACTTTCTGAAACCAGTTCTAGAATTAAGTAAGTAAGTCATAAAATTCTCTCACTCCCTCTCTCACTAATTAACTCATCCTTCCCCCTCCCCCTCTGCCCCCCCCCCCCCCAACCTTCACTTCTCCTCCTATCATCCTAAAACTTTGTATTTGTAGCCTATAATGAACAGTTACATGTTTTATACTGCAGCACAGATGCAAGTTGGAAGGAGGAGGAGGAGCATGTTGCTCCTGTTGATGAAGAAGAAGGAGTTTCATTTGCATGCGCAAATGTAGAGGATTTATATATGGAGGCACATGGCTTGGATGAGTTGTTATCATCTGCACAGGAGCCAGAGTATGAAGAAACTGATATTTCCACACCTTCCAACAGAAGACAAAGGCAAGGATATACTTCCCGCAGGAAGCAAAGCAGCAGGGCAACTGAACTGGTGGAAGACTCAGATCATACACAAAAGCTGCTCCACATTGTGTCAGGCATCAGTCAACAAATTGATGCACAGTGTTGCCCTCATACATTATTTGCCCAAAGTTTGGTGCCTCTTCTTAAAGAGGTCATGCCAGACCGCTACTTTGAAATGGGAATCGCGGTGCAACAGTGTATACTTCACTGTACCACGCCAGGTTTCGCAAGAGAATCCTTGTACCCCAATTTTTAGACCTGTTCATTCTGCCTCAAGCATTGCACCAAACCCTTATCCCTCTAGTTTTGAGGAACACTCTAGCATTTATGAGACCCCCCCGATCCCAAATTCCATATCCTATTCTTTCCCCAATTCCCTCAGTAATCCCCCCAACTAGAACACCGGATATTAGACCACTCACTTCTACTTCTTCCTATTCCCCCTCAGCAGACCACCACAGCTCTATGACCAACTATCTACGACTCAGCTACCATCCATGCCAAACAAATATCCACCTGCACCAAGACCTTTGCAACAGCCCAAACCAAGAATTCCAGGTCACTATCCATACCAACATGAATCACTTGCAGTTGCCTTAACCTTGCCTCCACCCTATCCAAAATATAGGCCCCCAAGTGCACCACCGGATACAGAGACAACCCTGTTTGTGCCATTGAGGCAATAACCCTCGACACAAGATAAAACCATGGAGCTTACACCACCAAGCTCTGCAACAGCTACAGCACTACACAATTATTTGACAAATCCCAAGGAACCGAGTTCACTGATTTTTTTGACTCTATAGATAGATGACCTGCTAATGGCACTGCCACTGTCAAGTTGAACTGCATGTTGGATTTGTTTTGCTATGTTTAATTTTTTTATATAAAAAAGGAACAATATGTTTGTTCCAACATGTACTCTGTATTTTGAGGTACAGCAAGGGAAAGAGAGAGGGAAAGAAGAATTATAAGGGGGAGATGGAGGATGAGCATGTGAGGGAGGGAGGGAGGATGAGATGAGAAAGTGGAAGAAAGAGAGATAGAGAGGGAGGAAGAGAGACAGAGAGATAGAGGGGGGAAGAGAGAGAGAGAGAGAGAGAGAGAGAGGAAAAGAGAGAGGGAGGAAGAGAGAGATAAGGAGAGGGAGGAAGAGAGAGACAGAGAAAGGGAGGACTAGAGAGAGAGAGAGAGGGAGGATGAGAGAGAGAGGGAGGACTAGAGAGGGAGAATAGAAAGAGGGGGAGAAAGAGAGAGGGAGGGAGAGGGAGGGAGGATGAGGGAGGAGATGGAGGATGAGGGGGAGAGGAACATGAAGGGGGAGAGAGAAAGGGAACAATAGAAAGCAGGAGAAGGCGATAAAGTGTCTCCTTTGCTCTTGTTATAACCAGTGTAACCATTGCTCTTGTTATGTACAAAGGTTGGTTCTTTACACAAAATTTTGGATAAGTGCATGCAGATTACAGTTTTTTTCCAGCATTAAAAAAAATTATAATAAAAACTTTTTTTAAGTCAACTTTGGAGTCATATCTGTCTGCATTCACTGTATTGCTTACTATGGTGCAAAATATGACATTTCACAAAGTATATCAATGAAACTTACCGTAATATAACAAGCAATCTTTAAGCTGGCTCCACACTTTTCTGGAAGGTTGTGTTCTGACGCTCTAAACAAGTAATGAGCAGTTCCAGTAATTTGTCAAAACGAAGAAATTAAAAACACAACACAAACGTAAGTGGCAGGCAAAAGGGAGGGGGGGGGGTGTTCAAGGAATGAGTAATGAAAGGTAAGAGAGCACAAGAGGAGGGGGGGGGAGGAGAAGAGAGATAGAGGGGAAGAGAGAGAAATAGAGGGAAGAAGGATGAGAAAGAGAGGAAAGAGGAGAAGGAAGAGGTGTTCGGATAGGGAGGATTAGGAGGATCTAGAGTGACTCCCTCTCACACACTAACCTATTAACTAACATCCGGGAATAGTGGATAAACTTATCTTTGTGTTGACAGAGTTCATTATAGAGGATACTGAACTGGCCTCTCTCTTACCTATTTGAAATTATTAGATGGACCCAATATCTTCGGTTCTCATCAGCCTCCTCCTGGCTTTGTCCCTCTGGATCAGCAGTAGCAACTGCTGCCATGACCAAAGGCATATGAAACATCCTGAAAAAAGACACCATGCCACACAACACAAACCACAAAGAAAGTTTACACCAACTTTGTTTTTGCCTTTTGATTGGCCTGAGCAGAAATCACATCTGAGTTTAATAAAAAATGGTAAACGCAATCAATACGCATTACAATCGCGCTGTTATCATTGAAAAATGAAAAGGAAAACTTGCACTAAAAATTTGCATTGCAATCGCACCCGTTCACATCGCACAAGTGTGAACCGGCACTTAATGACACAGGAATGTGGGGTGGCTATAATTTACAGTACATAATCATGTGATAGAAATCTGCATTCTAATTAAAAAGCATAAAGAAAAATGTTGCAGAATTTGGCTGCAAAGAATTATATAAAAGACTAATTAAGATAAACTAACATAAATGTTTAGTTTATGTTCACTGGGAAATCAATATAAATAGATCACAGATATGGGCTGTTTTAATTCAGTATCTATTACTCATTGCAATTGCATCCCTGTTCAGTGAATTTGGCACGCTGTGTTTACTGCCTCCCCATTCTGCAGCACTATGACTAGATCCAGCTGTAGCCACAAGTCGGAGACAAGTGGGGCATTGCCATCAGGCTGGATCATAGAGAATGATGTTCTGCCTAAGGCAACTCCTAGTTACTAGCTTTCAGTTTATGAGTACAACTTGGTCTATCACAAGCTGGGAAGTGTAGTGTATAAAAAAATATTTTGGTTAGTTGATCAGGCTGTCTTCTAAAAATCAGTTACTTTTTCATTTGTCCTGCCTTTCACTGCTTAAATAAATGAATATCGGAATTAAATACATTTTCCTGTTCTACTTTGCTTTTGTATGTTTTTATGGGATATAACTTTTATGGAAAAGAAATATTAAATTATTGATTTTATAGGATTGGGTTTGTGTACCTATTTGTTTTTAATAATAATAGTTTTGCACTTGTACTTTACAGGATTGGTGCTAGATGTTATTTTGTTTTCTTCTTTCAACTGAAAATAAAAAAAGTTCACTCTCTCTTGGATTCTTGCTTGGCACACTGTGTGACATACATGTCAGTGTTGTTGGAAACAATGCTTTTTTCTTCACTTCCAGTGATTTAGCAGGAGTTTCAGGCATTGAAAAATAGTTGGCAGCAAGGTTTTAACAGGTGGACAGGTGTTCTTACCCTCAGCTATATAAGAAAGGGCATCTCTCATCATTCCAATGCCTACACGCTATGCATCATCTACCAAATACATATTTTTTTAAGAGTGTATTTAAGACCAACAGCACAAAGAGAGTCATCTTTTTTATAATTTTTCACTTGTTCACTAAATTTATCAGTAAGACTTCCCTGAAATGCAAGCAGGTTTGAGAAGATTTAAAAGAAAAGTAAGTTTTTTTGAAAAAACAAAAACAACAACATTTTTACTCACCTAGGTGAATGCAGCATCTATCCTATACTATCATGTCTGTGTCTAAGGCTTATTTTATGGCACGTCAGGTGGTTTTGGGAGTTTCCACTCAACCACCTTCTTCTCAATAAAGAGAGTCAGAATTAGATAATAATTATTGCCTTTGAGTTATAGATGTATCAATTTCGGAGGGCCACTCGAAAACATTCTTTTTTTATGGTCCCCTTGGTTAGATTCCCATGCCAATCCAGTAACATCTCCCTTTTAGGACTCTAGATAGCTTCCATAAATGCTATCCATTAGACGTGCTAAACAGAAAAATTTGTTTTGTTTAGTTTCAGATAGATTTGTTATGTTAATAATTTTGTTTTGTCATGGAATTAGTTTAGTTTGGTTTCAGTATTTGTTTAGTTTGGTTTCATTTTTGTAAAATGTTGTTTCTTATTTGATAAAGTTTGTTTAATTTATTAATTTTCGAATGAAGTCGAAAATTTTTCAGAATTATTAGAATTCGGATTGGTCGAAAAACGATAGAGCGATTCGAATTCTGTGTGAAGAAATAGCTGGTTGTTAAGCAGCGGGCCGGGAAGCCAGCTACCCGCATCCTTTTCAACCATGATTTGTCATCTGTTAACAGGCTTCCCCACTGACATATGAATGTAAAGAAAACAATGACGGCAATTGCCCGGCAAAAGAAAAATGTTTAAAAAAAATGGCATAGGGTCCCTCCCCCCAGTCCATACCAGGCCCTTCGGGTCTGGTATGGATTTGAAGGGGAGCCTCTTGCTGTTTTTTTTACCATTTTTCTATTGCTGGGCAATTGCTGTCATTGTTTTCCCAGCCCAGGGTGGTTGGGAAGAGGCTCTTGCCCCCATCAACATGGGGACAAGGTGCTTTGGGATGGGGAGCGCAAAGCCCCCCCTGCACCAAAGCACCCCCCCATGTTGAGGGCATGTGGCCTGCCATGGTTCAGGGAGGACACTCGCTCATCCCCCCCCCCCTTTCCTGACCTGCTGGGCTGCATGCTTGGATAAGGGTCTGGTATAGGTTTTGGGGGGCCCCTATGCCATTTTTAAAAAATGTTTCTATTGCCGGAAAGTTGCTGGCATTCTTTTCTTTACATTCATCTGTCAGTGGGGAAGCCCGCTGACAAATAATGACTCATTTGTTAAGGACGTGGGCAGACGGCTTCTCGGCCCGCTGCTTAGCAACCACACAGAATTCTAATCAGTTGATCTTTTTTTCGACTGATCCAAATTCTAATCTTTCTGAAAAGTTGGAATTCATTGGAAAATGAATAAACAAAACATATTTTAATGGATTTCAACGAAATTCGTTACTATTCTTTACTATTACATTCGGAGATTTGGATAAATCTTGTCTGATCAAATTCAGACCAAAACAAATTGTACAGGTCTACTATCTATAGACCTCCAATGTGCCCCTAGCATATATTTATAAAATATCTACAAATTATAATTTTCTGAAACATGTAGCTCTACCTAATACTGTATATTTATCTTGGTGCTTTGCTCTTATATGAACTTATTCCATGTAACTGTATAATATGTGGGTATCTGAATGTGATTCTAGGACTTTATACAACCCAGTTCTATTGAATGAAAACTGCTATTCTTACTTGCATTAGATCTGATAGCTCCAAGAGTGTTTTTTTTGTATACTTTACCTTAAAGTGGTTTTTTACATCAGACGTGAAATCTATAAAAAAAAAAAAAAAATCACATCCTTCTATATTGTGTACTTATCTCCCTCCTCAGCTATCACAGTATCATTTCTCTCTGCTGCCTGGTTCCTTTGTTTTCAGCATTACTCAATTCTGGAAGCTTTTCCTGGCACCAAGAGATAACAGTGACAGGGAGGGAGCTGCAGAACTCAACCTGTGACTGTTATCCACAGCTGTGCTTTGTCTCTGTACGGTGTGAAGGGGGGGGGGGGGGTGTCCCTTCCCACCAATCAGGGCTCAGAGGCGTTGGCTGTGTGACTTCAAATCCCCGCCTCCTTCTTCTGAGCTAGAAAGAAATCCTTTGAATTCCTTTTATTTTTGTGTTTTCAGAATGATCTACAGAAGAAATGGCTACAGATACACAGCTACAACTTAGATAGGAGATTAGTTTAATCTTAGTGCATAGTCACTTGACTGGGAAAATTGAGGGTTTACAACCAATTTAGGTTTGAAAAGCTAAAAGGTTTATGTAATATTCACCTGCACTTGGTGAATTAACTCATCTTCATTCAGGTACCATGTTTGTTTATGAATTATGAATTCAATGATGAATGATAAAGTGGAAGCTGGACTGAAGGAATCCTTCAAAACTCTACATTTCAATTACCACAATGAATCTCTGGTTAATTGCAGATATGAGGAGATATTGCTTTCTGACTTTTGACAGCGTTTCTAAGAAACGGGAGATCATAAGGGTATGAGACCTCTATAAACAATACTAAAGCTAGCTTGCAGATGATCTAAAAAGATATAGACTAAAAATGATTACATTTTAAGCCAATTTATTTGCAATTAGTGTAAGAACATATGTGAGCCAGCATTGACAGACCCCATATTTCCTTAGCAAAGGTTTTCTTTTACATATCCTTAAATTAAACTTAATCTTGAACCCCTAGCATGACCCTTAAATGAAACCATTCACAATTGGTCTTATGCAACTTCTGAATCTGAATATTTACTCCTTAACCACTTAAGCCCTGGAAGATTTTACCCCCTTCCTGACCAGTGCCTATTTTGCGATTCGACACTGCGTGATTTTAACGGACAATTGCGCGGTCATGCGACACTGTACCTAAACGAATTTGACGTCCTTTTTTTCCCACAAACAGAGCTTTTTTTTGTGGTATTTGATCACCTGTGCGATTTTTTGATCATGCGTTATAAACAAAAAAAGAGCGTCAATTTTGCAAAAATAACAATATTTTTCACATTTTTTTATATGAAATTCCCCAAAAAAATGTAAAAATCAAAATGTTTTAAAATTTTAGGCCAATTTGTTTTATGCTACATATTTTTGGTAAAAAAATCGCAAAAAGCGTATTTTGATTGGTTTGCGCAAAAGTTATTGCGTTTACTAACTAAGGGAAAGATTTTTGTTGTTTTTTTTTAAACGCGTAATGGCGGTGATCTGCGATTTTTTTCGCGGGACTGCGACATTGCGGCGGACAGATCGGACCCTTGACTGACATTTTTGACACCTTTGGGGTTACCAATGACATTACTACAGTAATCAGTGCTATACATATGCACTGTTACTGTAAAATGACACTGGCAGTGAAGGGGTTAACTTTTTTTTGAGAGGGAGGGGTTATGTGTGTCCCTAGGGGCGTGCTTCTAACTGTGATTGGCTGTGGCTTGAGGTGTAGGAACAGTGATCAACGGTCCTACATAGTAGAACCATATGATCACTATTCTTACACAGGGGAGAATGACAGGCGGCTTGTTTACATTAGCCGCCTGCCTTTCTCCCGATCTAACGGATGATTGCGAGTGCCCGGCGGACATCGGGTCCACCGGGCACGCGCACGGGGGGGTCCGTGACCGAGCGGGAGCGCGCATCCAGCGGCATGCGCTCGCTCCCCAGAGCCTCACAGGCTAGTGACGTACCCATACGTCACTTTGCCTGTGAGGGGCTGACCGCCGCAGTATTGGTAATTGCGGCGGTCGGCAAGTGGTTAAATTATTAGAATTCTGTAATCTTACCGGGTCCCCCAGGTCTTACAGATGCTGTCTTGCAACTGCAGAAATGCATATTGAGTTCTTGGGTTGCCATAACTATAATATAAGCAGCAATATAAAAAAAAAAGCACGGTTTTATCGTTTTTTTTATATTTCTCTAAAAAACTTGACTATATTATGTATGCTATGTAAAGTTAGGAGACAGTATGCAAGTACAGTTGCTCCAGAGTTTAGTAAATGAGCAGAACCTCTGCTGACTTCCATTATCTAATCACATGCAAGCAAAAATTCTGTTTTTTTTTTTTTATTTCCTTGCATGTGATTGGGTATTCTTTGCAAAGTAAAGCTTTACCTCATTTCCTAAGCTTTGGAGCAACTGCACTTGCAGAGTGCAACTGCAGTTTGCAAAGTGCACAGTCTATTGCCTTTAGTAAATCAACCCCCTGTGTTATCAACATGACGCTAGGAAGTTGCCAAAGCAGTCAGTCTTTTGAGGAGCTATCGCTTTGAACTCCCAGGGCCGGATATCTTCATCATAAAAAAGAAGCAAAGCTTTATAACTAAGTGTACATGGTTGGTCAAGTTTGAATATTTAGATTCTTTTATTTGCCCAATCATAACCATTTCTCTTTAAACTTAACCAGAACCTAACCTTTAACCCCTAAACTTTATACTTAACCCAAAAATAACATTCAGGTTTGGTTTGCACGCAATCATTTTTGCACAAACCAATCAAAATACGCTTACTGGGATTTTTTATTACCAAAACTATGTAGCAAAATACAAATTGGCCTAAAATGATGAAAAAATTTGATTTTTTTTTTTTTGGGGGGGAATGTTATATAGCAGAAAGTGAAAAATTATTATTATTTTTTTTTTCAGACTTGTCGCTCTTCTTTTGTTTATAGAACAAAAAATAAAAATCGCACAGGTGAGCAATACCACCAAAAGAATGCTCTATTTGTGGAAAAAAAGGACATCAATTTTATTAGGGTACAGTGTCGCAAGACCACGCAATTGTCTGTTGAAGTAATGCTGTGCCGAATCGCAAAAAATTACCTGGCGAAAATTTTCCGGTCCATAAGTGGTTAATCACTCGAGGAACTTAGGCATAAGAGATACACCATAAAAATGTCATCAAAGTTTTTAGGGCACACAGTATTACTCTCTTACTATTACCACTGCTATTACTGCTACCAGAAACAGATATCAAAATGTAGCCACTCCTGTGAAATATGACACCTGCAGATAGTGTGCAAGTGTCTTTGAGTAATACAATGTAACAATGTATTGCCATGTCTCTGGGACAGGGACTGCAGGGAAATCTCCCCATTTTGCAAGGGTTTTAACCCTTCCCTACTTAGCCAATAAAAAATGTTAAACAAAGTGTCATTTATTATACTATGAAGTGTCAATTCAGCAGTATAGAATTAACATTATTTCCTAGTGCTTTACAGAATTCACTTAGAATCTGACAAACTGAAGCTACACTAACTATCTCTGACACTATTTACTGACATCTCTTTTGGTATTTTGGTGCTCATTTATTTTTAAGCTAAATCAATGACAAGTTTCAACCCTGTAAAACTTTTCACATGTTGCAGTTAAATATAGTATCAAATCACCTCATGCAAACAGAAGCAGATATAGTTGGCAGTATTTACAGGCATACTGGGAACTTTATAATGATTTACTGCTTCTATAGAAGCTGGATAAAATGGCTTTAACAGAAAGCACACAAGATAGGATATGAGATTAAACTGGTGAAACATAATGGCAAACAGCTAGCTGTTATAACTCACTAAGAACTGACATTTTGTTTTAGAATTAGCTGTGCCTGAAGACAGCCCATAACATATTTTTTGTCTATAAAAACTTAACATGCACCCAAAGAATGTTTCAGTTATATAGTTTATCTTTATCTGAGATACATTTTTACAAAGCATTTGTACAGGCAGTTTGGCCTATTTAGGAAGACAAAATACAATATGCTATTTGCAGGAATTGTATCATCTTTCATTGTTCTGAATGTTCTAAACAGACTAGTGATGAAATCAGACTGGTTGGCATGGGTCACTGATGTTTGTAATACATCGTTTCTCTATGCACTTCCTAGCAATAAGTCAGGTCTCCAGTTTCATATTGCAAATGTCACCATTTGGTTTCAGGTTCAGTACAGCAAAAAAAAAGCATTAAAGCATTTACAGAGCACTTGGTTGACTGGTACATCTGTAGGACTTTCTCAGACACTGAAAGATAATTGGGAAATACTGTTGACTGCCTTTTGAAAACACTAAGTCATGCTCATCCAATGGATTCAGTATTTTCTGAGACACTGATTCAACTAATTTGGTGATGGGTCAAGACAACTCCAAAGTAGTGACACAATCTGAGATCCTATGGCTGCCTCCCTTACACCTGTCTCCCATCCATCCATTAGCAGCCATGTGCTTTCATTGTGGAGACACTTAAAATAGAAAGTGTTAGGACTGCAGGTAACACAGGGTGCCGTGTAGTGGCCCTGCAGCTTACACATGCGTTTGCAAATGCGTGTCAGCTAAACCCCTGTTCTTTATTTATATCAGAGACAGGTCTACTTGGTTGGTGGCAGACTGGAGGATGAGTACATCAAACTAGGGGCTGGCTAACTTCCATGCACCTCTTTTAATCCTTTCAACTTTCAGTTTATCTGAAATCCTAAAACCCCTAAAGCACCAACATCTCTAAATTGAGCTGCTCTGTCATAGAAACGAAAAAAAAAAAAGAATGCAAAATCTATTTTCTAATACTTTTTTGTATATCAAAAATACCTTCACTTTATTAATCACAAAAAATATTTAACAACACAATTAAAAAAAAAAAAAAAAAAATATTTTGTCAACCCATATCAAAAACACTGTGATTTTTTGTACAAAACGATATATGCAAGCACAGGTATATATGGAAAATTTGAAGTCAAAATGGCCACGTAGGTTATGAGCCACAGCTAGTCTG
This sequence comes from Pelophylax lessonae, assembly GCF_965119305.1. Lineage (NCBI taxonomy): Eukaryota > Metazoa > Chordata > Amphibia > Anura > Ranidae > Pelophylax > Pelophylax lessonae. Next base: position 326,557,023 of record NC_138770.1, on the reverse strand, counting down.
ATAATGCCTGAAATGGTAAATTGATTGGACAAAATCATGGACGAATTCCCCAAATTGTATTCGTTCAGAAAGATGCATAACTTAAACCCAAACCTCTCCAAGTAGGCTGACACATTTTTCACAGCTGGATATGACATGTTCAGTTACACTATATTGTTAAAAGTATTGTGACCCCTGCCTTTACACACACATAAACTTTAATGGAATCCCAGTCTTAGTCCGTAGGGTTCAATATTGAGTTGGCCCACACTTTGCAGCTATAACAGCTTTAACTCTTCTGGGAAGGCTGTCCACAAGATTTAGGAGTGTTTTTATTGGAATGTTTGACCATTCTTGCAGAAACGCATTTGTGAGATCAGGCACTGATGTTGGATTGGATGGCCTGGCTCGCAGTCTCCGCTCTAATTCATCCCAAAGGTGTCCTATCAGGTTGGGGGCAGGCCAGTCATGCTCCTCCATCCCAAACTCACTCATTCATGTCTTTATGGACCTTGCTTTGTGCACTGGTGCACTGGAACAGGAAGGGGCCATCCCCAAACTGTTTCCACAAAGTTGGGAACATGAAATTGTCCAAAATGTATGCTGAAGCCTTAAGAGTTACCCTAACTGGAACTAAGGGGCTAAGCCCAACCCCTGAGAAACAACCCCACACAATAATCCCCCTACACCAAATGATTTGGACCAATGCATAAAGCAAGGTCCATAAAGATATGGTTGAGCGAGTTTGGGGTAGAGGAACTTGACTGGCCTGCACAGAGTCCTGACCTCAACCCAAAAGAACACCTTTGGGATGAATTAGAGTGGAGACTGCGAGCTAGGCATTCTCGTCCACATCAGTGCCTGACCTTACAAATGCGCTTCTGAAAGAATGGTCAAACAATCCCATAGACACACTCCTAAACCTTGTGGACAGCCTTCCTGGAAGAGTTGAAGCTGTTATAGCTGCAAAAGAGTGGGCAAAATCAATATTGAACCCTAAAGACTAAGATCTGGATGCCATTAAAGTTAATGTGCGTGCAAAGGCAGACCTCCCAATACCTTTGACAATATAGTGTATGTATTCATCAAAAAGATCACATTCCAGGTGTCAGGTGTGACCAGCTGAATTGTTTGTGGTGTCATACTTAAAAAGTAACATACACTACGTAATTTTGCCCGAACTGGACTATGTGTTGAATAGGGACAGTAGGTCACAAATTCACTCCTAATGATGCAAAAGCCTTTGACACTATTGTCCTTAGTTTACTGTGACTAGTTTATACACAGGGATAACTTGCACATATATGTACAGTATATGGTACATTGAAAAAGCGCTTAAAATAACACTTTTTTTCCAGAAGATATGCACTTCTTTATTTAGTGGCCACCACCAAATGGATTACCAAACTGCACACGAAAAAATATTAGACCCTAATATTTCAGAGGTTAATACAAAGCAAATGTAATCATTTATTTGCACACTACAGTAGTACACATCTACAGTCCAGAAAGAAATTAAATTATACGATACCATTGCTACCACTCTGTGTTGATCAAGACTTACCAGATGGGTGGACTCTAATTGCTAGAGGTTAGTATTCACTTTAGCACAATGCAATCCACACACTTTGATATTCGAGGAACCCCAGCCACATTTTCAAGGATGATGATGATGCACAGAGAATAATGTATAACTATACCCCTCCCCCCCACTTAAAAAAATGAAAAAAATAAAATAAAATCCTCCAATGGCATAGATCGTACAAATCAATTTATTAAATTATCCTAAAAGTATTAAGGATATAATACACTCCATATATACAAAACACCATAGAAATGAAGATGAAAATGACTGTGCCAATCAGTAGGAGTGTTTGTGCAGGACCTGTGTAGTGAACTTCAGTGTTCAAAGCTCCATCTGACACATTTAATCACAAGAGGACATCTTCAGGAGAAATGTAAAAAACACTAACAAAGAAATATTTTAAGAAGTGTGAGCAGTAGGTGGACACAGACCAAAGGATGGGGCAAATAATTAATTCCCAATCACCTCCCATATCATAATGTCACATCCAATGTTTACCAATATGTAAATACAAGTAACCCTCTAATACAGTTAAATCATTCTTATGCCTCGTACACACGCAACGATTATCGGCCGACCGATATCTGACTTTTGTCCAGTGTTGTTGTGTTGGTTGAAATGTGCTCTAGACTGCACATGAATTTTCTCGGCCAACAAAAATCTACTTCAGAAGTGATGTCATGTGCTGGTTTAATTTCCATGTGTTTTTTCATCTTTGAGCATGCCCAGTCTTGCTCATCAAATTTTTGTTTGCCGAAATGTGTACTGACTGACGGAAAATCGGCCGTTGTGTTGACGGCCAACAAAAATTTTATAGCCATGGCGGCCGAGCGGGGCACTAGAGATAAGTTCCTCAAGCGATGGTTCTACTGGCATGAGTTCAGTTTTACCGCAGAATACCAAGACCTTGTCGCATAGCTGACTCGCTCACACTGGGTAGCCTTCTCCCCTCCCACCGCCCCCCCCTTGTCCCTTCTACCCCCCCCTTTTGTTTTTTGTTTTGTTTTGATTGTCCTGTCCTTCCTCCCCCCCCCCTCTCTTCCCTTCTTCCTTCATGGCACTTCCTGATCTTTGATCTATCCTTCCTATACCTGTTCTCTCTGAAAATTCTTCTCGTTCCCGTAAGGCATACATGACACTAATGCTTTTTTGTGGTTTGTTGGATTGGCCGACCCCGTGGGATGCCCTCCTCACTCCTGTATGCCGGCCATGTGATAGATGCCGGTAGGGGTGTGGTTCTCCCTGGGAGCCTGCCATCCTGAGACATACTCTGATGCACTGTGTTATCATTTATCACATACGGCTATGTTTACATGATTTACGCCCCCTGTTACGCTGTTTTCTTGATGTTTCGGCTGTATTTCAATTCACTGCCTTTGTTGATTTGTATGCCTTTCTCTCCTCAATAAACATTGAATTTATTAAAGAAAAAGTCGGAGTCGGTTGTCGAAAGCATCATACTAACAAGCCGAAAATCGGACGTTGGCCGAAAATTCACGGCCAATAATCAATGCGTGTGTACGGGGCATTAGTCCCGGTTCACACTGCTGCAATGCGGGAAACCCTGCGATTCAGTGCCGGTTTCCACATCGCACCAGAACAGCTTAGTGGTCCACAATGAGATCTGTGAATTGCTGGGGGTATCAATGTAACGTTAATGACACCCCAGATTGGTTCGCAGATCGCAGTGCGAACTGTGAAATGGTGCAGAAATCAGATAGCATAGGTTTGAACACCCTTGTGATCCGATTTCAGTGCGAACCAAAAAGCGGGTCCTGCACCATTTTGGTGCGAATGCGATGCAATTTCAGCCATACAGTTTATATGGCTGAAATCGCATTGCACAGACATCGCATGTAATCTGCACAGCAATGTGATGCAAATCACATGTGATGTCTGGTATCGTACTAGTGTGAGCCGGCACTTATTGTACCACTTCATATACTGGTTATTGAACATAAAATACTCTAATACAATGAGGTAATCATGTGTTACAACTCATACTGTATATTAAAATGAAAACAGGCTCAAACAAAGGTAGATAGTCCTCAAGCATAAATTGTGCTATTACTGTACATTAAAGTTAAATAGTACAATATTATAGTGGAACAAAAACAATCTCATACAAAATTAGGTAGTTCTCTCAAATCTATCCCAAACCTGTGTATAATTGATGAAACCTCTTGATGTCCCTTAAAACCTCTCCCTCTCCTTATATTCCCCACATGTTACCTCAACTGAACCTGTAGTACCTGAGTGGTCCTGCCAATCCAAGGCCACACAAGTACTCTATCAAATACACTACATATTTGATACTAAATATGATGAGATCATCAATTTAATATTTCCTGTTTGTAACTCAGTACAATTTGGTTCCCTGTAACTTGCATTTATTACAAATGATTAAAGGATAAGTGCAGTCAAAAACTAACTAACGGTAAACCTGCTCTTTGCCACATTCTAAGGCTATTCTATCTAACCCTGTAAAGCAAAAATCACTGTACTTACCTATTCTTCACCCGACCCGGTCCAGTCCCACGCTGAGCTGTCAGCGGCGGCTTCAGCATGGAGGCGGGTGAAGGAGAGGCATTCAACAACAGAAGCCCCATAGTAGGTCTATGGGTGACGTCACTTCCTATTCATTTCACAGCTGTTGTCGGTCCTCTGCTGCACACAGCTTCCGTCACAGGAGACCAGACCGGGTAGGGTGTAAAAAAGGAAAGTATGGGGATTTTTGCTTTACCGGATTAGATAGAATAGTCTTAGAATGTGGCAAAGAGCAGGTTTAGCATTAATTTGTTTTTGACTGGATTTAACCTTTAATTTGGAATGTGGAAAAAAATCTCCTAAATAATGCTGGAGTGTTGTTCTCTTGCTTACAATAGTGGCTAAACTTCAACTGATCTTGCAAAAAGGTGGTTTGTCTAAAAAACATTTCCAGGGAGGGTGGTACATATTTGGATACCCCTTGTTCTTCAGTCAAAAAATGACAATGTCTGGAAATGATGGACCATAGTGTATGTCCATGAACTGAGTATCGTGTAATAAATTTCATGATACCAGTGCCCCCCGATACCTTGGGATTAATCCCATATAATAAAATAGTACTTGGTCACGCATTAGCTTTATTATAAGCTTTTCCAAGCAAAGATTGTAAGCAACCCCTGGCAGCCAATGGTTGCTGTAAGAGGTCTGCTTGCTTTTTCAAGTCACTGTCAGATAAACAATTTTTGTGCAGCTGTATGTATTGTGTGAATGGGTTCCTTCTAATCAAGGGAGCAAGGTGTGAGCTAGAGGCATACAAAAGTGTGTTGCCTGCACTTCGTTTTCGATAAAGGCTAGTGACAATGTAAGCTTTTGGTCCAATGATAATCTCTAAATCTAGAAAAGATACTTTTGTATCACTATAGATATTTGTGAACTTCAGAATAAAGCAATTAATGTTTACAGCTTCCAAAAATAAACATATACATTTTTTTGTGCCTGTCCAGATTAATAAAAGACCATCAATTAAATGAAACCAGTAGAGTATGTGCGGTAGCCATGGTGCGAAAATATCATAAAAAAACTACTCTTTCCTACCCCTCTAAATAAAAATTAGCATATGATGGTGTACAGCAAGTGCCCATGGCAATGCCTTGAGTTTTCAAAAACAATTGGTCCATGAAGATTATGTATTTTTGGTTAAAATAAAGTTATGCAGTTCAAGAATTAAGTTTTTAAATGGCCATGTTGATCTTGTTCCATGAGAAAGGCCTCAATCACCTGGATGCCCTGCTGGTGCAGGATACAAGAGTATAGATCCTCTATATCCACAGCAACAAGCAGGACACCTGGGGGAACATGAGTCCCCTCAGTATGTTTTAACAAATCTGATGTATCATATATATAAGATGGGAATCTCAACACATGTTGAAGAAGCAATGAATCTACAAATCTACTCAAATGTTCAGTTAATGAGATATTTTTGACCTACCTGGAGGATTTGGGCAATGTATAGAATGTCAGCTATTGTGGATGTTAAGTAACAAGATAATCAAGCATGCCTTTGCCTATTAATCCTTCTAAGAATGCACCAATGCACAACGTGCGGAGTTCATTTTCAAAAGGGAGGCTTGTTCAGAGTCCATAAGTCAATACCCTTGCCTGTTTTAAAGAATGCCTGGACATATTTTTTGATACTGGTGATGAGACACAATAACAATGTTACCACCTTTATCTAATGACTAAGTCATTGCGTGACTGTAATTGTTTTAGAGCTATTTGCTGCTCTAGTAAAAGATTAGAGGAAACCGTGTGCCATCGCTGATGTTTCAAATCCTTAATAGTCTGCTGAAGGAACATCCAAACATTAGGGCAAACCAAGAGATCAGGAAAGTTACAGGATTTTGGTTTAAAGTTGTGCTCTTGTGATTAAAGTCTATAGTGTTGTCCTGTGCCACCTCAACTGGGGGATCCAATTTAACTGCCCCTTCATCATATAGGAGCATCCAGTCACGAAGGACCCTGAACTCATCCATTGTGAAGTTTTTTTATTTGTTCTGAGAGTTCTTTCTCCAGATTTTTCTGTTTGTGCTCATCATCAAATAGAAATGTATAGGTTAAATTGCGAGCAAAAAAATATAAATCTTTTATAGTTTCCATGATGTGTTTAGAATGTGAAGGGCGAAAAAAACAGGTCCAATCGAAGTACTGAAATTTGTGCAGGATTTAATTGGTTTATAGTTAAAATGACGATATTCAACTCTAAGTTGTCGATGTGTTTTGCAGAAGTGGAGTTCAAAGAATATAAGAATTGAATTGAGATTACTCTATTTTTTGGCTTTGAATACAATTGTTGCTGGATCTAAACCCTACCCCTCTAAATAAAAATTAGCATATGATGGTGTACAGCAAGTGCCCATGGCAATGCCTTGAGTTTTCAAAAACAAAATTTACTATTACGCAGCACCAGGTGCTGTGTAATAGTCAATCCTCACATTGCCTGTGGGCTGCCAGCAGAGCGGGTTGTAGCCTTGTTCCCTTGGCGACCATAGTATTCAGAACTGCGTGAACCGAAAGTGGCACATACACAGTTTGGGATCAGGTCCGGTGTTGTCATCCGTCAGCCACGCCAGCGGCTTGTCATGGCGTTGAGAGTTGGGCAGGAGCAGGTGAATTAGAGGGATGGGCCCTCTCTTACTTGTTTTATGCTGGCTGGTGGTGGACAGTCCTCTGTATTCTTTCTTTTTTTTTTTTTTTAGCTAATGATTTATTGAGGAAAGTATATATCTATCTTCCTATACTTATCTATACCTTTCTCTGTGTTTTATATATATATTCATCATTAGTTACAAAAGATGAAAAGCCTCATTTTACCTGGGAGTTATGTGATGGGCTGGAGTCTTTTTAAGATTTATACCATTCTTTATTTTTACACTGCTATTTTCATCTATTGTAGTGATATATTTTGATGGCTATACATCTTGGAGATGTGAGAATGAATGTGTGGCTTCTATCTACTTCTGTCCACCACCTGATACTGATATTTTTAGGTTTTTTTCTTATGCTGTGGTGCCTATTTACTATGGGGTATTTACATTGTATACATCTTTTTGCATTATGTACAGGCTCCAACAATCCATTACTATTATTTATTATATAGAGCCCATTTCCTTTGTACGCCTTCACCCTCTATGGGGCATATTTATGCAATGCTCACAGCAATAATTTTGTATGACATATCACTTTTTGTATTCTATTGTCTTTGTAGATAATCTACACTCTCAAAACACTCCTAAAAAAAGTGGTAATCCTGCGAAACATGTTGAGAAGAACTGGCTAACTCTGCTCGAGATTATACTATCTGATTGTTGGCACTTTACAGTACCATACCTCATAAACAGCAGTCCAGTTCTGAGACCGTAATTTACGTGATATTTCTTTTATTGACATCATTGTAAGTAAAATGTTGTTTTTAATTCTTACAAAGTGTTGTTATGTTTATGGTGGCACCATTAACCGGTTGCCGACCGCCGCACGACTATATACTGCGGCGGTCAGCCCCGGCCAGGCAGAGTGACGTATCGGTACGTCACTCGCCTGTCACTGACTTGCGAGCCTATCGCGGGCGGGCGCGCGCCCGCCGAGGCGCGCGCCTGCCGCGGCTCGTTCACAGGCAAGTCAGTGCGTGTGACCGGCGGACTCGATGTCCGCCAGTCACACTGCGATCGCTCCTGTGAAGGGAGAAAGACAGAGCAGCTTGTGTAAACAAGCTGCCTGTCAGTTCTCCCTGTGTAAAAGTGAAGATCTGTCCGTTCTACTATGTAGAACGGTTGATCTTTGCTTTTACACCAATAGGAATGTCCCTACACAGTTAGAATCAGGCCCCTAGGACACACTTAACCCCTCCCTGTCCAATAAAGTTAACCCCTTCCCTGCCAGTGTCATTTTTGCAGTAACAGTGCATATGTATAGCACTGATTACTGCAGTAATGTCACTGGTACCCCCAAAAGTGTCAAAAATGTCAGTCAAGGGTCCGATCTGTCCGCAGCAATGTCGCAGTACCGAAAAAAAAATCGCAGATCGCCGCCATTACGCGTTAAAAAAAAAACACCAAAAATGACAAAAATCTTTCCCTTTGTTAGTAAACGCGATAACTTTTGCGCAAACCAATCAAAATACGCTTTTTGCGATTTTTTTTACCAAACATAGGTAGCATAAAACAAATTGGCCGAAAAATGTTAAAAAATTTTGATTTTTACTTTTTTTTTTGGGGAATTTCATATAAAAAAATGTGAAAAATATTGTTATTTTTGCAAAATTTACGCTCTTTTTTTGTTTATAGCGCGTGATCAAAAAATCGCACAGGTGATCAAATACCACCAAAAGAAAGCTCTGTTTGTGGGAAAAAAAGGACGTCAAATTCGTTTAGGTACAGCGTCGCACGACCGCGCAATTGTCCGTTAAAGTCACGCAGTAAAAAATCGCAAAAAAACCCCTGGTCCTTTAGCAGCCAAATCCTCCGGGGCTTAAGTGGTTAAGGTCCATATTGTTTGAACCACATCCTTTTGCATTTAGTATTTTGGGACACAGGTACCTTACGTACAAATAATTGTCATCACACAAAACTTTCCAATTGCAACAAGATAATAAATGTTATTCAGTTAACCTTTCAGTGGTCATAAAGTTACTGTATGACTGATCAGCATATGTGGTGTGTGTTGTAACACACTCCAACATATGGCAGCCTTTTATAGTGAAACGACTGGCACATAACATAGCCTCCATTATTAGTCATTTTAGGCCACCTTACTTAAGTTCAAAGGCAAAGGTTCAAAGCAATTACATTATTGGTAGTTGATTGTTTTGGTAGCAACAGTTTGCCATATCCGTGAATTGCAAATGACTTGGGTTCATCTTGAACGAATGCTCGACCTGAACCCAAACCCCATCAAGGTTGTGCAATCGAAAAACTAGCATATTGTTTATCAGGATGAAAGTATGGGTTGTTAGAGACCAAACTTAAGAAACAGCTGATATATATTTTTCCTAGGTGATCAAATGTATCATATTAGCCTTTTGTACTTGGTAATATAGTTGTGTTTGGTGTGTAACTAAAAGGTATGATCTTCTACATTACTGTTAACATTTTTTAGGAGGGTAAATCTATTACAGCAGGAATTATAGAGTTTAGCTGTAGGTCATTCTAGGTCAGCCTCCTAGCCTCACAGATGTGTATTCCTAAACTGAACACCAGACCATTTACGACTTTAAAATTACAACAGGAACCCATCTAAAGTATTAGAGAAAAGATAAAGATAAAGAACCTGGGTTAGTTGAGGTTTATAATATCCTTCCAAGTGACTATCACTATGGAGTTGATTCTCTAAAACTGGTAAGTGCAAAATCTGGTGCAGTTCTACATAGAGACCAATCAGATTTCAGTTTTTTTTGTCAGAGGTTAATTAAACAAGCTGCATTTAGAAGCATATTGGCTTTGATGCACAGCTGCACCAGATTTTGCACTCTCCAGTTTTACTAAATCAACCCCCAAGTGTAAGAGGCACTGTCTCTTTTGGCAGCTTAACACAGATAAGAAATTTTAATCTGACTGTCTTGTTACCGACTTTTGAATTTTGGGGAAATTGTTATGTATAAAGTTTAAAAATGAAATAAAATGGTTTTGGGATAAAATAGCATAATATAGAATAATTAAAATGGATGTACATTTGGTAGCATATGTCATATACTGAAACACAAAGAAAGTATGTGAAAAGCTGGCCAAACACAGATCAAAATTCACTGGTTCAGCGGAGCAGGCTGAATTTTTAATCAGTATGTAGCAGTTCCTGCTTGACAGAAGTGAATTATTTGATTAACGTCTGCTGAAGGTACATTTTGGAGAACAAAAAAATAACAGTTTATGGCCAGCTTAAGTCTCCTAGTCACCTACAAAGGCTGTATACATTAGTGTTGGATCCAAAGATCCAAAGATTAAGAGAAGTAAGGGATATAGCAGGGCAAATGTCTGCCATGTCAGTTAGAAATAAGGAAATTAAATATAGTGGCCCCTGAAATTAAGAAACCAGTTAAAACCAAGAACAAATATACATTTCTAAAAGCATGCTTAAAAAAAAATTGAAGCTATGACTGTAATTGAAGTATGTGTGAACCCTTGTAAAACAACCCATTCATTTTAAAATAGCACTGCAAGGAAAAAGATTTGTGTATTGTGACAGGAAGTCAGGTAAATCTGTGAGTGTTGTCACAGATGGGAGATACACTTATGTTGGGTTTAGACAAATCACCAATTACTATAGGGTGTCGGCTGAAAAGGTAGCCAGGACGGCTTAAGGAAGTTGAAAAACCTTCAGCTGTTCAGAATGAGGAAATTAAGGCCTCTATAATTTGTCCAGAGGAAGTCTATTGATTGCTGCCTCCTGACGCTGTGTGAGTAGAGGAGGACAGTCAGATGTGTGCCTCCCGACGCTGTGTGAGCATGGGAGAAGGAATGCCTCCTCAAGCGATGTGCGCTGAGGAGGGTAAAAAGTGTGAAGACTTCTCAAGGTGAGATCTTGGATTGTTTCTATGTGAAAAGAAACCAATGGACATTTCCTGTGTGAAGGGAAAATTAATTAAGACTGAAGACTACTCAAGGTGAGGTCTGGGATTGTTTCTATGTGAAAAGAAACCAATGGACATTTCCTGTGTGAAGAGAAAAGGGACATTTGCTGGGTGAAGAGAAAAACAAAGGAATGTGTTCTATGTGAAGAGAAAATGGACATGTTCAATGTGAAGAGAAAAGGGACATGTTCAATGGACATTTGTTGTGTGAAGAGAAAATTAATGGACTATTGAGTGTCTGCTGTAGGATCAGCAAAGTCTGCCCAACAGTAGGTTGGGGACAGATTCCTTAGGTGGGTTCCTGTGTGTGAGAAGGTAGCCGCCCACAGTGGCAAGGATTTATTTTGTGTTTTATTTTATTTTTGATGTTTTTGACGCTTGCACTTTTGTGAATAAACCAAACTGTTGTTTGCAACCACTTCTCGGCTATCTCCCTATGTAACGAACCCCCCCAAGGGGTCATCCACACCCGCCACGAGCTGGTCCCCTCACAGTATGTATATACTGTTTATATACCCGAGAGTGAAGAAAAAATAAAATTGAATAATGTATGGCCTGCCTTAGTCCTAAATCGCAAAGCTAATTCATAGTTTAATTCACATACTAAACCTTACCCTAACCCTCATACCAACCCCCTAACCCATTTAATAACCCCTAACTTCAAATTGAAATTGTTTACCCAAACCCTTACCCTCACCTATACCCCCAACTCCTAACTATAACATTAAAGAACCTAAATATTATCTTGCAGTAATCACAGCGCAAAGCCGAGATTACGTTCCTGCACAAAAATTTCTTGAACCACAAAACTATGCTATAAATGATATACACAAGAAAATGTTAGTGCCATATGATCTAACCGTAAACTAACACTAAAAAACTTGCACCAAAATGCCTGTACTAAATAAAACTGATCCATTATTGTGCTAAACACTATATAATATCACTTTTGTATATGTCCCAAAAAGTTAGCTTAAATACAAAGTTTTGTTTAAAGAAAATAGCTTGCTTTCTGGCAATTATAAATGGCAACTTGTCATTATTTTAACCATTACATAGATGTTAGAATTTTCCTCATATCATTTAGCATGAAAAGCATTACATGTTTCTGTGCTTGCAGTTGTGGCTTTGTGACAACTATTTCTATTATATTGCATTTAAAAAGTGCAGCGCTTAATAAATTTGTAATGAAAGAATGAGTGCATATAACTGTGATAATTGGTATTAAAAAAACAGTGCATCCATATCACAAAAAGTGAGTTCATAGTTCACATAACATAGTGAAAAAATACTGGAAAACCAAAAAGTGAAGCTGAAGTGTTCAGATAACCCAACTCGTCAGTGAGAAAGAACCCAGCACCAACATGAAAGGCACATGTGCTCACCAAAAAATATGGACTCAGGTACCTTACAGTAAATGGGTCAAATAGGCCAAGTAATCCTCATAGGAGAAAGTGGCTTGATTGTGAGTGATGGTCGATCAAATAGATCCATATACTCCTGGATTATGGAGACGGGGTCTCCCGGCAGCACACTGATATAAAAAAAAAGCCAAAGTACACATACAGAGTGTAAAACTGCTTTGATTAAAATGTATTCCAATGGTAAAAAAACACTTACAGACATCCACAAGTAACCAGCATGTATTGACTAAAGTGATTACTGACAGGAAAAAATATCTATCTATCTATCTATCTATCTATCTATCTATCTATCTATCTATCTATCTATCTATCTATCTATCTATCTATCTATCTATCTATCTATCTATCTATCTATCTATCTATCTATCTATCTATCTATCTATCTATCTATCTATCTATCTATCTATCTATCTATCTACTGTATATATATATACTGTATATGTTCTGAGGCCTAAATGTTCCTCGTTAAAGTGGAACTAAACTCTCTCAATTAACAGTAGCTATTTAATCTTCATACTGATAGCATTAGGAAATAGATAGGGAAGTATTTCATAGTTACTTATTTTAAACTTTTTTTAAATCTCTTCAGTTGCTTCCTGGTTTCTGGCCTAGGCCAAATTGATGTCATACATCCCAGGAGTTTTCAAGGGCATTTTTCTTTTTTTTTGTTAACAGGAACTTTATTAAAAAGTTTTCGTAATACAATGCAAAGATTGACAGTTATAGAGAAAATGCAGGCCAAGTGGCCAAAATAACAATACAGTTACAAGAAAAAAAAAGTGTTTGAAATAGTGGTCGTATAAACTGACAAAAGTCAATATAGGCCAATAGGAGTCTAAGAGATTTTGTTAAAACACAAAATCTTATGGGGGACCAACAAAACAGGGGTTTCAAGGGTAGGGGAAATAAGGAATAGAAAATGGTGGCAGACCAAGGCATATACATATATACATAAAAAGTAGAGCAATAACTTTTTTTTCTTTGTTGGAATGCCAACTAGGGCACACTATCATAGGCCAAATACAGCACATGTATGGCAAAAGAGTTAGTATTGAAAAAAAAAGTAATCCAATCTCTCAAGAAGGTCTGTGTCAGAGTTCGCTAATGGGGTTATTAGGGGACAGAAGCAGATAAGGTAGGGGTGATAGGAGGAACCAAGGGGGGCATAGGAGGACAAAGGGTGTCAGGTGCAGTGAGATACGGAGGGAGGGAGGATGGAATGGGGTGGCCAACCTCATCCTGGTGCCTAGCCCCTAGGTCATGGGGACTCATAGAGCCACTTTCTCAACCATAGAGTCAGGATTGTTTATCAAGGGGAAGATGCAGTCAATTGAATACATGTCTCTGAAGAAATCACATTGGATGAAACATGTTAGGCTGGACGTTATGACGCTGGTACGCTTTTCAAGCCGCGGCCACTACTTTTAATTTATTTACTGCTTGATGTCTTACCACATTTGTAAGTAGAATTTTAATAAATCTTTGTATTACTACCAAAACAGGGCTTCACTATCTTTGCCTCATAGTCTTTCTGATGGTGGCTCTCCTCATAATGAAAGCTTAGGCAGCCCCATTATAAACGTGTCCAGACACTCATGAGAAGAAGAGGATAGCTGATGAGAGGATTTGGATGGAAGTTCGCCCTTTCTATTACTGGCTCTCCCCCCTCTGTGGTTTCTGTTACATGCTCCATACATATGATGGTCTTGAAAGCAGCCCCTTTAAGAGCACAGCTATGGTGTTGCATGCTATCATTTCCCATGACTGACGGTGAAGGGATTTCATCTGTATGGACATTGGGCAATCACTACATTTTTCACTCAGCACTGCATTTTTGGACTTTTTATTTTTTACTTGCAAAAAGTTTTTATTTTTCATTAATCAGTGAACCAAAACATGCTCAATTTTCAAGAACAGTACATATCATGAGGGTATCACAAGAGAACACTAATACAATCAGAAAGTAACTTAACCGGACTTTTTATTTTTACATATCTGCTGCAAACAGATTTATGCTAGCTTCTTGTATAGTGATGTTTTATGAATAGCGCAAATATCTTCCCTTTTATATTCAATTGAATACAATGTGCAGACTCAGCAAAATGGTGCCAGCAGGCTCAGGTTTTTGTGTATTTAGAGGGCATCTCATGTGCAATACTAATTAGACCTTTTATTTCTGCATTCATGGGCATTTTTTTTCATTCATCTAGATGTAGCACCCTCCTAGGTAGGTGCTAGTGAGAGAATATAGTTTTTAGCTCTGTCTGCCTACCAGAGGAGCAGCAGGCAAATCTATATTGTTTTCTGCCTATCAGAGAGCAGGCTCTGTGAGTAAGGTCTGCTCGTGGTGCTCAGCGTGTGATTTATCTGGTCTAGGGAGTGTTCCACACTGGTCCAATAGGGAGGCATGTTAGAGAGTGGAGGGAATCTGACCAATGGGTACACAGACTTAGATACAGCTCCAGTGATTGGCACAGACTGATTGTCTTGGTGCATTGTGGGGTGTGGTATAAAAGCCAGGAGCACATGTGCTGAGGGGTCTTTGGCTGGTGAGCAGCGTCCCAGAGGGAGGGTGGCAGCTGCTTCCTGCTCTGTAGCAGTGGCACGCAGTCGCAGGCAGTTGGCCTGGGGACCAGGAAGGGAGGGGCTGAACCCAGAGGTCCATGAGAGCTGACTGGAGGGGTAGAGAAACTGGAGACCCTCAAAAACAGTATAGTGAGTACAGGGGATCATGTCTAGGGCCTGACCTGAGGGGAGCCACCCCCGAGTAGGATAGTCAGAGGACAGGTTTCATCAGGTGTCGAGTGAAAGGGGGTACTAGGTGTGTATCCCGAAGATAATTCCTCATAAAAAGTAATCCTAAATTCAAGTGGCAAGGTGGATTAGCAGCCTGGCTGCATCTTCAGACAGGAGTCCTCACCTATTGTGAATAGTTTAAGTTGGAGTATCCAAATCTTCTCTTCTCCCATCCCTAATTTAAATTAAACCACAAAAACAACTACATCCCCTAGACTGTTCATTGACTGAGCCAGAGAGTAAAGAGTTCAAATGGGCATGCTGCAGTTGCTAAAGGTAACCCAGGGGGATCCTAAGGTGAACAATCCAGCAGTCCTCAAGGGGGCAGTGCTACATAGAGAAGGGAGGTCTTGCTAAGCTGAGCACACCCTCTTCTCTTCATGCCTAAGCGAAGGGAAGATGGATTTCAGGAAATAAAGGGTATATGAATCATACTATTTTTTTTAAGTGATTTCTCAACAAAATAAACCATGGAGACACGGATAGATGGATTTGCAAATGAAGGTGTGAGCCAGACAAAGGTGTAAAATGAATCCTCATTGTGGCACCATCCCATTCAAGTACATAACAAACAACAACATAACCCCTGTAAGAGGGAGGGCCACAGGGGAAGGGACTTTAATTTTGGCAACACATAAGAAAGAATAGAACCTTTATTAGTATAATACATAATTTTATTGTATCACATTTAAAGAGATGAAGTGCTATCAAAAGTAAAATTGCATCGTATAAAACCAATACAGGGTTAAACAGTCAGTCTTAGATATTATAAGCAAATGGAATCAACATGTTTGGCTGTTAAAAGCTTCTTCAGGATTCATGCTTAACGATGGATACTGCAAAAACAAAAAACACTTGACAAAACTAAAAAAAAAAAGAAAAAACAGGAATATGTACATTACAATATTAAAATAATCATCTTGTTTAACCAGGAAGGACAGAGAAAAAAAAAGGGGCATTATTCCAACATTGAATGCAGAGGAATAAGAAGGGTGTATATCACCACAATTTAAGGCGACTCCACACCTTCTACACTAAACACACAAAAGACAATAGTTGTATAAATCTCTAGCATTTAACCATTCATTAGTATGAAGGGGAATGGGATTGTTACCTGTTCTTAATGCATCCACCAAACACCACCGTTTATCTCACCAAACAAGAGAGATTGCAGCTGAAAAGATCTCTTTAAATGAGATGAGTTTGCTTTGAATATTAAAAATGAATTAATTCACATTTTCAGTTTGTGGTGCTCAAATACAGTTACGTTCCGCTTTAAAGTAGCTGCATTGCTAAAACATTTTTTTTCAATTTTGGATAGAGAGGGAAGAGTTAAATAACAGTATATCCCCTCACCTCGTTTTCTATTGACTACTCTAAAATTTTAGATTTCCCTCCACTTTCTGTCAATGGCTACCAGACAATTAATACTACTTTTAACTAAAGGTTGTGTACATTTATTTTTTTGTGAAAAATTGATTTGCTTGTATTATCAGAATATCAAAGCTCTGAGCTAACTGCAAGGCCACTGCATTAAAAAGAGAAACTTGTGATAAATCAGCAACAATTTTACATATTATAGCTTATATTTTCAAAATTAAATTGAGTTAAACAGCAAAGTGAAAAGCTAACACTGAATAAATAGATGGAGATATTTTTTTTTTTTATCCACGAGGGTTATTACTTTGAGTTACCACCTAATAATTTGTCTCTGGAAGGACTGTCATGAATTCACTTTAAACTATTAATGTATTGGTGACTGGAAAATATCAGCATATTGCAAATTACATATCTGTAGTGTCCTTTCTACTGCCAGATACCATCATACTTTTGTTTTAATTTAAAATACAGTATTTACAAAGATGTGAAATATTTTGTACATGTTTTTTTATTGAAAAGCATTTTGCTGATGGAAACATGAAACATTTGAAAAGAAAGCTATTAGCTGATTTCTCAAAACATTTTCATTAGTTTTGCTATTCGTTATGCTTATTAAAATAAGCTTGTCTTCCTTTTTAAAGTTTCAAAAGTAAATGAACAGGTGATGTATAAAATGCCTATTAAATATACAATCCAGAAAAGTATTTTTGTTGTTCCTTTTTGATTTAGTTCCACTTGGTGTAGTATTATTTACAATACTTGCAGTATCCCTGCCAGTTCTTCCTGAAACCCTGGCAAGTTTTTCCCTGATTTCTAGAACCTCCACTACATCCAGGACCTTCTGAGCCCCCAATAATAATACTGGGCGTGTCTTCTGATAAGAAAAGTATAAAAGTTCCAGCCTTTAAAGTTGTTGCTGTGTCTTATCACCAGCTACCTGAGAGCCTAAAGACCTTTAATATTTAACAGTTGCCTTTTTGTTGTCAATCTGGATTCATCGGACTATTCTCATGCCTGTCGCATGCCTAAACATCTGTCTGTACCTGAATACGTTCTTGCATGCCAACTGCAATGACCTTCTCCTGGATCTGACTACGCTTTTGTTTGCTGCCTGCCACAACTTCTGTTTCAACCCAACTTCCCCTCTTGTCTACCACATCACGAACATTCTCTGCTACTACCCTTTTTTCTAAATAAAGATAGGAATAACTAACTCTGTCCTTTGACCTCTCTTATTTTAGGTCTACACCTCCTCCCTGGGCCAGCTATTAGTCTCCCATGGCTTCCAATACAATTTTTATGCTGATGACACCCAAATTTATCTTTCTACGCCTCGGCTCACCGCTTTAGTCTCCTCACGCATCAAAAATGTACTAACAAACATATCAGTGTCAATGTCACGTAACTTCCTCAAAGTCATTCTATCTAAAAATGAGCTCATTTTGATTCCTTCTCCACGAGTCCCTTCTCCTGACTTCTTTGTTGAGGTTGATAGCAAAACTATCAGTCCATCCCCACAAGCTAGGGTGTTAGATATAATTCTGAACTCTGAACTTTTCTTTCAGCCCCACATCCAATCACTGTCCAAATTTTGGTGCCTCAACCCCCACAACATTGCCAAAATACGCTCATTGTTAACCAACAACACCACAAAGCTCCTAATTTACTTCCTGGTTATCTCTTACCTCGGCTATTGTAACTCCCTTCTCATTGGCTTACCTTCACATAGGGTATTCCCCTTTCAGTCCATGAATGCTGCTGTTGAGTGTCTGCTCCCACTTTCTGCTGATCCCTCCATTGGCTTCTGCCAATGCATTACATTAAAAAAATTCTTCTGGTATTAAATGGTATTGTAACTGTTCTGCCTGCCTTCAATTTCTAAAGTGCATACTGTTGGTGCTATATAAATTGTGACATCAGAAGGCGTGGTGCCACTGGGTGACGTGGCCAGGTGGCCCCACCCCTTGCCTATATAATAACTGTCAAAGCACAGATCAGGAAAACACTTCCCAAGAGGCGGAAGCATTTTTTATTTTTTCAATTTTTTGGGTCCGGCAGGTGTCCTGATTGATGATAGATTTACATCAAGGGACACTATTTTCTTATCTTTTAATAAAAGCCTTGTCAAAAACAGTTTTCTGTGGTTCTTACTTTTTGACACTTTTTTGGTGAATGGGTAGGGATACTATGTACTATATACCCATTCAAATGGGGGGGGGGGCAGGATATTGGGGCCTCCTTGTTAAAGGGGGCTTCCAGATTCTGATAAGCCCCCCACCTGCAGACCCCCACAACAACAGCCCAGGGTTGTCGGCAAGCTGTCCTGGTCCCCTTCAACATGGGGACAAGGTGCTTTGGGGGGCACCTCAAAGCACCCTTCCAATGTTGAGGGCTAGCGGCCTGCCAGGCTGCATGCTCAGATAAGGGTCTGGAATGGATTTTAGGGGGGGGAACCCCACGCGTGAAATTCCCCTTTAAATCTATACCTGACCCAAAGAGCCTGGTATAGATTTTGGGGGAAGCCCACGCCTTTTTTTTTTAATTCCGTCATAGGATTCCCCTTAACCACTTAAATACTAGGCACTTTCACCCCCTTCCTGCCCATACCAATTTTCAGCTTTCAGTGCTCATTGGCGTCTATGGGAAATATTGGTCAGCTTGACATGGCACTGCTCCCTGTCTTTAACATTGGCATCTATGTGAAACATTGGTAAGCTTGACATGGCACTGCTCCTGGTTTTTAACATTGGCATGTTTAGAAAATATTAGTCAGCTTGACATGGCACTGCTCCCGATCCAAAAGTGACAGGGACACCAAACTTGGGGAGCACCAGGAGGAGACCCAGGACTACAACATATCCATAGATTTTAAAAGTGGAGCCTGTACACTAGACTGACTGCACTAAACTGACTAGAGACACTATCCACTAGCTACCTGCCTAATCTCCATTATCACACACTATCCACTAACTACCTGCCTAATCTCCATTGTCACACACTATACATGGCTGCCATATAAGCAGCAGCCTTGTATAGTATGGATCGTGGACTTAGCCCCTGAGCCATGATTGGCCAAAGGCACTCTGCCTTTGGCCAATCATGGCTCTCACAGTACATTTTACATTGTACAGAGTACACAGTACATTTTTCATCGAGGGACACTATTTTTTTTTTTATTTTTATTTTTTAATAAAGGGCTTTTCAAAAAGTGTTTCCTGTGTTCTTTACTTTTTTTTACACTTTTTTGGGTGAATGGGTAGGGGTATGATGTACCTTATACCCATTCACATAGGGGGTGGCCAGAATCTGGGGACCCCTTTTCTCCCCTTGCCCCCCTGTCCCAAAGCACCCACCCACATCCCTATGTTGAGGGCATGTGGTTCGCTCGCCCCCCCTTTCCTGACCTGTCAGGCTGCAAACTCAGATAAGGGTCTGGTATGGATTTGGGGGGACCTATGAGGGTGCCAGGAAACCTTGGAGCAAACAATAAATACACGGCAAGAGTGAGGAGCGAGATTAGGAACAAGCCAGGGTCAAGTCTAGAAGTGGGTAGTCATCAAAGCCAGGGACGAGTCCAGAAGTGAGTAGTCATCCAAGCTGGGGTCGAGTCCAGAAGTAGGTAGTCTGCCGATGCCAGGTCAAGAGCCAGGAGAGTTGTCAGCCAAGCCTAGTCGTACACGTTGGAACATGGAGAACAGAAGACTGCTAGCAGTAATGCACATTGGAGCACAAAGGCAAGGACTGCAACCCATCAGGTGATTAATATAGTCAGGTTTGCAGCATCATCACTGTGTGACACCCAAGCAGCAGGCAAGTGATGATGCAATCAGAGTTTATAAGAGGCAGCAGTCTGCACATGCCCAAGATGGAACAGATGAGAATCCAAGATGCTGCTAACCTCATACTCCTTATAATTGCCCACAGAAATGGGACGAGAGTGAGGAAGTGAGGAAAACCAGTGGCTTCAAAAGTGACTCGTGAAAGACATTGGAGATACACATGCCAGACGGAACATATGGCCACTAGGTTCACCTTATGGAGGGTGGGAAAATGCCCAGCACAATAGGGTGCCAGTTTTGGAGTGGGTACCCTGAGGTTGACATAATGGGTTGACAACCACACCCTCTCCCCAACCTGGTACGAAGGAGCAGATAAATGTCTCCGGTCTACCTGGAGCTTCTGACGCTGTGCAGAGAACTGTAAAGACTCTTGAATCTGCACCCAAGAGGAATGGAGGGCGCAAAGATGATCCTCCACAGCCGGAATGTCCTGTGGCGAGAACGACTTGGGCAACACACCGGGTTGGAACCCATAATTAGCCATAAATGGATACATTCCGGAAGATGAGTTCATGGCAGAGTTCCTGGCAAACTCCACCCAGGGTAGCAGATCGACCCAATTGTCCTGATGGTCAGAGATATAACAGCGGAGAAATTGCTCCAGAGCTTGGTTGGAACGCTCAGTGGCACCATTGGACTGCGCATGGTAGGCCGAGTAGGAGAGTCAATTACCCAACTGGGAGCAAAAGGTGTAAATGGAAGACCTCCTGGCAAACACTGAGGCAAGCTCCTGAGCGGGAGGCAGCCTCTTAAATGGAACACAGTGGCACATCTTGGAGAACTGGTTGACAACCATGAGGATTACCGTGTAACCTCGAGACGCGGGAAGTTCCACAATAAAATCCATGGCCAGGTGAGCAGGTGAGACTAGACCAGGGACGCTCCCCATTGGGAATGGGATGCAGTAGGCCCAATGGAAGGTGCCGAGAAGATTTGTTCTGGGCACAGACCGAACAAGCAGCCACTTATGCAGCAACATCAGTGCGGAGAGATGGCCACTAGAACTTATGGGAAATAGCCCAGGACATCTGGTTCTTACCAGAATGACTGGCAGTCTTTGAATTGAGGTACGTGCTCAGCAGTCTGATGCACAACCCCTCAGGTACAAAATATTTGCCAGCAGGTCTCTCAGTGGGAGCATCAGGTTGAGCGGCCAGGATCTGTTCCCCAAGTAGAAAGGTGAAGTTGGTGCAGATGGCAGCCAGGATATGATCTGAAGGTATGACCACTGTCGGCACAGAGTCCAATCTGGACAACTCAGAATACTGGCGAGACAAGGCATCAGCCTTAACAATCTTGAAACCGGGGAAATAGGAGACCACATCATTAAAATGAGACAAGAATAAGGCTCAGATTCTTATGATCGGTGAAAATGAGAACTGGAACCACAGAACCTTCAAGCAAGTGTCTCCACTCTTTGAGAGCCAGGATAATGGTCAAGAGCTATCTGTCTTCAATATCGTAATTGCATTCAGCTGGAGACAGCTTCTTGGGAAATAGCCCAGGGCAGGGCTTCCAAACTTTTTGGGGCCGAGACCCACTTCTGAATACAGTTATTTTTCGGGAACCACTTGCTTGTAATTGAATATTGTAAAGCACTACAGAATTTGTTGGCGCTATATAAATGCAAAAAATAATAATACATATTTTAATAGGTAGGTGGATGTTAAATTAAAAATATCAATTTACTACTTTTCTATTTATTATTGAATACACTTGCCAGATGTTCTAAGTGAAGGGTCAGAAACCTGTGGCATGTGTGGTGTATAAGCGGAGTTGTAAGTAATCAGCACCCTCATAGACAATATAAGGCAGGCAGAGGACAGAAATCAACCACCCCAGGACAGTGATCAGCAGGCTATATGGCACTCACCCTCCTTCCTATCCCAGTGGTCCACAGTGAAGGTGAAGCCTCTGTTTGCCCTCTGCAGGGCCCAGCACACCTCACCTAGAGTCTCGATGATGAGGAGCTCTATTCTGGTCTTGGTGTCCTGGCTCTTCTGGGGTCACAGAAACTGCCATGAACTCCTGACACCGGCGGGCCACCTGGTCCTCTTATGACACTGAGGCTGCTGTCTCTGCTCGCTATAGCTATGAGAATCCCGCCTCCAGTCTAGCCTCCACTGCTGCCGCCAGCAGGACCGAGGAGCTGGCTCTGCACCCCATGAACATATCCTACATAACAGCCCACATATGTACTCACTGATGCAAGTATCCTCCTCGAGGGAAATGCAGACCAGCCTCCATAAACCTGAATCCATTGCAATTTGACTGCTTTGGCTCTCTGTAATTTGCGCGGGCTTGCACAGAACAATTTAAGCTGGCCTACTCTCAGTGATATCCTGCTCAGCGCAAACCACTCAAACGCAGCTCGCGACCCACCAGTGGGTCCCGACCCACAGTTTGGGAACTCCTGGCCCAGGGCATCTGGTTTTTACCAGGGTGGCTGGTAGTCTTTGAATTGTGGTACGTGCACAGCAGTCTGATGCGCAATCCCTCAGGTACAAAACATTTGCCAGCAGGTCTCTCTGTGGGAGCATCAGGTTGAGCAACCAGGATCTGTTCCCCAAGAGGAGAGGTGAAGTTGGTGCGGATGGCAGCCAGGATATGCTCTGAAGGTATGAAGGTATGACCGGTGTCGGCACAGAGTCCTCCCTGGACAACTCAGAATATTGGCGAGACAAGACATCAGCCTTAACAATCTTGAAACTGGGAAAATAGGAGACCACATAGTTAAAATGAGACAAGAATAAGGCCCATCTGGACTGATGAGCTGTGAGCCTCTTGGCCTCTGAGAGATATGTCAGATTCTTATGATGGGTGAGAATGAGAACTGGAACCAAAGAACCTTTGAGCAAGTGTCTCGACTCTTTGAGAGCCAGGATAATGGCCAAGAGCTCTCTGTCTCCAAGCTCGTAATTGAATTCAGCTGGAGACAGCTTCTTGGAGTAGAACCCACAAGGAAGTAAGGGTCCATCAGGTGTCAGACGCTGAAACAGGAGGGCGTCTACTCCTGTCTTAGACACATCCACCTCTAGGACAAAGGACAAACCAGGATTGGGAGGAGACAGAATGGGAGCCAAAGTGAAAGCAGACTTGAGGGTATTGAAAGCTTGGATGGCAGCAGGCGTCCAATTGTGGGAATTGCTGCCCTTCTTGGTCAGATCAGAGATAGGTTTGGTCAAAGAGGAAAATTTCCTGATTAATTTCCGATAGTAGTTGGCAAACCCAAGGAAATGCTGAATGGGGCGAGGCCATTGTAGAACAGCTGAAACCTTCTGAGGGTCCAGGGAGAACCCTTCAGAAGAAATGATATAGCCCAAGTAGGCAACCTGAGACAGGTGGAATTCACATTTCTCAAGCTTACAGAAAAGCCCATTTTCCCCTTAACATTGCAGCACCCATCTGACATCTAGGTAGTGTGATTCAATGGAGTCTGAGTAAATCAAGATATTGTCCAAATAGACTACCACGAAAGACATCAATAGATGAACTCCAGGAAGACAGCAGGTGCATTGCACAAGCCAAAGGGCATAACCAGAGATTCGTAATGATCAGTACTGGTATTAAATGTTATACTAAAGGTTATAGGTTGTTAACGGTATATTAAAGGTTATGCGTGGCCCTTAGGTCAAGCTTGGTAAAGACCGTTGCTCCCTTGAGCCGGTCGAACAACTTAGTAATCAACGAAATCAGGTTTGCATTCTTGCCTGTGATGCAATTGAGGCCCCTATAATCAATGCAAGGTCTCAACTCCCCCCCCCCTTTCTTTACGAAGAAAAAATGGCATCCGCTGGAGAAGTGGTTTTGCGAATGTGCCCCCGGGCAAGCGCATCCGCGATGTACTCCTCCATGGGCTTATTTTCCCCAATCGGGGAATGGCTCCAGGTTGCAAGTCTATAGCACAATCATACGGACCAGCACGCACCTTGTCAAATACATTTTGATACTCACGATATTCAGTAGGCAACACTGAACTCAAGGAGGTACAAAGTACCTTAACAGGCCCACGGATACAAATCACGCCACACTGTGGAGATCAAGAGAGGATCTTGGCCGACTGCCAATCAAAGGTTGGATTGTGTTCCTGAAGCCAAAGGTACCTCAAAACAACAAAGTATTGCAGGGACAAAATAACCTGGAAACAGGTCGACTCCCAGGGAACAGCCCCTATCGCCATATCAACTGGAACAGTCTCGTGGGTAACCTGTGCCTGTTGCAGGGGTCTACCATCAATCGCCTTGATAAACAGTGGAGAAAAACGAGGCTGCGAGGGTATGGAATTCGCAAGACGTACTGTCAATAAAATAACCACCAGCACTGCAGTCTACCAACGATTGAGTAACCACCGAACCTGCTGCCCAGGAGAGGACAACTGTGATGCGTGGTTTATCTTTACTGGAAACCAGGGATGAGGAAATTCCACCTAAGATCTGCCCCCGACAGGACCTTAGGTGCAAGCGTTTCCCGAATGGGTCGGAAAAGATTTCAGGAAATACCCACCAAGACCGAAATACAGGCACCAGCCCTCCCTTCTCCTAAGGGCCCGCTCAGCCTCAGAAAGGTGAGTGAACCACAGCTGCATGGGTTCACAGCCATACACACCATCCCCAGGAGGCGTGGGAGGTGAGGGGAGGAATGGGTGGGAAAGAAAACGTAGGAGCCAATCTGGTAGGAGGCCCTGCAGGCACTCCTTAAACAATGGTATTTCCCTGAGCCTGGTATCGATCAAAATCAGGAAGGAAATGAGAGCCCCAAGCTTGTCAGGGAGATCCATGGCCGCAATCTTGTCCTTCAATGCATCGGAGAGGCCATGAGAGAAGATAGCCACCAGAGCCTCATTATTTCAGCCCACCTCTGCTGCCAGGGTACAGAATTCAATGGATTTCTCGGCAACGGTTCGTATACCCTGTTGAATGGACAGGAGCAGCAGAGGCAGAGTGAGCAGGCACATTGAATACCCTACAAAAGGAGGCAACAAAACTTGTGTAATCGAGTATCACAGGATTATCGTTCTCCCATAAGGGATTCGCCCAGGCAGGAGCAACAACAGGAGGAACCACCAGCCTAGCAGCACCAGGAGCAAGATGTGCTGTGCTTGCAAGCAACGACTGAAAAGCCTGAGTGAAATGACCCAAAAGGTGATCTTGTTGATCGAGCATGGTAACCAGCATGAGGAGCGTGGGAGTACCTGCGTCATCAGAATTTATGGTCTTTGCGTGCTGTCAGGGTGCCAGGAAACCAGACCACATGGAGATGCAGAAAAAATAAAGCAGTTTATTGGAGCAAACAACAATAAACGCACAGCAAGAGTGAGGAGCAAGATCAGGAACAAGGTAGGGTCAAGTCCAGAAGCGGGTAGTCATCACAGCCGGGGTCGAGTCCAGAAGCGGGTAGTCATCCAAGCCAGGGGTCGAGTTGAGAAGCGGCTAGTCTGCTGATGCCGGGTCAAGAGCCAGGAGAGTCGTCAGCCAAGCCCAGTCATACACAGAGGAACACGAAGAACAGAAGACTGCTAGCAGTGATGCACCTTGGAGCACAAACGCAAAGGCAAGGACTGCAACCCATCAGGTGATTGAAATAGTCAGATGTGCAGCATCACCACTGTGCGACACCCAGGGAGCAGACAAGTGATGATGCAATCAGAGTTTATAAGAGGCAGCAGTCTGCACATGCCCAAGATGGCTGCCAATAGGAGGGCAAGGTAAGACCTTGACAGGACCCTGCGCCTTTTTTTTATTTTGGCGCAGTTTTTTTTCTCATTATTTTTTGTCTGTATTCCCGGGAGCCGACAATACATTACAACCATGAGCAAGTTTGAATTAAATTTTTTCCTTTAGAAATAACAGTATTGCTGCAGCAGGCTCTGTACATTGCCACTTTACAGGCAGACTAATGGGACACCCCAGGCACAATATTTAAAGGAATTATTCATTTTTATTGTTTCACTTTAAGCATCATTAAAGTGTTGCAAGTCTACCTGCTCCTCATATACACTCTTTGTCAATTATAGCCTGTGCTCAGTATGAAGTGCCTGTTTAATGTTGGACCGCAGGTGCCCTGCGCTCATAGTCAGACGTCAGACGTTACCAACATATTTCGTCCACTTTTGTGTAGAGTTTTTCCTGGTGTGGTTATAGTCAGACACATGTATCCATATATTCAATAAGGAACTGCACTCACTAGCCTCTTCTCAAAGGAACATACATAAGCAGAAAACCAAGGAAGAAGCAGCAGCAGGGTGTCAATGTGAACCAACATTCACATTGCGCAAATTAAACAAACTAAAACTACAATCCAAGGGTATGTGTCTGTGGCCCTTGGCCATCAACAACAAAGTAAAAAAGCAAACAACAACAAACCATAGCGGAACAAAAAGAGCTCTAATACCTACTTTCCAGTTTCCTGTTTGTTACTGAGCCGGATTGACTTGACTACGCTTCTGTCTGCAATGACCATTACACAGATCTGACTCTTCTCTTGTTTGGTGCCTGCCACAACCTCTACCACATAATGAACAGTCTCTGTAGCATAGATCTTTTGTCGCAGTAACCTCTGGGTGGGATGACTGCTAGAGTTTAGACACATATTTACCATCAGGAGCTGTGGTAAAGACCAACTGGTACTTAGACTTTGCACCTTAGTTGAGCCTGTGTCACCTGCCAGAGGGCACCATAACACTTTGTTACTAAGGCCTGACCTCAGGGTTAAGTCCTGCTTGCAGCCAGTGACAGTGCTGTTACTGTTGGTAAAGAAGAGTAAAAAGCCGACACAATGAAAGCTTTTTTTTTTGTTGGTTCTATTGAAGTCGTGTGCAGATTGTTATGCAATATTTTTACTTTAATTTTTTTAAAGGAAATACTAGTTCATTTAAAGGATAAGTTCACCTTTTTTAAAATAAATAAATAAATGCACATTTGTTTTTGCATGTAAAAAAAAAATTTGTATTTATTATTTTTTCACATTTCATCCTGTAGATTATTGCACTGATCATTGATCAGCAGATTTCAGGTGCAATATCTGGATCCTGCAGGATGTCAGTAAATTGTCTGCCCATACTTCTGATATGGGCAGGCAATTGCTGAAAGGCAGGAAGATCAATTGACTAAAAGAGCACTCACCAGCGTCCTTGCAGTTCATTGAGAACTACAAGCCGTCACAACATGGGAAGCGCTGGCAGCGGACGGTTACTGCATAGGAGCATGTTACACCCTAAATATGGGTGTAACATGTAACATGCTCCTAAAGGTGAACTTAGCCCTTAATTCTGACTCTGATGAAACTTTTGTATTCTTGGTATTTTTTTCTAATTTTTCGTTTAGAGCTATGCAATGTGTTTTGATGCAGTAATGGACATACTTCATGTTCTTGTTAAAGTGCATTGCGTTAAGCCAACCCATGTGCTCTCTAAACGTTAATGAAACCATTTGAACTCTCACTGCTATATACCCAATGTGAACTTCAGCAAATTTATACATTACCAATATGAACCCATTGATTTTGTGATAATAATGAAGTAATACATACATTGTGTATGTAGCTGGATAAACAAGGATTGTTTTTGTATTTAGGTACTATTGTCTCAATCTCATATTTACTATATTGAATCTATAGAGAGAACAATGTAACAAAACCTAACTTGTATATAATGACACTAAGATGACATGCCTAGGGCAATCTATAGATGGAACAATGTAGCAAAAACTTGACATTCTGGTACAAAATATGAGCAAGTTATTTACAAATGAAATAAAAGCACTTTTATGAATTTGCACAATAGAAAACATTATAAATGAATACGGAGAAAAATAAATAATAAAAGTAAAAAAAAAAGGAATAACAATAAGAAAAAAATATCAGAAAAACAACAGCTAAGGGAGAAGGAGAAAAATAAGGTAAT
Organism: Pelophylax lessonae; assembly: GCF_965119305.1. Classification (NCBI taxonomy): domain Eukaryota; kingdom Metazoa; phylum Chordata; class Amphibia; order Anura; family Ranidae; genus Pelophylax; species Pelophylax lessonae. The sequence goes on along the minus strand of NC_138770.1, from coordinate 326,529,014 downwards.
TGGGGATGAAAAGGGTTAACTTAGTTTAATAAGTGAATAAATAGGCACACATTGTATTTAACGGATGTTTTACTTGTAAAGTTTAGAGTTGAGCGGACACCTGGATGTCCGTGTTCGGCGGGTTCGGCTGAACTTGGAAAAAAAGTCCGGGTCCGTGTCCCGGACTTTTTCCGAACTTTACCCGGACACCGAACCCCATTGAAGTCAATGGGGACCCGAACTTTCAGGCACTAAAATGGCTCTAAAACACCAATGGAAAGGGCTAGAGTGCTGCAAATGGCAGCAAAACATAGTTAAGAGCATGGAAAGTGCTCTGCAAACAAATGTGGATAGGGAAATAACTTAAAACAACAAAAAAAACCAGAAAAATAAAACAATTTTCTTCATATGTGAAGGACGAGGCCCATATGGAGTAGGAGGGAGGTTGAGGTGGTGGTAGATGTGGCGGTGTAGGTAGAAGCGGCGGTGGAGGAGGACGAGGTAGCCAACACTGCTTTTTTTCAGTCATTTTAAATGAGGGTACACCCAGGGGCGTTGCTAGGTGGGAAAAAGACCAGGGGCTTCAGCCCGAAGATAAATTTTATAACCCCTCCCACATTTTAAAGTAAGCCCCGCCCAAGCTCCTCCCATATTTAAAAGTAAGTACCGCCCAAGCTCCACCCAATGGCCCCCCTCAGTCAAGGGTCAGTCAAGGGGTGGTATGGAGAGGAGTACAGGGGGTGAGAAATTGGGTGGTATGGAGAAGAGAGAAGTAAAGGGGGTCAGTCATGTGGTGGTATGGAGAGGAGTACAGGAGGTCAGTCATGGGGTGGTATGGAGAGGAGAGGAGTACAGGGAGTCAGACATGGGGTGGTATGGAGAGGAGTACAGGAGGTCAGTCATGGGGTGGTATGGAGAGGAGTACAGGGGGTCAGACATGGGGTGGTATGGAGAGGAGTACAGGGGGTCAGACATGGGTTGGTATGGAGAGGAGTACAGGGGGTCAGACATGGGGTGGTATGGAGAGGAGTACAGGGGGTCAGTCATGGGTGGTATGGAGAGGAGAGGAGTACAGGGGGTCAGTCATGGGGTGGTATGGAGAGGAGTACAGGGAGTCAGACATGGGGTGGTATGAAGAGGAGTACAGGGGGTCAGACATGGGGTGGTATGGAGAGGAGAGGAGTACAGGAGGTCAGTCATGGGGTGGTATGGAGAGCAGAGAAGTACAGGGGGTCAGACATGGGGTGATATGGAGAGGAGTACAGGGGGGCAGATATAGGGTGGTATGGAGAGGAGCGGAGTACAGGGGGTCAGTCATGGGGTGGTATGGAGAGGAGAGAAGTACAGGGGTTCAGTCATGGGGTGGTATGAAGAGGAATACAGGGGGTCAGACATGGGGTGGTATGGAGAGGAGTACAGGGGGTCAGACATGGGGTGGTATGGGGAGGAGTACAGGGGGTCAGACATGGGGTGGTATGGAGAGGAGTACTGCCGGCATCAGATGGAACATAAATTAATGCAGCCTAAACTCAATCCTATTAAACTCCTTTGGCGTAAATGTAAACAGCCAGGTCTTCTTGTCCAACATCAGTACCTGACCTCAAAAATGCACAAGTTCTCACAAGCTCAATACAAAATCTTGTGGAAAGCCTTCCCAGAAAAGTGGAAGCTGTTTACAGATGCAAAGGTGAGACCAACTCAATATACCACCCCATGACTGACCCCCTGTACTCCGCTCCTCTCCATACCACCCTATATCTGCCCCCCTGTACTCCTCTCCATATCACCCCATGTCTGACCCCCTGTACTTCTCTGCTCTCCATACCACCCCATGACTGAGCTCCTGTACTCCTCTCCTCTCCATACCACCCCATATCTGACCCCCTGTACTCCTCTCCATACCACCCCATGACTGACCCCCTGTACTCCTCTCCTCTCCATACCACCCCATGACTGACCCCCTGTACTCCTCTCCTCTCCTCACCACCCCATGTCTAACCCCCTGTACTTCTCTCCATACCACCCCATGTCTGACCCCCTGTACTCCTCTCCTCTCCATACCACCCCATGACTGACCCCCTGTACTCCTCTCCATACCACCCCATGTCTGACCCCCTGTACTCCTCTCCATACCACCCCATGTCTGACCATTGTCCCATCATTTATTTTCCCTCCTCTTACATGTTATACGTGGGAACACTCACCTGCCCAACCCAACAGATCCAGCAAGTATTGTCCTGCTGTGATTTCCAGCACCTCTTCCACAGGCCTGTGAATGGAAAGCGAAGCATCCCGGTATATGTGGTGAACACATTTCAAAGTCTTAGAGACGTCATTCTCACCTAGACAAGAATGGCAGCCGCAAGACAGGGTGTACAAAAAAAATGAAAAAAGGAGAACAAACCAGAGAAAAAAAATAACGATGCCAAGTGCATTCAGAGGGTGAAAGTCTACTTTCTTGCCCATAGTTTTTAAAAGGGATGTCCAACAATCTCATATACCATAGGTATGATCGTCAGGTGTCAGACTTTGGGCCACTAGTGATTAGTAAAGGCAAACTGCCAGAGATTTTAATGTTCAATCTCCCTTCATGTTCACTTACTCAACATCCAGTACTTGCACATACATGTTTGCATGGGAAACGTGGCTGTGCTCAAAGTGTAGTTTAAAGTTTACCAGAGCCCTAATATGCAATAAATCTATTTTAAATTCCCTCTGATGCTGTCTAACCCAGAATGATGAAGACAACTGTAATACTTTCTTTGGGCAGCTCAACAATCTGGTGCAGGAGGGTGGGATCTGTGTGCAGCTGCAGCCAATAATTGGATATCTTTTCACAGCCAATCAATAGCTCTGCCTACAAACTGATACCACCCCTGCTCTACCAGCTCTAGAGCCCAAAGAAACCTGCATATGCCCAATAAGAGATTTTAATGCTTTCAGAAGCAATAATAATGTTTGAAAGACATTCAGAGTATATCTTATGCCCCGTACACGCGTACACACGTGCAGATTATCTGCAGACTTTTGTCTGCAGACTTACCTTTTCTATGTAGTGCAAGGGCCTGCCGGATTGCATACAAATTGAAAGTGTTTAGGTTTGTCCTCATATTATATGGTTTTGGTAAGTCTGCAGATAATCTGCACGTGTGTATGGGGCATTAGTGTTTAGGACTGCTTTAAAGTAAATGTATTAAAAAAGTATAGGGTGATATATGCGCTGTCACGTGTGTATCTGAGTAGGAGGATTCCTCTAATGTGTTTTTTTGCAGCTGGTGACAAATATATAACTCTGAGATTCGGATTCAATCCGATTCTACATGCATCCAACTCTAGTATTTCTCACTAGAGAACAATAGAAGAGATCTCAGAAGAAACTCAGACCGAGTCAACCAATCGCAGTGAGACCTCCCAAACTAAAAGAAAGGGGTCTCACCATAAATATGTACCAATGTTTAAGAATGACCAAATAAATAATCTATAAGCAGCTAAAAAGTCAACTGATTGAAGCAAACAACATATAAAATCCAACTCTTGTAGGCTGATCCGATTCCTTAAAAAAATTCTTAAAAAATCCTTAAAAAAATTCCTATATCCGCCTAGGATATATGAAGATAGGAAAATATATCCAACTTGTAGACAACTCCCAATCTATATTAAAAGATGTGTAAATGCGAATCCAAAAATTTATCCAATTCCTTAACACTAATCATAAATAAGTAATCTAAATATCTGTTCCCAGTGGAATTATGGCTTCTTTTCCTAAAACAATATGAGATGAAAACAGGCTAAATAGTTGCAACAGTTTTACGATCTTTGGGTACACATGCATCATCACTGATTCATTTGTGAGAATATTGGCTATATTTGTGAATTACGAACTAGTATTGCAATCCAGTCGGCTGTTGCGACTATTTAGCCTGTTTTCATCTCATATTGTTTTAGGAAAAGAAGCCATAATTCCACTGGGAACAGATATTTAGATTACTTATTTATGATTAGTGTTAAGGAATTGGATCAATTTTAGGATTCGCATCATACACGTCTTTTAATATAGATTGGGAGTTGTCTATACGTTGGATATATTTTCCTATCTTCATATATCCTAGGCGAATATAGGAATTTTTTTAAGGATTTTTTAAGAATTTTTTTAAGGAATCGGATCAGCCTACAAGAGTTGGATTTTATATGTTGTTTGCTTCAATCAGTTGATTTTTTAGCTGCTTATAGATTATTTATTTGGTCATTCTTAAACATTGGTACATATTTATGGTGAGACCCCTTTCTTATTTTAGTTTGGGAGGTCTTGCTGCGATTGGTTGACTCGGTCTGAGTTTCTTCTGAGATCTCTTCTATTGTGCGCCGACTCACTGGGGTTTTTTAGAAAGAAAATGTATTACAGCACATCCAGTCAGTGGCGTACCTAGAGCATTTGGCACCCGGGGCGGATCCTATATCTGGCACCCCCCAACTTTAAAATGTAAAAACACCCACAAAAATTTGTAATGTTTTCAAGAATATTTATTGCACACATTTCACAGCCCCCCATCACAGTGCCCCTTGCAGTCTGCCCTCCGTCTCTCTAATCACAGTCCCCCCTTTTGCACTCTCTGCCTCCCTCCCCTGCATAGTTCCACCTTCAGCATAAATAGATAGCTAATACTATTAGCAATGTGTTTAAGTTTGAGTATGAGATTGGAGACTTGCTAAAGGAGAAGGCCAGAGACTGCAGACATAGTACAGGAGACGGTCAGAGACTGCAGACATAGTACAGGAGATGGTCAGAGACTGCAGACATAGTACAGGAGACGGTCAGAGACTGCAGACATGGTACAGGAGATGGTCAGAGACTGCAGACATGGTACAGGAGATGGTCAGAGACTGCAGACATGGTACAGGAGATGGTCAGAGACTGCAGACATGGTACAGGAGATGGTCAGAGACTGCGGACATGATACAGGAGACGGTCAGAGACTGCAGACATGGTACAGGAGATGGTCAGAGACTACAGACATGATACAAGAGGTGGTCAGAGACTGCAGACATGATACAAGAGATGGTCAGAGACTGCAGACATTAAACAGGAGAGGGTCAGAGACTGAGGACATGATACAGGAGATGGTCAGAGACTGAGGACATGATACAGGAGATGGTCAGAGACTGAGGACATTAAACAGAAGATGGCCAGAGACTGAGGACATTAAACAGAAGATGGTCAGAAGATGGTCAGAGACTGCAGACATGGTTCAGGAGATGGTCAGAGACTGCAGGCATGGTACAGGAGATGGTCAGAGACTGCAGACATGATACAAGAGATGGTCAGAGACTGCAGACATTAAACAGGAGAGGGTCAGAGACTGAGGACATGATACAGGAGATGGTCAGAGACTGAGGACATGATACAGGAGATGGTCAGAGACTGAGGACATGATACAGGAGATGGTCAGAGACTGAGGACATGATACAGGAGATGGTCAGAGACTGAAGACATGATACAGGAGATGGTCAGAGACTGCAGACATGATACAAGAGATGGTCAGAGACTGCAGACATTAAACAGGAGAGGGTCAGAGACTGAGGACATGATACAGGAGATGGTTAGAGACTGAGGACATGATACAGGAGATGGTCAGAGACTGAGGACATGATACAGGAGATGGTCAGAGACTGAGGACATTAAACAGAAGATGGCCAGAGACTGAGGACATGGTTCAGGAGACGGTCAGAGACTGAGGACATGATAGAAGATAGAAGAGCACTAGGGGGGCCGGAGAGCACAGGCGAAGCAGAGAGCACTGGAGGAGCTGAAGGGCACGGTGGGGTGGGGGTGGGGGACTGGAGAGTATTAAGAGGGGGTTTGGAAAGCATTGCAGGGGGGTTGGAAGGCGCAGGGGATGGAGAGCACTGGGGGGGACAGGGAGCATAGGGGGGAGGGAGATGAAAAGCACAGTGGGGAGCTGAAGAGCACCAGGGGAGGGCTAAAGAACAGGGGGCAGTCCAGTGCACTGGGTGGGGGGGTTAAGAGCACTGAGGGGGGGGGATAAGAGCACTGAGGCGGGGATAAGTGCACTGAGGGTGGGGGGGAATAAGAGCACCGAGGGGGGGGGGAATAAGAGCACCGAGGGGGGGGATAAGAGCACTGAGGGGGGATTAGAACACTGGAGGGGGGGGGTTAAGAGCACTGGTGAGCCAGCAAAAGAAGTTGTATAGGAGGGGATGGAGCAGCTGCATATAGAGGAATTGATCTTTCCCTATTCTTCCTGCAGGAGGGAGAGGAGGACAATCAGTTATTCAGCAGCTGCAGAAAGAATAGGGAAAGATGAATTCCTCTATATGCAGCTTCCCCATCCCTCTACTACCCAGCACACACACTTGGGCAATGGGCACTCACCTTCTTCCCGCCGAGGCTCCGCCCCTTCTTCCCGCCGAGGCTCCGCCCCTTCTTCCCGCCGAAGCTCCGCCCCTTCTCCCCGCAGAGGCCCCGCCCCCTTCCCGCCGCGGCTCCTCCCCCGCTAGTCCCCGGACTGAAGGAGCTGCCACTGCCTGCCCTTTACACAGTGCCCTTTACGCCACTGCATCCAGTGATTGGTGGGCGATCTGGGGCAGCCGCAAGGAAGGAGAGTGATTGCCGCTGTCAAGTAGCATTAATTTCGGGTGTGGGCGGGACCGGTATGCGGGGCTCCGCCCCATTGTTCCGTGCATAGAGAAACAGAAGCTGTCTGGGGAGGAAGGTGGGCGTGGCATACCGGCCCCGCCCACACCCGACATCAATGCTGAAACTTGACAGCTGCATTCACTCTCCTTGCGGCTGCCCCGGATTGCCCACCAATCATTGGATGTGCTTTATAAATCTTACACTGCTGAGGTATGTAGCCCGAGTTCTCGGCCAAACCCAGGCTTTGGGACTCGGGGCTAATCATTTTAAAAAAGCAACAGGAGACCCGGGGCTTTTGGGGAGCACACTCGGGGCTATAGCCCAGGTCAGCCCCCCCCTGCCGACGCCACTGGGTACACCCCAAAAGAGTGAGAAAGATCAAAAATATAACAATGGCTGGGTAAGGTCGGTATCCATCTCTATTCTGCAAAAGGTACGGAAAAGTCCTGTGGGATCCATGCCTGGTTCATTTTAATGAACGTGAGCTTGTCCACATTGTCTCTGGACAGGCGGCTGCGCTTGTCTGTGATAACGCCCCCAGCTGTGCTAAATACCCGTTCAGATAATACACTGGCTGCAGGGCACGCCAGCACCTCCAAGGCGTAAAGGGCAAGCTCAGGCCATGTGCCCAATTTAGAGACCCAGAAGTTGAAGGGGGCAGACCCGTCATTCACTACATGTAGGCGTTGCACACATACTGCTCCACCATGTTGGTAAAATGCTGCCTCCTGCTAAGACATTCCATATGAGCTGCTGGTGCTGCTGTTTGTTGTGGCATGCTAACAAAGCTTTTCCACATTTCAGCCATGCTAACCCTGCCTTCTGAGGTGCTGGCAGTACCCTGGTTGCGTTGGCGACCTCTTCCTCCTCCTCCTCCTCCTCTGCCTTGGCCTTGTGCTTCCACTGTGGCCCCGCTGTCAGGTGGGAATGCCAGCAGCATCGCGTCTACCAGCGTGCGCTTGTACTCGCGCATCTTGCGATCGCGCTCCAGTGAGTGAATTAAGGATGGTACGTTGTCCTTGTAACGGGGATCCAGCAGCGTGGCCACCCAGTAATCAGCACAAGTTAGAATGTGGGCAACTCGGCGGTCATTGTGGAGACACTGCAGCATGTAATCGCTCATGTGTGCCAGGCTGCCCAGAGGCAACGAAAGGCTGTCCTCTGTGGGAGGTGTATCGTCTGTGTCCTCTGTATCCCCCCAGCCACGCACCAGTGATGACCATGAGCTGGCCTGAGTGCCACCCTGCTGTGAACATGGTTCCATCTCCTCCTCCATCTCCTCTTCCTCATCCTCCTCATCCTCCAGAACTGTGCCCCTGCTGGACAATTGTGTCCCTGGCGTTTGTGGGTGCAGGAACCCACCCTCGGAGCCACTTGCGAATGACTGCCCTGAAAGCCTTGGAAATGTTACCTCTTCATCCTCCTCCTCCTCCGCCTCCTCATCCTGTGCCACATCCTCTTCCATCATCACCCGAATCGTTTTTTGAAGGAGGCATAGAAGTGGGATATTTAAGCTGACAATGGCGTCATCGGCACTGGCCATGTTGGTGGAGTACTCAAAACAGTGCAACAAGGCACACAGGTCTCGCATGGAGGCCCAGTTATTGGTGGTGAAGTGGTGCTGTTCCGCAGAACGACTCACGCGTGCATGCTGCAGCTGAAACTCCACTATGGCCTGCTGCTGCTCACACAGTCTTTCCAGCATGTGCAAGGTGGAGTTCCACCTTGTGGGCACGTCACATATGAGGCGGTGAGCTGGAAGGCCGAAGTTACGCTGCAGCGCTGACAAGCGAGCAGCAGCAGGGTGAGAACACCGAAAGTGTGCACAAACGGCCCGCACTTTCTGCAGCAGCTCTGACATATCGGGGTAATTTTTAAGGAACCTCTGCACCACCAAATTCAGCACATGCGCCAGGCAAGGGATGTGCGTCAAACCGGCTAGGCCCAGAGCTACTATGAGATTTCGCCCGTTATCGCACACCACCAGGCCGGGCTTGAGGCTCGCTGGCAGCAACCACTCATTTGTCTGCTGTTCCATGCTCCTCCACAACTCCTGCGCGGTGTGTGGTTTTTCCCCCAAACAGGCAAGTTTTAAAACTGCCTGCTGTCGTTTACCCCTGGCTGTGCTGAAGTTGGTGGTGAAGGTGTTACGCTGACCGGATGAGGAGGCGGTAGAGGATGAGGAAGCAGATTAGGAGGAGTTAGGAACAGGAGGCAAACTGAAGCGCCCTGCAATCCTCAGTGGTGGAAGGACATGCGCCAAATTGCTATCCACCTCAGGCCCATCCGCCACTGCATTTACCCAGTGTGCCGTTAGGGAGATATAACGCCCCTGACCGTGCTTACTGGTCCACGTATCGGTAGTTAGGTGGACCGTGGCACAGATGGCGTTGCGCAGTGCACACCTGATTTTTTCCCCCTCTTGGTTGTGCAGGGAAGGGATGGCTTGCCTGGAAAAGTAGTGGCGGCTGGGCACGACGTACTGTGGGAAAGCCACCGACATAAGGCTTTTAAAACTGTGCATCTCCACCAGACGGAATGACAGCATTTCAAAGGCCAAGAATTTTGAAATGCTGGCATTCAGGGCCAGGGATCGCGGGTGGATAGGGGGGTACTTCATCTTCCTCTGAAGTGTTTGGGAGATGGAAAGCTGAACGCTTCCACAGGACATTGTGGAGATGGTTGGTGACCCAGGTGGTGGTGTTGCTGACAGATCGTCTGTTTGCGGGGTGGCAGGTGCCGGTATCACTACAGAGGTGGATGAAGAGGCCGAGACTGCAGCAGAAGAGGAAGCAGGAGGAGCCAGAGACCTTTCTTGGCTTTGAAGGTGTCTACTCCACTGCAGCTCGTGCTTTGCACTTAGATGCCTGATCATGCAGGTTGTGCTCAGGTTGAGAAGGTTTATGCCTCGCTTCAGGTTCGTGTCCTGTCATCAGCACATTTTCTGAAGAACTTCCACGCTAGAGAACTCCTTTGAGCTTGCTTTGGTGTGCTCGGTCCCTTGCTGCACTGGGCAGTAGCAGGCATAGTGTCTAGGGCACGGCCGCTCCGCTTCTGCACCCTGCTCCCTCTTCTGCTGTGCTGGTGGCTCTGTGCGACCACCGCCTCTTCCTCCAAACTACTCAGGTCACCTGCATGATCTTCATTCCATGTGGGGTCGAGGACCTCATCATCCTCCACATCATGTTCCACCCAGTCTTCACCACTGCCCTCCTTGTCGGTCTCCACAATTCTGAGTGCCGCAGCAGTTGGCACCTGCGTTTCGTCATCATCGGAGACGTGCTGCAATGGTCCTTCCATGTACTCATCTTGAAAAATAAGTGGTTGGGCATCGCTGCACTCAATCTCTTCCACTTCTGGGGCAGGGCTAGGTGGATGGCCCTGGGAAATCCTGGTCAAAAAGAAGAAGAGACTGCTGCATGACTTGGGGCTCAGACTGCTTGCCTGATTTGCAAGGTGGTGAGGTGAAAGACGGTTGGACATCGGCTGCAGGTGCCAACTCTGACCTTTCTGCAGTAGACTGGGTGGGAGACAAGGAAGGAACTGGAGGCACTGTCAGCAACCCAATCTACTATCGCCTGTACTTCTTCTGGCCTCATCACTTCTAGAGGCGCATGATGCCCTACCAAATACTGCTGCAGGTTCTGTCGCCTACTCACACTTGAGGAAGGTGTTTCACTTGTGCGTGTAGCTGGCACAGATCGACCACGTCCTCTCCTTGCAACACGAGCTCTACAGGCAGCACCATGACCCAGGCCACGGCCCCTATTTGACGGTCTCCTCATATTTCTGTAATTTATGATCTTGCCCTAGAAAGGTGTTTATTGCAGTATCGCACGAGTGTATCTCACAGTTAAATATGCAAACTATGCCGCAATTTAATTTTTTTTACCCCAAAAGGGTGTTTATTAAATAGGGGAATAGAAAAACAGTATACAAATATAACGGGTGTATCTCACAGTCAAATATGCAAAGTATGATGCAAATTTAATTTTTTTCACCCCAAAAGGGTGTATATTGAATAGCAGAATAGAAAAAAAGGATATAAAACGGTGTATCTCACACGTACAAACACAGACTAGGCCCCGATTACAATTTTTTGTACCCTAAAGGGAGGATGAGGAAGAGGAGTAGGAGGAGTTCGGAACAGGAGGCAAACTGAAGCACCCTGCAATCCTTGGCGGTGGAAGGAGATGCGCCAAACAAATTTAAAAGGTGTATCTCACACGTACCGATACAGACTATGCCGTAATTTAATTTTTTACACTCCAAAAGGGTGTATATTGAATAGCGGAATAGGAAAAATTTTATAAAACGGTGTATCTCACACGTACAAACACAGACTAGGCCCCGATTACAATTTTTTGTACCCTAAAGGCAGGATGAGGATGATGAGTAGGAGGAGTTCGGAACAGGAGGCAAACTGAAGCGCCCTGCAATCCTCGGCGGTGGAAGATGCGCCCCAAAAGATTGGAAGGTGTATCTCACACGTACCGATACAGACTATGCCGCAATTTAATTCTTTTTACCCCAAAGGGTGTAGATTGAATAGCGGAATAGAAACAATTTTATAAAATGGTGTATCTCACACGTACAAACACAGACTAGGCCCCGATTACAATTTTTTGTACCCTAAAGGCAGGATGAGGATGAGGAGTAGGAGGAGTTCGGAACAGGAGGCAAACTGAAGCACCCTGCAATACTTGGTGGTGGAAGATGCGCCCCAAAAGATTGGAAGGTGTATCTCACACGTACCAATACAGACTATGCCGTAATTTAATTCTTTTTACCCCAAAGGATGTATATTGAATAGCGGAATAGAAAAAATTTTATAAAACGGTGTATCTTGCACGTACAAACACAGACTAGGCCCCGATTACAATTTTTTGTACCCTAAAGGCAGGATGAGGATGATGAGTAGGAGGAGTTCGGAACAGGAGGCAAACTGAAGCGCCCTGCAATCCTCGGCGGTGGAAGGAGATGTGCCAAACAAATTTAAAAAGGTGTATCTCACATGTACCGATACAGACTATGCCGTAATTAAATTTTTTACACTCAAAAAGGGTGTATATTGAATAGCGGAATAGAAAATTTTTTATAAAACGGTGTATCTCACACGTACAAACACAGACTAGGCCCCGATTACAATTTTTTGTACCCTAAAGGCAGGATGAGGATGAGGAGTAGGAGGAGTTCGGAACAAGAGGCAAATTGAAGCACCCTGCAATCCTCGGCGGTGGAAGATGCGCCCCAAAAGATTTTTAGGTGTATCTCACAAGTACCGATACAGACTATGCCGCAATTTAATTCTTTTTACCCCAAAGGGTGTAGATTCAATAGCGGACTAGATAAAATTTTATAAAACGGTGTATCTCACACGTACAAACACAGACTAGGCCCCGATTACAATTTTTTGTACCCTAAAGGCAGGATGAGGATGAGGAGTAGGAGGAGTTCGGAACAGGAGGCAAACTGAAGCACCCTTCAATCCTCGGCGGTGTAAGATGCGCCCCAAAAATTGGAAAGGTGTATCTCACACGTACCGATACAGACTATGCCGCAATTTAATTCTTTTTACCCCAAGGGTGTAGATTGAATAGCGGAATAGAAAATATGATATCAAAAGGTATATCTATCTCACACGTACAGACCCAGACTAGGCCCTGATTACTATTTTTTGTACCCCAAAGGCAGGATGAGGAGTAGGAGGAGTTCGGAACAGGCAGGAGGCAAACTGAAACACCCTGCAATCCTCGGCGGTGTAAGATGCGCCCCAAAAATTGGAAAGGTGTATCTCACACGTACCGATACAGACTATGCCGCAATTTAATTCTTTTTACCCCAAGGGTGTAGATTGAATAGCGGAATAGAAAATATGATATCAAAAGGTGTATCTATCTCACACGTACAGACCCAGACTAGGCCCCGATTACTATTTTTTGTACCCCAAAGGCAGGATGAGGAGTAGGAGGAGTTCGGAACAGGAGGCAAACTGAAGCACCCTGCAATCCTCGGCGGTGTAAGATGCGCCCCAAAAATTGGAAAGGTGTATCTCACACGTACCGATACAGACTATGCCGCAATTTAATTCTTTTTACCCCAAGGGTGTAGATTGAATAGCGGAATAGAAAATATGATATCAAAAGGTATATCTATCTCACACGTACAGACCCAGACTAGGCCCCGATTACTATTTTTTGTACCCCAAAGGCAGGATGAGGAGTAGGAGGAGTTCGGAACAGGCAGGAGGCAAACTGAAACACCCTGCAATCCTCGGCGGTGTAAGATGCGCCCCAAAAATTGGAAAGGTGTATCTCACACGTACCGATACAGACTATGCCGCAATTTAATTCTTTTTACCCCAAGGGTGTAGATTGAATAGCGGAATAGAAAATATGATATCAAAAGGTGTATCTATCTCACACGTACAGACCCAGACTAGGCCCCGATTACTATTTTTTGTACCCCAAAGGCAGGATGAGGAGTAGGGGAGTTCGGAACAGGCAGGAGGCAAACTGAAACACCCTGCAATCCTCGGCGGTGTAAGATGCGCCCCAAAAATTGGAAAGGTGTATCTCACACGTACCGATACAGACAATGCCGCAATTTAATTCTTTTTACCCCAAGGGTGTAGATTGAATAGCAGAATAGAAAATATGATATCAAAAGGTGTATCTATCTCACACGTACAGACCCAGACTAGGCCCCGATTACTATTTTTTGTACCCCAAAGGCAGGATGAGGAGTAGGAGGAGTTCGGAATAGGCAGGAGGCAAACTGAAACACCCTGCAATCCTTGGCGGTGTAATATGCGCCCCAAAAATTGGAAAGGTGTATCTCACACGTACCGATACAGACTATGCCGCAATTTAATTCTTTTTACCCCAAGGGTGTAGATTGAACAGCGGAATAGAAAATATGATATCAAAAGATGTATCTATCTCACACGTACAGACCCAGACTAGGCCCCGATTACTATTTTTTGTACCCCAAAGGCAGGATGAGGAGTAGGAGGAGTTCGGAACAGGAGGCAAACTGAAGCACCCTGCAATCCTCGGCGGTGTAAGATGCGCCCCAAAAATTGGAAAGGTGTATCTCACACGTACCGATACAGACTATGCCGCAATTTAATTCTTTTTACCCCAAGGGTGTAGATTGAATAGCGGAATAGAAAATATGATATCAAAAGGTATATCTATCTCACACGTACAGACCCAGACTAGGCCCTGATTACTATTTTTTGTACCCCAAAGGCAGGATGAGGAGTAGGAGGAGTTCGGAACAGGCAGGAGGCAAACTGAAACACCCTGCAATCCTCGGCGGTGTAAGATGCGCCCCAAAAATTGGAAAGGTGTATCTCACACGTACCGATACAGACTATGCCGCAATTTAATTCTTTTTACCCCAAGGGTGTAGATTGAATAGCGGAATAGAAAATATGATATCAAAAGGTGTATCTATCTCACACGTACAGACCCAGACTAGGCCCCGATTACTATTTTTTGTACCCCAAAGGCAGGATGAGGAGTAGGGGAGTTCGGAACAGGCAGGAGGCAAACTGAAACACCCTGCAATCCTCGGCGGTGTAAGATGCGCCCCAAAAATTGGAAAGGTGTATCTCACACGTACCGATACAGACTATGCCGCAATTTAATTCTTTTTACCCCAAGGGTGTAGATTGAATAGCGGAATAGAAAATATGATATCAAAAGGTGTATCTATCTCACACGTACAGACCCAGACTAGGCCCCGATTACTATTTTTTGTACCCCAAAGGCAGGATGAGGAGTAGGAGGAGTTTGGAACAGGCAGGAGGCAAACTGAAGCACCCTGCAATCCTCACACGTACCGATACTGACTATGCCGCAATTTAATTCTTTTTAACCCAAAGGGTGTAGAATAGATTGAATAGCGGAATAGAAAATATGACATAAAATTGGTGATTTTTCAATAACACGTGTGAACACAGCAGTGTCTTATGTCAGTCAGCTCTGCTGCAGGCTATGAAGGGGAAAAAAAAGAAAATTCCCCTTTAAGTTTGTAATTTTTAAATAGATTAGTACAGACTATGCCACAATTTAATTTTTTTTAACCCAAAAGGGTGTATATTGAATAGTGGAATAGAAAAAAGTGTATAAAATTGAAAATAATTCAATAGCACATGTGAACACAGCAGTGTCTTATCACAGTCAGCACTAAAGCAAAAAGGAAGGGGGAAAAAAAACCCTTTTAACTTGTAGTAAAATAGATCTAAGATGAACGCTGCACACAACTGACTGATAAAAATTGATTTTTTTCTCCCTCCTCCTCCTCCTCCTCCTCCTCCTCAGTGGGCTCAAGTGAGGGCCAAAAGATTGTGTTCACTGCACCACCCCCCACACAGCAAAATCGATGTAGAACACTGACCCTGCCTAATCTCCAGCCTCGCCCTGATATGCTCGATAAGATCGTTCACTGCACAACCCCCCACACAGCACAATCGATGTAGAACACTGACCCTGCCTAATCTCCAGCCTCGCCCTAAAATGCTCTAATAACTCTCCCTGCCTGCACTCCGACCTGACCCTGCATTCTTTTCGGACACAATTTTTCACAGAATCACTGTCTTTCCCTAATCAGCAGCCAGCACGTATGATGTGTGCTCTGTCCCTAAACTACAGCAGAATGACGCAGCGCGCTGGGGCTCTCGAACTTATAAAAACATGGTCACATGCTTCAGATGGCCAATCACAGCTACTAATACATTAGTAGGCATGGCTGGGATGGCTTAAGGCACACCAGTTAAACGCTTGTTGATTGGCTGTTGAAAGCCCGCCATTAAAAGCGCGCCATTACATACAAAACAGGAAATAAAATGACCGAACACGGATTTTAAACCCGAACATACAATAAAGTTTTCGGGTCCGTGTTCGGGTAACAAAAATCCAATTATTCGGTACGAACACGAATAATACAGTGCGTGTTCGCTCAACACTAGTAAAGTTGCTTTAACTGATGTCATATGATAATAATGAACTTTATCTTATATAGCGTCTTTAAAGCGTAACTCCACTTTGTTGAGAAAAAAACATTCCCCTCTGTGTGATCTCTGTACATTACAAATTTATATTGCAACTTATCATTTCATAGATGTGGTGGTTATATTCGTTTTCCCTTTTCAGGCTCAAACATTTTCAGTAATTACAGAAAATACTTTGTGATTTTTGCCAGAAATGCAGTGATTAGTTATTGCCTCTTGTGAGCTAAACTGAACAAAAAAAAAAAAAAAAAAACATGTTATTTCACTTCTATAAATTACTTAATCCCCCCTCATGTAGGTTAGAATAAAAAGAGAAAGTGACATCCCTGACTTCCTTCAGAGATACGGTAAAGAAGAGAGTATAGCCACTCATTGTGTTATTTACAGGATTACCACATGAAACCATAAGAAAACATAATTCAGGCCCCATGTCTAAGGACTGGTAAGCTGCAAGATATACAGTGGTGATCGAAAGTTTGGGCACCCCAGGTAAAAATTTGTATTAATGTGCATAAAGAAGCCAAGGAAAGATGGAAACATCTCCAAAAGGCATCAAATTACAGATTAGACATTCTTATAATATGTCAACAAAAGTTAGATTTTATTTCCATCATTGACACTTTCAAAATTACAGAAAACAAAAAAAGGCATCTGCAAAAGTTTGGGCACCCTGCATAATTTATAGCATGCACTGCCCCCTTTGCAAGGCTGAGACCTGCTAGTGTCATGGATTGTTCTCAATCATCATCTGTGAAAACCAGGTGATGTCAAGCTCAAAGGTTTTAAATGCCCAGACTCATCTGACCTTGCCCCAACAACCATGGGATCTTCTAAGCAGTTGTCTAGAAAACTGAAACTGAAAATAGTTGACGATCACAAAGCTGGAGAAGGCTATAAGAAGATAACAATGCGTTTTCAAATGTCAATATCCTCTGTTCGGAATGTAATTAAGAAATGGCAGTCATCAGGAACAGTGGAAGTTAAAGCAAGATCTGGAAGACCAAGAAAAAATATCAGACAGAACAGCTCGCAGGATTCTGAGAAAAACAATTTAAAACCCACGTTTGACAGCACGGTCCCTCCAGATCTGGCAGACACTGGAGTTGTGGTACACTATTCCACTATAAAGGACTATATGTATACTTGTACAAATATGGTCTTCATGGAAGAGTCATCAGAAGAAAACCTCTTCTACGTCCTCACCACAAAAATCAGCGTTTGAACTTTGCAAATGAACATATAGACAAGCCTGATGCATTTTGGAAACAAGTTCTGTGGACCGATGAGGTTAAAATTGAACTTTTTGGCCGGAATGAGCAAAGGTACGTTTGGAGAAGAAGGGGCACAGAATTTAATGAAAATAACCTCTGTCCAACTGTTAAGCATGGGGGTGGATCAATCATGCTTTGGGGTTGCATTGCAGCCAGTGGCACAGGGAACATCTCACGAGTAGAAGGAAAAATGGATTCAATAAAATTTCAAATGGGCAAAAATACCTCAAACAAGAATTTAATGACTCTTGGCTGGCTACAAAAAGCGTTTACAAGCTGTGATACTTGCCAAAGGGGGCAGTACAAGATATTGCTTTTAGGTTTAAAAATGCTTTAAAGCGTAACTCCACTTTTATTGAGAAAAAACATTCCCCTCTGGGTGATCACTGTACATTACACAGATTTTAACAAACGTTGTTGCAGATTCCTACCATATGGTATTCTGAAGAAATCATTGTTTGTTCCTCTGTGCCTCTGTGCTGAGTGGGTCAAATGGGAGTGGTTTCATAATTATCTATCAGCTTTGACAGCTGCAGGGCTCTAAAGAGGAAAGCTGCTAGGCCTGCATCCCTTTAGACGTGTTCCTATTGGAAGTATCCCACCAAAAATGACATTGTTGTTGCAGGGGATGCCAGAAATCTGACTTGTATCTTAGGCAGACTTCTGGGAAAATTGGTGAATCAATCACACAAGCAGGAAAATATGTTTCTGGGGTGTTGTCAGTATACATTCTGTGTACAGAACACCTCCAGGTAGCCATATTGTATTGCAATCTCAGAACATTACAACAGCTGCAGCTTGAAAAGAAAAGTTAATTTTTAATAACATTCAATTGTGTCGCAATTGTATACGCTATATTGTTTTTTCTTTGTTTGCTGATTATTTTCCCCACAGAAGTGTAGTTACCCTTTAAAGAAAACCTATTGCTTCATCCTGCATAGTAAAAGCAAAGGTTTGTTTTAAACACTTACAGTACTCCATGCACTGTTCACAACTATCGATCACTTTTCTTGCTAATCTTACATAGCTACATAGTTACATTGTAAAGCCTCGTACACACGCAACAAATTTCCGCCGACCGCTTGTCCGTCTTTTGTCCAGAGTGGTGTTTTGTTGTTTGGAATATGCTCTAGACTGCACACGAATTTTCCCGCACGACAGAATTCTACTTCAGAAGTGACGTCATGTGTTGGATTGCTTTGTATGTGTTCTTTCATCTCTGAGCATGCCTAATCTTGCTCATAAGATTTTTCCCCACCGAAATCTGTACTGACTGCATGAAAATCGGACGTGTTTGACGGAGGACAAACATTTATAGCCTGCACACCAGGATTTTTTCGGCCAAAAAGTCGGAGTCGGTTGTCGAGAGCACCATACTAACAAGCCGAAAATCGGCAGATCGGTCGTCGGACGAAAATTCCCGGCCGAATTTCCACTCGTGTGTACTTTAGTCAGGTTGAAAAAAGACACAAGTCCATCTAGCTCAACCAATAAAAAACAAAAAAGAAAACACAATCTGAGCTGCCTAACATTGTAAGCAAAGCTGATGATAATATTTAAACTTAAGGACCCTTTAATTTACATTGCATAACCTAGTAAAACTTTTTTTTTTCATTTTTTGACTTTGTAAAAATAAAAGCACAGTGGAGTACAGAGCAATCCAGTCATCAAAACCTGCTGTTTTATCAATTGCAATGGATTGTTTTATATGTTAAAGCTCTGTTAACAGTCTATCAAATTCTTGAAGGAATATTGAAGTCTTCAGAGAAAAAATCTGTGATCTGTGTCAATCTATTATATTTCACTTTGAAGTAATTGTGGTATTATATGCTTGAAGGTGATGGTTTCAAAGAGTTGGAAACTTCCAACAGTTTCTTTTAAGTGTAAACTAATTTTATGAATTAATCATTTCCATCTTCATATAACATCCCAAAAGCACAATATTTTTTATGGTAGAAGTAAAGTGACTTTAAAATACCAGACTGAAAACAGAGAATAAGGGGAAACTGGTCTCCTTTGTATTACTGGGATAAAGGCTTTGCTCATGGCAGTCAGTTTCATGTGAGCTTTCATATCTACTTGCAACAGAAAAAAGAAAAGGAGACAATGAGATTTGCATTGCTACTGTATGCAACGCTTTTCCTAGCTCTTATTGTCATGATTTTGCATCAAATGCCACATAGGTTTGCAACCAGATAGTATGGAATTTTGAAATCATTCTCAGCATTGGCTGGATATTGAGGTCACCCCCTGCAGTATGGAAGTCGGAAACCGGGTTAAGATAAATATATTTAATAACATTTTTCTACAGTTTTTTTTTCTACTTTTGTGCAGAATTCGGGCATGGCATGGATGGCTTTAGTTTTTCACTTTATTGTTTGTTTATATAGTCTGTGACTCCAAATTATTTAGGAAAGATAAGTCAAGTTTCAACATTTCATAGTTGGTAAGGTTGAATAAAGACTCCAGTCCATCCAATTTAACGCGTGTGTGTGTGTGTGGGTGTCTCTACTTCTTCCCATATTCCTGTATTTTGTGTTCAGTAAGATGCCCATCTAAATAGTTTTTGAAATTAGTGAAACTTCCTGTTGAAACAACCATTGGGGAAGGGAGTTCCACTTCCTTACTGCTCTAACAGTAAAACACTTTTTATGCCATTTAACCACTTGCCCACTGGGCACTTTCACCCCTTCCTAACCAGGCCAATTTTCAGCTTTTCAGTGCTCTCAAACTTTGAATGACAAATACTGAGTCATGCAACACTGTACTTAAAATATAAAAACTTTTGCCCTTTTTTCACACAAATTGGTGGTATTTAGTCACCACTGGGTTTTTTATTTTTTTGCAGCACTATGAAATAAAAAAAAGGCCAGTTAACAAAAAAGCACTTTTATTTGTTTTTGTCTTGTATTTTGCAAATTAGTCATTTTACTTGATACATTTTGACCAAAAATTATATTGCTACATATCATTGGTAAAAAATAACCCAAATTAGTGTATATTATTTGATCTTTGTGAAGGTTATAGGGTCTACAAGCTATGGTGCTAATCATTGAAAATATATCACACCTGATGTACTGATGGCCTATCTCATTTCTTAAGAAAACTATCAAACCAGGAAAGTACAAATACCCCCCCCCCCCCCCAAATGACCCCTTTTTGGAAAGTAGACATTCAAAGGTATTTAGTAAGAGGCATTGTGAGTTTTTTGAAGTTGTCATTTTTTCTCACAATTCTTTGCAAATTATATTTTTTATTACAAAATTGTCATAATAACAGGTTATTTCTCTCACATGGCATATGCATACTTGTAACTACACCCCAATACACATTCTGCTACTCCTCCTGAGTATGGCGATACCACATGTGTGTGACTTTTTCACAATCTGGAAACATACAGAGGCTCAACATTCACGTAACACCTTCAAGTGTTATAGGAGCATAAATTACACATCTAATTTTTTGACTACCTATCATACTTTTGAAGGCCCTGTAGCACCAGGACAGTGGAAATGCTCACAAAATTACCCCATTTTAGAAAGAAAATATCCCATTATAATATATAATAATATAATAATCCCAATTATATTCTACAAGGCATATTGAGTCTTTTGAAAATGTCATTTTTTCCACACGTTTTTGGAAAATGTGGAAAGAAAATGAAAAAATTTTTCCTACACATTTTTTACACATTTTTAGAGCACTAACAAAGATCCACTGATAGGGTTGAACCGATGAGCACTCACTGATGGGAACAGATGTTCGCTATTGGGCACTGCAGTAGCACTGATGAGCCCAAATAGGGCACTAATACAAAGAAAGAGGGGGGTATGTACCCTCCCACGTTTTTTGCGCTTGCAATATTCTAGGTTGTAAGGTAAATATGTGTTAAGTTATATATCAAGGTTGGTACAAACAATCAAATACATACGATTATACTAAAAGCATGACAACCAATCAATTAATATACCAATAGAATATATAATAGAAAAATGTCCACAATAAAATAATGTGCATTGAATGTGAACCATTCACATAATACTTGATGGTAAAGTCCAAAAATTCCCAAATGATCCAATCAGAAACCAGGAAGGGAAGGCGGTGATGGGAATAATCATACAAGGTCACCACGGTGCTCAGGGGGATGGTCAAAAAGGCTCACCAGATATGTTGGATCCCCTCTAACCTTACGGTAGGGGGATCGTACAGGTTTGTATCAGGTTCCTTAGAATTTCTCTATCCAGGACTTGGAGCAATGGATAGATCCTCCGTCTGCTCCTAGGCTCAGGATCCCCTTTGGTGCACTCCAAGGATGACCAATGATGGTTCAAGCAAAATAAAATATGGGGGGCCCCATGGTGAGATCCGTTTTAAAATATATATTTTATTCAAAAAAATATTAGTTCTTATCTGTCATGTAAAAACAATGTGCACGCATAAGAGACAGATATAAAAACAAACTAGCGTAAAAACATATAGAGGAAATAATCCATAATCCATAATGAATCCATAATGAAAAAAGGCAGGCACGGACTTAAAATAAACACCGGGATTTGTGAATCAAAAAGACAGGGAACGCCGGCTTTTGCGTGCGTTCCACTCCATCTATCCAGCTAGCGGTCACGTGCCCCCGCGTGCGTTCCAAAATGACGCGTTTCGTCATCAAAGTGCAACGTCTTCAGATTTGGGAAATTCCTCTATCTTTCCTGATGAAGTCCCATTATGGCATAATAGAATCCATAGAGATAATAGTTTGGTGAAACCGGATTGCAGGATTAGTCTTCAAAACTGTTATGTCAGCACAGTTGCCACCTGATTTTACAATCAAGATGTCTACTTCCTAATGGATGTTGCAGTTACTTGATATATTGCTATTTGCAACTGAGATGAACTGAAAAATTACTGCATTGGTTTTAATATATAGTAGGTGTAGTAAACCATTTTCACAATACGTAATATTCCTCAAGGGGAACAATATTGAAATACCAAGAAACTCTATCTGAAACTGTAGAAAGAAAGATGATTTTATAAGAAGAATTCCAGGTATATATGTATACATAGTTACAGCTTGTACCAATATAACTATGTATATACCATACCTGGCCAATGCCTTTGGAAGACTGACATCACTGAAGTAGTCACTGCATTTGCAGTGATCTCTATTTGCTTCTGGGTCCTGTGCCAAGAGGCTGCCCTGCTGTATTCTGCACACAGGAGGTCAGCCAATCCAGCTTCCAGGGGCATCAGCCAGGTATGTTATATGTACTGTATAGTTACATCCAAGCTGGACCAATATAACTAAATATAAAATTTACATACCTCCTAGAATCTCTCTTTACGTACAGTATATGTCATAATCCTGGTACAGAGATTAAAGGCTTTTTATAGAGTTTATGACACATCCTGAATAGAGATGGGCCGAACGCCCCCTTGTTTGTTTTGCATACCCGAACCGGCAATGTTCGGGCCAAACTTTTGCTCAGCCTGAAATATTCACCCAACACTAATCCTGACCCTAAAAATCAGTACAGTTTATTATTTCCTTCATAGCATAAGGCAGGAAAGGCATTCAGCCCCAGTCCAAGACTTGGTTGTATTGAGGTTTAACCTTTATGAGAAGAAGAACCTAGTCTGAAAATGAATTCAAATATTGTTGGAGTCAGAGAGAACATGGGAAAGAATGTTTATTCTGATAAAGGGCTAGTTAATATTCTTCTCCTGAGAGGTTTTCCTCCAGAGATCAGTAATGATTTCATTTATGAAAAATATTTAAATCTGATCATGGAAGATACAGACTGCTGAACTTCACTTTCAGGTCTGGAAATTATTCTTAATTGGTAAAGAGAGATGAAAAATAATTTCTAAACTGGTTTGTCCAATCTAAGAAAACGTGTTTTTTTTCTGAGCTGTCCTTAGTACCATCTGTGTGGGTATTTAAATATTTAGATCTAAGAACTAAAGCTTGCAGCAGTTTTTTGTAACTTGCAATTATTAAATGCTTAAAGTATATCTTGCTACAGAGCTCATTGAAGCAATGCATTTTTTAATAGGTGCTGTACTAAAATTGTTTCTTAAAGGGAAACTATAATGGGTTTTGGCCTATTTAGTTTTATTTTTTAAGTTAAAAAGTTTTAGAGTAAACCTGTGCTTGCTATGTAAAAGAGCATGTTTACCCCGGAAGCACACTTACCTTCATTTTTCTCTCCCACCAATCCATTCAGCAATTCGTAGTGGGGAAAGGAAGACCTATGTAAACTCTGAGCTTGATATTTTCTTCACCCATATCTTCTGAGTGGAGAAACAGGCAAAAGTTCAATATGCGCTTCTGGAGCAGGGGTGGGGCAAGGGGTGCTCATGAAAGTCTGAATGTACCAAGTTTATCAATTGAACAACTTGAGTAAGACCAGCAATCCAGATCAACTTGTGATTATCACAAGCAGCTGCTATAGCCGCTAGCAATAATCACTGTCTTCTCCTGCCGGAGATGGCTTTCCCTGCCTGCCCCCCGCAGGTAATTGCTTGACTGCGAGGATTCTCCTGTCAACACTGTTTGTGTTGATGAGGGAATTGAGTGGAAAGAAATTTGCTCTGTGTATGGCCAGGCTAAGACTGCAGATTCTTTCAACTTTAAACTCAAGCATCCGTAGTTTTTTTTCTGACCGATATGACAGCTTATTGATGCCAAAAGCTTCAACATTACCCCCATAAAACACTGCTGAGGAAAGCAAACACCCAATGACAATAAGGCCTCTTGCACATGGGAGCCTGATTGCATATTTCCCCTTTTCCAGAAAGCCCAGGCACTGCGTACAGCTGCCCATCTTTAAGCAACTAGTACCTGAATACCGCCGCTTACTGATATGTATGCCTATGAGTGGTGTATGCAGCACCTTGTGTGTAAACCCTAACAATAAAGTTCTCTTATTCTGTTATCGGTTAAATATAACATTGGAATTGTTTTGTTGCGTCAATACTATAAATGCAAATAATTATCAGATGATTCTTCTAGATAGAAAACTTTTCAGCTGGTAACTTCCTATACTCTCTGGCTTCCCTGTGCTCTTATTAGTTACATTATTCTTAACTCCTTTTGAGGATTACAGACTAGGGATGATCGAAAGGTTCGGGTCGACCATCGGTTCGGCCCGAACATTGGCTGTTCGAGGTTCGGCCAAATTTAGAACTTTTTGCCCAAAAAGTTCAGAATTCGGCAACCAGAACCGACCAAAATGCAATGGGACAGGAAATGGGCTTTAAAAGCCCATGATTGGACCAGAACCATTAGCAAAAGCCAATTGAGGGGGCAGGAGAATGCTAGGAATGTGATTGGAGTGACTAAGGGGTCCATAGACCAATCATTAGTGAATACACCCCCCAGTATATAAGATAGCCCCCGCCAAATTCCTAGCATTCTTATACTTATATTCTTATGGAAGAGAGTGGAATGCTGTTCTGTTACTTCTGTTACAAAGTGTTACAAAGTGTCATTTAGCAATTGTTAGTGTGAGGAAAGGGATATCTAGTGTAGTTAGAGTGCTCTTTTACACTTTAGTTAGCTTTAATTTATTCAGTTTCTGTAGGGAAAGTGTTAAGTGTAAGGGGACCTTAGTGTAGTGTAGGGTTAACTGACAGTGAATGCTATGGCAGGGTGACAAAACCCTTCCATATCAGGGTGACCGCTATAGAGAAAAGCTATTTTCTCTGAAGTCACTTTCGCTGCAGTAATATGGCTTAGCATTCTTTTTGGCTGCATGCGTCCATAGGGATCTTTTGAGCACATGTTTGGAGTCAGACATGACATCTGAACATGTGTATAGGGGGTATATATATACACCCATGTATGTATATATACACCTAGACATATATAGGTGTGAAAGGAGCAGAAAAAACTACTTGCGCTAATGAAATAATTAACACCAATATAGTTACGCTCCTATCACACCTATATATGTCTAAGTGTAATATACATATAAGTATGTGTGTATATATACCACTATACACAAGTTCAGATGTTTTGCCTGCCTCCAAAAACCCCCAAAAAATGCCTGCAACAACACACCTGGGCGTTTTTTTTTTTTTTTACGCTAGCGTTTTTTTGGGCATTTTTTGGGGTTCTTTGGAGGCAGGCAAAACACCTGAACTTGTGTATAGTGTTATATATATCACTATACACAAGTTCAGATGTTTTTCCTGCCTCCAAAGAACCCAAAAAATGCCCAAAAAACGCTTGCTACTAAACCGGCAATGTGTGAAAAGCGAGAAGCCAACAACCTGTTCTATAAGTGACAAAATACAAACAATCTTTTTTTTCTGGTTCTGGACATGCTACAGAGCTGAAACTTCACAGGTACACTTTTTAGACCCCCCAGATACTAAATCCAAAGACATTTTTTTTTTTCATTTTTTCAATAATTGGCTCTCTATCAAAAATGACAATTTTTAAGAACTTGTTTTGTGTGATTTTTTGTCTGGGGGGTCTAAAAGGTGTACCTGTGAAGTTTCAGCTCTGTAGCATGTCCAGAACCAGAAAAAAAAAGATCATATAGGTGTAAAATGAGGGTACCACCACCCCTGCTCTACTGAAAAATTATCTTTTTTCTGGTTTTGGACATGCTACAGAGCTGAAACTTCACATGTACACTTTAGACCCCCCAGATACTAAATCCAAAGAATTTTTTTTTTTTAATTTTTGTTTTTAATTTTTTAAATAATTGTCTCTCTATCAAAAATGACACTTTTTAAGAACTTTTTTTGTGTGATTAATAGTCCCTGGGGTATGACCCAGAACCCTAGGCACTTTTTAGGGGCATTTATTGGGTTTTAGGGCTTCAAAATGGTGTTTTTTGATTACCGAAGTTCGGGTCCCATTGATTTCAATGGGGTTCTGAAATCAGGGCCGAACCGAACTTTTGAAAAGTTCAATCATCCCTACTACAGACCCCTTCCCTTTATATTATGGAGAGGGAGGTTATTGTAGTTTTGTTCTAGGGTGACACTATTGCTTCCCCATAGATACATTACGATGAATTACTGTTGTCACCCTGGGACAGGAAGCGTGCTACTGGCAGAATCACTAGGTGAACATAAAAGGAAAAAAGCCTGGATATAGAAAAAAAATGGAACCACCAGTTGATTGGTAAGCAGCAAAATACAAAACTTTTGTTATTGGATTAAGTTATGCTTAAGCTGGTTCTTCTGTGCTTTTTACCAAAAATGTTTTTTTAACCAAGCTTTCAGTGTTCTTTTTTTAACAGGCAAAAATATGCCACTGAGGGAAAGTAGACCAACATGCATATGGCCACCACACCTATGTTATGCATGCTTTTTTCCTCATCTCATACAACCTAGAGTCATTAGCATATATAGTATATTGGCTTTCAGACAGCAAGGTTTTCTTTCACTTTCTTTTTTTTTTTTGCAATTAAAATTAATCCAAAAAAGGGGCACTACTGTACAAGGTAGATGCCACAGGTTACTGAATAATGATATAATGTAGTACTGACACTTTTTTATTTGTTTATTTTTTATTACAAGATAGCACATACATATTTTTGGTATTATTTCTTTTAATGTAAAGAAGGGAATAAAGCTTTCACTGTCTGACCATGAGTGCGTCACATTTAACATTTAGGTGAATTGGAAAGAAGCCCTTGGTGGATAGAAGTGGCATGCATGTTGTTGGAGGACATGGTAATGTCTTACTGCCCCATGCTCAGTAAATATCTACCCATTATTACCTACAAGATGTATTTTGAATGCTTTTGGTTCACGAGTAGGTTAAAGAGTGTTTAATATACAGTGGTTCTAATTAAGTGAGATTACATCTTTATCTATGAGACAATGCTTCAGTTCAATTAGTCCAGTCATAAACTGTGTATTTCAATTTATGATTGTTTCCATTAGTATTCTCAAACAAGATCCAGCAAAGATTGCAATAAAATAATTAATTTCCAGACAGCTTATCTCAGCTTATCTCGGAGAAAAAAGACACTTGACCGTGTCTAGTAGATCTCACATTCAATGGGCTGTCTCACAATCAAGTTATGCATAACCTCTTTTACCATATTTAAAGTAAACATTTTAATAAACTAAAAGGAACTGAATATTGATAATCTGAAACCAAACACTAGCCTGGTACTAATAAATAGCAGACCAGCTTTGTTAATATTAATAATAGGTTTTATGGTAAACAAAATAACTTTTTTTTGTATTAGTCATGTATTATTTAAATTGGTGTTTGGACACTTTTTTCATTTCTTACACACTGTCAGCTGATGATGAGTAGTTATATGCCAAACGTATCTGGGTTTCTATTCGTGAGAGGTTCGTTGAATTGTGCTGAAATTCTGAATGTTATTCTGAGCCCCACTAAAGTCAAGTGAAACTTTAACCACTTTAGCCCCTTTTGGGGGGACCAGTGACATTACTACAGCAATCAGTTCTACAAATATGCACTGCTACTGTAATACTGTAATAATGCCATTGGCAGGGAAGGGGTTAATACTGGGGGTGATAAAGCGGTTAAATGTGTGCCTAATGCTTACTGACTTGTGTGTGCCTGTGGGGGGGGGGGGGTTCTGTGACAGGCACAGAGATCGCAGTTTCAGCATAGTGCCTGTCAGTGAGAAGATCTGCCTGCTTTGTTTACATAAGCAGGCGGGTCTTCTCTCTGTTTCCCAGACGATCAGGGGAGGAAAGCGGCAATCGCTGCCTCTCCTCCCCCGGCCCGACTCCGGCTGTGTCTAAACACAGCGGGAGCGTGCCTTCAGCGGCGCATTCGCGTGACCCAAACCCCTTTCCCTCCAGTCACGTAGTACTGCGTGACTGGACCCGGGGGGAGCTGCACTGCCACAGTAATATTACTGTGAGCAGTTTGCAAGTGGTTAAAATACTCAGTTTCTTTAAATAACATGCTTGGGGGATATTTTGTCTGTGTAATGGTGCATCTGTATGATTTGCAAAATGTACCCTAGCAAAAGTGACATTTATGAAAAAATATAGTCCCGTTTAAATTGAAGTTAAATGACATTTACCTGCCGGCTTGGTTTTCTTTGTACAAAATGGCCCAGGGAGACAATCCCTAAAACACATATCAGACCTCTTAAGGCTGATTTATAATAAATTTCACTTTTCGAATGTCTTGACATTTGTGCAACCATAACTTACAATTCCCGTATTATTTGTAAAATGTTTGTAAAAGTTTCCATGTTGCCTTTTACTGGGCAAATGTAACAACCCCTAACATTTGATCTTATGTGAAAAAAAGTTCATTTGACCACGAGAGTTAATAGGCTAAGAAAATTTGACATCAGGAGACATAATATAAGGGGAACTTCTGCACTGTGTACTGTCTATGGATAATCTTGTGTGAATGACTAAATGAATGGGCCAGCCTCTAGCTGCAGAGTAAAGTGAAACATTTAACAATGGTATTATTACCACTGCTAAATGTGATGGTTTTCCCCTGGTTGTTTGCAGGCTGGCACCCACTGGCATTAACAGCCAGTTACTTATCCCCACCAAGTACTTTCAGTTTGTGAATTTAAACAGTCAAGATAGTGTGAGAAAAAAAAAAAAAAACACAAGGTTCCCATCCAAAATTTATACCAGTCTCTAAAGTGTAACTCCACTTTTGTTGAGAAAAAAACATTCCCCTCTGGGTGATCTATGTACATTACATGGATTTTAACAAATTTTTTTGCAGATTGCTACCTTTTGTTAGTCTGAAGAAATCACTGTTTGTTTTTCTGTGCCATGGGAGTGGTTTCATAATTATCATTCAGCTGTGCAGCTGCAGGGCTCTAATGAGGAAATCTGCTGGGCCTTCATCCCTTTAGACGTGTTCCTATTGGGAGTATCTCACCAAAAACGAATTTTTTGTTGGAGGGGATGCCAGAAATATGACTTGTATCTTGGGCAGACTTCTGGGAAAATTGGTGAGCCAAACACACAAGCAGAAATGATCTTTCTGGGGTGTGGCTAGTACAAATACACAAAGTGTACAGAACACTTCCAGGTAGCCATATTGCATTGCATTTTCAGAAAATTACAACAGCTGCAGATTGAAAAGGAAAGGTCATTTTTAATAATTTTTGTATTCCATTACAATATGATTTGTGTCACAATTGTATACGCTATATTGTTTTTTCTTTATTTGCTATTTTTTCCCCACAAAAGTGGAGTATGGAGTTTATGGGAGACCCCATTAAAAAAAAAAAGGCATGGGGTTACCCGAAATTCTATACCAGACCCTTCAGTTCTGGTATGTATTTTAGGTGGGAACCTCGCCAAAAAAAAAAAAAAAAGAAGTGTAAGTTCCCTCTCAAATCCAAGCTTGCAGCCTGAGTGGCCAGTGAGCGTGCCCCCCTCCCTGAACTATAGCAGGCCACATGCCCTCAACATGGGGGTTGTTCTTGCCAGTGGGGACCCCCTGCCAAAGCACCTTGCCTCCATGTTGATGAGGACAACAGCCTCTTCCCCACAATCCATACTCAGTGTTTGTGGAGGTTTATCAGAATCTGCAAGCCCCTTTTAACATTAAGGGGCCCCTAGATACTGGTACATAGTATCCCTACTTATTCAGCCCGCTTATAAAAAAAAATATATATATTCTAGAAATAAACACATCTAAACATTTGCCAAAAAACCCCAAAAAAGTTCCACAAAGTACATTCATCATCAATCGCGTGGAAGGACTGCTGAAAGAAAAAAAATGATAAACACATAGACTCTCACTGCTTTCCTTGTACCAAATTACATTGTTTGGGTGCTTGTTTCTCAAATAAGCAAAGGAGATGAAATTTGGATATGACCCACCATGTTGAGGGCATGAGGCCTGGTATGGTTCGGGGGGGTTTGCTCATCTTCTTTCCTGGCCACCCAGGCTGCATACTCAATTCTGGTATGAATTTTGAGGGGGAACTATGCTTTTTTTTCTTGTTCTCCCTTAAAATCCATAGCAGAGTCAATGATCTGGCACATTTTTTAAGGGAACCTCACATTGTTTTTTTTTTTTTTAATACTACTGCTGTTTGTTTACATTCACCTGTCAGTTGAGAATCCCTGGCTGACAACTGAAAGTGCCAGGTGTGGATTAGTCACTGGTTGTTGGGATTTCGGTGGTTGCTCATACCCTAACAACCAAGGGGAAGCTGTCACATTTAGCAGATCGCAGGTACAATGCCAGGATGCTGCAGAATCTCAGTGAGCTGTCTTCCTGTACCTCCCATACCCTGTGTGGGTAGAGCACCATGGCATCTACAGATCAATCAGAAACTAAGATGCCACCTTCCCTTCCTAATAAAGTAGTACCTATTGATATGCTTTTAATATAAGCTACACATATCCTTTAACTTCCTCACCGCCACTAAATATCTTTACCCCCTTTAAGAAGAAAGGTTAAAAAGATCCAACCTTTTTCTAATGTGTACCTTTTTCTAATGTGTACCTTGTTCAATAAAGCTTTTTGGAAAAAAAAAAAAAAAAAAGATCCTAATGCCTGAACACAATTTTGCAACTTTGACATATGTTCGTAAAACTGCACATATCATTGCAACTACTTAGTGTATCTAGGTCAATTATATCGTTTTTTTCAGGGTCAAAATGGGCTTTCATTTGGTGGTAAAAAAATTGATGGGAATCTATAATATATATTTATTATCAATAGAAAAACTGGCAAAAAAGTAAAAAATATAATTTTTAGAAATATTTTTTTTGCGATTACTATAGCCTACCACCAAAGAACAACCCCCCAAAAATTCTCCTACTCCTGATGATTGCAATAGTTCCACATATGTATAAAGGATTCAAGGACCATAACGTGTCCCTCCATTTTAAACAATTTCATAACCTAGATCCCACTAATCTTAAATTTTGGGGTATCGAACATGTGGATCAGGTCTGGAGGGGATCCAATAGAGTTAGGGACCTTTCAAAACGTGAAACTCATTGGATTTTCCTGACCAATTCTTTACACCCGCATGGACTCAATATAGATCTTGATGTTAATTGCTTCTTTAGCAATTATTAATATTGTGTGTCTCTTATAATCAAATGCCTAATGTTTTTATTTGTTGTACTAGGCCTTTTATTCTATTGAGAGAATTTTAGAATGGGCTGTCTTTTTTAGTAATGTGTAGTATTTTAAGTATGTTTTATACTGTTTAATATTTTAAATGTTATATCAAACTTATATGTTTATAGCTCTGATCAGATTTTGATATCAGTTGCAACAATGTGTACAATTCATAACACTTGCACTGTATTTGGTATTGTTATGCTATGGCAAAACACCGTATGATTATGGTGTTAATTCAAATAGAATGGTGCCATGGTTGTATGATCCGCCGATAATCTGGATCTAACCTGCCCCCCGTATCCGTGAATTCGGGGAAGGAAGGGTGCTATGTAAACGGACCAGTGATGGCGGTGACGCCGTGTATGGGCGGAAGTGTTATAGTTGGTGTAGAAAGGCTGTGGAGTGGACGGAAGGACGTGAGCTGTATCGTACTTTAGCCTGTCATTGGGACCGCCCATTTCAATACAGCCAAATATGAGTGACCTTGCCGTGTGACACGCCCTCGGTTGAAGTCATTTGCTGACGAAACGCGTCAGAGCGTGGTCACGCAGTCACGTGGGAAGCTGACGTCAGACGCCATACCCGGAGGCTCGAGGCTGGTACCGAGCAGCGGGCCACTACGTCAGGCTACGGCAACAGGACGCAGGTTTTCCTATCCATTTTACTCTGTTATGCTTATCTGTTTGTAAGTGCAATGTGTGAGGGATTTTCGTGTGTGGGGAAATAAAGTGTTATGCAGTATAAGGCTATGTCACTCCATTGATTTACATGCATTGCGAGTACTATACTGAGAAGACCACTGGCTGGGAGTCATCTGTTTTGTCCTCATCCGGTTGAAATTACCCTGCTGTTGGAGGCGGTCGGGAGATCTTATATACCAGTTGCTTTGGTGCATATATCATTTGTATCTGGTGAGTCCCCAACCTTAAGGGTGTACACTGTGGTGAGGTGGAAGTCTCCTGCGCTTTTGGTTTGGTGACAAGTCTCTATGCGGATTCACAGTCTTTGGACTTTCATCCTTTGGCTAACATTGGGACTTTATGCATGAACGCTTATTTCTTCCTGCACATAGTTATTGATTTTAGTTCATTTTCTGTGGACTTTTACAGCGCTGCTAGTGTGTTTATATAGTGGAAGCCAGATGCTTAGACACTTTACTGTACACACCTTATATACATTGTGTTATCTTATAGCAGCTGCTTAGTGGTTTAGACAGCATATAGGTTGTGTGCCGGGTGAGCAAGTCTTTATACGGTTCTGAGCTTCCTTTATATTGATAATAGTTATTACTTCTGATAGGTTAGGGGCCCGGTCTCCTCTCCAGTGCCTAGTGATCCTTAGACGGGCTGCCAGCAAAATGCCAGTAACCACTTTTCGGTGTGTCACAGGAAAGTCTTCAATACCGAGATTTAATGTCGCTAGGTCAGGCAAAGGATCCGTTAGGATGCCTGTGACACTGGAGAGAAGTTGGAACACACCCTGCCAAAAGCTCCTAAGGTTTTTGCAAGACAAGAGAACATGGAAAAGATTACCCACTTGCCACAACCTCTCCAACATAAGCTGGGATTATTTGATGAAAAATGAGCTACACGGTATGGCATAAGGTGCCACCGAGATATTTATTTCTGGGTGAGCTCCCAGTAGTTAACACTGTCCAACACAGCAAAGAAGTATCGCTGTGTGTTAAGCCGCTGGCAAGGTTTGTAGGTTTTTTGTAGGTCTGACTCCCATGGCAAGAATGTGGAACTCTTGGTGAAGTTTATTTTTTTTGCAGCAGGTTGTTAAAGAAGCAAATTCCCTTGGGGTCTGAGGCGCACTATGGAATAATTGCCAAATATTAAGAGGTATTTGAATTTTAGATGGAAGTTTAGCCGTCATAAGGTGTCTGATACTGAAAAGTTTGAGGAGAATATGAGCAGGGAGATTATGAATTCTGCTCAGGTTTTTCTAAACTTCTCAGTTTGTCACCATCATACAGGTCTGCCACCATTGATAGATTGTAGGAGGACCATTTATTGGGAGCTAGGTGGGGCAAGAGTATGTTCAATATATCAAATGGAAGTGGGACATCTGTATGGGCCTCAACGTGCTGTTTCTGATTATATATTGCCCTCAATGCTTGCAGGGATGCCGCGACTGTGATGCGTAGGGAATGTAAAGACTGTA
Source organism: Pelophylax lessonae (assembly GCF_965119305.1). NCBI lineage: Eukaryota > Metazoa > Chordata > Amphibia > Anura > Ranidae > Pelophylax > Pelophylax lessonae. Next base: position 326,495,847 of record NC_138770.1, on the reverse strand, counting down.
GGGACCAGACATCAGCTAGCAGAAGTAGGTGTATGTTAGGTGTTGTGGATGTTGTCTCCTAAATCTCTACCCACAGCTTGTCAGGTGAAGAAATGAACAAGTACCTTAGTTGTTCTAGCCGAGTTGTTATATAGTAATCTTTGAGATCAACCATTCCTATGCCACCTATGGATTTTCGTTTGATCAGTTGGGCATATGAGCATCTGGCTCTCTTCTCTTTCCAGAGGAGTTTTTTAAGGAGTGAGAATATGGAAGTTAAGTAAGATAACTTTAAGGGTATGGGAAGGGTGCGGAAGATATCTAAAATTTGAGGGAGAATAAGCATTTTGAAGCCAGCTAATCTGCCCGTCCAGGACGGCTCAAATTTGGGAATATGCTGAAGCTCTGCTGTTATTTTAGTCTGTAGGGTTTTAAAGTTGGCTTCTACTAGTTTAGTCATGGAAGATGTGAGATTTATCACCAGATATGGTAAATCTGAGGTGGTCCAGATGTATGGCAATGAGCTCTCCAGTGCTCCCCGGTTTCTGTTGGCTACTCCTAGATTTAAGATCAGGGATTTGGAATAACTTACTTTATAATATGAGATTATGCTAAATTGTTTGAGAACTTGATGGGCATGGTTAAGGGACTCTAAAGAGTTGGTCAGGAGGAGAACCACATTGTCGGCAAATATATGAATGACATGTGTACTTTTATGGGACTGGAAACCAGTAATGCTGGTATGGGACCGGATGGATTCTGCTAGGGGTTCTATCAATAAATTAAAGATTAGGGGAGAAAGTGGGAAACCCTGCCTGGTGCCATTTGTGATAAGAAAGGACTTGGATAGCCTTTTTGATGTGTAGACTTGGGTAGATGGGAAAGAATAAAGTGCCAACACCGCCGAGAGTATTAATCCCTGAAATCCAAATTTGTGTAACACTCGGGTCATATATCCTCAATGCACCCTGTCAAACTCCTTCTCTGAGTCTATATAGAGGAGCAGAGAAAGCATCAGAGTCCGGTCCGCATATTTGATGATATTAATTATAGGTCTCATGGCATCTGAGTTCTGGTGGCCTTTAGTAAATCCTGTTTGGTCAGCTGTGATTATAAACGGTATAATATGCATAAGGCTGTATGCCAGTAATTTTACGTAGATTTTCACGTTGCAGTTAAGGAGTGAAATGGGTCTAAATTTAGCAGGGGCGTTGGGTTCTTTTCCTGGTTTGGGGAGTGTTACAATGTGGGAGGTTAGCATTTCTTTAAGTAAGGCAGCCTGAGATTGAGCTTCCAAAAAGATGGTGGTAAGGTATGGGGCTAGTTGTGAGCTAAACATTTTATAATATTCATTAGTAAACCCATCAGGGCCTGGTGACTTCCTGGCAGGTAAGGTTTTGATAACACAGGCATTTTCAACTGCTGTGAAGGGGATGTTAAGTTGTTGTAACTATATTTTAAAAATGGTAGGTAAATTTATTTGGGACAAGAAATCTTCTATCTTGCTGTCTGATGGTTGGAGGGGGAGGGGGTATGGGGGAGGGGGCTAGGTCGGAGTGCAAATTATAATGGTAGCCATAGTAGTCAGCAAATGCATCTGCTATGTGCTAGGGATTCATTAACTTTTAGGATGTGAACGGATGTAGCAGGAATTAAATTTTTATTCTGCTATGCTGCGCCTTGAGTTTATTTGCCAGAAACGTCCCCGCTTTATTACTATGGGAGTAATATTGGAGTTTTACTTGGCCTATGTATTTGTCATGTTGGATCTGGAGGTGTTCCGTTCGCAATTTAAAAAAAGGGAAGTTGCGTTAGCAGGATTTAGCTGTGCTTTGTTTTTGGATTCTAGATTATGTATTTCTTTCAAAAGGGCATCATATTTGGAGTTGGCATGGGCACAAAGTTTCAGGATCACACCACGAATGTATGCTTTGTGTGCATTCCAAAGTGTGAAAGGATTGGTCTCTGGCGTGTCGTTTGTTGAAAAATAATCAGAGATATGTCTTGAGAGTGTGTTAAAATGTTTAAGATCCTGAATAACGCTATTATTGCATCTTCACGGCATCAAAGGAAGGCGGGTATCCTTCTCCTCTATTGTAGCTACCACCGATGCATGGTCAGACCATGTAATATGCACGGGGAAGAATCCTGATTGTTTAGCGGGCTGCAGAGGTTCTTTCCAGTGCCAGGGCATGCCTGTATGTGCGGGTGAGTGATGGGCAGTAATAGAGGCTCTCGGTGTCTGTGGAGCAGCGCTGGTCTATGCAAATTCCCTGGCCACACTGGGGGCTATTGGATCATGTTGCCTTTCTCTCCAGTGGTCGCCACGCCCCCCCCAGCAAAAAAAAATATTCTTTAAATCCTACCTAAAATACAATTGTCCTGACCTTTGACCCCCTACTTTGACTTTGAGAATGGCCTTTGACCCGAACCTTGACCTTAACCCTCACCCAGATCAAACCCTAATCTAGCTATTTTATTTTTATGTTTTTATTTATTTTTCATGCACAAATTTTTGTTTACAATTTTCTCCTCTAGCAAGAAGAAAAAGATATAATGTATCTTTTTCTCTATTTAACCACTTGCCGACCGCCGCACGACTATCTACGTCGGCGGTCAGCCCCTCACAGGCAAAGTGACGTAGGGCTACGTCACTAGCTTGTGAGGGTCTAGGGAGCGAGCGCGCGCCGCCGGAGGCGCGCTCCCGCTCCCGCGTGGTCACGGACCCCCCCGCGCGTGTGACCGGCGGACCCGATGTCCGCCGGTCACTCTGTGATCGGCGGGGGAGAGGGAGAAAGTCAAACGGCTTGTGTAAACAAGCTGCCTGTCATTCTCTCCTGTGTATGAAGGATGATCATACGGTTCTACTATGTAGAACCGTTGATCCCTCTTCATACATCTGAAGCCACAGCCAATCACAGTAGAAAGCACGCCCCTAGGGACACACATAGCCCCTCCCTTTCAAAAAAGTTAACCCCTTCACTGCCAGTGTATTTTTACAGTAACAGTGCATATGTATAGCACTGATTACTGTAGAAATGTCACTGGTAACCCCAAAAGTGGCAAAAATGTCAGTCAAGGGTCCGATCTGTCCGCCGCAATGTCGCAGTACCGCAAAAAAATCGCAGATCGCCGCCATTACGCGTTGAAAAAAAAAACAACAAAAATGACAAAAATCATTCCCTTTGTTAGTAAACGCGATAACTTTTGCGCAAACCAATCAAAATACGCTTTTTGCGATTTTTTTTACCAAACATAGGTAGCATAAAACAAATTGGCCGAAAATGTTAAAAAATTTTGATTTTAACATTTTTTTGGGGGGGAATTTCATATAAAAAAATTTGAAAAATATTGCTATTTTTGCAAAATTTACGCTCTTTTTTTGTTTATAGCGCATGATCAAAAAATCGCACAGGTGATCAAATACCACCAAAAGAAAGCTCTGTTTGTGGGAAAAAAGGACACCAAATTCGTTTAGATACAGCGTCGCACGACCGCGCAATTGTCCGTTAAAGTCACGCAGTGCCGAATCGCAAAATACCCCCTGGTCAGGAAGGGGGTAAAATCTTCCGGGGCTTAAGTGGTTAAGAGGAGGAAAAAAACCCAGGGATGGACTTTACAGTACAATGTTGCTAAATGGACTAATTGTTAAAGCGTAACTCCACTTTTGTTGAGAAAAAAACATTCCCCTCTGGGTGATCTCTGTACATTACAAGGATTTTAACAAACTTTGTTGCAGATTTCTACCTTTTGTTATTATGAAGAAATCCCTATTTGTTACTCTGTGCCTTAGAGTGAGTCTAATGGGAGTGGTTTCATAATTATCATTCAGCTGTGGCAGCTACAGAACACTAATGAAAAAAGCTGCTGGGCCTGCATCCCTTTGGACGTGTTCCTAATGGGAGTACCTCACCAAAAATGACATCTTTGTTGCAGGGGATGCCTGAAATTTGACTTATATCTTAGTTCAGACTTCTGGGAAAGATGGTGAGCCAATCTCACAAGCAGGAAATGATGTTTCTACTGTGTGTTCAGTCCACATTCTGTGAACAGAACACCTCTAGGGAACCATATTGCATTGCATTTTCAGAAAATTACAGTGGCTGCAGAATGAAAAGGAAAGGTCATTTTTAATAAAATTCAATTACAATATGACTTGTGTCACAATTGTATATGCTATATTGTTTTTTCTTTATTTGCTATTTATTTTCCCCATGAAAGTGGAGTTACCCTTTAAACTAACACAGCACTGGCAACTGAGAAATGGCCTGATAACGAAGGAGTAGTATGGGTACCCAAATGCATAAATAACTTTTTCTACTTAGTCACTCCAGGCCCCATACATGCTGTGCAACAAGCTTATATTACACATGCTCAGCCCTATGGGCAACCTCAACCACTCTGCCAACAGTATGGTGGATGCTAATGTACATTCAACCACCAGGGAGCTGTAACAAATAACAAAGTGTTTTGGGTAGGGTTAGGCTCTTTACACAATAACACAATATTTATAAAAATACCAGGGTTTTTCAAAGTCGAATAGCCAAAGTGGAGTATACCATTGGATTGTAAGTTTCCTTAAATCTAAACACCATAAAACAGTTATTTGACATTTTCTATGTAAAAATAAATTGCCTCTATTGATGGGTGTAGATGTGTGGATGCTATTACATTTATCCACTCTTCTTCTCTTCTTATTCATCCACAGAACACCTTGTATTCTGTGACAAGAATGCAAGACATTTTGTGAATGGAAGAGGTGATAAGCAAATGACCCACTATCTTTTCTGTACCAGAGACTGTAAAGTCTGCCATTTACAGTAGTGTATGTACTGAATGAAACTAAGAGTTTTAACTAATGCAGGAGCATGCTCACATGGGACACTCATCATTTATTTTTACATAGCAAATATCCAAAAGAGTTCCGTTTTAATGTAAAGCCCACTTTAACATAGCCTTGCATGTCCTTAATGCCAGTTTTTTAAATTATTTATTGCTTTTTTTGGAAAGGCAATCAAAGCAATCTGCCAGGACATCACTTTTATCAATAAACACTCAGATGTATCATCAAAGTAAAAAAAAAAAAAAAAGCTACAGATCAGAGCAAGTATAATCATAGGCCAACGCAACAAGGGATTAGTCACTGCTTCACTTTGTTGGTAAAAAAATAAAGTACTGGGCAATATAATGAAACCCGCAACATCCATATCTGTACACTGAGAAGTATTTATAAAAAAAAATCAGAGCACTGTTCTTTATTTGCTTAATGGCATATACAGAGACGCCAAATGTTTTCTGATTACAAAAAAATAATTATTTTTTTTGTAGATTATGCCATAAAGGTAGATTGAATTAAAAGCTTTTAAACTGAATTCTCTATATCTACTTGCAACAGATGGTGTCTTGTGGCATGTGTAAATTGGTCTCAGTGGTAATTAATTCATTTTGTTACGTGACTTTCTCATATGTCTACCTAGGCCCGACATTTCAAATAGACAAAAATGGAAGATTTAGAGGAGACATGAAAACACTTTTCCAAAGCAGACACATAAAGGCTTGCCAGCAGCTCAGCAAGTACAAATGAGCATAAATCATTCTTCATTAAAGGGAAAGTCTAATTATAAGGAGTTAGATGTGCAAATACATACAGTTGGCTTTTTTGTGAGACTAATATGGACTGCGTTTTATTCCTGGTTTGATCTTGCAGATAAGGTGAGTCAATTTTCAAAGGCAAAAATGAGAGACCAACTTTTCCATTGAGCATTGTTCTGGCCCAGGTACTTGCAAATTGTGTTTTTCTGTGTTGATTTCCCTGGTTCATGTCATGATGCAGCTAGGTTCAGCAATGAAGTACAGGACACAGGGTACTAGGGCTCTGGTATCACGTTGGCTTTCTGTTTTGCATCTAGTGTAGTGTCGCAAGTGCACTAATACGGCTACAATGACCTCAAGCATGTTTTGCATTTAAAACTTTAATAGTTCTGTTGAAGCAATGTAGGCTAGCCATAGAAAGCTAGACTTCTCTCATTCAATTCCATGGGCTGAATGAGAAAAACCACTTTTTGGGTGAAGCTTGGGAGGACAAAAATATCATGGTACACGTTGGTACAAATGACAAAGTTGGAGAAAGGTGGAGTGTCCTTAAAAATAATTTCAGGGATTTAAGTGCTACATTAAAAAAAAAGGACTGCCAAGGTAGGATTCTCAGAAATACGGCCTGTACCTCAAGCCACACCAGGGAGGCAGCAGGAGCTTAGGAAGGTAAACAAGTGGCTGAGGAACTGGTAAAAGAAGGGGGGGGGGGTTGGATTCATGGATAACGGGGCTGAATTTTTAATGGGTTACTAGCTCTTTAGCAGACACAGACTGCACCTAAATGGATTTAGAGGTTGGCCAGAATATTACAGGAACTTTTAAGATAGGATGTTTTGGGGAGGGGGAGGGGAGGGGGCCTCAAACCAGAGGATAGAACAACTAAAGTTTCCAGGACCAGTGCTCAAAGACTGGATGATTTTTACTGTAACATACAGTGCCTTGCAAAAGTATTCGGCCCCCTTGAACTTTGCGACCTTTTGCCACATTTCAGGCTTCAAACATAAAGATATAAAACTGTAATTTTTTTGTGAATAATCAACAACAAGTGGGACACAATAATGAAGTGGAACGAAATTTATTGGATATTTCAAACTTTTCAAACTAGTTGCTCAAGTTTAGGAATAGGAATGTTGTCCCATTCTTGTCTAATACAGGCTTCTAGTTGCTCAACTTAGGTCTTCTTTGTCGCATCTTCCTCTTTATGATGCGCCAAATGTTTTCTATGGTTGAAATATCTGGACTGCAGGCTGGCCATTTCAGTACCCGGATCCTTCTTCTACGCAGCCATGATGTTGTAATTGATGCAGTATTGTCATGTTGGAAAATGCAAGGTCTTCCCTGAAAGAGACAACGTCTGGATGGGAGCATATGTTGTTCTAGAACTTGGATATACCTTTCAGCATGGATGGTGCCTTTCCAGATGTGTAAGCTGCCCATGCCACATGCACTCATGCAACTCCTTACCATCAGAGATGCAGGCTTCTGAACTGAGCGCTGATAACAACTTGGGTTGTCCTTGACCTCTTTAGTCCGGATGACATGGCGTCCCAGTTTTCCAAAAAGAACTTCAAATTTTGATTCATCTGGCCACAGAACAGTTTTCCACTTTGCCACAGTCCATTTTCAATGAGCCTTAGCCCAGAGAAAATGCCTGCGCTTCTGGATCATGTTTAGATATGGCTTCTTTTTTATCCAATAAAGTTTTAGCCGGTAACGGTGAATGGCACGGTGGATTGTGTTCACGACAATGTTTTCTGGAAGTATTCCTGAGCCCATGTTGTGATTTCCATTACAGTAGCATTCCTGTATGTGATGCAGTGCCGTCTAAGGGGCCGAAAATCACAGTCATCCAATATGGTTTTCCGGCCTTGACCCTTACGCACAGAGATTGTTCCAGATATAATTTGAATTATATTATGCACTGTAGATGATGATAACTTCAAACTCTTTGCAATTTTTCTCTGAGAAACTCCTTTCTGATATTGCTCCACTATTTCTCACCGCAGCATTGGGGGAATTGGTGATCCTCTGCCCATCTTGACTTCTGAGAGACACTGCCACTCTGAGAGGCTCTTTTTATACCCAATCATGTTGCCAATTGACCTAATAAGTTGCAAATTGGTCCTCCAGCTGTTCCTTATATGTACATTTAACTTTTCCGGCCTTTTATTGCTACCTGTCCCAACTTTTTAGGAATGTGTAGCTCTCATGAATTCCAAAATGAGCCAATATTTGGCATGACATTTCAAAATGTCTCACTTTCAACATTTGATATGCTATCTATATTATATTGTGAATAAAATATACGTTTATGAGATTTGTAAATTCGTTCATTCCTTTTTTACTCACATTTTGTACAGTGTCCCTACCTTTTTGGAATTGGGTTTGTATATATATATATATATATATATATATATAAACAGTTCTTTAAAAAAAAAAAAGGTAAGCATCAGCTTCCAAAACTACAAAGAATGCAATAAGAAATGCAACAGCACAACCAGGGCAGCTAAAGATTGTGAGAGACACATTGTGGTGCAGTGTAAAAATTGTGAAAAGCTTTTCAAATACAATAATAGTAAAAAGATTAGATTAGAACATAAACAAATGTCAGGAGAAGTTGGTCACTAGTGACAATAAACAAAACAGGGATGCTAATAACATTGTATTGAATTTACTTTTGTGGCTAACAGAAACCAGTGTTCAAAAAAGACTAGAAAAACTTGTGAACAAATCCCCAGGGCCAGATGAAATACACCTGAGAGTCCTTAAAGAACTTAGCCATGTTATAGCGAGACCAATGCTTCAAATTTTTAAGGAAAGCTTACTGACTGGAATAATGCCAGCTGATTGACATAAACCAAGCATGGTACCAATGTTAAAAAAGGGCCGAGATATATACCTGGAAACTACAGACCAGTCAGCCTAATATCAATGGTATAAAAAGTATTGGAAGGAATGATAAGGGACTATATCTAAGAATTATCTTATAAAAATAGTATTATTAGTTATTATTGGTTTCATCCACAACCATTCTGGTAAGATCAACCTTTTTAGGAGGTAGGCTGTCATTTTGATGCCTGTGGACATAGTGTATCTGGATTTCACTAAGGCATTTTTATAAGCACCCCACAAACAAGGATACTTAATTTACAAATTAAGGTGTTGGCATTGAAAAGATAATACAGTATGTATCTGGATATGCATCTGGATAGAAAACTGGATTGTGTCTGGAGAGTGGGGATTAATGGCATATTTTACTAATAGTCTAGAGTTGTGAGTAGGGTGCTCCAGGTCTCTATCCTGGGGCCAGTTCTGTTTAATTTGTTGATAAATTATTGTTAGAATAAATAGTTAAATCTCTGTGTTTGCTGGGGATACAAAGCTAAGTAGGGCACTAACTTCACAACAGAACATGGAAACTTTACGATCTCAGGAAAATAGAAGGGTGGTCAGCTAAATGGCAGTTGAGGCAGATGTAGAAAAATGTAAAGGAATGCACTTGGGAGCTAAACATTAGAATGCAAGTCACACACCAGGTTGTGACCCTTTGGTGGAATAAAGGAGAGAAAAGGATCTGGGGGTCCTTGTAGATTGCAGGTTTAGCAATAGCATGCAAAACCAAGTCTCAGCAAGCATTTATTGAACAGAAAAAAATATAATTTTACCACTTCACAAAACTCTGGTCTGGCTCTGGATAGATCCCGAATTTAATGTTGGGATGCACCATGATGCTTGACTGGCAGCTGATGAGAGCCTGAGCCATCTGTTTCCACTTCCTCCACAGCCCAGTGGTCCAGTGAGCACTGGAGGGGCAGAGCAGAGAGACAGTGGCTAACAGTTACCGGCTCTCCACTCAATGAAGAAAAACTGTAGAGCTTTAAAAAAAAAAAAATGATGGTTGTTATATCTGCCATACCTGTAGGTCATTTATGCAATCCTTGAAGCCTAGAAAAAAACCCTCTTTTAGATAGTGGTGCCCTGCCCTGGATCCTGTTAGGATCCAAAAGAATTTTGTGTACAATCGCGCCTAGGTGCTGTAAAAATATATAAAATAATATATAAAATAATTGGGTATCTGTGGGAAGCTGCAAAGTATCAGGTGCACTAATGTTAGTGATCTGGAAAAAATGTGAAAAAGAAAAATACTGCGCTACCCTGGGTGTGTAAGATGAACAGCTCTATACCACAAATAGTTATACAATATATATATAGCAATATATATGTGAAAATAAGTGAGTGTGGATCACTCCAATATCTCAAATAAGAAAATAATATAAAAATGGTACTGTATGCTAGTGTATACAGTGAAAAAATAAACAATATAAAAGTAAACAATGATGCAGTAAATATATAACACTGGTGATGATGGTGACAGTCCAAAAAAAATATATAACGTGACTAAAGTGCAAAAAAGTGCTGCATAGAAAGTCTCTTTAGTGCAATAACATTCAGTGGTGACTCCTGTGACCTCCTGCTTCACCCTTCAGTGCTCAAAGGTAAGGTAGCCCACTTACCAGATGTAGTTGATTCTTATGGCGTACGCCAAAAAGAATCAAAAATCGCTTGTGTGTTACTCCTGGTATCAGATGACCCGATTCTGTATTGAGCCCATAGGCACTCGGGATAAACAAGAAGAGAAGAAGCTCCTCATAGTGTGAAAAAGTAACGTCCTTTATTTTCACTCGAACATGGTAAACACACTCTTCATTATAAAAAACATCCAGTATAAAAGTCCATAAAAACACTGTGGTGAACTCCAAACGTGATATTAAAAAACTTGTGCAAACTCGCAAGTAAACAGTGAGGGATCACAGCAAAAAAGCAAAAAAAGGGGGGTGCCCACTGAGGGGTCCCCTGGTAGATGTGTTGCCGCTACTGAGCTCCTGTGGTGCCTCGCGGCACGATGCAACAGGACGCTGGTGTACTCCGCTGTTAGCGCCTTACCCGGAAATGGTGTAGTCGGCGTGCGGTCCACCTGTAGCTCAGAGCGAGGCAGCGTGCGTACCAGCTTGACGCGTTTCGTCAGAGATATGACGTCTTCGGAAGTGGTACGTACGCTGCGTGTCAGCTTGGTTTTATGCGGAAGGATTCTAATTAAACCCGCCTTGCCTCCCGCCTTAGTGTTGTCATTGATTTATACCACCCGGAAGTAATAGATGAAGTCCGTATTCTTAACTCTGTATGCATAAGTAATTCCCGTGGTTTAACACTGTTGCAACCGGCTTTATGCAAATAACCCCCTATTTTGAGCCAACCATTAAGTAATTTTGGCAGTACTCATCCCTGATATACTGTTATACAATACTATACTGTGGTATAGATAGGATATAGGGCTCAACCAATTACTTCCGTGTGGAATGTAACCGATTTTTTTAAAAAATTTTTTTGTAAATAATTTCCTTTATGCCTGTCAATATTATCAACTAATTGTCCATCATTATTATACATACATAGTATATACCGAGACCCTTATGGATAACCATTAACGGTATTATTTAAATTTATCAATTTTGGTTCACTCAATCTAATGTAGTAACGGATGTCTAATTGATGTTAAAAAATATTAAAAAATTAAAAAATATATATATTAAAAAATATATTGTATAAATTTAAATACAAAATCCCCTTCTAAAATGTTAAATACCCCTAATCATGTTTTAGAAATTGGTTAAAAAGCAATTTATATCCAAATCCTTATTCATTCCACCAGGTTGTAAGGTGCCTAGTTCACATATCCAAAAGGTTTCATTCTTAGATATAGCAATTTTTCTGTCTCCTCCTCTCCAGTGTGGATCCACCATATCTATACCACAAAACTGTAGTAGTGAGGGGTCCCTATTGTGATGGGTCCTAAAATGCATGGAGAGGCTGTGTTTCTTGTATCCTCTCCTGATGTTACCAAGGTGCTCCCCTATCCTTATACTCAATTTTCTGGTAGTACGGCCTACATATTGTAGGCCGCATGGACATGTAGCCAGGTATGTGACGTGAGTGCTTGCACACGTGATTAATTTTTTAATTTCATATTCTTTAGAAGTAACATGGGATACAAAAGAAGTTTGTTTTCTAGCTTTAGTTCTCACTGTGTTACATGCTTTGCATTTTCTGCATGCATAAAAGCCTTTAAAATCCAAAAAAGTGGATACCATCCGCTTTGGTGGATCAGGAATATTATGAGCTAATTTATCTTTCAAATTAGGCACTCTACGATATATAAATTGCGGCTTAGGTGGTAATATACTTTTTAAAGTGTTGTCTCTCATGAGTATGTGCCAATGTTGTTTGAACACTTTTTCTACCTGTTTGTAATTTCTGTGGTATTGCGTGATAAAGGCTAAGTTAAAGTGACTGGTGCTTGGATCATTATTCTTGTGCTTATCTTGCAATAAGATTTTTCTATCCTTATTTTTTACTTGATCTCGCAGAGAAATTAATTTTTGAGTGTCATACCCCTTATCTGAAAACCTTGCTATAAGGATATTGGTCTGCTCTATATAATCCCTATCATCTCTACAATTTCGTCTCATTCGCAACATCTGGCCCTTAGGGATACCCTCAATCCATCTGGGATGATGGCAACTGTGGGTTGGTATATATCCATTGCGGTCCGTGCTCTTAAAAAAAGTTTTTGTGTAAAATTTACCCTCTCTTATATAAATAGTCAAGTCTAAAAAGTTAATTTCAGTTTTGTCATATGTTCCGGTAAAACTTATCTTATAGTTGTTAATATTCATATTTTCCATAAAAACTTTTAAAGACTCCTCGGTTCCAGACCACACAATAAAAATGTCGTCAATATATCTTTTATAAATTAAGAGGTTCTGATTAGTTGTGTGGAATATTTCTTCATGTTCCCACTTACTTAAAAATATATTGGCAACACTAGGGGCATACTTTGCCCCCATTGCCACGCCTCTATGTTGTCTATAGTATTGTCCCTCATGCCAAAAATAGTTACCTCCCATGGCTAGATCTAACATTTCTCCCATTAGGCATTGTTGTTCCGTTTTTAAATCTGTCTTTTCTTTTAAGGCCCACATTATTGCTCGTAATGCATCTGTCTGATCTATATTTGTGTACAGTGACTCAACGTCAACTGTAGCCATAATTAAATTGGGAGTACACTGTGTTTGGTCTAGTATATTGATCAGCTGTTTACTATCCCTGAGGTAGGCCGGATAGGACTGTACCAAAGGCTGTAAATAGAAATCTAAATATTCTCCTATTCTGGAGAATATGGAATTTATTCCACTAATAATGGGCCTTCCCGGTGGGGCTGTGGTGTTTTTGTGTATTTTGGGAACTTGATATATGACTGGTAATCTTGGGTGGTCCGGAATAAGGTATCTATATTCTTTTTTATTTAGAATACCTCTTTTGTGTGCTTTTTTTAATAGAAGTTTCACTTTACTCCTATATTTACTTGTAGGGTTATGTTTCAATTTTTCATAAGTGGATATGTCCTGCACCAATTTTTTTTTTTTGCTTTTTTGCTGTGATCCCTCACTGTTTACTTGCGAGTTTGCACAAGTTTTTTAATATCACGTTTGGAGTTCACCACAGTGTTTTTATGGACTTTTATACTGGATGTTTTTTATAATGAAGAGTGTGTTTACCATGTTCGAGTGAAAATAAAGGACGTTACTTTTTCACACTATGAGGAGCTTCTTCTCTTCTTGTTTATCCCGAGTGCCTATGGGCTCAATACAGAATCGGGTCATCTGATACCAGGAGTAACACACAAGCGATTTTTGATTCTTTTTGGCGTACGCTGTTAGGATCCAACCTTTAGACACCCACCCCCAGCATCACAGGAGCCGGTGTTCTCCTCATTCTAAACCCTGGCATGCACTGTGTGTTCTCTCTCTTACAGCAGTGGCTGAGCTTAGCCACTGTTAGAGAGAGAGAGAGAGAGAGAGAGAGAGAGAGAGAGAGCAAGTGCATGTGAGGGAATTAGAATGAGGAGAATGTTTGATCCTACTGCAAGAGAGAGAGAGAGTGCACTGCACATATATGGGGTTTATAGTGAGTAGAATGATAGCTCCTGCAGTGAGTGAGGGAGAGAGTATCCGCTGCACATATTCAAGGCTAAGAATAAGGAGGACCCTTACTCTTGTGAATCTGGGGTGTGTGTCCAGTGGCTGGAGAGTCCTATCAGCAGGACAGGATGGGGTGAAGATATCTAAAGAAGTTTTCAGCCAGGCATTGGGGAGGGGCGCAAATGGCCTACAGGTATGGGAATTATATGACTCAACAACAACATTTTGTCAAACAATTTGAATTTATAGAATCAGGAATGAACAATAACAACCTTCATGTTTCTCTCAGCAAATGTATATTTTAAGGTTTTTGTAGTCCAGTTGTTTGCCCTTGTGTTTCTAGTGCATATGTTTTAGTGTCCAGGTCTGGCAAAACCCCCCAGACTTTCTTATTTATTTAGAAATGACATCTGGTGGCCGGCTACTGATGTGAGAGCAGCGCGGTCCCGGAGCTCTCTCCTGCTTGCCCTGATCCTTCAGTGATCCTGTGGAACCCCGAGCCGCTACTCACCTGATTCCGACGCCCGTGTACTCCTGATCCCTCGGTGCATCAGCGGAGATGGTAAAGATCGGTCCCCCTGGTCCGGAGGCGCCTGGATCCCGGCCGTCGGCCTCCCTCCTCGAGCGGTCCCAAGATGGCGCCGGCCCGCCACGGAGCTCGAGCCAGCCAGCTGCTGCTGCACGATCCTCGCAGCCATCCGCCTCTCTCTCCCACGGAGGTGGTTCGGAGCCTGACGACTCTTCCTCCCTGCACCGGCATGAGACTGTGAGTGACCTTCTTCTTTCCTCCCCCCTAGACCCCACTGCTGAGGCAGGGGTGGGGGTAGATAGGCCTGAGCCATCCCTTGCTGCCATCATGGATGCCATCCGCCATTGTCAGGCCTCTCTCACTACTCAAATTGAGTCTGTGAGGATGGAGATGTCATTCCTGAAACAGGATGTCCATAATCTCCGCCATAGGGTGGGCAACGCGGAGCAACGTATTGGCGACCTGGAGGATGCCCACCGCCCCTTGCAGGCCTCTGTGTCTGATTTACAGAGGGGTCACACGGCCACCATTGATAAGATCACTGACATGGAGGATCGCCTCCGACGTAATAACCTCCGCTTTCTGGGATTCCCTGAGGGGGCGGAGGGAAAGACCCCCGAATCATTTATGGAAAAGTGGCTCCTTGACACCTTTGGGAAGAATGTTTTTTCTCCATTATTCGCCATTGAACGGGCGCACAGGGTGCCGCTGCGCCCCCTGCCACCAGGGGCGCCACCTCGTCCTCTTCTCATTAAACTTCTGCATTTCCGGGACAGGGAGGCTGTGCTACGGGCCTCCAGGGAGAAGGGCCGTGTCTCCTACAATAATAATGCTATCTCCATCTTTCCTGACTTCTCTGCAGCCACCCAAAAGCAGCGGGCCTCCTTTATGGCAGTTAAGAGGCGGCTGCGTGATCTCCAGTTACCATATAGTATGCTTTATCCTGCCCGTCTCCGGATCATCTCTCAAGGCAAGGCTCATTTTTTCCAGGATCCTCGGGAGGCTGCGCACTGGGTGGACTCCTTGGGCCGTGGCTCTCCTGGCCGCCAGGACCGGCGGTCTCCTCCTAGATGAAAGACTGTTTGTCTGCTGATAGTATGGTTGGGCTCTGGGCTCGTCCTGGTGCTCCTCATGGACCCTCTCTCGCCTGATTGATTTTTTGGGACAGATGGCTATTCCCTTTTTCTGGGGGTCGGGGTTCCTATTTTTCTGTTTTTTCTGATGGGCATTTTTTGGGGTGGGGGGGCTCCCCCCTCATCTCTTTCCTTTTTATTGTTTTTTCTCGTTTGTCTACTACAGGACGAGCAGATCCACGTTTCCCTGCATTTGACTTCCTTTTGTTGTTATGGGCTACAAAGCTCTCAATTGTTGGGGTTTGAGGGCCGGGTGGGCTAGGGTGGGGGGAGGGGGTGTTTGTTACTATTGCCATCCGCAACCTGCGGGTCTAGGCGGGTTTTTTCTTTTTGGTTTGTTTGTTTGCACCATTTTGATCCACAGGGTCGGTACAGTTTTTCCTTTTTTTGTTTCTGGGGTCATGCTCTCTCCTTATGCGATGCAGTTGATTTTGTTTACTATGTTACTGTGGTCACTTTTTTTATGTCTTATGTGTACTCCTTTTTCTGGGCTCCTCTCAGATGCTGGTTGTGCCTTGGCCCTTCGGGGTTTGCCTGTTTTTGGGCTGACCTACGGGGCGCTAACGCTGATTGTTGGTATATTCCTATGTCTACTCTACGTATAATCTCATGGAACGTCAGGGGGCTAAATTCTAAAGTGAAACGGTCTCTGATGTTTGACTATTTAAAACGCCATAGTCCTCACGTTGTTTTGTTACAGGAGACACACCTCCAGGGGTCCAGGGTTATGGCCCTTAAGCGGGCACACGTGGCGTATGCGCTACACTCTACCTACTCTTCCTATGCCCGAGGCACGTCCATTTTGATTGCCAAATCCGCTCCAGTCACTATTAAACATTTAAAGACGGACCCCTCGGGGTGCTTTGTTATCCTTGTTATTGAATATTTAGGTAAACCTTATACCCTGGTGAATGTTTATGTCCCCCCGCCGTTTACTAAGTCATTCTTTGACCGTGTTTTGGGTTTGGTTTTGGAAATGGCGGAGGGCCCTCTTATTATGGCGGGTGACTTTAACACGGTCCTCGACAATGCTTTGGACCGCTCTGGGGCTGCTTCTTCCCAACATACCCCCCTGCGCTCCTACTTAGACAAATTGGACCTCACGGACGCCTGGAGGTGGAAACATGGGGGGATTACTGAGTTTTCTTGTTATTCGAGCTCACACCACACTCTATCTAGGATTGACCTCTGTTTGCTCTCTCGGGAACTGCTGGGTCCGCTCTCGGGGATCAGGTACCTCCCTCGGGCGGTATCTGACCACTCCCCTTTGCTGGTGGACCTTGCTTTGGGGTCCCCACCTAATTATAAATTGTGGCGACTAAGCCCTCTGTGGCTGGCGGACCCTGCGGTGACTGATCAGGGGCTCACGGAATTGAATTCTTTCTGGGCGCTCAATGGACGGGAGGGGTCGGCACTGCTGACCTGGGACGCCTTCAAGGCCACTATGCGGGGCACCTTCTCGTCTGCCATAGGCCATGCTCGGAAGGCGCGTCAGACCAAGTTGGTTGACGCCGAACGGGCATTGCATACGGCTGAACGGCAATACTCTGACGACCCCTCCCCTCAGAATCACGCCGCTTGGCGGGCCAGAGCCCGTGCTTTGGATCTCGTCCTTATTGAGCGCACCCAGAAAAAACTGTTATATCAGAATCAAAGAATTTTTGAAATGGGGGACAAAAACAGTCGCTTGTTGGCCTACTTGGCTAGGCCGGATTTTCAACCTTGTATCATTCCCCGGGTCACCAGCCAGGCCGGTGTCATTGTAGAACAAACTCCTGCTATTCTTCATAGTTTTGTTGAATTTTATTCCTCTTTATACCGCACCCAGGCCCATTACACTATTATCGAACTTGATGATTTTTTATATGATATTGAATTGCCCGCATTGTCGGTCGACCAATCTCGCTTCTTAGACTCCCCTTTGACCACAGAGGAGATTGACAAGGCCATAGCTACGTTTGCACATAATAAGACACCTGGCTTGGATGGTTTCCCCATTGAATGGTATCTTCACTATAGGGAATTGCTGGTCCCCCATTTGTTGAAAGTGTTTACTTGTGCTCTGAAGGAAGGACGTCTGCCACCCTCCATGACGGAAGCCCTTATAGTACTCATCCCGAAGCCGCGCAAGGACCCTCTTCTCTGTGAATCGTACCGTCCGATCTCACTTATTAATACAGATGTGAAGATTTTGGCCAAGGTCCTCGCGAGGAGGCTGAATACGGTTGTCACGGACTTGGTCGGGGCGGACCAGTCGGGGTTTATTCCTGGCCGGTCTACCTCGATCAACTTGCGTAGACTTTTTACCAACCTTCAGACGACTCATGATTCTGTGGGGGCCAGGGTTGTGGTGGCCCTGGACACTCACAAGGCTTTTGATTCAGTGGAGTGGCCTTATCTCTTGGAGGTATTGGCGAAATTTGGATTCGGACCGGGGTTCATAAAATGGGTACAACTTCTATATTATCTCCCTCGTGCCCGTATCAGGGTCAATAATTCCGTGTCTGACTCCTTTCCCATTTTTCGGGGTACTAGGCAGGGGTGCCCGTTGTCCCCGTTACTTTTCGCCCTGGCCATTGAGCCTTTGGCTGCGCAGATCCGCCAGTGTGCGGCTGTTGCGGGCTTTGTGATCAATGGCTTGGAGGAAAAGGTTTCCTTGTATGCGGATGATATGTTGATATATCTAGCGGATCCACATCAGTCCCTCCCCACTCTATTGTCCATTATTGATCGCTTCGGTCACTTCTCGGGTTTCAGGGTGAACTGGAGTAAATCTACTCTGTTCCCCCTGGATCCCCAGGTTCTGCCCCCTTCTCTCGCATTATGCCCTCTCCAGGTGGTAGATCGGTTTCGATACTTGGGGGTTGACATTCAACTTCCCTTGTCTCGTTTCCTCCCCAATAATTTAGATCCCTTGGTTGCCCGACTTAAATCTTCTTTGCAGCTCTGGTCCCAGCTTCCTCTCACGGTTTTGGGTAGGATCAATATTTTTAAAATGATGTTCCTTCCCCGATTTCTGTATGTGTTGAGTCACTCCCCGATATATGTTACCAAACGTCGTTTCCAGGTCATCGATTCGCTCTTCACTTCATTTATCTGGGGGGGTCGGCCGGCACGTGTGGCCAGAGATGCGTTGCAGTTACCTGTCTTAGCGGGGGGACTGGCAGCGCCCAACCTGCGCCTTTATTATTTTGCCTCCCAGTTGGCACACGCACATTGGTGGTTCCATCCCGAGGACAATCATGCTGCGGCGGCCTTGGAGGCGGCTATTTTCACGTCCTATGAATCTCTGCAAAATTTGCTGCACCGTAGATCTACTATGGGCAGGCCGAACACTGCACTTATCTCGGTCACTCTACGGGTTTTTGCGGCTACCGCATTGGGTGAGGCCGACCCTCCGGGGTCGTACTCCCCTAATGCCCCCCTTTGGCACAATCCTCGGTTTCGGGAGTTTTTCGGTCGGGACGACGGTATTTTTTGGGCCCGTCTTGGGGTGAAGTCTGTTGATCACCTGTATGTCCGGGGAACCTTCCGGTCCTTTGCGGACATGCAGTCCACTTTTGCTGTACCATCTACGGCTCATTTTCGCTACCTCCAGCTGAGACATGCGGCGGCTGCGCAGTTCGGCCTCCGGGATGTCTCGCTGGAGCCATCCCCCTTGGAATATCTCCTCTCTGACTCTTCACATGAGAAACTGGTCTCCACATATTATCGTAGGCTTTTGCATTCTAAGTCTAAGCGCTTGGCGGTGGTTGAGTCCCAGTGGCGTGAAAACGTCCCGGACTTGACGGAGGAGGTTTGGCATGACGTCCTTCCTGAACAAATCCCGGTTGTAATTTCCTCCAGGGATAGAGTCATACAATTAAAATTCCTGTATAGGGCTTACTACACTCCCCTGTTCCTTCATAAAATTGGTACATTATCCTCCCCTCTCTGCTCTAAGTGCTCTGATGGTGTGGGATCCTTCTTTCACATGTTTTGGGAATGTCCCCCTGTCCGTGCCTTTTGGTCAGGGGTGACGGCCTTTATAACTGATATCTCTCAATTGTCCAATGTCTGTAACCCCCTTCGTTGTCTCCTAGGATATGTGGATGATGAGGATGCTCCGGCTCGCACGAAACTATTTCTGCGTTTGCTCTTTTTCTATGCTAGGAAAGCTATTGCTCTCCGTTGGAAATCTTCCACACCCCCTGACGTTCCATTTTGGATCTCTATTGTTAATCAGGCTCTGCCTCTGTATAAACTGACGTATGAGGCCAGAGGATGTCCGAAGAAATTCAATAAAATCTGGTCCTTCTGGGTAGACTCTGATCTTACTGCCTCCTCGGTGTCTGACGCCTCCTAGGCGATGTCTACAGTGCCTTCTTTTGCTCAGCATGTGTCGTTATATATTGCTTATAATAATGTGTTACCCCCCCTTTTACCACGATTACTGGGTATTCTCTGTACTGTGGTTTTATTTTGTTAGATGATTGGAGAGGATGCTTTGTATGTTCTGTATCCTCTCTTTTATGTTGCACTGCCATTTTTCTTTTGGTGTACTGTGTTTTGTTTGTTTAATAAAAAACCTTTAAAAAAAAGAAATGACATCTGCTCATTCTGTCTTTAGACTGTAGATCCCGATTTACCATCTTTTAACTTTTTACCATTTGTGTGGCAAAAGTAAAAAAAAAAAAAAAAAATATGTATATATATATTATAATTTTTGGTCAATCAGCATGTAGTTGAACCACAGCACAGGTATTTCTCTTTTTTATTAGGTTCTACTATAACCTTCAATGTCCCACTATAAAATGACCTGCTAGAACTATTACTAACACAGCATTATTTTTTCATGTAGTTTTCCTTTTCAGTCTGTTTTTGTTTTCGGCAATCGTTTTGATTTACCTTCTAGGAGTTGTTGTTTTTAAGAAATGAACTAGCAGTGTCATCTGGTGTCTGCTATATAAGAAAGTTTGTTCCTCTCTACTTAAATTAAAAAGACATTTCTAAAGGGTAAAATGTTCCAAATGCATACTTCTAATTTAGGTTGACATCCACCAACTGAAAATGTTTTTAAGGAGCTCAGTTAAAAATTTCTGAACACAATTAATAATGCACACCATGACTGGCAGTTTGTTTGTCCAACATATGTCGTTTTACATGGAAAGTATATTTCATACAAAAGTTCATGGAAAGATCAAAAGAGAAAAACTTTCTCAATGTTCAAACTGAAGACTTGCAAACACAAGAGCCCTTCTTCCTTCTGATTTTTTTTTTTTTTAGTAAGGGGAAAAAAAAACACTGTTTTAATATTTTACAGTTTTACTGTACTGTAGTGTGATGAATCTTACTTCTTTTTACTATAATGATAGTATCAAAATTAAGAATTATACAAAACAGTAATCTAGTTTTAGATCACCTGCCAAGTCAGGGCAAGAATAAAGGCAGATTTAGGGAGTTCAACAGGTAGCAGGACAAGAGAATGCAGAGGCTCCATGCACACTAGCTTATTTTTAAGCTCCTAGTAGAAGCAAAAAGTTTTATGTGTCCATGCACACTATTTTAGGCTAGGAGCGTTTTTCAAGCTTCAACTTCTCGGAGCAGAAGGGGGAGGGGGGGGGGGTGGAGTGATTTGACATCCAGTGTGTAGCTATTTTTCAAGGAGTCGGCTGCCACGTCCTTAACAGTGGATGACTGATCAGCTGTCAGTGGGGTTCCTTGCTGACAGATGAGTGTAAACAAAACAATCGGTAGTAATATAAATTGAGAAAAAAACAACATGGGGGTCCCCACCAATCCATATCAGGTTCTTTTTGGTTTAGTATGGATTTTAAGGGGAACCCCAGGCATGGAGTCCCCCCCCCCTCCAAATCTATACTAGACCATTAGGTCTGGTATGGAGATTGAGGGGAACCCCATGCCAAAATTAAAAACAAAATGGTATGGGGTCCCCCCAAATGTACAAAAAAGTGGCAACCACCCCAATGTATAACTGAGCCTTTGCAGCAAGGTATACATGGAAGGGCAATGCACATCATAAACAAACAAAAGATTTCCCAACACACTTACCAACCAACCTGCAAAACAACCAAGTTGGCCCTGTATAACAGTTTATGTTTAAAACAGTAGGTTTTGTTTGCACACATTTGGAAATATATGCGTCAACCACAGTGCCCACGCAAAGGGACCTCTGTATATACTGTGGTCATAACTATAAATTTCCAAAGCCTCTATAGTAGTAGCAAATGTAAGAATGGATAGATTAAGGGCAGGTATGCCTGGAGCGAGCCCACCCCTCCCTAAAGGCATAGGGATGCACGAGATGTCCCGCAAGAGCATAATAGCAGTGAAGGCATCTGGTGCATCCCTGCACACAATTCGTCCAACTATACAAAAATGTGGAAATCACCCCAATCTATAACTGGCCTTTGCAGCAAGGTACACATTGAACGACAATGCACATTACAAACAAGATTTCCCAGCACACTTACTGAATGGCCTGCAAAACAACTAAATTGGCCCTGTCTAACAGTTTATGTTAAAAACAGAGGGTTTTGTTTGCACACATTTGCCCAATTTTGCAAATATATGCATAAGCCACAGTGCCCACGCCAAGGGACCTCTGTATATAATGTGGTCCTAACTCTAAACTTTGAGAGCCTTTATAGTAGAAGCACATATAAGAATGGTGGATTAAGGGCAGGTATGCCCACCCCTTCTTAAAAGCACCGGGACTTGCATGATACCCAGCGCAATGGCATTGAGGGCATCCCTGCACCCATATCAACCAACTGTACATAAAAGTGGCAATCATCCCAATCTATAATTGGCCTTTGCAGCAATGTGCACATGGAAGGTTTGCTATGGGGACAATTGGGCAGAGGACCGGAGAGGAGGAGGCACATTGCACAGAGCAGATAAGTATATCAGCTCAAAAAATGTTATCCTTTACAATCACTTTAACAGTATTATTAATAGTAAATAAAAATATCAATAGTAATAATGTCAGTATATCTTTATACAATGGAGTTGCTGCCTAAACATGTAAAGCAATTGCTAAAATCACATATATGCTTTACAATGTTAATGTATTTGAAAAGTAATTTGTGATATCCATGCAGACAGCAGTGGATTGCCCCAGGCCCTAATCACACCATTGCGCTGTGATAGCTCAGGCACATTATGCTGCATGTTAGCAAGCATTACATGTAAGCAGCCTTTTCACTTGAGTGGATAGAGTATTAGGACTCTATTGTGCAGAATGAATGGCACTGCATATTCCCAATGAGCATTACCGCAGTGTGAACAGTGGAAAAACAGGTGAAACAAATATTTTATTTAAAAAATAATAATTGTTTAATAATCAAAATGCTTTAGCAAACTGAATGTCATCCAGTTAGGATTTACATCTACTTTAAAAAGTTCATCCCCAATGCCTTTGCTCCTTATTAGGGATTAGCTAAGGTTTGGGGCACACTGTGGAAGACTGTCACATTATATCAGGCTGCCATCCCCATCAACTGCAGTTGTGGAATTCCTCGTCCTACAGCTGCATAAAACAAAGGGATGAGGATGCTGGTGACCCTTATTGACTTAATATGGCCACATGGTCATATATGGACAATGTAATTGACAAAAATAGCAATTTGGTAATATTAGATCAATGATGTCACCAACATCCCCATCTGTTGTGTACATGCAGATGTGCAGCGTAATTCCATGGCCACAGTTGATAGGGCCAGTGGTGTGCTATCATGTGTACTTTTTTTGCAGATTTGGCCCTGAACCTCAACTCATTATTATTCATTATAGGTAATTTATTTTTCCAATGTGTTGCTTATGCCAGATATTGTTTTCACTTGGTAGGTTACCCTGCCATGTATTCATTTAAAATCAAAATTGAGCAAGTCTTTATATGATAGTAATTATCTGGGAAGAAAGAGGGATCTTTTCCAGGAAAATTTCCATTTTAGAGCAAACACAAATAATTACCTCAAAGTTTAGTAGACAAAATTATTGGATGCAAGTGATAAATCCTAATGTCAAAGTTGGTCTTTCAGTTAGGGAAACCTTTTTTTCCTTTTACTGTTTCATTGCCTCCCAGCCAGGAGAAAAGAACCTTTATTTTTGTATGCCTGCTCACGCAACAATAAAATAAAACTGAGTCAGGTTTCAGTAGATAGTATTTGATGTGCCATTTTACATCTTTGCACTTGTAAAAATACTCAGTGAAATTGCTCATGCATGCGTGGGTATTTTATTATCATTTAATAAGTGAAATTGATATTCAGAGTTTCTGATATATTTGTTGGACCTTGGAGATTAGCCATACAAAAGGACTCTTGGAGTAGCGGGTTCAGTCCCATGGGGAGATGACTGCATGTGTTACTCCAACAAAATGTATTGCTCTTTCATTTTTCTTTCTGCTGCTCCGGAGCTATATCAGTACCCCTTTATGTGTACAAATTGACAATTTGGCATTTGGCAATGTTTTAATTGAGCTCTGGAGATACAATATCTATAAGATATACTAGCACAGCGGAACCTCTGATATATTATTGGTATTGGTATTATCTTTTTTCACCTCAATATAATACAACAGTATATTATAGCAACTTACTGTAGTATCCATTAACTTAAGCCTATTGCCCTGGACTCCTTGATGTCTTTCCTCCCTCCATCTGGTAGCAAAGCCCTGAGCTTGCCATCTTCCTCAGTAGTGTGTTGCACCGTAACTGCTCCCACTTGCTTATCTAACAGTCTTGTAATTACATGTAAATACAAGTATACTCAAACAAATTAGTAAATCATGTAAACTTCATATTATGCTATTGTACATGTTTTGGAAAATTAAGTTGTTCTAACGTTCTCAAATCTTCTAACCAACAGCACCTCGGTGCCTTCGGTAGAAGCTATTTTGTGAAACACTTTAAGACATAATCCCACCCTTAATCAGCATAATATAATCACCATTACGTAGCACAAAATATAGTCTATGTTCAGTTATGTTATATAAAGTTCAGGATTGTTCTTTTATTCTGATAGAGATGCAGGGAGATGTGAGGTGTTGGTTTTTTCATTCATGTGACTGTTTCTTTTTATTTTGTTTTATTATGGTTGGGATAATTATCCTTTGGGATTGATTTTATGCCAAAATGTTTTTTAATATTTTTTATGTTGATATATATGTTAATAAATGAATGGTTTTTACAGTATATATGAAGAATAATGTTTTTATTCCTGAGGGCTTTTTTGATCCTAAAAGTCCCAGCTCCCCATTTTATATATTGTGTATATATTGGATATTTTAAATACAATTTTAAAGCAGTATTAAACACAAAAGCAAACATTTATTATATTGCGGCTTACCAATTCTTAGATGAGATTGATGTATTTGTTTCCTTTTTAAGGCTTTCTTTTTTGCACAAACTCTCCAGCAAAATGCAAAATCCACTTACCACTAGCAGGGGTGATTAAAATGATCAGCTTTTATTTATTCGTGCAAAACCTTTATCCTAACAGAAAAAAAACCTGTTTGCTATAACTGTTTATAAAGTGTGAGATGGAGTTTGGCTTCTATTTCTTAGCAGCTCTAAATCTGCTAATATAGTTAACACTCCACTTCCCCACACACTGACAATGCCACTGCCTGATGTGCCTCCTCTTCTCATTCCTCCAGAGTTGCGTCTCACTATCACAGGAGGTAGGTTACTCGCCAGATCACCAGGTGAAACCAGAGAGAAAAAAAGCCAAGGAAAAAAAGAAAACTGATGCAGCCACCACATCTAATGAATGGTAAGCTGCAGTATATTACATGTTTTTTGTTTTGGGTATAATATCGCTTTCTTTTCATTTATTTTAATTTTTAAATTATTTTTATTCTTCATATGGTGTTGGTATGATCTATTGCTTGAGTTTGTAAATAAGCAAAAGATCACAGTTACTGCTGTTACTGCAGAATAGGTGAGGTAGGGCCACATGAGCTCTGCTGTCCTCCAAAATGGCCACAAACTTTACAAAAATCTCCAAGATCCCAGGAAGACATCAGAGGAATTTTCCATATGATTGATCACAATGCAGAAGAACTTTTACAGCACCCACTATCAGGATTTGAAGCCCAGGAGTCGATTAGTCTCACAGGTAAACTCCAACAAGAGAAACACCAGACAGACAAGCAAAAAAAACATACTTTTTAAAAAATATTTACCAGCATCCAATCAGCGCTGGCAGGCAATGGCTGCAAGCACTGATCAATGTGTTCAGGTGGGGAGGGGGGGACAGTCCCCCTGTTAGAACACATTCAGCCAGTGAACAGTAATTCGATTTGACACTCTTGTGTGCTGCAAAGATTTCAGCAAATGTCCTTGCAAGGTATTACCTGCTTCTATTCCGTAGATACCAAGAAAGGCAAAATTATTAGCTTTCTGTGAGGATCAATATTCCTTTTATAACTGATAAGTACAACTGTTGTAAAGAGAAAAAAATGCACTTTAGTAGCCTTGTATCTCAATATGCTTGTATCTTGTATCTCAACAGCAATTATGAAAGGCTCACTGAAGCAAGCCTAAGTATGGGGTTGTCTAAAATGTAACCTCAAATGTAGTGCAGATTTCTGAGAAAAGATATGAGCAAATTATATGAAATAGAAGTATACAGATCACTCCCATGATTGTCATAGTTGCAAGAATGTGACATTTAGTTTCCTATGGTGATTAAAAATAATCAAAGCTGGCTTCACATTGAAATGGAAAGGTAATCGTTGATAACATTAAATGACAAAATAGTTTAGGCAATTATGTGCATCAATTTTTTAGTAATGGTATAGCTCACCTTTGTCAGCAAATACATTACAAGTATTAATACTTTTGTATTCTTTGAAACCTATATTAAAGGTATATTAAGGAATTAATATTTAAATTAAATCTTAGGGGTTGATTCATCAAAGAAAATTTGCTTTATGGGTATCTCAACATAACATATAATTCCTGTAATGTTTGCAATATGCGTGTAAAAGTTTCAGTTGCTTCTTTTCATCAGGTTAATATAACAAGGGAAACCTCACATGGCTTTTTTTTTTTTTTTTTTACACTATCCCTTTTGTTTGTTTACATTCACCTGTCAGTCAGGAATCCCCGGCTGACAGCTGAAAGTGCTGGGAGGGGATGAGTCACTGATTGTTAGGATGCCAGCGGGTGCCAACCCCCTAACAACCAGTGGGAAGCTGTCACATTTAGCAATACCACTGCTAAATGTTACCTTTCACACAGCAGCTTGAAGTTGTCCAACCAAACACCTATTTGTTGTGCTGTTCACACAAGATTCTCCATAGACTGCTAAAAATTAAGATGTTTTTCCCCCTGCTGGTAAAAGGTTCATGAATCTTTTAACCCTCATGATCAAATGTTCCTCAGCTATTTCTCTCTTAGGATTGAATATTAGGGGTTGTTACATTTGCCCAGCGAAAGGCAAAACTATTACTCACATACAGTGGATCCGGAAAGTAATCACATCGCTTCACTTTTTCCACATTTTGTTATGTCCACATTTTGTTATGTTACATAATGAGTTTAATCCATTTCAAAATGCATTAAATTCATTATTTTCCTCAAAATTATACAAACGATACCCCATAATGAAACATGAACCCCAACATGAAAGAAGTTTGTTTGAAATCTTTGCAAATTTATTCAAAATAAAAAACTAAAAAAAAACCTTTGCTCAATACTTTGTTGAAGCACTTGAGTACTTGAGCACTAGAGTATGATCCTACAAGTTTGGCACACCTATTTTTGGGATGTTTCTCCCATTCTTCTTTGCAGGACCTCTCATCCATCAGGTTGGATGGGGAGCATCGGTGCACAACCAATTTGAGATCCCTCCAGAGGTGTTCAATCGGGTTCAAGTCTGGGCTCTGGCTGGGCCACTCAAGGACATTCACATACATAGCTACTTCTTTGTTGTCTTGGCTGTGTGATTAGGATCGTTCTTCTGTTGGAAGATGAACCTTTGCCCCAGTCTGAGGTCCAAAGTGCTCTGGAGCAGGTTTTCTTCAAGGATGTCTCTGTACATTGCTGCATTAATCTTTGCCTCAATCCTGACTAGGCTCCCAGTTCCTGCTACTGAAAAACATCCCCACAGCATGATGCTGCCACCACCAATCTTCACTGTAGGGATGGCCAGGTGATGAGCAGTGCCTGGTTTCCTCCAGACATGATGCTTGCCATTCATGCCAAAGGGTTCAATTTTTGTTTCATCAGACCAGAACATTTTGTTTCTCATGGCCTGAGAGTCCTGTAGGTGCTTTTTGGCAATCTCCAGGCAGGCTGCCATGTGCCTTTTACTAAGGAGTGACTTCTGCCTAGCTGCTCTACCATACATGCCTGATTGGTGGAGTGCTGCAGAAATGGTTGTTCTTCTGGAAGGTTCTCCCCTCTCCACAGAGAAATGCTGAAGTGCCAGAGTGCCAGAGTGACCATTGGGTTCTTGGTCACCTCCCTGACTAAGGTACTTCTCCCCCTCGGTTTGACCAGGTGGCCCACTCTAGGAAGAGTCCTGGTAATTCCAATCTTCTTCCATTTACTAATGATGGGGGTCATCTTGCTCATTGAGACCTTCAATGCTGCAGAGTTTTTTCTGTACCCTTCCCCAGATCTGTGCCTCGATACAATCCTGCCTTGGAGGTTCACAGACAATTCCTTGTACTTTATGGCTTGGTTTATGCTCTGATATGCACTGTTAACTGTGGGACCTTATATAGACAAGTGTGTGCCTTGCCAAATCATGTCCTGTCAACTAAATTTACTACAGATGGGCTCCAATCAGTTTGTAAAAACATCTCAAGGATGATCAGTGGAAACAGGATGCACCTGAGCTCAATTTTGAGTGTCATGGCAAAGACTGTGAATAGCTATGTATATATATATATATATATATATATATATTTTTTTTTTTTTTTAAATACATTTGCAAAGATTTCAAACAAACTTCATTATAGGGTATTGGCTGTAGAATTTCGAGGAAAAAAAAATAATCTAATCCATTTTGGAATAAGGCTGATAAGAGCTGATATATCGCAAGCATGTGCCTTGCAGTACACATAGTTTCCATTTTAAAATATACTAAACTGTGGCACATATACAGTATCTCACAAAAGTGAGTACACCCCTCACATTTTTGTAAATATTTTATTATACCTTTTCATATGACAACACTGAAGAAATTACTCTTTGCTACAATGTAAAGTAGTGAGTGTACAGCTTGTATAACAGTATACATTTTTTGTCCCCTCAAGATAACTCAACACACAGGCAATAATGTATAAACTGCTGGCAACAAAAGTGAGTACACCCCTAAGTTAAAATTTCCAAATTGGGCCCAAAGTGTCAATATGTTTTTTGGCCACCATTATTTTCCAGCAGTGCCTTAACCCTCCTGGGTATGGAGGTCACCAGAGCTTAACAGGTTGCCACTGGAGTCCTCTTCCACTAATCCATGATGACATCATGGAGCTGGTGGATGTTAGAGACCTTGCACTTCTCCACCTTCCGTTTGAGGATGCCCCACAGATGCTCAATAGGGTTTAGGTCTGGAGACATGCTTCCCCAGTCCATCACCTTTACCCTCAGCTTCATTAGCAAGGCAGTGCTCTTCTTGTAGGTGTGTTTGGGGTGTTAAAATACTGCCCTGGGTCCCAGTCTCCAAAGGGGGGGGGGATCATGCTCTGCTTCAGTATGTAACAGTACATGTTGGCATTCATGGTTCCCTCAATGAACTGTAGCTCCCCAGTGCCGGCAGCACTCATCTGGCCCCAGACCATGACACTCCCACCACCATGCTTGACGGTAGGCAAGACACACTTGTCTTTGTACTCCTCACCTGGTTGCCTCCACACATGCTTGACACCATCTGAACCCAAAAAGTTTATCTTGATCTCATCAGACCACAGGACATGGTTCCAGTAATCAATCTCCTTAGTCTGCTTGTCTTCAGCAAACTATTTGCGGGCTGTTATGGTGCATCACCTTTAGAGGAGGCTTCCTTCTGGGAAAACAGCTATGCAGACCAATTTGATGCAGTGTGCAGTGTATGGTCTGAGCACTTACAGGCTGACCTCCCACCCCTTCAACCTCTGCAACAATGCTGGCAGCACTCATACGTCTATTTCCCAAAAACAATCTCTGCATATGGTGCTGAGCATGTGCACTCAACTTCTTTGGTCGACCATGGCGAGGCCTGTTCTGAGTGGAATCTGTCTTGTTAAACCACTGGATGGTCTTGGCCACCGTTCTGCAGCTCAGTTTCAATCTTCTTATAGCCTAGGCCATCTTTGTGTAGAGCAACAATTCTTTTTTCAGATTCTCAGAGAGTTCTTTGCTATGTTGAGGTGCCATGTTGAAAGTGCCATGTTGAACTTCCAGTGACCAGTATGAACAAGTGAGAGCAATAACACCAATTTAACACACCTGCTCCCCATTCACACCTGAGACCTTTTAACACTAACGAGTCACATGACACTGGGGAGGGAAAATTGCTAATTGAGCCAAACTTGGACATTTTCACTTAGATGTGTACTCACTTTTGTTGCCAGCGGTTTAGACATTAATGGCTGTGTGTTGAGTTATTTTGAGGGGACAGCAAATTTACACTGTTACACAAGCTGTACACGCACTACGTTACATTGTATTAAAGTGTGAATAAGCAGCATAGCAAAGTCCTAATACCTACAGTTGGATATGTTTTGTTACTTGAGCCTGGGAAGAATGAAAACAGCTCGCCTAGACTAAAGTCTAGTACACATGATCAGAAAAATACTGCTTTTTGAAGCGATCATTCAATAATCTAATCATTAGTACACAGCTTTCGAGAGCTGAGCATGACAGTTCTTCTGAAATTGTCCGAAGAGACAAACACAAACATTTTTCTTGTACGATACCAGATCATAGGATTTTAGTTTATTCACTACAGTTTTCACCCGAAATACTATACAAATACAATGCAATACATTAAATCACTTCTGAATTTTTATTCTGTCATACGAGAATTTTTGTAACTTTAATAACCTGTTCATTTTCGACATGGGGACTAGCATGCAAAAAATAATAATAAATAAATCGTAAAAGTAATTTTCATCAATTTTAAATCTACAGCTTTCATTAAAATAATACCTAGTGATCTTGCTGTGAAGGTCAGGTACTATTTTTTATATAGGATGACAGCACTCTGTCTCAACTGTACTTCCATGTTGTTACCTTATCACCGAGGCTTATGATGGAGACAACAGATAAGTGTTTCAACACACATTACACAGGCATAGTCCACTGATGTTATCATCAGCAACCTGTCCTGAGAAATGTCATGCAGCCGTCTCTGTAGTACATTCATAAACAAGGAGAGGCTGCAAAGAGGCTACAAGACATTAAAGTGATTCTAAATTCTTGTTTTTTTTAGTTTAAAAATAACAAACATGTAATACTTACCTGCTCTGTGCAGTGGTTTTGCACACAGCAGCCCAGATCCTACTCTTCTCGGGTCCCTTTCCGGCGCTCCTGCCGAGTGCCACCACAGCAAGCAGCTTGCTATGGGGGCACCTGGGCTGAGCTGCTGCTTTGTGTATCCATTCAGATACAGAGCCGTGGCTAAGCCCTCCCTCTCTCTCCTCATTGGCTCACTGACTATGATTGACAGCAGTGGCAGCCAATGGCACCCTGCTGTGTGTCTCAGCCAATTAAGAGGGAGAGTCCTGGCAGCTGAGTCTCTCGTGCAACATTGCTGGATCAAGATGGGGCTCAAGTACGTTTTTAGGGGGGCTGAGGGGGGCTGCTAAACACAGGAGTTTTTTTTAATCTTAATGCATAGAATGCATTAAGATAAAAAAACCTTCTGCCTTTAGAACCGCCGTAAGATCACTGAGATGAAACAAAGAACAATAAAAGTATAAAATCATAATTCAAAAAAGGCAATTGTTTAAGATACACCATGCTTTAGCAAATGAAATGACATTTAGGTAGGCTTTACTTTTTATGCAAAGCAAATGTACTAACGTAATTGTACTTTTGTTCTGTCGTTTGCATTTTATTCATGCACTTGTTTTAAAGCATTTATATCTGAGAATAAAGTATATTTTTCATTAGCTAAAAGATTTTGCTTTCTCAAATCTAGAAACTCAAAACCATCAGGAATGAAAAGACGTTTACCATTTTATCGCATAAACTAAGGAATAATTGACAGTAATTTAACATGTGGAGCCAAAAATATCTTAATATGCATTATGCATTCACTATACAATGTGACTGCATACATTAATGCTTTTTAAATGTGTATAAAGTCATATTTTATTTAACATTGCTTAACTTTGTTTATGAAGCAAATGTTAACATACGTACATCCATAAACATAGTATGCTAGGATTAATAGAGTGTTACTACTGACTCCATATTTGTACAAGATTTCAGACAGCTACTGTATGTCTTCCAACCCTTCTTTAGGCACCTCAGCACTTCAGATACTGGTAACTGCTATTTCTTAAAGTGTTTCTTTGAGGTAGCGATGCGTGAATTAACCTAGGTTCAATTCTTCAAGGGTTCCGTGAATGTTGTTCGAAATTCAGCACACCTAAACCTAGAGGAAAATCCCATTGCAGTCTGTAAAGGAAGCAATTCTTGGTGTTGGCCATTTTTAGAACTTATAGACAAACTACTGTGCAAAAAAAGGAAAGTTGGGCACTGCTATTGGGAAACATGTTCCAATGCAATAAAATAAAAAAATAAATAAGAAATCACCTAGCAGGTAGAAGGTCTGTTCATGTTGCTTTGAGGACAACATTCAATTTACACAATTCCTTTCAATTACATGCTTGGGGATGCACTAAAGCTGTACATGGTGTTATGGTGAAAGTGTACACTGGCAGCACATATTTAGATATGGAATTGTTTTATTTTCTTTTACAGTAAAATTGGCTTACATAGCAAAAGAGGAGGAAAATGTTGGTATTTTAAATGAAGCACTTGGCTATGAGGTGATGAAAAAATTGATATATGATATCATGTTTATTAATACATATACACATATTGAGTCATAACAAAATACAGTAAATAAATAGCATTGCTCATTAATATCACATGGTACATGTATATACATATTTATCGCCGCACCACTGTGGTGTGGGAGGTGTTGGTTAGTGACCTAGATCTCTCTAAATAATTTAATAGTAGCAATCATGATCCATCAATTTACTTCTTATACTGTATTATTTAGAGAGGTCTAGGTCACTAACCAACACCACCCACACCATGGTGGTGCAGCGATATGTATGTATATACATGTACCATGTGTTATTAATGAGCAATACTATTTATTCACTGGAATTTGTTACGCCTTAATATATGTATACGTTTTAATAAATATGATACTATATATTGATGTTTTTATCACCTTATAGTTATGTGCTTAATTTAAAGTCCCAAAGATCCCTCCTCTTTTATCTGTACCAGGGATGGAGGCATATGACTCTAAACAGTCATTGCTTCATTTAAAGTTCCATCTATCCCCCCCCCCCTCTTAGCTTGGCTTACATAGTAGCATACCAATATGATGTACTTCAGCTGCATGAATTTTTTCATAAATTTTTTCTATCAAAGGGAAAAAACCCTGGCAGATAGAAATTTACCAGAAATTCACTGTGGCTGTCCTTATGTGCTCAGATGCAAAACTGTTCTGAGTCTGGCCAGTTTTTATCAAGCTCTCATTAGGAATTAGACTACAGATTTGTAAAATTGGCCATCAGCAGGACATTTTTATTGAGGGGGAATTGGCTGAAATGTACTAAAGAAAAGGACTACAGGTACATTTTTTACTACGGGAATTAAAATGACACCTCAGTGTAAAACTGGTCAGATGCAAGGCAATTTTCAATAGCAAGGCTGGGTGTACTAGAGACACGGAACATAGGATGGGCTTTAATACAAACATTAAGATATTACAGAGGATACAGCAGTGTAAACTTGGCTAGCAGCAGGTTAATTAGAATCAGAGATAACAGGTTTGTATGCCTAATATATTTTTTATCTTTGGGAATAGGGGGCTGTGGTGAATGTAAGTAAAATTATGTGAGATGATTTAGGTGTACACTGTTCTTGCACTCACTTAGTTGCTTTCCTTTCAAGCTATGGGGTGGTGTGCTATAATCAAATGGAGCTTAAAAAACAGATGATTAGCAAGTGAATGTTCTGCTTTAAAAAAGCAATATCATCATAACATAGCAGAAAAATGGAAAAGCCCTAATGAATACTTCCAGAAACAAGGGCAATTGTTTTAAAAGGAGGCCCTGCTGCAAAATTGAAAAAAAAAAAAAAAAAAAAAAAACAGATTACCCAAAATAAAGGCCCTATTAGCATAAAAAAAGACTATATACCTCCTAAAGAGCTAGAAATATTTGAAATGTAATATGGAAATTATAATATACATTTTGACCATAGATACATGCTGAGGCACCTTAAAAGTGTAAATAAACAATAATTACCAAAAAAGAGGTAACTAGGAAGCAACAGACAGATCCATGTCACCCAACATTAGGATGGGCTGGAGCAGAAATATAAAAGAAAAAATGTACCTAAGGGAGAACATGTGTCAATATTGTTTAATTTTTTTTTGTCTCTTACTGCAATCCCTCGCCAGACAGTTTCACGTCAATTTATTCTACCTGTTGAGAGAGCTTCCTATTCAAGTTGGATATTATAGAGTCCAGAATTATTATTTTTCGATTATTCTGGCTCTGTAGAAGATGGATCAGTAAATAAAACTTAAAGAGCAAATCTAGGCTTATGTCCAGAACCATATTATGGCTTTCAGACGTTTTAAGAATGTCTGTCCTCCATGTACTACTTGTTTATAAAATCCAGAGCCAAAAAAAATGTGACATTGCCATTTACAAACTATCAGACACCTGATTTGATATTTTCCTTCATTAAAGTGTATTAACCTATAATTATTTTGCTGTTGTTTTAGAGCGAGGAAGGGTAGAACCATCAAGTTTTTACTGGTATTTGGGTCTCTGATGATTTGATAAACTGTGCATTTTTAAAGAAAGGAGTCTCAGTATTTGTTTCTTATAGGTTACAACCTAAATTGATTGGAACCTGAAATATGAAGGAGGGTATTTTTGCTCTTTAACCTAGTAGATTATCCTTTTATCATTTTATCTCTTAAGTACAGAGTACTACATAGGGGTGATGCCTGTCTGGTCTGCTTTTATTACCATTGGCTGGTTTCTTAACCTCCTTAGCGGTATTCCCGAGTGTGGCTCGGGTTAAATTTCAGTGCCATTAGCGGCAACCCCAAGCCACACTCGGGGTACCGCCAGGGAGCATCGCTGGATCCTGAAAGATCCTGATCCTGATCTATCTATCTATCTATCTATCTATCTATCTATCTATCTATCTATCTATCTATCTATCTATCTATCTATCTATCTATCTATCTATCTATCTATCTATCTATCTATCTATCTATCTATCTATCTATCTATCTATCTATCTATCTATCTATCTATCTATCTATCTATCTATCTATCTATCTCTATATATATATATAGATATATATATGTATATGTGTGTGTGTAAAAAGTACAGTAAAACTGCAGGAAAGGCCACTGGAGGGCAAACTAATGTCAATTTATTTTATTTTGTAATGTAATCCAAAAGGATTACAATATATCAGTGTGTTTGTGTGTTTTACTTTTCAAATTTGCCACCGGTTCCACCCCCCTGTGAGCATCACGTCGCAGGAGACAGAAGCCGGGGCTCTCAGCATCGGGGAAAGATCTATATCTATATCTATATATATATATATATATATATACTTTAACTTATTTATAGTTATTTATTATATTATAATTAATGATTTTGTGTTTCACACTTTATCATACCTGAGATGTTATAAAGAAGAACGCACAGTAAAAAAAAAAATCAAATGTAACTAGTTGGTTTGGGCTGCTCGTCCTTAAGAAATACTAGCAAAATAATTGTACCGCTTTCAGCACCTAAAATCGGAAACAATCATACTGCCAGGGAGGTTAAAGTAATACTAAACACACACTGTTTAATTTGCATTGTCCCTTATATTTCTGTATGTTGATGATGGCACTGTAATTATTTAAAAATGTCTGCAGGGAAACATAAGCAAAAGGAGCTTCTAATCCTTTTCTACTAGTCACATGTTCAAAATGAAAAAATAAAATATATACTGAAAATCAAACCTTTATTATTTTGTGGGAATAATATGGTGTAGGCGGATTTCTGCCAGTCACAGGCTGTGCCATGTCCCTCCAGCCTGTGTCTTAGAATAAGAGGGAGGTGAAGGCACCATTAATCTACATGTAATACCCCACCCCCATGATGTTGTTTAGCTTGTTAGTGGGCATGGAGGAGGAGGGAGGGAGTGGCTGTCTATTACCAATGTGTATATGCCCAAGTGTAACTCTATAGTCACATGGGCTGCTCGGGTGTGATAGGGAGGAAATGCTCAGCATAAAAACTCACTGAAAACTAAGCATGTGCTGAGTTGCAACCACAGCTGCAAAATCTCTAGCTGAATTAGGGACATGAACAGAAGGTGGGGATAGAGAGTAGCAGGGTTAATCAGGCTTTTTTTGCAGATTACATAAAAAGAATCTCCTAGTGAGTATGAATGGCATGTAATAGCATTTATTGATAGTTTTTTTATGATGTGGGTTTAGTGACAATTTAAAGCAATCCTGTTGTTAAAAAATCAATTTTTCTATGGAATGTATTTATATCTGACACTATGCATTGCAATTAAAGGGTCCATGTCATGAAAAAAAAAGTATTAATAGCTTTGTTAGCTGTAGACCACTGTGTTCATACATTCTCATCTTTAGTTGCAGGATATCGATTGATAGCATATGCAGAAGTTGATCAATTATATGTATTTGCAATGCATTATGAAATTAATTAAGGTTAGAGAACTGCTTTAGACCATAAGATTTTGTGTAAAACTATGGCTTACATAGGAATGAGGAAGTGTCTTCTTTATGTCCTAGCCAACCACAGAAGTACAGACTTATACAATGTCTTTAGTAAGCAATATTTAGCGATAGTTTGCAAGAGTCTGGTAAGATGAGCACATAGGTGGGGAGGTGCTTTAGGGGGTAAATGCACCCACCCATAAGAAGGGAATTATGTCCTATCAAGTTATACCAAAGTTGGGTGCCACCTTTAATTGTCATGTGATATCCTATATTGTTCATCCTTATATCCTGTAATCTGGTTTTGTATAAATTATTTAACGGAAAGATTAAACATTGAGCATCATATTGATTTCCATTTTGTGTGTGTGTATGTGGTGCTTCCTGCGTGGTCTCTAAAGAGAATTAAACAGAAGGTAAAGAGGTTAACCTGAGAATATAAATAAAGTATAAATTAAGTGTTTTCTAGGTGTTAATAGAGAAAGATGTCCTATTAAATTATATAAGAAGTGTACTCAGCAAATGAGAAGGGTGTGGCCGCTTCCTTGGTGACAGAATTGGTTAACTCCTAAATTGCACCTGGGAGTTGCCCACCTTTTAGGACAGACGCCTCGAATGCTGGGAAAGTATTGAGGAAATGTGTGCATACAAGTAGTATCACTGGTAGCATTAGAAGCTCAGTTTTTGGTGAATAGGGAATGAGAATAATAGGAAATATACATGAAACATAGTGTCATAGGTTAGGGAACTCTCTTCAATATGCTCAGAGAACACAAATAATTTCATGTGCATGGCTTGTTTTACATTTAAAGTTATAAATGTGTAGCACCCTTTTAGGCAGGTGCTAGGCAAATTATAAAGGAGGCCCTGTCTGCTTATCAGAGTGGTCTAATTGTTCAGCTAGGCTGTCATGTGTTTCCAGGTGTGCCTGTTGAGCTTGGGGATTCTATCCACTGTGTCCAATGAGGGCTCTCATTGGACAGGGGAGGAAACCTGGCCAATAGCACACCAGGGCTTGTATCTATCCCATAGGGCAGAATATGCCGCAATGCATCCTGGGAAGGATGAGTCTGAGGGAAGCACATGACAGGGTGTCTTTGGCGGGAAGCAGAGTCCCAGGAGGAGGGTGACGGCTGTCTCTCCTCCTGTCAGCGCTAGTGAAGGTGTCCTTGGTGGTGGGCCTGAAGGACAGAAGGTTGAGCTGAGCTGCAGAAGGGATCCATTGTGCTGTGGAACGTGTAGAGCTGCTGGGCAGGAGTTTTCGGGAAAGCAGTGTCGTGAGTACTGGAAACTACCCAGGAGTCTGCCTAGGATAGGGGACCACTCCAGGAGGTCTGAGGGATCTAGAGCCAGCTAACCAGTAGAGAAGGCTTAGAAAGGGGTTGCCAGTGTCTGAGCCTTGAAGATAAGTGTAAGAGAAAGGGGGCGCCGGTGCGGACCCTGAAGTGTTACAGCAGTGCAGCAGATCAATAAGTAGCTACCTCAGCCAGGAGGGCTAAAGGGAGCAGTACAGAGGACTTTGTGCACAAAGGAGTGTCAGAAGTCAGCTCAGAGTTAACCGAAAGCAAGTCAGCGTTAACCAGCGCCAACCAGCATTGACCGGCATCCAGCCAGCGTCAAGTCAGCTTCAATAGGCATTTTTCAGTTGTCCCATTCAAACTGTGCATAGTTGAGCAGAGGAGAATCCCACTCATCCCTTCTCCCATCCAAGTACTCAATAAACCTAAAAACCCAAAGATACTGGACTGTTTCTTGTCTCAGTACTTACACTTGGAGAACATGCTTAAATGTGCTGTTGTTGCTAGCAGTAACCTTGGCGGACCCACATCCAGCAAAACAGCTGGGAATCCTGCTACAAATGCTTAAGTTGTATGCATGCCAATAGATTTGCTAAGTAGTTGCAGTAAGTCCCTCAAGCCTGTCAAGACAGATAGCGGGGAAATCAGATGACCAAAGTGGGCAGGCAAGAGTGTCAGTGGTAGAGTCGTTTTCTGTGTGTAGTGCTTTAAGAGGATTGAATCGCAAGTTTGGGCATGGTTTCGCAGTTGCTATTTCCTCCAGTCCAAATTATAAGCTTAGCAAAGCACACAGAAATACATAGACATGCTCGCATAATCTGATATTTTTGCTTTAAGGATGGGCAAATCCCACAGTAAAGGGATTTGGCCGCCATCTATACCACCGAAGCCTGTGTGTAAAATGTTAAGAATTAACAAACAACAGCATAAGTTATTAAATAGATTACTTAGGGCAACATCACTCTCTAACTCACCACAGACAGTGCCGCCTTCTAGAAATGAAACATGCAAGGAATTTGCTGCAAGGGTATCATTTTATGACTACCGTATATATATTCGAGTATAAGCCGACCTGAGTGTATAAGCCAAGGCCCCTACTTTTACCACAAAAAGATGGGAAAAATCATTGACTCGAGTATAAGCCAAGGGTGAGAATGCAGGGCGGCGGGCATGGTACAGGAGAATGCAGGGTGACTGGCATGGTGCAGGAGAATGCAGGGTACTGGCATGGTGCAGGAGAATGCAGGGTACTGGCATGGTGCAGGAGAATGCAGGGTACTGGCATGGTACAGGAGAATGCAGGGTACTGGCATGGTACAGGAGAATGCAGGGTACTGGCATGGTACAAGAGGATCCGGGGTTGTGGGCATACTACAGGAGATGCAGTGCTGTGGGCATGGTACAGGTGGACCATGCCCGCAGCACTGCATCCCTTGTAATGTGCCCGCAGCCCTGCATAATGGCAGGTAGTGAAGCTGTTTCACTTACCTGTTCCAGAGGCGCCTTCATTTTAAAAATGACGCCGCCCGGCGCCGACACGTCATTGCGCACGCGCTGCCTCCACTCGTGTAATTTCGGCTATTCCCGGCCTCTCCCGAGCGGCGGCGGCGCGTGCGCATTGACATGTATGCGACGGGCGGCGCCATTTTTAAAGCTTAAGCCCGTCGGAGCGGACAGGGACTTTTTTTTTTCCTTGACTCGAGTATAAGCCGAGGGGGACGTTTTCAGCACAAAAAAATGTGCTGAAAAACTCGGCTTATACTCGAGTATATACGGTATTTTTATAGTAATCCATGGGTGGACATTCTGGTAGACTGAAGTGAAAGTATGGGATCCTCCAACCCATTTCCCATGATGGATCTGATGATGTGTTTCACATGAACATGATCAGAGGTTTATGTTATTGGAAAATAAGTATTTCCTTTCTTTGGCCTTAATTCAGCTTGGGACATGGAGTTTGAGTCCCACAAATCCCTTAAAACAGCCACCACCATACACTCTGGTGTATCCCAATCTATCAAGAGTACATGACTTGGATGAAATTATGAGATCGTATAGGGCACGTCAGCAACATTGAAGACTAGTTCCAGCTGCCCCTGGGGAGGCATAGACAGTCCAGTCTTGAGATTATGTAACCCCTATAAGACAGGCAGATAGTCCAGCTCTAGTTCACTCACCTGACTCATCCCAAGTAGGGATGATCGAACTTTTGAAAAGTTCGGTTCGACCAGAACACCCGAATTTCCCAAAAGTTCGGTTCGGATTTCAGAACCCCATTGAAATCAATGGGACCCGAACTTCGGTAATCAAAAAACACAATTTTTAAGCCCTAAAACCCAATAAATGCCCCTAAAAAGTGCCTAGGGTTCTGGGTCATGCCCCATTAACTATTAATCACACAAAAAAAAGTTCTTAAAAATTTTAATTTTTGATAAAAAAGCCAATTATTGAAAAAATAAAAAAAAAAATAAAAAAGAGAGATTTTTTGATTTTTACTTTGGATTTAGTATCTGGGGGGGTCTAAAAGGTGTGCATGTGAAGTTTCAGCTCTGTAGCATGTCCAGAACCATGAAAAAAAAAAAAGATAATTTTTCAGTAGAACAGGGATGTGGGACCCTCCTTTAACTTTAACACCTATATGATCTTTTTTTCTGGTTCTGGACATGCTACAGAGCTGAAACTTCACAGGTACACCTTTTAGACCACCCAGACACAAAATCACACAAAAAAAGTTCTTAAAAATTGTCATTTTTGATAAAAAAGACAATTATTGAAAAATTAAAAAAAAAAAAAAAAAAGAGATTTTTTGATTTTTTGGATTTAGTATCTGGGGGGTCTAAAAAGTGTACATGTGAAGTTTCAGCTCTGTAGCATGTCCAGAACCATAAAAAAAAGATTGTTTGTATTAGAAAACTTTCAGCACAGGAATATGGCTTCTCTGCTGTAACACCTTGCCGGTTTAATAGAAGGCATTTTTTTGGGTTCTTTGCAGTCAGGAAAAACATCTGAACTTGTGTATAGTGGTACTGTGCACAAGTTCTGATGTTTTGCCTGCCTCCAAAAACCCCCAAAAAATGCCAGCAAAAACACACCTGGGCATTTTTTCTTTGACGCTAGCGTTTTTTTGGCTTTTTTTCTTTTGGGTTTTTTTGAGGCAGGCAAAACATCTGAACTTGTGTATAGTGGTATATATACACACATAATTATATTTATATAGACACCTAGCCATATATAGGTGTGATAGTAGCAGAAATATATTACTGTAAATGATTTCATTAGCGCAAGCATTTATTTCTGCTACTATCACACCTATATATGTCTAGGGGTATATATACAGACATATATGTCTATATATACCCCCTATACACATGTTCAGATGTCATGTCTGACATCAAACATGTCCTCAAAAAAGCACTGGCAGTGGCAGCCCCTGCAGCATTAAAAATGCTTGGCTGGTGAGAAGCCATATGGGTGTGCCGAAGCAATTCAGAGAAATGATCATTTCTCTATAGCGGTCACCCTGCTATGGCAGGGTTTTGTCACCCTGCCATAGCAGTCACTGCCAGTTAACCCTACACTACACTACGGTCCCCTTACACTTAACACTTTCCCTACAGAAACTAAATTTTTGAAGCTAACTAAAGTGTAAAGGAGCACTCTAACTACACTAGATATCCCTTTCCTCACACTAATAAATAGCTAAATGACACTTTTCAAGTAAAATTAACAGAACTGCTTCCACTCTCTTCCATGTCCAGTATAACAATGCTAGGAATATGGCGGGGGCGATCTTATATACTGGGGGGCGTATTCACTAATGATTGGTCTAGGGACCCCCTAGTCACTCCAATCACATTCCTAGCATTCTCCTGCCCCCTCAATTGGCTTTTGCTAATGGTTCTGGTCCAATCACGGGCTTTTAAAGCCCATTTTCTGAAGCATTTGGGCAAAAAGTTCTAAATTCGGCCGAACCTCGAACACCCAATGTTCGGGCCGAACCGATGGTCGACCCGAACCGTTCGATCATCCCTAATCCCAAGTTGATTCTAAACTTGTGATGGACATAATGGAGATGAAAGTTACCCCCTCTTGTGCTCTGGTACATTCAGGGGTTGCCCCAGTCCCAGCTCTTATTTTGTGCAGCCTTGGGTTCAGTGGCAGACAGTAGTTTGCGCATCAAGAACACAGGCAGTGTAAAAAGAGGAACCACATTTCAGTCTGACAGGACTCTCAGAGCTGAGAGCCAAGATCAGTCCCAAGAACAGTCCTGCGATAAAGGAGAGCGTTCCACACAAACGCAGCTGATCCCTCCATACTGATGTCTGCTCTGCACAGTTCATTCCTATATATTGTAATGGGTAATGATATTGTATTAAGACCAATGGACAGTCAATAGTTAAATGACATTATAAAACCAGTCCTGATCCGCGCCATAACCCATCAGCTACCATTAGTACAGAATAAAATAAATGTCTTTTTGAATACAATTGGGGATTCCCTTGCACAATGTGAATAATGCGTTGAGATATTAGAAGCCCTAAAATTACCCACATTTGTGAATGTACTCATGCTAGCACACCCTTTACCCTTGCATCGGTCAGTATTTCCATAGATGATTGCGTGTTAGGACATATGGAGTGTTTCCTTCTTTGGCTGAGGATGCCAAAAGCTGTTCTCTAAGAGATTTTTGAAATTAAAGCCCCTTTGCAATTCTCTGTCTGTCAAGGATGATTTAGAGAAAGTATGGTGATACACATGGGGATACAGGACATATTTGAAGAGCAGGTGCAGCAATTAATAAAATAACGCAGTAATACTTACACTGTTTTGTACTGTTATTGAAACCTAAGGTTGGAATACCCCTTAAAAATATTATTGCTTGTAGAGTCAGAAGTTTAGAAAAAAATGTTTTAGAGAAAGAGGAAGGTCTTGTGGTTTTGTGCAAGCAACATAGGCTAGAGTCTGCAACAGAGTGACTGTTTAGCTAGCAGAGCTGATGATTTTAAAACAGGTTTGTATACTAGGAAAATGTTATATATATATATATATATATATATATATATATATATATATGTTTATAAATGTACAGTATGTTTTTATTACATGTTATAATTTGTCTGGGTTTTTGTTTTGTCTGATGGTTGAGAGATGTAAAACAACATTGGTAAGTATGGATTGTGTTGGGCACATAATATTCAGCCAATGCCAAAGGCACAGTTTAATTGGAATTATATATGGGAAATGTGACGTCCCTACTAAACTATATGTATTTAATAGTACCAAAATTCCTGGTTCTAATTGCGAAAGTTAGTTTACTTCAGTTGCTCTGAAATCACAAGGGAAGTAACTTAATGTTGACATAAATGAATCTCCTAATTTATCATATCTAATTTAACATAAATAAAAGGAGAAGGTGTTTTAAGAAAAATATATGAGATTGTTTGAAACTGTATGAATGAAAGGGCCAAATGAATGAAGGAATGAGAAGGTGTTTTATTGTGTTAAGGAAAGCAAGAATCAAGGCAGAATAATAATGCAATAGTGTTGGGTTATGTTCAATGAATGCACAAGATCTACCATTTAATCAGTTAAATACCCAAGGCAAGGATTTTCTGTGTATGTTTGGAGAAAAAAAAACAAACAGGTTTACTTCATGAAATATATTGTGTTCTCTTATTGTGGGAGTAAAATGTTGCTAAGAGCCTGTTAGGTATGGAGGAAAGTTGAATAGTAAGCCTAAGGCCTCTTTCACACGGACGTTCCGTATGTCCGTATATCATCCCATCCATTTGTGGATGATATACGGACATAATGCATGTCAATGGGATTGCGGATGTCAGCGGATGACCATTCGCTGACATCCGATTTGCGTCCTTCCAGTTCTGTTCTGTTTTTTGGAATGGAACAGAACCCTATTTTTCTTCCGTTTAAAAACGGAAAGG
This sequence comes from Pelophylax lessonae, assembly GCF_965119305.1. Lineage (NCBI taxonomy): Eukaryota > Metazoa > Chordata > Amphibia > Anura > Ranidae > Pelophylax > Pelophylax lessonae. Next base: position 326,452,370 of record NC_138770.1, on the reverse strand, counting down.
ACGCAAAATCGAATGTCAGCGGTGTCATCCGCTGAAATCCGCAATCCCATAGACATACATTATGTCTGTATATCATCCGCAAACGGATGGGATGATATGCGGACATACGGACCGGATGACACAAGTGTCATCCGTGTCTGTAAAAAAAAAAAAGTGCCGGAGCGGATCAAAATACGGTCCGCTCTGTGTGAAAGGACACTAATACCCATAAAATTTTGCAAGTGTTATGATGCTAAGGTTTCTTAGTGAGGAAGTTTGTTTGAGAACGGTCTTAAAGTGACTACCTCTTTCTATATTTACTTAATTAAACTGTCATAGTGCTTGTATTCATTACTGTTTTGTTTTGCTTATGAAAGTCATATGTTGCAAAGTTTGGAAACTAAGTTCTGCGTCAGAGTATGTGTTTAAGAAGGGTATTCTGTTTTGGAACCCCTGGTTCCACTCCTGCTGCAATATTGGATTTGAGAAAGATGTTCAGTTGAATATATATTGCATCTATACATGTCTAGTAATGTAAACTGCTAGGAAACATTTTATCTCTGCATGCTTAGTGGACTTATGCTTGAACTCTTAGAATGGCAGAACATTATATTTTTAACATCTCTAAAAGGTAAGAAATTTTATCTAGTCGTTTAGGTGATTCTGTGGTATTCGTGTTGACTACAGAGTATCCACCCTGCCCAATACATATGAAGAAATGAGCCCCCACCCCATTCTTGCCCATATTCGGATGCTCTACTTGAAGAAATGACTGTATCTTGTACATGGAAATGTTGATGTTCTAAAGAAAAAACAACAGTAGGTCCTAGGATGTCCAAAAGCTTTGCCAAGCCATCATCCTGATATGACACGTTTCCACTCTTCATTGCTGAAGGTTAAAGGAGGACTCCTGCTGGAAAAGGTTCCTGGGAAAGCCTAGCGGAAGAGCCATGATGCCAACCCAAGGCCTGAGAGTTCCAGCGAACACCACAAAGAGAGATCTGAGGTACCAGCCCAAAGACCTAGCCTGGAGGATGCTTTGTTGCTCTGCCAGTCTGTCGGCAAATGTCAAGTTCTGTCCTTACCCTTGCCGAGAAGCACGTTTTGATGGAGTGGAGAAACTTCTAATTGCATAAGTGGGTACAGAATCAAAGTTTGGAGGTGGTGTAGAAGTTTAGGAAATTAACTTAAGGAGTGAAATAATGTGGACTTTGTAATTTGGAAATTTATGGACATTTATGGACATTTGCAAGCCATACAAGAGTTTGTGTTCTTTTCTATTTTTGCTGTTCTTACTTTTTTGTGTTCTTTTCTATTTTTGCTGAGAACTATTTTTATCCATCTAAAGACTGTAATGTCCCCTTCCCCCTTTAACCACTTTAGCCCTGGAGGATTTGGCTGCTCAAAGACCAGGCCCTATTTTGCGATTTGGCACTAAATTACTTTAACGGACAATTGCGCGGTTGTTTCCAAACGAAATTGACATCTTTTTTTCCCCACAAATAGAGCTTTCTTTTGGTGGTATTTGATTTTTATTTTCCGCGCTATAAACAAAAAAAGAGCAATTTTGAAAAAAATAACAATATTTTTCACATTCTTTTATATGAAATTCTCCAAAAAAAAAAAAAAGTAAAAATCAAAATTTTTTAACATTTTAGGCCAATTTGTTTTTTGCTACATATTTTTGGTTAAAGAAATTGCAATAAGCGTATTTTGATTGGTTTGCGCAAAAGCTATTGCCTTTACTAACTACGGGAAATATTTATGTAATTATTTTTGTTTTTTTTACCTAGTAATGGCAGCGATCTGCAATTTCTTTTGCGGGACTGCGACATTGCGGCGGACAGATCGGACCCCTAACTGACATTTTTTTACACTTTTGGGGTACCGGTGACATTACTACAGTAATCAGTGCTATAAATATGCACTGTTACTGTAAAAATGACACTGGCAGGGGAGGGGTTAACTGTATTGGTAATCAAGGGGTTAAATGCGACCCTAGGAGCGTGATTTTAACTGTCAGGGGGGCGTTGTTTGTTAGATCAACACAGAGACATGCGATCCTATATAGCAGGATCACATAACCTCTATGATCATCTAAGGGAGAATGACAGGCGGCTGTGTTTACATCAGCTATCTGTCTTTCTCTCTCAGCTGCGGGAGATCGCAAGTGGCCAGCGGCTATCGGAGCCGCCAGTCACACGCACTGGCTCCCCAGCTGACAAGCGGTGGTGAGAGCGCACCGCTGGCGGTGCGCGCTCGCCCCCTAGAGTCTACTGAGCGAGCAACGTTATATTACGTCACTTTGCCCAGGAGCTGCTGCCTGCCGCAGTAAAACTGCGGTGGGCGGTGGTTATGTGTTTAATCTCTCATGAACACTTTTGCTAGACAAGTAAGATGTCATCTACTACTATTGGTATATGCTGCAATCAAATTTGTTATGTGTATGATTTTAAAAATGACATCTAGGAAGGTGAAGCAGGTCAAGGAAGGTATGAAGAATGAGTTAGAGTTGTATTACTGTTCCTTTCAGGAACAAAGGGGAGATTGATAGGATATTGATATCTCTGAATATGGATTTTATGCAGAAGTTGATCAATTACATGTATTTGAAATGCATTGTAAAATGAAGGTTGGAGAACTACTTTAGACCATAGGAATTTGTGTAACAGTATGTAGAGGAAATGGCTTACATAGGAATAAGGAAGTCCTTCTTTATAGCCTAGCCGGCCGCAGATGTACAGACTTATACAATGCCTTTAGTAAGCAATATTTAGCAATAGTTTGTAAGAGTCTATAGTTAGATTCTGGTAAGATGCGCATATAGATGGGGAGGTGCTTTAGGGGATAAATGCACCCACCCATAAGAAGGGAATTATGTCCTTTCAAGGGATACCATAGTTGGGTGCCACCTTTAATTGTCATGTGATATCCTATATTGTGCATCATTATATCCTGTAATCTGGTTTTGTATAAATGATTGAACAGAACGATTAAACATTGAGCATCACACTGACTTCCATTGTGTATGTGTGTGTGTGTGTGTGTGTTGCTTCATGCGCGCTCTCTAAGCAGATTAAACAGAAGGTAAAGAGGTTGACCTGAGAATATAGATAAAGTATAAATTAAGTGTTTTCTGTGTATTAATAGAGAAAAATATCCTATTCCAAAAAATATTAATACAACATAATCACCTATTATAATATTTATTAATTATTTTTCAATACAAGGTCACTTTAATTGCTATGCAGGGTATCTCATATGAACACTCTAAGTGTCTGTTCACACTATGGCGATCCGACTTCAGGGGCGACCTGTGAAGTCGCGTGCACCGCGACTTCGGCGCGACTTGCACGGACTTCACATAATGGAAGTCAATGCAAATCGCTCCGATGTCGCCCCGAAGTAGTACAGGAACTATTTTCTAAGTCGGAGCGACTTGAGTCGCTCCTATTAGAACGGTTCCCGTAGCACAGAATGGACCGCGACTTGTCAGGCAACCAAGTCGCCTGACAAGTAGCGGTAGTGTGAACCGGGACTAAATAGAAAATTGAGCCTTCAGTCTTCCTTCACTCTTCCCCACACCTGATTTGCCCAGTGTAATCGGTAAGGCTCAAATGTCTGTTTTAGTAATGCTGACAGCAGTTCAAGTGTGAGTGAAGCTCGCAACAGCTGTTTGCTGGATTCTTTCATAAATATACTGTAACAATACCGTATGGTGTTTAATGCTTGTCTGAGACTTTAGTATCTTATCTATTGCCTTCTCTTAATGTATTGGACTTTAAAACAAAACAATAAAATCTGCCAGGAAATGGGCCTGCTGTATCTATTAAAAGTGCCAACATACACAGTCAGCAAAGCATTTTTAAACCAACTAAAGAGATGGCTTAACAGTAGGGTTGAGCGAACACCTAGATGTCCGTGTTCGACGGGTTCGGCCGAACTTTAAAAAAAAGTCCGGGTCCGTGTCCCGGACTTTTACCGAACTTTTCCCGGACACCGAACCCCATTGAAGTCAATGGGGACCCGAACTTTAAGGCACTAAAATGGCTCTAAAACACCAAAGGAAAGGGCTAGAGTGCTGCAAATGGCAGCAAAACGTAATTAAGAGCATGGCAAGTGCTCTGCAAACAAATGTGGATAGGGAAATAACTTAAAACAACAAAAAAAAAAACAGAAAAATAAAACAATGTTCTTCTTCATCTCTGAAGGACGAGGCCCATATGGAGTAGGAGGGAGGTTGAGGTGGTGGTGGATGTGGCGGTGACATAGGCGTGCGCACAGGGTGTGCTGGGTGTGCCTGGGCACACCCTAATCACCTAGGGCACATAGCATTGCCAGTGAGGAGATGGGAAAGATCTCCCTGGGACCTGCTCTGCTCTATTTCTCCTTGCCTACAGGTACATGGCCCCGATACATTACTCTCCCTGCTGGCAAACACATGCATGTGTATTTCAACTTTGGGGTGCACACCTTAATGCAATAGGCTGCGCACACCTATGGGCGGTGTAGGTGGAAGCGGCGGTGGAGGAGGACCAGGGCCGGATTAACAGCATCATGGGCTTGGTGCTGAGGATTTTGAAGGGCCTTAAGGGCCGTGCCTTGCCATGCACCCAGAGGAGGAAGGGTGCAGCCATGCATGCCTAATTCAACATGGGATGCTGTCTCTGAAGCCCATAAACACATCCATGCATCGCCAACTGTCCCTCCTTGTCCGGCCTTCACGCTGTGTGGGGAGGTTCTGAGGGTGCTGCCTGGGGAAGCGAGCATAGAAGCCAGACTTCTGTGTTTACAAGTGACAGAAGAGCGGTAACAGTGAATATGGCCAACCCGGGGCCTATATAAAAGGTAGGGGCCTGGAGCTGCAGCTCCAATAGCCCCTACATTAATCTGGCCCTGAGGAGGAGGACGAGGTAGCCAACACTGCTTCTTTTCAAAAATTTTAAATGAGGGTACACCCCAAAAGAGTGAGAAAGAGCAAAAATGGAACAATGGGTGGGTAAGGTCGGTATCCATTGCTATTCTGCATAAGGTACGGAAAAGTCCCGTGGGATCCATGCCTGGTTCATTTTAATGAACGTGAGCTTGTCCACATTGTCTCTGGACAGGCGGCTGCGCTTGTCTGTTATAACGCCCCCAGCCGTGCTAAATACCCGTTCAGATAATACACTGGCTGCAGGGCACGCCAGCACCTCCAAGGCGTAAAGGGCAAGCTCAAGCCATGTGCCCAATTTGGAGACCCAGAAGTTGAAGGGGGCAGACCCGTCATTCACTACATGTAGGCGTGTGCACACATACTGCTCCACCATGTTGGTAAAATGCTGCCTCCTGCTAAGACGTTCCATCTGAGCTGCTGGTGCTGCTGTTTGTTGTGGCGTGCTGACAAAGCTTTTCCACATTTCGGCCATGCTAACCCTGCCTTCTGAGGTGCTGGCGGTGCCCTGGTTGCGTTGGCGACCTCCTCCTCCTCCTCCTCTGCCTTGTGCTTCCACTGTGGCCCCGCTGTCAGATGGGAATGCCAGCAGCATGGCGTCTACCAGCGTGCGCTTGTACTCGCGCATCTTGCGATCGCGCTCCAGTGAGTGAATTAAGGATGGTACGTTGTCCTTGTAACGGGGATCCAGCAGCGTGGCCACCCAGTAATCAGCACAAGTTAGAATGTGGGCAACTCGGCGGTCGTTGTGGAGACACTGCAGCATGTAATCGCTCATGTGTGCCAGGCTGCCCAGAGGCAACGAAAGGCTGTCCTCTGTGGGAGGTGTATCGTCCGTGTCCTCTGTATCCCCCCAGCCACGCACCAGTGATGGCCATGAGCTGGCCTGGGTGCCACCCTGCTGTGAACATGGTTCCATCTCCTCCTCCAGCTCCTCCTCCTCCTCATCCTCCTCATCCTCCAGAACTGTGCCCCTGCTGGACAATTGCGTCCCTGGCGTTTGCGTGTGCAGGAACCCACCCTCGGAGCCCCTTGCGAATGACTGCCCTGAAAGCCTTGGAAATGTTACCTCTTCATCCTCCTCCTCCTCCTCATCCTGTGCCACATCCTCTTCCATCATCGCCCGAATTGTTTTTTCAAGGAGGCATAGAAGTGGGATAGTTAAGCTGAGAACGGCGTCATTGCCACTGGCCATGTTGGTGGAGTACTCAAAACAGCGCAACAAGGCACACAGGTCTCGCATGGAGGCCCAGTTAAATTAAATAGCGGAATAGAAAATATGATCCAAAAAAAGTGTATGTATATCACACGTACACAACCACACTGGGCCCCAATTACTATTGTTTGTACCCCTAAAAGGCTAGATGAGGAGTAGGGGGAGTATGGAACAGGCAGCACCCTCAAACCTTCAGAAGTATGAGATGAACCCCAACAACTTGGAAAGGTGGATCTCTCTCACACGTACCGACACAGACTATCCCGCAATTCAATTGATCCTCAAAGGTTTTTATTGAATAGCGGAATAGGAAATATGATCAAAAAAAGTGTATGTATCTCGCACGTACACAACCACACTAGGCCCCAATTACTATTGTTTGTACCCCTAAAAGGCTAGATGAGGAGTAGGGGGGGTATGGAACAGGCAGCACCCTCAAACCTTCAGAAGTATGAGATGAACCCCAACAACTTGGAAAGGTGGATCTCTCTCACACGTACCGACACAGACTATCCCCCAATTTAACTGATCCCCAAAGGTTTTTGATTAAATAGCGGAATAGAAAATATGATCCAAAAAAAGTGTATGTATATCACACGTACACAACCACACTAGGCCCCAATTACTATTGTTTGTACCCCTAAAAGGCTAGATGAGGAGTAGGGGGGGTATGGAACAGGCAGCACCCTCAAACCTTCAGAAGTATGAGATGAACCCCAACAACTTGGAAAGGTGGATCTCTCTCACACGTACCGACACAGACTATCCCCCAATTTAACTGATCCCCAAAGGTTTTTGATTAAATAGCGGAATAGAAAATATGATCCCAAAAAAGTGTATGTATATCACACGTACACAACCACACTGGGCCCCAATTACTATTGTTTGTACCCCTAAAAGGCTAGATGAGGAGTAGGGGGAGTATGGAACAGGCAGCACCCTCAAACCTTCAGAAGTATGAGATGAACCCCAACAACTTGGAAAGGTGGATCTCTCTCACACGTACCAACACAGACTATCCCCCAATTTAACTGATCCCCAAAGGTTTTTGATTAAATAGCGGAATAGAAAATATGATCCAAAAAAAGTGTATGTATATCACACGTACACAACCACACTAGGCCCCAATTACTATTGTTTGTACCCCTAAAAGGCTAGATGAGGAGTAGGGGGAGTATGGAACAGGCAGCACCCTCAAACCTTCAGAAGTATGAGATGAACCCCAACAACTTGGAAAGGTGGATCTCTCTCACACGTACCGACACAGACTATCCCGCAATTCAATTGATCCTCAAAGGTTTTTATTGAATAGCGGAATAGAAAATATGATCAAAAAAAGTGTATGTATCTCGCACGTACACAACCACACTAGGCCCCAATTACTATTGTTTGTACCCCTAAAAGGCTAGATGAGGAGTAGGGGGGGTATGGAACAGGCAGCACCCTCAAACCTTCAGAAGTATGAGATGAACCCCAACAACTTGGAAAGGTGGATCTCTCTCACACGTACCGACACAGACTATCCCCCAATTTAACTGATCCCCAAAGGTTTTTGATTAAATAGCGGAATAGAAAATATGATCCCAAAAAAGTGTATGTATATCACACGTACACAACCACACTGGGCCCCAATTACTATTGTTTGTACCCCTAAAAGGCTAGATGAGGAGTAGGGGGAGTATGGAACAGGCAGCACCCTCAAACCTTCAGAAGTATGAGATGAACCCCAACAACTTGGAAAGGTGGATCTCTCTCACACGTACCAACACAGACTATCCCCCAATTTAACTGATCCCCAAAGGTTTTTGATTAAATAGCGGAATAGAAAATATGATCCAAAAAAAGTGTATGTATATCACACGTACACAACCACACTGGGCCCCAATTACTATTGTTTGTACCCCTAAAAGGCTAGATGAGGAGTAGGGGGAGTATGGAACAGGCAGCACCCTCAAACCTTCAGAAGTATGAGATGAACCCCAACAACTTGGAAAGGTGGATCTCTCTCACACGTACCGACACAGACTATCCCGCAATTCAATTGATCCTCAAAGGTTTTTATTGAATAGCGGAATAGGAAATATGATCAAAAAAAGTGTATGTATCTCGCACGTACACAACCACACTAGGCCCCAATTACTATTGTTTGTACCCCTAAAAGGCTAGATGAGGAGTAGGGGGGGTATGGAACAGGCAGCACCCTCAAACCTTCAGAAGTATGAGATGAACCCCAACAACTTGGAAAGGTGGATCTCTCTCACACGTACCGACACAGACTATCCCCCAATTTAACTGATCCCCAAAGGTTTTTGATTAAATAGCGGAATAGAAAATATGATCCAAAAAAAGTGTATGTATATCACACGTACACAACCACACTGGGCCCCAATTACTATTGTTTGTACCCCTAAAAGGCTAGATGAGGAGTAGGGGGAGTATGGAACAGGCAGCACCCTCAAACCTTCAGAAGTATGAGATGAACCCCAACAACTTGGAAAGGTGGATCTCTCTCACACGTACCGACACAGACTATCCCGCAATTCAATTGATCCTCAAAGGTTTTTATTGAATAGCGGAATAGGAAATATGATCAAAAAAAGTGTATGTATCTCGCACGTACACAACCACACTAGGCCCCAATTACTATTGTTTGTACCCCTAAAAGGCTAGATGAGGAGTAGGGGGGGTATGGAACAGGCAGCACCCTCAAACCTTCAGAAGTATGAGATGAACCCCAACAACTTGGAAAGGTGGATCTCTCTCACACGTACCGACACAGACTATCCCCCAATTTAACTGATCCCCAAAGGTTTTTGATTAAATAGCGGAATAGAAAATATGATCCCAAAAAAGTGTATGTATATCACACGTACACAACCACACTGGGCCCCAATTACTATTGTTTGTACCCCTAAAAGGCTAGATGAGGAGTAGGGGGGGTATGGAACAGGCAGCACCCTCAAACCTTCAGAAGTATGAGATGAACCCCAACAACTTGGAAAGGTGGATCTCTCTCACACGTACCGACACAGACTATCCCCCAATTTAACTGATCCCCAAAGGTTTTTGATTAAATAGCGGAATAGAAAATATGATCCCAAAAAAGTGTATGTATATCACACGTACACAACCACACTGGGCCCCAATTACTATTGTTTGTACCCCTAAAAGGCTAGATGAGGAGTAGGGGGAGTATGGAACAGGCAGCACCCTCAAACCTTCAGAAGTATGAGATGAACCCCAACAACTTGGAAAGGTGGATCTCTCTCACACGTACCAACACAGACTATCCCCCAATTTAACTGATCCCCAAAGGTTTTTGATTAAATAGCGGAATAGAAAATATGATCCAAAAAAAGTGTATGTATATCACACGTACACAACCACACTAGGCCCCAATTACTATTGTTTGTACCCCTAAAAGGCTAGATGAGGAGTAGGGGGAGTATGGAACAGGCAGCACCCTCAAACCTTCAGAAGTATGAGATGAACCCCAACAACTTGGAAAGGTGGATCTCTCTCACACGTACCGACACAGACTATCCCGCAATTCAATTGATCCTCAAAGGTTTTTATTGAATAGCGGAATAGGAAATATGATCAAAAAAAGTGTATGTATCTCGCACGTACACAACCACACTAGGCCCCAATTACTATTGTTTGTACCCCTAAAAGGCTAGATGAGGAGTAGGGGGGGTATGGAACAGGCAGCACCCTCAAACCTTCAGAAGTATGAGATGAACCCCAACAACTTGGAAAGGTGGATCTCTCTCACACGTACCGACACAGACTATCCCCCAATTTAACTGATCCCCAAAGGTTTTTGATTAAATAGCGGAATAGAAAATATGATCCAAAAAAAGTGTATGTATATCACACGTACACAACCACACTGGGCCCCAATTACTATTGTTTGTACCCCTAAAAGGCTAGATGAGGAGTAGGGGGAGTATGGAACAGGCAGCACCCTCAAACCTTCAGAAGTATGAGATGAACCCCAACAACTTGGAAAGGTGGATCTCTCTCACACGTACCGACACAGACTATCCCGCAATTCAATTGATCCTCAAAGGTTTTTATTGAATAGCGGAATAGGAAATATGATCAAAAAAAGTGTATGTATCTCGCACGTACACAACCACACTAGGCCCCAATTACTATTGTTTGTACCCCTAAAAGGCTAGATGAGGAGTAGGGGGGGTATGGAACAGGCAGCACCCTCAAACCTTCAGAAGTATGAGATGAACCCCAACAACTTGGAAAGGTGGATCTCTCTCACACGTACCGACACAGACTATCCCCCAATTTAACTGATCCCCAAAGGTTTTTGATTAAATAGCGGAATAGAAAATATGATCCCAAAAAAGTGTATGTATATCACACGTACACAACCACACTGGGCCCCAATTACTATTGTTTGTACCCCTAAAAGGCTAGATGAGGAGTAGGGGGAGTATGGAACAGGCAGCACCCTCAAACCTTCAGAAGTATGAGATGAACCCCAACAACTTGGAAAGGTGGATCTCTCTCACACGTACCAACACAGACTATCCCCCAATTTAACTGATCCCCAAAGGTTTTTGATTAAATAGCGGAATAGAAAATATGATCCCAAAAAAGTGTATGTATATCACACGTACACAACCACACTAGGCCCCAATTACTATTGTTTGTACCCCTAAAAGGCTAGGAGTAGGGGGAGTATGGAACAGGCAGCACCCTCAAACCTTCAGAAGTATGAGATGAACCCCAACAACTTGGAAAGGTGGATCTCTCTCACACGTACCAACACAGACTATCCCCCAATTTAACTGATCCCCAAAGGTTTTTGATTAAATAGCGGAATAGAAAATATGATCCCAAAAAAGTGTATGTATATCACACGTACACAACCACACTAGGCCCCAATTACTATTGTTTGTACCCCTAAAAGGCTAGGAGTAGGGGGAGTATGGAACAGGCAGCACCCTCAAACCTTCAGAAGTATGAGATGAACCCCAACAACTTGGAAAGGTGGATCTCTCTCACACGTACCAACACAGACTATCCCCCAATTTAACTGATCCCCAAAGGTTTTTGATTAAATAGCGGAATAGAAAATATGATCCCAAAAAAGTGTATGTATATCACACGTACACAACCACACTAGGCCCCAATTACTATTGTTTGTACCCCTAAAAGGCTAGGAGTAGGGGGAGTATGGAACAGGCAGCACCCTCAAACCTTCAGAAGTATGAGATGAACCCCAACAACTTGGAAAGGTGGATCTCTCTCACACGTACCAACACAGACTATCCCCCAATTTAACTGATCCCCAAAGGTTTTTGATTAAATAGCGGAATAGAAAATATGATCCCAAAAAAGTGTATGTATATCACACGTACACAACCACACTAGGCCCCAATTACTATTGTTTGTACCCCTAAAAGGCTAGATGAGGAGTAGGGGGAGTATGGAACAGGCAGCACCCTCAAACCTTCAGAAGTATGAGATTGTGTTCACTGTACCCCACAAAGATTGAGTTCACTGCACCCCACAATGATTGTGTTCACTGCACCCCACAAAGATTGTGTTCACTGCACCTCACAAAGATTGTGTTCACTGTACCCCCCAAAGATTGTGTTCACTGCACCCCACAAAGATTCTGTTCACTGTACCCCACAAAGATTGTGTTCACTGCACCCCAAAAAGATTGTGTTCACTGCACCCCAAAAAGGATGTTGTTCACTGCACCCCAAAAAGGATGTTGTTCACTCCACCCCAAAAAGATTGTGTTCACTGCACCCCACAAAGATTGTGTTCACTGCACCCCAAAAAGATTGTGTTCACTGCACCCCAAAAATGATTTTGTTCACTGCACCCCAAAAAGGATTTTGTTCACTGCACCCCAAAAAGGATGTTGTTCACTCCACCCCAAAAAGATTGTGTTCACTGCACCCCACAAAGGATTTTGTTCACTGCACCCCAAAAAGATTGTGTTCACTGCACCCCAAAAAGGATGTTGTTCACTGCACCCCAAAAAGGATTTTGTTCACTGCACCCCAAAAAGATTGTGTTCACTGCACCCCACAAAGGATTTTGTTCACTGCACCCCACAAAGATTGTGTTCACTGCACACCAAAAAGGATTGTGTTCACTGCACCCCAAAAAGATTTTGTTCACTGCACCCCAAAAAGATTGTGTTCACTGCAGCCCAAAAAGATTGTGTTCACTGCAGCCCAAAAAGATTGTGTTCACTGCAGCCCAAAAAGATTGTGTTCACTGCAGCCCAAAAAGATTGTGTTCACTGCAGCCCAAAAAGATTGTGTTCACTGCAGCTCACACACAGAAAAATGGATGTGGATCACTGACACCTGCCTATCTCCAATCCCACACCACACAGCAATATCGATTGTAGTTTGTAGAACACAGTTTCCCTAAAATTCAGCAGACTCTGTCCCTAACAGGATTGAGAAGAGATCGTAGATCAGGATTGAGTGCAGATTCACCCCACCCCCCACACAGCAATATCGATTGTAGTTTGTAGAAGACACTGACCCTATAATTCAGCAGACTCTATCCCTAAAATGCCTACAACTCGCCCTGCCTAAACACTCCGACCTGTCCCTCAATTCTATCCGGACACAAATGGTTTTTTCCTGCCTATCTTTCCCTAATCAGCAGCCAGCACGTTGATGTGTGCTCTGTCCCTGAATCTAAGCAGCATAATGACGCCGCTGCGGCTGCCTCGAACTTATAAAGACTTGGTCACATGCTTCAGACGGCCAATCACAGCTACTGAGACATTTGCAGGCATGGCTGGGATGGCTTAAGGCACACCAGTTAAACGATTGTTGATTGGCTGTTGAAAGCCCGCCATGAAAAGAGCGCCAAAGCATGCAAAACCCGGAAATAAAACGACCGAACACGGATTTTTACCCGAACATACAGTAAAGTGTCCGTGTCCGTGTTCGGGTACAAAAAATCCAATTATTCGGTACGAACACGAATAATACAGTCCGTGTTCGCTCAACACTACTTAACAGTTTCTACAAAAAGCACATGTGAAAGCAAAGTGTGCAGATAAGTTTGGTTTAAATAGCTAGGTGTACGTTTAGTAACCGGTGTTAAATGGGTGTTAAGTGGTGTTAGGCTTTATCACAGAGAATCAAGGTGATAATTTCCTATGACGTGTTTAGTAAACCGTGTTAACTAAGGTAGGAACCAAATATCACATCTCTTCACCTTATGGTGTTGTCTCTGTGATAACTACAGTGTTAGTATAGGAATGTACCTGTTTAGTAACCCGTGTTAGCTCAGAAGAGTCTTAAAACCAGTGTAAACTTGGTGTTAAATCTCCTGAATTTAACACCTAGTCAGACCAGGTGTTAAGGCCTTTTTTTCAGTGTAGAAGAGGAATTTCACTGCTCATTGTGGTCAGTAAGTGCTTCAGGACAACACTATTAGAGACTGCAGGGTATGAGTTCATCTAGAACCCTGTGTCTGCAGCATTCACATATCATGTATATATAATGGCAGAGCAGAGTGGACCTCTGGGCTGAGAAAGGAGAACAGTAGACCTCAATGACAGAGAGGTGCATATTTCTTACTGCATGAGACCACTATCTTAAGCCAGTCATACATGGATGGAAATTTGGCTGGTTCAGCACAGACCAACTAAAATTCCATCAATGTGTGGGCAGGCTGGTTGTACAGAAGTTGAGTGGTAGATGGACTTCTGTACAACCAGCCTGTCGGGGTTTTCCCCGATCAATTAGTGCTGCCAGCTATAGCCTGCAGTACTGATCAGTATTCTGACAGAGGGGAAGTATCCCTGTGGTCAGAACACAATAGCTCAGTGGAAATGATTCCCCTGTCCACATAAATGGAATGTGTGAATGGGTGAATCAAGTCATTTTTTTGTTTAACTTGGTGGTTGAAAAAATATATATATATTAATGTATGCCTTAGCATGTCTGATGCTTGGCAGCTGACACGTAGGATTGATATGTACTTTTAAGGGCCGATTCACACCATGCCAGCACATGAATCACACAGAAAGGCACTGTGAGTTCCTGTGCGATCAGAAGGCATGCAAAATGCATTTCATTTGTGATCTGCAGTGGGTGTCAGTAGAAAGGTAATGACACCCCAAATGCAGGTTGGAAATGCAGTGCGTTTGCCCGCACTGGATCGCATAGTACTTTTGTACCATGCGATCTGGTTACAGTGCGGTTTAAAAAGTAGTGCATGAACTACTTTTGGTGCAGCGTAGTGCGATTTTTAGCCCATTCAGGGCCGGTTCATACTATGCCTACACATGCATCGCGCAGAAATGAGCTGTGCATTCCTGTGCGATTTACATGTGGTTCTATGCAGTGCGATTTCAGCCAATTTGTTTTGAATGGGCTAAAATCACACCACGCTGCACCAAAAGTACTGCATTCACTACTTTTTAAACCGCACTGTAATCAGATATTTTGTACCATGCAGTCCAGTGCGGGCGGGTGTGGGAAAATGCAATGCATTTGCAACCTGCTTTTGGGGTGTCATTAACTTTCTATTGACACCCACTGCAAATCGCAAATGGAGTACATTATGCATGCAGTCTTAATCGCATAGGAATGCCCAGTATATTTCTGTGCAATTCATGAGTGGCATCGTGTGAACCAGCCCTAAAAGAGAAAAAAATAATGTGTCTGGAAATGAATGCAGTTAGCTAAGGTGGGAGGGATGGCAGGGTAATATTAAAAAAAATCTTTATTATTTTAATAAAGGTGTGTATAGGTTTTAAATGTGTTTTTTTTTTTTTATTGGCTATATTTTAACCCCATAACTCAGTTCTAAGGATTAACTTATGATCCTTTAGGGTGGAGGATGGTGGAGGAATAGTAGTTTTAAAAAAATAATATATGTAAATTTATATTTTAGAATATTAGTCAGGGTGTGTATGCGCTTTTACATGTGTTTATTTTTTATTTTTCAACAGCTCTGAGAAACATTCAGGCCCCATTCACATTGCAGCGACCTGACTTTGCCGGGCGACCTCACAGGTCGTGGCGCGCTGCTTGCCCCGCGACCTCGGAGCGGCCGGCACGGACTTCATAACATTGAAGTCTATGCAGGTCGCTCCGGGTCGCCCCAAAGAAGCTCCGGACCCTTTTTCTAAGTCGGAGCGACTTGTGTCGCTCCTATTAGAACGGGTCCATAGCTTCTGTATGGCAGGCGACCTACGGCGACCTGTGAGGCGACCAGGTCGCCTCACAGGTCGCCCCAGTGTGAACGGGGGCTTAATGTTCCTTTACTGTGGATCATAGGTTTTCTCACACAGGATGGCTGCTGTGCAGCTAGTTAAACCTTCCCCACTCTCTAACACGGTGCTAACACACTGATAGCTAACACCGCTTATCACCGAGCTGGAGTCAACACAACACGGTTTACTAAACAGCCTCACAGCCGGTGTTAAAATTAGCGGTGTTAGAGCGTGTTAGGAGAATGGTGATAATGCAAGAATTAACACCGGTTACTAAACGTACACCTTAGTTGGGCCAATCCCCTGTCAGTCATGATATAAAGATAAACCAAAATAATGATTGCAGCGCTGATTCAATTATATAAATTATTCTTTGTGAAAATGCATGCACAAAAAATAATTCCATAAATATTGTGATCAAAAATCAAACGTCCTCCAAATAAAACATGAAACATATTTAACCAAAATTCTTTGCCAATTAAATAAGTTCAGAAAGAACAATCCAACTGTGTAATGACTAAAAAATTCCCATTACCAACATGATTCTTCCAAGTGTAGAAAAATCTTTGACCCTAAGTGACCACTACCACTAATACAGGAAAACACATGTACCAGAAGTGCGTGCCCATCTCACTACAAGATAAGGCAAACACAGCTTGTATTAATTGCGAAGATCTTCCATACAGGTGCAGTCCACTTTAAGATTCAACTTCTCCCCATTGAATGGTTAGATTTCATAGCCAGCATAAATATAGCATAAATATAACATAAAAAAGGATTCCATAGTATCTGTACCCCTTCCTGGCCTACTGTAAAAAGACAGCCAAGAGATAGCCCTGGTATTCAAATTGCATCCTCCCAGGATCACGCTTCGCACTGGCTGATTGGGCCATGCAGCGGTGCGATCTGTCACCCTCTGTCAATCACCGGACACAGCGGATGACAGATTAGTGTACTGACCCAATGCGGTACCATGTGATTGCTGTGACCAATCACAGCAGATCACATGACAATTGCACACAATTAATGGTTTTGATTCCTGCCATTCATTGTGTGCTAATGTCTTGATCACTGTTATTGGTCACAGTGATAACATGGTACAGATAGGGCTAATCACAGCCCATCTATATCATGTGATTAGCTGTGGCCAATCACAGCTAATTTAAACAATACACACTAAACAAATCTATTTCATTTAGTAAAAACGGTTGTTTACAACAGTGATATTCACTGTCATAAGCAATTATAGTGTGTAAAGAAAAAAAAATCCTGATCACCTCCCAAGAGTAGTACAGTGTTACTGGTCACAGTATGTTAAAAAAATATATATATGTATATAAATGTATGTAAAAAGAATATAATAAAAATAGAACAAAATACGAAAAAAAAAATGATTAACGTGCTGTCAATAGTCAGTGTTCTTGAACACCCCCACACTAGTTATATGATGATTCTGTACTGCACTGGTGACAGTATGTAAATAAATAACAAAAAAGTGAAAAAAAAAAAAACCAATAATTTTTAATATCTTAATTTTCCTAAAAAATTGTGACAAAAAATTGCAACTTCAGAAAACTTGCCATGCCTCTTAAAACCTTGGACTGTCTACTTTCAAAAAATGATTTATTTTGTGTATTTTGGGGTATTGTTCTGGCATTGTTTGGCCTCAAGAAATGAGAAAGGGCCTTCAGTACATCAGGATTGATCGATTTTCAGATGTATATACCATAGTTTGTGGACTCATAACTTTTCTACAGACTAACAAATATACACTCATTAGTGTTATTTTTACTAATGAAATGTAGCATATACAGTTTGGCCTAACTATATGAAGAAAGATTATTTATTTGAAAAATTGTTTAACATAATCAAAGAAAATGTGTTTTTTTTTTTTTCAAAATGTTCTAGATTTTTTAATTTTTGTTAGCAAAAATTAAAAAAAACCCAGTGGTGATAACATACCACCTAAAGAAAGCTCTATTTGTGTGAAAACAATAATACAAATTTCATATGGGTACAGTGTTGCATGACAGCGCAATTGCCATTCAAAGTGTGAGAGTGATGAAAGCTGAAAATTGGCCTGGGCAGGAAGGGAGTAAAAGAGTCTGGTATGGAAGTGGGTAAACATTCAAACTTATTTAACCTCCTTGGCGGTATGATTATGTCTGGAATTACATACCAAAAGCGGTACAATTCTTTTCATGGAAATTTGGCGTTATGTATTATAGGCCTACAATTCTTAGTAATTACTGACTTAAACCTGACCAAAACAAGACTCTAGTAGACATCCCAGATGTGATAAATTTGAAACACAAACGCATGAATTATAATCGAATCAATAATATTATTTTATTATTTAATATATAATATATATAATAAAATTATATTATTGATTAGATTATAATTCATGCATTATATATTATATATAGATATATGTGTGTGTGTGTGTGTATATATATATATATATATATATATATATATATATATATATACACACACATATATATATATATATATAATATATAACGCATGAATTATAATTGAATCAATAATATAATTCTATATATATATATATATATATATATATATATATGTGTGTGCATATTATATATATATATATATATATATATATATATATGCATATATATATATATATATATATATATATATATATATATATATATATATATATATATATATATATGCATATATATATATATATATATATATATATATATATATATATACACGCATATATATATATATATATATATATATATATATACCGGTGTATATATATATATATATATATATATATATATATTTATATATATATATATGCATATATATATATATATATATATATATATATATGCATATATATATATATATATGCATATATATATATATATATGCATATATATATATATATATGCATATATATATATATATATGCATATATATATATAATATAATATAAAGTGTGTTTTGTGCAACGTTTTTTTTTTTGTTTTTTTTGAATTTCCCTCCCTAGTTCCGCTCCCATGCAGCATTGCTGCTGCAGGGAACGGAACTAGGAAGTGATCGTACCGACGGAGGGACGGAGGAGCGGCGGGACTCTCGGCTGGCGGTCGCAGCAATGAGAGATCATCGCTGGATCGCCAGGATAAGGTAAGAGAAGCTCCGCTGCGCTCTCTGCAATCCACCCCGAGCGTGACTCGGGGTTACCGCTCCTGATATGAAAAATCAACCCCGAGTCACGCTCGGGATCACCGCTAAGGTGGTTAACACAAGTAATCAAGGTACTCACAAAGGCTGTTTAAGCATAAGCTTGGGATCAAGTATATAGATGTGCCCTTACCAGTTCACAGAAACAACAAAAATGACAGGACACAGTTCCTACTCACCTCCAGCATCAGGTTCGCCCTAAATGTTTCATCTATTCTGACTTCATCATTTATTTACATTTATCATATTATAAAAATACATTAAATGATCAGAAGAAGCTAGTAGCTAGATCAGCTTACCAAAATCAGTTCATAGTAGACTGACTCATTAGGAGATCTGCACTACATATGCTTTGCTAAAAGGTGCTACATAGCTAAGTAGGTAAAATAACTTGTCCTGTCCTCTCCCAATGAGGCAATTTGCCATTCTAGAGTTTCTATACATGTGTATAACTGTGTGATATCTGACACCTAAGATGGCATTAGAACCAGTTCACACTATAGAATCTCAGTCCGGATGCATTGCAGATGCTTTTTTGCATGTGCATTTTTGATGTGTTGCAGTGTGTGTTTGATGCGTTTTTGGTGCATTTTTGATGCAGTCCAGTGCATTTTCCTCTCTCTTTTTTCTTAACCTTAAAAAAGGACGTGTGTTCCAGTCAGTTTTTGGTGCATTTTGGTGCGTTCCCGGTGGGTTCCAGTGTGTTTTTGCTGCATTTTACAGCTTTCTAGTACAGTCCAGTGCAGGAAAAATGCAGCATGTTCTACTTTTTTTTTTTCTGGAACTGGAATGCAGTGGAACTGCAAGAGCTGATGTGAACTCTACCATTGGAAACCATATAACCTACTTTCCATGTGTTTTGTTGTGGAAAAAACACACTGGACTGCATGTGGTGTGAACTGGCCCTTAGGCATTTTCCACAGAGCTAAATAGAGATACTACAAGCTGAGACAAGTGCCCACTTCCAGTAGGTGAAGATAAGTTACTATATTTTTCTCCTTTAGCATATTTATCATTGGATTTATAAACAGTGCCCAACAATATAAATGTTATCTTCTGTAATTGCAACAAGTAACTTCATTTCTACATTTGTGTCAGCCATCTTTGCCATTGAGGGAGATTTACTTGTGCACTCAAAATCTGGTACAGCTGTGCATGGTAGCCAATCAGCCAATCAGCTTCTAACTTCAGCTTCTTCAATTAAGCTTTGACAATAAAAATTGTAAGCTGATCTTTGCAGAGCTGCACCAGATTTTGCACCATGCAGTTTTAGTAAATAACCCTCATTGTATTCTAAATACTCTTTCATTTTTTAAAGTAGTTGTAAGACCTAATGTTTTTATTAAAATAAAAAAGTTATTACATTTATCCGCTCTCTGCAATGGTATTGAACAGAGCAGTCCCTTACCTCCCCTTCTGGTGTCCCCCCGCCAGCAATGTCTGCTTCTACCTTACTGTGTGTGCCCCCATAGCAAGCCATGTGCTATGGAGGCACACGTTTGGGTGAGCTCTTGAGTGGGCTGTGTGCATCTGTAGCACCCAAACCCCCAGCTCCCTCCTCACAGGATTTGACTGATAGCTGTCTGAGTCCCCCGTGAGACCAGAAAGTGAAGATAGAAGACCTGTAGCTGGGCACAACTTTGGATTGCTGACAGGCTCAAATAAGGGTTTAGGTGGAGGTAAGGGGCACAATTAGGTATGGGGGCTATTACTAATGATCTTTTTCCTGAAGATGCTAGATGCCTGACTATTACGTTGACCTGCTAACTTCAGTAATATCTTAATCTCTTACCTAAAACCAGTACTCAGATCAGGAACATCAAAAAAGTCAAAAGTCCTGCTTTGAGTACAATATCCCAGATCAGTGATTTACACTATTGAAATGAATCCAGTTCCTTTAAATAGACCACCTTTAAAATAAAAATGCTTTTAATGCATATCTATGCAATGTAAATAAGTATTTTTTTAGCATTAAATTGTGTCTAAAATTCAAAGGGGAATTAAAAGTAAACTGCTTTTATTCGTACATGCGACACTGCAAAGGTTCCAGATGTTCTCAGCTACAGGAGACTTGTAATCTCCATAAAATATGCTTAATTTTCCCAAGAGGTCTCATTTACACCATTGGTATGCTTATAAAATAAAGATCTGCGTTTCTGTAAGAATTAAATGTAGATTATCATTCACTCCCAGAGGAAAAAAGACAACATAATTCAGTCTTTGTGTTGTTAAAAAGTATTTTTAAGAAATTATATTTTCATAACTTTTTGAAAACATACAAAGTAAATTTAGGCAAAACCAAATTAAAATATGACAATTTTTGTATTTAATTACAATTAAAAACTCTGCACTAGGGATGAGCTCTCTGCTGCCTTTTATCTGCCCCCACCTAACCCAATGTGTTACGTAAGTTGAAACATTATCTGTCATCCATCTCATGCCTCTCAGAAATCGTAATTGATCATAGAAATGGTACGGGAATATAAATGATCAATTCTGACCTCAGTAGGAGGTAGTCAGCTGGCTCTCTACAAGAAACTACTACAGCAGAGCATCTGAAATTTGGGGAAAGAACAAGCAGATAATCTAACATGCAATGGGTGTGTAGCATCTCCAGTCTTTGGTGGTCCCTGCATTTAATATGAATGACATTTATATTAATCCTGTATGTTCCAACTCCATGCATCTGGTTTGTCAGTCTGCCTGCATTATTTGTTTATCTGTCATTAATTGAAACTAGAGAACAAAGGTTGGCTCCCCTATGCTATTCTAAAAGGCCTAAATATATTTTAAAACTAGTAGATAGGTCCAGCATGCCCAGTATTACCTTAAGTGTCCACAGAGTACTACTTTCCCAATTATGACATATTAAACAGAGCTATAAATGCAATGGGAATTTTCATTCTGGTTGTAAATAAATATTAGCTTTGACTAATAAAAGTCTTAAAGTCATAAATAGATAAAGACAAATTACCTGAGGGCAAATCTTCAAACTCAAGACTTTTCTTGGAAATCCAAGACAGTTAATGTGTACTCTATAAATGTTTTATACAGTTTGAAATAATACTGGAATAATTTAAAGTGGAGCTAGAGTCAGATATATTTTATCTTGTAAATGCGCGAGTGTTAAATAATGTGGAAAGCAGCACTTGCAGCTAGTTATTAGCTCTTAAAAAGATCACAATACTCCTCATGAGACCTGATCCATCCTTCCATACATTTTCTACAACAGAAGGTCATTTACATTAGTTGACACAAAACAAAAGATTACAATTGAAGTGAACGTGACGGGATTCTGCTTTGCTCAAAGATGACTGCCAAAGGAGCAGCTTCTTGAATATTCCAGTGACACCAGAAATTATGTCCTGGCCTTTCTGCTTTGAAGCAATCCTAAAGCTGGGATAAAAAAATAAATAAATAAAAAGGAGGTATTGCAAGAAACATAATTCCTGTTCAGCTGTCATGCTGCCTGTTCTTCCAACTTTATTTTCTTTTGTTAAGCAATGCCCTCTTAATTTGCTGTACTACATGCCTGGAAGTGTATAAAAAGTCCTTTGCTTTGCAAGACAGTATTAGATATCAGATGAATGGGTGGTGAGACAGGTGAGTGTAAACCCTCTTTTTTTGAAGGTCCTTCTTTTTTTATTAATTACATGCCTGGCCCCATACTGCACATAGCAGTACCTCGCCCAAGCCCCTGCATAACTACAGAACATAGTTGTCATGTGGGGGTCAGAGGATGGCATGACAGTGTGCATTGGGGAACACAGGCATCCAATGTTTCCTGAAGTGTCAAATGTGAAAATTCTTCAAGCAGCTGTATATCTTTAAAGCAGCCTGACATTAGACCAGAAGCAGTCTTCAAAAGAAGATTGGTAATACCAGTCCAACAGGCAGTGACTCCAATATTTGGTCTCCTGGAGAGCTCTACCTTAAGTGCTGCCTCTCACATAGGGGTTGATTTACTAAAACTGGAGAGTGCAAAATCTGGTGCAGCTCTGCAAAGAAACCAATCAGCATCCAGTTGTTATTAAAAGCTTAATTGAACAAGCTGAAGTTTGAAGCTGATTTGCTACCATGCACAGCTGCACCAGATTTTGCACTCTCCGGTTTTAGTAAATCAACTCCAATGTGTATTGAGGTTTCAGCCACTGCCCACTACATCACTACAAAGTCTAAGGCCCCTTTCACACATACGGTCCGTTCAGTTCATCAGTTCAGTCACATCAAAATGTATCAGTTTTCCATCCGTTTTTCATCCATTTTCCATCCGTTTTTCATCAGTTTTTCATCCATTTTTCATCAGTTGTCATCCGTTTTGTGTCAGTTGTTATCTGTTTTTCGTCAGTTGTTATCTGTTTTTCATCCGTTTTTGTCTTTTGTTATCTGTTTTTCATCCCGTGTCATCCGTTTTTCATCCGTTGTCATCCGTTTTTCATACGTTGTCATCTGTTTTTCATCCGATCCGTTTTTTTGACAGATGAAAAATAGGGCATTCATCCGTTCAAAAAAAAAGGGACATTGACGGAAGCGGATGGAAACGGATGTTAACTGATAATCATCCGTTGTCATCCGTTTTTACATAGAGATACATTGATGTCCGTATTTCATCCGTCAACGGATGGATGAAAAATGGGCAAACGGACAGCATGTGTGAAAGGGGCCTTACTGTGACATATTGTCCGGCAAGTGGAACCACTGTGTGCAGCAGGTGATGCTGCATCTCAGATCCTTAACACAGATAAACTTTTATATGTGCATAATGGGCAAAAAGCTCATATGAGGGTGTGAAAACTGGTTACTGAAAAAATGAAATTTAACTTTTTTATTGCCACCATCATGAGCTTATAATAATTGCTCTTGCCAATACTTACTTTAAATAAATAGCCATTTCAGATGCATTAAAAAAATCTTCTAAATCTGACAAACTAGGGAGAGAAAGATTAATTTACTTCATCAGCTGCTTGGTCTTTATGTAGATAAAGAGAGTAAACATTTACTCAGATACAGTATACTCAGGGCTTTTTCAAAGCAACCTGTGTTTGCCTATAGTTTAGATTGTAGGAGTACGCTCAGATTCAGAATTTAAAAAGTATCGGCATGCTACGCTATTGTTTTTCTCTGTTACACAAAGCCGGGAAATAATCTAAGCAGCCAAAAAACAAATGCACACCCAAGTACAAGGATATTTGGGAAAAGGCCTCCTATATTTTAAAATATTCTTGCACATATCCTCACAGAAAATCAATAATTAATTGCTAACACCTGGCAGAGACCATCTGGCAGAGTTGGATAATGGAATGCTGCCTTTGTTCAACATTATTATGCTAGATCATGTACTTGTGTCAAGAACAAAGCTTGAATACGTAAAGATGTACATATCTGTTTATCATCATAAATATTCAGATGCTATTTTCTAACTAAACTATTACTCTGAGCCCATAAAAACACCACTGAGGTAACATTTTTGATAATTGATCAGAAATGTAAATGAAAAATCAGACACAGAGTCATATTTCCTAAGCATTCCTTAGGAACCTTTTATAATAAATGATACTGTTTTAATAGGTATATACTTTAATGAAAATACTAAGGTTCCAGTCCTACGTCCTTATAGTAGACAGTGCTGGACATTATTCTCAGTCTATGCTGCATATTTACTAGGAAAGTTGCCAAGAAACCAACAAGACTATTAGCAGTGAAGAGCAAGCTGTCAGTGATAGCTCCAGAATCAAGACAGATGATCAAAACGTTCATTGCCAAGCTAGACAGGTGTGGGAGGAAAAAAAAACTCCAGTTACCATTTTGACAGGGGAGTATTGTGAGGTTGGGGAATAATTTCTGAGCACGAATGTTAAGTGGCAGTCACCACAGCTCATGAAAATGTACATGTGGTACTTTACCAACTGAATTCCAAGCAACCAGCTAAATACATAGTTAAAATATGTATTTGGAAGCTGTTTAACTTACCAAAGATGTTTTTGCCCAGCTAGGCCTGAAATTTACACAAATCTGTAGCAAACAAAAATTCAGACACCCGACAGCTTCTTCGTTTCGGAACTTAAATAATGCACTACAGCAATAGCAAAAATCCATATGTGCTAACACATTTCGGTCAAAGCCTTCCTCATAGCATAACATGGTATGCTATAATATAAGGAAGGCTTTGGCCGAAACCCCTTAGCCCCACAAATCAGTATCAGAAAAGTGTCAGAATGATCTATATACTCGTTCTGGTTCAGTGGAATGGAAAGTGTTTAATCCAAAGGATCAGCATGACATCCAGCTGACCTGAATTTCTGAAAAGAGAATTTTTAATTGCTATCCCACATAATTCTCTCATGAGAAGTACACTTTAAGCAATGTAGCCTGGACACCTCCATGCCCATAGCCTGTGAGATTACAATAAAGGAGAAGCAGCAGGCTAATGAAGTTATCTCTTTTCTTTTTCCAGGTAGTTTCTTGTCAGTGCATGACAGTACTTTTACCAAGACTAAAGTGTATGTTCATCTAATGCCTAAAGGAGTAAGTTTCTATATTTTCAAATCTGTCACATTCTTTATTAGGGATGGGCGAACGGTTTGGGCCGAGAATAAGTTCGGCCCGAACATTGCCTGTTTGGGCTTTTGCCAAACACTCACATTTTCTGTGCGCTCGGCAGGATGTTTGCTCATCAAGTGTACAGTCAATAGGTTGTTAAGGAGTACGGCTGGGAAGCCAGCCGCTGCATCCTTAACAATGGATGAGTCATCAGCTGTCAGTGGGCTTCCCTGATGACAGCTGAAGAATGAAATGAAATAAAAAAAGCAGGCAATAAAGAATTACAAAAAAAACTACATGGGGGTCCCCCCAATCTATACCACACCCTTTGCTTGGATAGGGCTCGGGTATGGATTTTGGGTGGCCCCACACCATTTTTTTTAAATTTTGGTGTGGAGTTTCCCTTAAAATTTTAAGGGGAAGCCCATGCCCAAAAAAACAGCATGCCCCCCCCCCCCCCCCAAAAAAAAGCCATACCAGACTCTGCAGCATGGCAGGCCAGGAAAGAGAGTGGGGGTGAGTGAAGCCCCCCCTCCTGAACCATACCAGCCAACATGCCCTCAACTTGGGGAGTGCTTTTCAGCAAGCGGTGGTTGTGGGGGTCTGCGGGCAGGGGACTTATCGGAATCTGGAAGCCATCTTTAACAAGAGGGCCCCCAGATCCCACCCCTCCTATGTAAATGAGTATCTCTACTCATTTACCAAAAAAAAAGTGCCAAAAATAAAAAAAAGACAGGAGGCAGTTTTTGACAATTCCTTTAATATAAAAATAAAAAAACAATGTCCCTCAATGTAGATTCATCATCAACCACAATGCCCGCTGCACCGCTGGACCCGAAAAAAATAATAAAAAAAAAATGCTTCTCCCTCGACGAAGGCTAACTGCCGAATTCCTGCTCTGCCATGTGACAGTTCTTATATAGGTAAGGGGTGAGGCTCTGTCACATGGCAGAGCAGGCATTCACGGTTAATGTCCAGGGTGGATAATTTTTTGGGGGGTTTTTTTTGGTCCGGCGGCGCATCGGGCGTTGTGATTGACAATGGATCTACAATACATTGAGGGAGATTGTTTGTTTTTTAATTTCTCTTAATAAAGGAATAGTCAAAAACTCATCCTGTCTCTAATTTTGACACTTTTTTTTGGTACAATGTACAACATACTAATTAACATAAAGGGGGGCACCAGGATCCTCTGGCCCCGTTGTTAAAGGGACTTTCAGATTCTCATAAGCTCCCTGCCCGCAGACCCCCACATCCACAGCCCAGGGTTGTGGGGAAGAGGCCCTTGTCCCCATGAACATGGGGATAAGGTGCCTGCCAGGCTGCATGCTTGGATAAGGCTCAGGTATGGATTTTGGGTGGCCCCACACCATTTTTTTTTTAATTTTGGTGTGGAGTTTCCCTTAAAATCCATAGCAGACCCAAAGAACCTGGTATGCATGGGGGGGGGGGGGGGGGTATTCTGTTATTTAGTTAGAAAGCGTAACCAATAACATCAAATGCCTTAAAAAATATAGGGCATATTGTATTTTACTATATTCGCAATACGTGTATATTGGTTTGTGCGAAAGTTATAGTGTCTACAAACGATGGTATATATTTATATTTAAAAATTGATTAACCTTGATGTACTAATGGCCTATCCCATTTCTTGAGGTCCTTAAAATGCCAGGGCAGTACAAATGTCCCTCAAATTACCCCTTTTTGAAAAATAGACAGTTTGAGGTAATTAGTAAGAGTCATGGCAAGTTTGTTTTAAGTTTTAATTAGTAATTTATGTCACAATTTTTGGAAAATTAAGAAATGAAATACAATTTTTTTACCTTTTTTTTTCTATATAATGTCACCAGTGCAGTACATCCTCATCAAATGACTGGTGTGGTGGTGATTAGGAATACTGACTGGTGACAGGATGTTAAGAAAAAAAAATACATGTATATTCAATTTGTTTAAAAACATTTTTTTAACATTTTTTTTTTTTTACATACTTTCATCAGAGTAGTTTAGTGTCACAGCTATGATTTACTATTCTGCTCTGTAATTGACCCACAGCTATCACATGGTACATGGTGCTGTGATTGGCCCAGGTACCATGTGATAGCTGTGGGCCAATCACAGCACCACTATAGGAATCACAGCTGTTATAAATGAAATGTATTCATAACAGCTCTGCTCACATTGTGATCATGTGATCGCACAGTGATCACATGATTCCTCGGCCACTCAAAGCAGCCAGGTACCAGGAGACTCAATCTGCTGTGTCTGGTGGACACAGTGGTAGCGAGAGCTGCACGCTGTTGCCCCTTACCTGGTGGATACAGGATCGCGTACCTGGCTGTGCTGCTCTGCTGCAGTAAATGTACTGTTGCAGGGCAGCAAGGGATTATAATAATACATGGTTATGCTGCTGTGAAGACGCTTGTTCCAGCACTTAAAGCGTAACTCCACTTTTGTTGGAAAAAAAAAACATTCCCCTCTGGGTGATCTCTGTACATTGCAGGGATTTTAACAACCTTTGTTGCAGATTCCTACCTTTTGTTATTCTGAAGAAATCATTGTTTGTTCCTCTGTGCCTCTGTGCTGAGTGGGTCAAATGGTAGTGGTTTCATAATTATCATTCAGCTGTGGCAGCTGCAGGACTCTAATGAGGAAAGCTGCTGGGCCTCCCTTTAGACGTGTTCCTATTGGGAATATCTCACCAAAAATGAAATTTTTGTTGCAGGGGATGCCTGAAATCTGACTTGTATCTTAGGCAGACTTCTGGGAAAATTGGCGAGCCTATCACACAAGCAGGAAATGATGTTTCTGGGGTACAGAACAGCTCCAGGTAGCCATATTGCATTGCATTTTCAGAAAATTACAACAGCTGCAGATTGAAACTAAAAGGTAATTTTTAATAACATTCAATTACAATATGATTTGTGTCGCAATTGTATACACTATATTGTTTTTTCTTTATGTGCTGATTTTTTTCCCCACAAAAGTGTAGTTACCCTTTAGGGTTAAAGGTTCACAGGCTGCAGGAGATCAGCTGTACAGACATACAACAACATAAAAAAAAAATGATAACAAGCATTTTATTAAAGAATGGCAATTGTTTGTCATACACAGTGCTTTGGCAAGCTAAATTTCATTTAGGATTTACATCAAATTTAATTGATTTCTAACATAAAGGAAAATGAAATAAATTGTGTTTTTTTATGTCTTTCTAAAGTTCTAATATAATAATTCAGGTATTACCAAGACAATACGTTAGATTTACTAAAGGCAAATAGACTGTCCACTTTCCCCAGAGATTAGTAAATGAGGTGGACTTCTGCTGATTTCCATTATCCAATCATGTGAAAGCAAAATGCTGTTTTTAAATTATTCTTCTTGCAAGTGATTGGATACTCTTTGCAAAATGGAAGAACGCTCCCTTGCAAAGGGCAGTGCAGTGGCTTAGTGGTTAGCAACATGTGCAACAATCCCAACATGACACTACCTGCACATTTTTCCATGAAATTTCCACCTTTTTCATGCTATTGTGGGTGGCCTCTTGCATGCACGGTTGAATAATGGTGATGGTCATTGGCTCAACGAAGACACATTTTTTTATGTATTTGATGCATATATATTGTATTAAATGTCTTTGTATTCATTGTATTAATGCAATTTTGTATCTATCTACCTATATAGAGCCCTAGCTATTACTACAATTCCTTTATATGCCCCTGAGGAAGCGACAGCGAAACATGTCGGGCTATTGTTGACCAATTGGCCATTCTGGCAGGATCAACTAAGGAGTAATATGTATAGGAGCATTGTGTTTTCTAATTTTTATACTTTATGTCTGTGTCTATATGTCTAGTCTCATATTTTGTATACAGTATGTATATATTTTGGCACTTGTATATGTCAAGCACTAATAAAATTTATATTTTATAAATATATCTTGCATGGGTACTCAGGTTTCCTCCCGCACTCCAAAGATATGCTGGTAGGCTAATTTGCTTCTGCCCAAATTGGCCCTAGTATGTGTATGTATGAATGTGAGTTAGGAACCCTAGATTTAAAGCTCCTTGAGGGCAGGGACTAAAGTGAGAAAACAATATACACAGTGCTCAGCCATAACATTAAGATAACTGACAGGTACAGTAAAATAAATGATCTTGTTACAATAGGGGGGGGGTGGGGGGATAGCATAAGCAGCAAATAAACATGTTGTCTATGAAGTTGATGTGTTAAAAGCAGTAAAAATGAGCATCACAGTTTGTTGTGTATGGGACTGCATAGGCTCAGATTGGTGCTCATGAGTGCTCATGCTGAGTCCACAGCCAATATCACCTATAATGGACACGTTGTCATCAGAACTGGAACACAGAGAATTGGAAGAAGGTAGCCCAGTCTGATGAGTCATGTTTTCTTTAACATCTTGTGGATGGCTGAGTGCATTGCGTCGCTTACCTTTGAAAGTGATGGCACCGGGATGCTGTATAGCCAAGCCAGTGGAGACAGTATGATGCTTTGGGGAATGCTCTGCTTGGGTCCAGCCATTCATGTGGATGTTACTTTGACATGTACCACCTACCTAAACATTGCTGCTGACCAATTAGACCCCTGAATGGAAATGGTATTAACTGATAGCAAGAGCCTTTTTCAGCAAGGTAATGTGCTCCACCACACTGCAAAAATGGTTTAAGAACGGTTTGAGGAACACAACAACGTGTTCAAGGTGTTGACTTGGCCTCCAAATTCTCCAGATCTCAATTCATCAAGCATCTGTGGAATGTGCTGGAAAAACAAGTCTGATCCATGAAGACTCCACTTCATAACTTACAGGACTTGAAGGAACTGCCACTGATGTCTTGGTGCTAGATACCACAGCATACCTCCAGAAGTATAGTGGCATTCATGCTGTGATGGGTCAGGGCTGTTATGGTGGTAAAAGGGGGACCTATTCAATATTAGGTTGGTAATAGTAATGTTATGGCTGATTGGTGAATGTAAAACACTTCATAGTTTGTTTGCGCTATATAAATGTGTAAGCTCTCTTGCAAAGTGAACAGCCTATTAACTTTTAGTAAATCAACCCCAGGCATAATGGTTTTACATAACTGATGCAGAGGTTAGAATTTTACATCTTTCTTGTTTTGTTGACTTTTTTCTTATTCGCTTTGTATGCCTTATACACTTCCTGATTATTACCAGAAAAACTCAAATGTGTTGCAGATCTTGTGCATAATTAAGTGCATTAAGTTAATTACGTGCATTATGCAACTGTACTTGTTTGACAATGGTAGTGTAACTCAATGTCCTGATGCTTTTCCAGCGCAAACATGTTTTGGTAGCAAATGTTTCACAAATATAAATAACACATAAAAATAAAGCTATCATGGACCATAGCTCCTTAAAGATTTGCCATGCATAAGCTATTTACAATGTATGTAAACTAAAAAGAGGAAACAAATGTAATATGCTGTATAAATAAAACGAAACATAAAGATATATAAAATAATGTTGCTGCTTTATATTTTAAAATAAATGAAAAATAAAAATGATATTGTTTACACTTCTATAAACCCTTTTTTCAGTGAGTATTAAAACTGTTACATTAATTTGTTTATATAGAGCTTGCTTCTCTTGGTGAAAGACCTCGCATGCTTCTTTAAAAATCAATTTCAGTTCAGATGATGGAGGAATCTGAAATAGAAGTGACTAAAAATTCAATCAGTTTTCTCAGTGGGTGTATGCTTTGCTCTTTCACTTAGTTCCTGCAAAGCTGATTTTCTTCTTCACTTTCTTCATACAGTAAGTGATGATGGTTCCATTTAGTCATCTAACACCCTAGAAAATTCTCAAAATTTCTTGTAAGTGATTTGTCAGAACAGAAAGCAAGTTTTCTTTTCCCCACAGTGAAATAACTATGGATGAAATCTCAGCATGTTGTCTGGCTAAAGTTAACACAGAATATCATTTATCACAATTTAATCAAATGTTTGGCTGAAAAACACATTTTAACCCATGTCGTCAATATTATAATAGCAGTCAAAACCTCTATTTGAATTTCCATAATAAAGAATGTGTAAATATAAAATTTAATGGATGATAAATCATGCAACAGAGTAATTCTCTTTTTAGGATAACTATCTTTTCTATGTTCTGTGCCAGTGTAATACAATAATATATTATACTGCAGACTTATGTCTCATGGATGGCTGGATTTATTATTTTTTACTGTAATTGTCTTCCTATCGGGCAGTGTTGCCAACCTCCCAAAGTGAAATTTACTGACAGGACAGCAAACATTTACTGACAGCACCAATTTTTACTAACATAAGTCATGAAATTTACTGGCAGAGCCACATTTTTTACTGACAATTCAAAAAAGTACAAAAATTACAATTTTCTGTGCTAAACAGTGCAATAATCAATATATCAATATTTAAGCTACAATTAATAAATTAATCAATATTTGGGCTACAAACATGTAGCTAGTGCAATTAGCCATGTGTTTATAGTATGACAAAAGGCAAAACACCCACTTTTCCATTTACATGAAAGGCAGGTTAATAAAGCCCAGCACAGCATTTCCCCTAAATCAGAGTCTGCAGGATTCCCACTTACAGTGCAAGGGAGAACTCTGCAGACTCTCATGTAAAAGGGAACTGTGTGGACCCTGATGTAAAGGAGAACTCTGAGGACTCTGATGTAAGGGGGAATGCTGCAGACTCTGGTGTAAAGGGAAACTCTGATGTAAGGGCATCTCTGGTCACCAGAAGCCTCCATCGCATGAGCAGTCTGCCCATGAATAAAGGCTGGACACCAACACATATATACACTGTCATCCCCATTATTACCTGCACTGTGTCCAGCTCTACCTCTTCCTCTATGCAGCAGGCTAGGGGGCGGGGCTACCTACAGCACAGTACACCGGGCAAACATAACTTAACCAGGGAAAGGAAGGAGAGGCTTGAGGAGAAAAGAGATTCCAATTACTATTCCCAGGGGGTTGTCATTGTTGGCCAGAACAAGTCCAAGTCTGGTGTACTGGGAGAAGTACAGCAAGACACAGACCCAGAGAGCCTGCAAGAGGGTGAGCATGGCCTGTATATTTACCAAAACCCCTCCTCCAATAACTGTGACAGAGAGGCACTAATCAGCCAAGCTCAGTCATGAGACAAGTCTACCTGACGGGACTTACAGTCTGACACTGAGCGAACAGTTCTGCTCTAAAGTGAAGAAAATACAATTAAATAGCAGCATCCCACAGGACCTGCTGCAGGGCCCTCTTCTACTTGCAGTATTGCAACTCAAAGTTGTTGCTAAAATTAAATATCTAGGGGAAATATTTCTATTCTTTCTAAAGAATATATTTATCAAATGTTGTTACCACTAGTTCATAAATTTAAATCCCAGGGTAGGGTGTGGCGCAAACTGTCAATTTCTGTGGCTGGCCACATCAATCTCTTAAAAATGATATTGTTGCCTCAGTTATGTTTCATTTACACAATTTTCCTTGCTGGATTGTGCATAAATATTTTAAAAAATTTATTTTTCGGAATTTGATATGGTGTAACAAGCCAGCTAGAATCAAATTTAAAATTCTACAATATCCAAATCATCAAGGGGCTATCAGCAACAAATCCCTTGGTATATTTTGCGGCGGCTCAGCTTCAGTATATTGCAGGTTGGGAAGCAGCCGGTTTGTATGCATCCTCCTATAATATACTCACCTACTATTTCATATTGGCAACCCCTTTCTGGCATTAGACTCTACTATTCAACCTTGTAATCAATTTACCAACTCAACACTATGTGTGATATACAAGGTCTGCCAGTTCACCAAAAAAATATTGGGCATTTCAGGTTATACTAGATTTACACCACTATGGTTGAACAGAGCAATTCCAGAAATCTTACAATTAGCAGGTTTTTCCAAATGGAAGATTGCAGGGTCACCACCCTGATACAATTGTACTCCGATGGAGTCCTGAAAACGTACCAACAAATTTGTACTGAATATATTCTAGACCAAAAATGTTTTTTTTAATAACTACAACTAAGACATGCCTTTAAGACTCAAGGCATGGCCGCAACTGTCTCTTTTTTTTCTGCTCACATCTTGAAGAACATAGTTAGTAAAAATTATTACTTATTAGTAAGTCTTATAAGATTTTTATCTGAAATGCTTTCTAACGTTACTGCTCCATGCAGGCACAGATGGGAGGCAGAAATTTATGTGACTCTAGGGCAGTGGTTCTCAACTCCTGTCCTCAGGACCCACTAAAAGGCCAGATCTTAAGTATTACCTTTGGGAGATGCAGACTAGAATACTGCAATCACTAAGCAGCAAATTATATCACCTGTGATTTATTTCAGTTATCTTGCAAACCTGGTCTGTTAGTGAGTCCTGAGGACAGGGGATGAGAAACACTGCTGTAGGGTATATATGGGATCAAATACTACAGACAATTCAGCTTTTCTCAATATTCCCTATTTATAGTGTCCCCACGTTTTATTTTGTATAGGGCCTATCTCACCCGGAGTTGTTGCACAGGGTAGGCAGGAGAGAAAACTCAGAATGCACAAGATGCACTCAGTCTCCTGGCTCCTTTATGCACGCTATTTCTGTATTGGCAGGAAGTGTTGGACCCATTAAATTCTGTATATGATACAAAGTTGATCCCAGATCCTGTTTTATGTCTTCCAGGTTACATAAACTGTAATGACCTGGATGGTGATCAGACAGTGGCCATTATGAGATCTCTATTTATAACACGTAAGCTGGTAGCCTCCTGTTGGATATCACCCAACCCTCCTACTCTTGAGGATTGAATTTGTGAAATGGATAAATATGTAATATTTGAAAAACACACTTATGCTCAATGCAACACCTCTAAGAAATTTGAATATGTGAAGAAAGTTGATAGATGCATCAGGTCCTAATTTTAATCTAAATTTATAATTAAAGCGGAGTTCCGGCCACAAAATCGACATAATCGATTTTGTGGCCATCCACTTGCTTTTAGTCACCTGAAAAGGAAATGGATAGTCAAGATTTTTTTTTTTTACTTACCTTGTTATTGTAGAAAAATATACTCACCTTTGTTTCACTTCCTCCCTCGTCGGCCGCGGCCCGTGCTGTCACTTCCGGTTTGCAATGATTCCTGGGAGCTGAACGTCATCGCTCCAAGGATTTAATGCGACGGCACCGGCCCCGCTCGTCACTTCCGGTGCGGCGCCATATTCCCTGCTAAACAGCTTCTGGGCATGCCCAGAAGCTGTTTAGGAATGCGGCATTGCACCAGAAGTGACGAGCGGGGCCGGTGCAGTGCATCGTGGGACCGAAGAGGACGCAGAAGAGGATCGCGCTGGCTTCAGCTGCCCACATCCGAGATGGCAACGCTGGAGAAGAAATTTTAAAGGTAAGTATTTCTTCTTGCAGGTAAGTGCGACCCGCGACAGTACAGAGGCTATCCATTGTGGAATGTACTAGCCCTGACGGTATTATTATTGAAAATTTTTTTTCATGGCCGGAACTCCGCTTTAAGGTTTGGTATATTTTTAGTGGATGGGGAAGGTCGGTCAAAGAAACTGTAATTGCCATGATGGTGATCAGACAGTGGCCATTATTAGATCTCTATTTATAGCACATAGGATCATAGCCCCCTGTTGGATATCACCCAACCCTGTATGGGGAAGGGCGGTCAAAGCAAAGGAAAGAAATTAAATGGAAAGAATACCTTCCTTATTTACTATCTGCTCCAGAGCATTTCTGTATCTTTAAATATCTGTGAATATTATGGGAGAACTAGATAATGATGTATCAAATGTACTCATTCTGGCACCATTCAGAATGGTGATTTGATCTTGGTTTAAATGTTAGTTTGTTTTTTCTTTTGTGTTTTTGTTTTATTGGTTGCTTCTGTTGTTTATTTGTTATAAAGGAAAAAGGTTTTAGGCTCCGTTCACATCTAGGCGTTTTGGGGCGTTTTTGGGGCGTTTTTCTGCTCTAGGATCAGCTCTCAAAACGCCCAACAAGACAAATCCTATTCATTTCAATGGCCCCTGTTCACATCTGAGCGTTTTGACGCTGTATACAAAACGCCCAACGCTCAAAAAAGTACATGAGCTTCTTTTTGGGCAGATTACAGGCGTTTTCCATTGATCTCTATTCAATCTAAAAACGCCTGCACAAAAATCGCGGTAAAAATCGCGGTAAAATCGCGGTAAAAAACGCGCGAAAAACGCTACGCTCAGGTGTGAATGTAGCCTTAAAAAAAAAAAATTGAATAAAAAAAAATAGAAACATACGTAGCTATCTCTTAAAAGTAGTGCTGCACTATTATAACAATATAAAATTTAAGCTTATGAATCTTACAAATTGCCAGCTGGCTCTCTCTAGGACATGCTCTACTAATCCCTGTAAAATATTGTGTAGGAATGTGCTGCCTTTTACTGCCTGAATTTGTTAATGCCTGTAAATATAATATATGTTTTTTTGGCTTTGGAGACCCAGGTGAGGTGAGAAAGTGGAGAGAGAGAAATTCTCAGCCACACAGCATATCCATGTTGCTAAATCCTGGTCCAGAAGAGATTATTATAAACAACTAGGGAGGAACTAAAGCATAGAGAAGATAGGCCGACTCTTAGTCCTAGTGCCACACCACAGTTTCTGCATGTTAGAAGCTGTGTTTAAGGCTGGTTGGTCAACAGATGGAGTATCTTCCCATCACCACTGATTTTGACTTCAGGTTTCCCATTCAAAGACCCACGCTGCACTGTGATCATCCTCAGGGACCACTGCAAATGAACATTGCTGCCTGCAGCATTCATCTGGAGGAATCTCAATTAATGACTACATATACCTGGGTATAAAGTATATGCACAATTTCACCAGGACTCCTGTGTGGCCCTTTTGTGATAATACCCATTTGCACATTGGATGTATGTACAGTTATTATTCTCTTCTTACATAAAGCTCTTGTTATCTTATGATTTTCTATTAGAATCTCAGTATTTCGAAGCCTAATGACAAACTGAAAATCATAGTAGTGACACCTTAAACAACAATGGTAATAAAGGTGCAGCGCCTTAATATAGCAGCAGCAAATTAAATATTCAAATAAGTAATAAATTAAAGCATCCCCTATAAAAATTATGTGCATAAAATCATGAAAGTTAAAATCACACACAAAAACGCATCAATAAACCAAAAAGTCCTTTAACTGCAGAAATGTCTGTGTATTGATTCGACCATCAAAAAAGGGGACACCAAGTGCAATTGAGGGTAAGACCTCACTTACCAGTTCACTATCTGCCAATGCAGCAAGTCATGCTTTGGGAACACACAGCTCTTACAAATTCTGTGTGTTGTCAGCAACCTCCTCCCCTAGGTTCTCTTTCGCTAAACTACTCCACCACTCACAATCTTGGATCTTTACAACACAAAGAGTGACCTGTAGTCCAATAAAAGAGATAAGTGGACTGTTTGAGATAACGCTAGAAATGCACACAGGACAGCTCTGAATGTTTGATGTAATCCACAGTTTTTTGCACTTATCAAACAGTTAAAAGCAAAAATTGATGTTCCGTGGTAGATGGGATTTTATAGACTGTGTATTAGTGCAGTTTTAACATTCCCCAAATTGCACTATAGCATTCCTAGCTTATAATGATCCATGGGTAATTGTCATTTGGCGTTTCCTGTTTTGGAGTTAGTCTAATTTCCCTAAAACATATATTTAGTTTTCCCCAGTTAATGGCACACTGAAGTGTATGCATTAAGATCATTTCAGCTATATTAGCTTGGCTGTTTTATACTAAGTCATTGCAATTTTTCATCACAACCTTAAGTAAGGAAGGAAATGTTTAGCAATATTTTGAACTCAAGCCAGTGCAAAAAATGTAATTCTCTAAGTTAATGAAGCAAACTGTAAGGAAGGTTATTAGCTTTACATAGCACTAGAAACTTGCAAAGCACTTATAAATGTAGTCAGACAGCTACAATTATTAGAAGGTACAATGTGGCTGTCAGTTGTAGTACAATAAGACACATGCTTGCTATAAAAAGTCCTCTACCAGGAAATTAATGGAATAGGGTCCCTTATAAGTATACCTAGACACTGAAATAGCAGGTAAATGCATGCCATAGACCAGCCATTGTTTACTGCTAAAATCATTCTTCAGTGCTGCCCACAGAGCCAGCTCCAAGTAATAAATCCAAGTCGAATTCAAATCATATAGCCTGCTTTATAAGGATTAGGGATGAACTGTACTAGGTTTGGTTCGAGCAGGGTTTGGCTAGCTTCAGAGAATTTCAGATGCTGATGCTGAACCCAAACCCATGAAATGAATGGGAGCTAAATCTGTCAAAATATAAATGCCCATTTTCTGGGCTAATAGGAGCGCCACAAAAATAGTATGGAGGCTGGGCACTGCCACAGTGAATATGTAGGCAAACACATTTTTTTCTAAATTGATCAGCTGCAATGATTTTTCAAATGATTAAATTGAAACATTAAATATGCCCAATTTATTTAGAAAAAAACATGTCTGGGGGTCCCTAATCCTGCCTGTGCGCAGACAAATCTATGTGATGTACAGAGAGTGGTGCAGCAGCACTGACATTTAAAAAGTTTTAAAACTGAGAGTAAACAACATGTCATTGACAGTTTTTTTGTTTTTAGCAAAAGTACCACACAGACTCCTTCAAGGGTCTGCTATGTATTTTGAAGGACCTTTAGAGTGGTTTGTGCACTTTTTTTTTCCTGAATAAACAAGTTGCCAATGAATGTCATTTGCTGGCAATTAAAATGGTATCATTATATTTTCTTTGCAAATATCATTTTTACTGTAGCACATTCTAAAACAATAATAAATGGATGTTAAAGTGGTGCTTCACACACACACACACAAAATACATGAGGACCCCCAAGAAATCCATGCCAGACCCTTCGGATCTGATATAGATTTTAAGGGGGACTCCACACAAAATAAATGCATGAGGTTCTCCTAAAAAAAACATACTAACCCTTAACCTGAGCATGCAGCCTGACTGGACAGGAGAGGGGGCACATTCCCCCGAACTATACTAGGCAACGTACCCTCAATATGGGTGGATGCCTTGCCAGGAGGGCACCCCTGTCAATGCACCTTGTCCCCATGTTGCTGAGAGCAAGAACCTCATCCCCACAACCCTGGTCAGTTGTGGTGGGGGTCTGCTGGCAGGTGGTTCATCAGATTCTTAAAGCCCCCTTTAATAATAATGGGGCCCCCTGATATCAAACCCCCCCTCCCCCCTGAAATGAATGAATAAAAGGTGCATATTAGCCCTACTAATTAAAAAAAAAATTGTAACCAAAAAGTAAAGACACCCACAAGCTTGACAGGACCTTTATTTTAAAAACAAAAATCCCCAAAATAGTCCCTCATTGTAAACCCATTGTTAATCACAATGCCCACCACCCACCAACTCGCAAATGTGAAAAAAAAACTAACAACATGTCACACATGACTGTCATCAGCTAGATAAGGGAGGGGGCACGATAGTGGTGACGTAAATACTTTTCTGTCTATAGTTTTGATACAGGTACACTCCTGATCATCTGCATTCCCCCATAGTTCTTATGGGAATTCTGTGGCTGAGGTGTATTATTTGATGACATGCTGGGGTCAGTGGCTACATTTGGGTGGTGATGTCACCGCTATCCCCTCTCCCATTGACATCATTTGCTCTTAGAGAAGCCACAGATGTAAGTATCAGCAGCTTCCTTACAAACCAGACACAGCAGCAAGCTGTCAAATATAGAAGCTGTAGAAATACTGCATCTATATGATTTTTAGCTATTACCACAGCTTAAGTTTGCTCCAAACCTAGGTTTGGACCGAACCTTCGCCTCATCCCTAATATGGATACTAAATACAACCAGATTGTCCAACAAAAAAAAGGAAAAATAAACTACATCCGTATTGTAGAATTAATCCCATTGACAAAAAATATACATACAGTACATATACAGTATATGAAGAATTTGAACCCATCATCAATATCCTTTAAGTTCTAAAAGACCATACTGTCATCAAATTATAAACCTCAAATAAAGAGTTCCCAGAGAACAATGGGGAATGCAGATGATCACATATTATATCTGTGCTCAAACTATGGACAGCAAAGTATTTACATACAAACAGTCAAAGAGCTTCTCTAGCTGCATGTAGTGGGAAGTAATTAAGTTTCAAATATCCTCAAAGATCACAATTAAAACTCCAAAGTCTGGTTTATAAGATTCTGGCATTATAGAAAATAGCTGAGATTTACATGTCTCTGTTGTAAATATAAAGTATTTATCTAATCAAAACTAATCAGGTCAATTCAATAAACCTATTTGTATTACTACATCCATCGGCCCCTCTGTGATCACCTCAACTCAAAGTCCCAGGGCACCTTTTTTCCTGCTTTGCATTGTTATTAGGGATAGAGGTGTTCACTGATAGTACCGGACATTTTTATCCCTGTTGTATTCTGAATCCGGGCAGAAGACACCCACTTGCCACTTTGGTCCGCTACTACCCTGGCATCATTATTGGTTAGACCCATTACTTATGTAATACTCATTTATACCTATATTACGCTATGTCTGGCCACTGTCTATCTGCCATTTATTTCATATTGTTTGTAGCCTGTTTGACTGGCACTCCCCCTGGTGGTGATCCACAGTACATTCCGGGAGCTGCGATATGCTATTAGGGGAGGTACCTCCTCCCCTGCTGTCCCCCTCCTTTTCCTTTAAGGGCGGGATCACCTGCATATCGGCATCATGTCTCCTGCGTGGAACACGTGATGCCCACAGCCTTTTTTTTCCTTTCATTGTCTTTTTTCTTTTCCTGCACCTATATCCATGTTTCTGCTACACCTTTGGTGTTTCTATTACACTTCCCATTTATGTCATCTGCACAGGTGATGTAGTAATGCATGCACACTTGAAAACACATGGCCTCCCTTGAGCCACCTGACATGGAGTGCAGGTGTGGTGCTGATTGCGCCCCACATGGACTACAAATGGGTGGACAGTAGCCTTGGAGTTTCTCTTTCTCAGACCACTCAATCAACACGAATGGACAACACCTACTTATTTACATCCTCCAACACCTATTGCTTTAGTACTCCTTTCTTGACACTCTTTACCCAAGTCTATCACTTGATTTCACCTTGGCTCTTCAGCCTGCTCATATTGTTTTTATACATTACATTTTAGTTGTTACTTTTAAGCACTATGTTTTCATTCACAATTGGCCAGTTCACTTCCCCCTTTTTCCTTCTTTTCCTTTCCTTATTTTCCTTTTCTCTTTTCTTTTCTTTCATTGTCCTTTATCTTTTCCTGCCCCTATATCCATGTTTCTGCTACGCCTTTGGTGCTTCTATTACACTTCCCATTTATGTCATCTGCATCAGGTGATGTAGTAATGCATGCACACTTGAAAATACTCCCATTACTATTCTCTTTGCTACATTATCATGTGATGCAATACCCAAATTTACATACATACATTTGTCTCATCAGCATACACGGATATTCAACGACATTTCTCACTACCACTTGGTCTCTATTGACCCCCATCTGCTCCCCATTGGGATGTTTGTCACCCCGCGCCTCCAGCTCCCGAACTGTGCCTTTACCACCGCCGCATGGTTATAGTGGCATTCCATTCAATTTGGCTTCATCCCCTTGCAAGTATGTATTCCCAGCATAGGGTCCTTCATATGTCTCTATATTTTGTTAGACAATATGATACATATATATATATATATATATATATATATATATATATATATATATATATATATATACAATTGATATTGATACTTTATGTACTTTTCAGACCAGTTGATGAGCATGTACTCCTGAAGAAGTGAGATATGTTCCTCACGATACGCGTCAAGTTTTATGATGCTCCAGTTCAGCTATGCAATGTGTTTACTGTACTTGCGAGCATATTTTATTCATGTATGTACATGTGGTCATATAATATGATTGTTATACTTTCAATAAACCTATTTGTATTACTACATCCATCGGCCCCTGTGTGATCACCTCAACTCAAAGTCCCAGGGCACCTTTTTTCCTGCTTTTTTTGTTAAACACATTGATATGGTTCTTGTCATTGAATCTTTGACTTTTGAGCGCAGCATTTTTATCACATAGAAAATGCACTGTGTTTTTTATATTGTAGGCTAGCTCAACTTCAACTATTATTACTATTATTTATATTAATGTTATTGATGTATGCAGTACTATTATTTTCTTTGATGCTATGCAAAGTAAGATACAAATAGGAAGGGTTATTACAGATAATACAACTACGTAAGTAACATTTTTCCAATGGCAACTACCTAATCTAAAATAGCAACAACATATGCATCATTGATATAATGAGAGAAAGGGAGAAAAAGGGCTCAATTCATTAAGCTTAACATAAGAATCTTTATTTTAGCCATTACATTGTAATTTTCAAATCTCATGGGAAAATCGGAATTCTTATCCTTGTGTTAAAGCTTTGTGAATTGAACCTAAAGTCAAGTCCATACATGATGTACTCCAGATCTTCATATTGTTTTATTAACTACAATGAGGTTCCCTGCAAATCACTGAAATGTATATAATTAACTTGAGGATTTTGTCTCAACAAAACTGGAGTTTAACTTCAGGGTTGCAGTATTGTGCATGCATGCTGCCAGTAGATGTCTGAAAAAAGGGCGAGGGTGATTCAAACCTCATTATCATGCCCTTTATACACAACACACAACAAAACAAAAGAAAAAAATGAAATTTAATCAAGATTACAGTACATTACTAGAGTGTATTTCAGTATGTCTAAAAACTTTTCTTTTTGTATTTTTCACATATTAGAGATAATGTAGCCAGCAACTAGGGCACTTCTTCTATTTCCTTCCATAGTAAATAATGGGTGCCTTAAAGCTGGATCATTAACTACATGTCAAATCTTCACAGCTGTGCAAGCTGACTGGAACAAAAACTTTAGTGCATTCTTGTTTGTATTGTGTTCATTACGGAAAAGCAAAATGATTGATGGAATTCACCGAAGGTTACCAAATGCAATCTCTAGAGCACAGATTAACATTAAAACTTGCTCACAGGTAAAATCTTTCTATACACATTACATCTAAAGGAACTCAGTTCTTGGTATGCATGAATATGTTTGCTGCTGTAGGAAACTTTTTAATACAGACATTGCTATCACAATCTGACAATTATTAGGATAAAAATGCTGATCCATCGTCTACATAAAACTATTAATGAATTCATTATTTTTTTATATCAATAAATATATGCATATCCTATATGCATATCCTAAATAGGCTAATGGTATATCATTTGACCAATCTGATACCGGTTTTGCATGCATAACTTGAAATAATAAACAATTGGGCCCCAAACCCAGACAGACCAGTTGCTAAGCTATATTTGAGCATCACCTGTAACATAAGGTGCAGTATATGATATAATCAAGGCGGGTCAGGCGAAGATTTTCTAGCAAGATGCATCAAATCCTTATCCCTGCTGCTTTGAAAAATTATACAGTTTTTCTCTATGTGCAAATTCAATTCACACAAGTCTGAAACAAACTACCATATGTCTTCCCACTCTGTCTGTTTCAACTGTGTATCAGAGATTTCCTTACTGATTTGAAGGGGGAGTTCTTAAAGTGACATTAAAGGTGATATCTTGTTTTAAAAAAAAAACAAATAAACATGTTATACT
Organism: Pelophylax lessonae; assembly: GCF_965119305.1. Taxonomy (NCBI): domain Eukaryota; kingdom Metazoa; phylum Chordata; class Amphibia; order Anura; family Ranidae; genus Pelophylax; species Pelophylax lessonae. The sequence goes on along the minus strand of NC_138770.1, from coordinate 326,409,477 downwards.
TACCTGCTTGCAATGGCTTTGCAAAAACAGCCCAGATCCTCCTCTTCTTGGATCTCACACCGGTGCTCCTCCCTCCTGTCAGCTGCCCCCACAGTCAGCAGCTTGCTCTGGGGCACCCAAACAGGTATAGTTAATACTGTGTCCACTGACAACAGAAGCGGCTCTGTGTGTAGATTAACACACTGAGCTGCTGTGTGGCCCTGGCCCCTCCGTCTCCTGATTGGCTCAATGGCTGTGATTGACAGCAGCGGGAGCCAATGCCTCTTGCCTCTGCTTGACTCTGATCTTCTGTTGTCAACTTTACAATACAAATGCAAAACACTAGTATTCAAGATGGACTGGTGTCCTAAGCATTGGATGCAATTGCCCAAAAATATAAATTATAGACCTGGGTCCCTTAGCCAGGGACTTTTTATATACTTCTTATATACCAATAGAGATGGGCGTCTAACACAATGGCCACATATCCGATATTGGGGTATAGTCAGCCCGACATGTTTTGCGCCACTTATGCACTTCTTTAGGAGCTCAATACCATACAAACACTTTTCTACTATAAACAATATATAATATACAGAAAGAATCAGTATACATACATTAAAACAATTTTTTTTCATATAATAAACATCTTTACTTAATATCATTTTACTTGTACAGAGTTTTCATGTATCTATCAGTCAACAAGGGGGGTAGATAGGGTACTAGGAGCCGAGGACCACACGGAGCATCCCCCCTATAAATTGTGAGGATGAGGGCATACCTACATAATAATAATAACAGTCAGATCTTACATTTATAACGAGATGGCTCAGATGGAGCTATAGGGAGAATATTGACATAATGCTGATTTAACGAATATTGTCATGGAATTAGTAGTATCCATTTATTTGATACGACTTAAGACAAGCAGAAAGGAGAAAGAGCGGTGGTCCCCTGTGCAAAAGTATCTCCCTCAGTTCGGTCTTCCGAATACCCTCTGTGCAACAGTGGTGGCCTGACATTTAGCAGCGGCAGCACAGGCTTTGGACCGAATATTTCACTCGGTGATCCAAAACACACTCTGCTCACCTAAGACTACTTCTCCTCCAATGCCTGTGAGTGCAATACCTACTGTGATTGTTTTTTTTTGTGTGTCTTATTAATTAAAGCATTACTACGCTGCTTCTTAGTTATGTTTTGTATCTCTTCTGCTCATCTGACATCAACCCAGCCTGGCTTCTAACCCTGCTCCTGACTTCCAAATCAGTACCTCATCTACTCAGGTTGTTGCTGATTCTGGCTTGCTTTGACTATGTCTTTAACTCCTGAACCTGCATGTTCCTGTGCACCATTCTGCACAAGTTCCAGTCCTGCAGCCAAATTTCTGCAGTATCCAGACAGTCATCCGGGAACCACCAGTGTCAGGACCTACCACAGGCACCTGTGCCACTCCTTGTCCTGCTACACCCTGTCATCAAGTCCGGATGGTATTGGACAGAAAGTGTAAGCAAAGCCCCCTCAGCAGCTCAGCCTCTACCAGCTAGGCCACAAACAACCAGAAACTTGGTCTTTAAGGGCAAATTAGCAAGCGAAAAAACTCATTCTTGCAGCATAACCCCAATTTAGGAACAGGACACAATGCTTGAGATAAGGTCCCTAAACCATTATCCAGCTTAAGCAGGAGGATTGCCTTCAAGCAATTAATACATAATACAGCAGTATTACAGTACCACAGTACAGCAATATAAATAGAGGGGAATATGATATAAAAGGTTGTAATGGTGTGGCTGAATTGATGGAGAAGGTAATACTTCATTTTCAGGTAGAGACCTGATACAATTTCTATTTTTGTCCATGCAAAACATTAGAATATAGTTTTTTTATTCTTAAAATGTTTTAGTAACACAGTCAGAAAAAAAGAAAAGAAAAATCTTTACTTTTGGTAAAATATAGTAATTAGTTCAAAACAAAATGAATCATGAAGATTAGGACTTTGAACTCCCTGGTTCATTTTGCTGAGTGGGTTAGTTAATGATGTGCTTTTAGCTTATTTTTAAGATGCTTTACTGCTAAAAACTCACTTGCATGTAAATATGTTCAGTTTGCTATCATGTCATCTTTTTAAATGGTTCATTATTTCAGAATTACATATTAAATTACAATATTTAGCAGCTTCCGATACTGAATAACCTTCTTACTTTCATTTCACAAATTAATTGGCAATTCTTGAAGTGGCCAAAATCCAACAAATATAGAAAATGAACTTGCAAATAATTTTGCTCCTCACTAAATTAAGCAGTTCCCAATTACTCGGTGGGAAGCAGAAAATAGTATGACAGCATATTTAACTAGTTCTTATGATAAGTTTATATGGGCATACATTGATTTTCTTTAAACTGCAACTCCAGGCAACAATCCAAATGTATTAGTGGACTGTTAATGTTAACCAGAAGTGGGCAGTGTGCTAAAGTTAAAGAATTTTTACAATTTACCTTTAAGCTGAACTCCAGGCAGTTATGAAATACACTAATTAGGCTAAAATAAAATAGGCTAAATGTAACAAATACTTACCTAAATCTGTAGTCATGTTATGTGACAATCCCTTAAGCTGGCCACAGATGGTTCTAATCCTGCTGAACTGGGCGAGATTCGAACCTTATATGGGCAGACTTAATGTACCCAAGTTGATTGATCGATTAATTTGGGTAAATCAGCATGCTGGAAAAGTGGTTGTTATGGCCTCTAGAACATATAATGTTGTTCTCCTGGCAGGGGGAAGCCGTCCTAGCAGGGATACCCCCGTCAACACTGTCTGTGTTGATGGGGGAATCAACCAAGTTTCTTTCCTGCAATGTGTGGTTGCAGGAAAGAAGTTTGCCTCATCTATGGCTGGTCTTAGTCTTTTTTTTCTAACTGCAGTGTCTGAGGGTCATTCTTTGTGTGCCAATGTTGCTGTCTGATGATGACACCATTGACTTGCTAATATTGTTTCAGATATAGGCGACAATAGAAGGAAGCCCTTCAGTGAGCAAAAGAAACAAATAAGACCTCATGGGGAACAAGCTTAGGTGCCTTTGAAACCTGAAAGGTAAAACGTTTTATAATAAGATTTTTTGTGCTTATTTATCTTTTCGTTTGACCGGTACATATGGTAAATTAGTTTAAGATCGAAAGGGCCCCAAAAAAACAATTTTTAATGGGGTAAAGCTCATTTACCTGTCCCCCCCAGAGAGCAGATATGTGGAAAATAACCCACCTTGTCAACAATGTCTGGACATTGTAGGTTTTTGGAGAACACCTTTCAAAGCACCCCCTAATGCGCCAACAGGGCTGGCATGCTGGTTTGAAGATGGCAAGGGACCACGTGTTCACTGCTCCTTTGCCTTAGGGATACCAGCCAGTGTGCTTGGTGTGCTGGGGAGGTTTTATATGATTTGCTAGTACACATTATATTAAAAGTGCTGAAAAATAGGGATGATCGAACGGTTCGGGTCCACCATAGGTTCGGCCCGAACATTGGGTGTTCGAGGTTCGGCCGAATTTAGAACTTTTTGCCAAAAAAGTTCGGAATTCGGCAACCAGAACCGACCAAAATGCAATGCTTCAGGAAATGGGCTTTAAAAGCCCGTGATTGGACCAGAACCATTAGCAAAAGCCAATTGAGGGGGCAGAAGAATGCTAGGAATGTGATTGGAGTGACTAGGGGGTCCCTAGACCAATCATTAGTGAATATGCCCCCCAGTATATAAGATCGCCCCCGCCAAATTCCTAGCATTCTTGTACGGGACATGGAAGAGAGTGGAATGCTGTTCTGTTCTAATGTGTTACAAAGTGTTATTTAGCTATTTTTAGTGTGAGGAAAGGGATATCTAGTGTAGTTAGAGTGCTCCTTTACACTTAAGTTAGCTTCAAAAATTTAGTTTCTGTAGGGAAAGTGTTAAGTGTAAAGGGACCGTAGTGTAGTGTAGGGGTAACTGACAGTGACTGCTATGGAAGGGTGACAAAACCCTTCCATAGCAGGGTGACCGCTATAGAGAAATGATCATTTCTCTGAGTTGCTTCGGGACAGGAATATGGCTTCTCACCAGCCAAGCATTTTTCATGCTGCAGGGGCTGCCACTGCCAGTGCTTTTTTGAGGACATGTTTGATGTCAGACATGACATCTGAACATGTGTATAGGGGGTATATATACACATATATGTCTGTATATATACCCCTAGACATATATAGGTGTGATAGTAGCAGAAATATATGCTTGCGCTAATGAAATAATTTACAGTAATATATTTCTGCTACTATCACATCTATATATGGCTAGGTGTCTATATACATATAATTATGTGTGTATATATACCACTATACACAAGTTCAGATGTTTTGCCTGCCTCAAAATAACCCCAAAAAATGCCAAAAAAAACGCTAGCGTCAAAAAAAAATGCCCAGGTGTGTTTTTGCTGGCATTTAGTGGGGGTTTTTGGAGGCAGGAAAAACATCAGAACTTGTGTATAGTGGTGTATATACACACATACATATATTTATATACACACCTAGACATATATAGGTGTGATAGTAGCAGAAATATATGCTTGCGCTAATGAAATCATTTACGGTAATATATTTCTGCTACTATCACACCTATATATGGCTAGGTGTCTATATACATATAATTATGTGTGTATATATACCACTATACACAAGTTCAGATGTTTTGCCTGCCTCAAAAGAACCCCAAAAAATGTCAAAAAAACGCTAGCGTCAAAAAAAAAAAATGCCCAGGTGTGTTTTTGCTGGCATTTTTTGGGAGTTTTTGGAGGCAGGCAAAACATCAGAATTTGTGCACAGTACCACTATACACAAGTTCAGATGTTTTTCCTGACTGCAAAGAACCCAAAAAAATGCCTGCTTTGAAACCGGCAAGGTGTGAAAACCGAGGAGAGAAGCTAACCCCCTGAGCTGAAAGTTTTCTAATACAAACAATCCTTTTTTTTATGGTTCTGGACATGCTACAGAGTTGAAACTTCACAGGTACACCTTTTAGACCCCCCAGACACAAAATCACACAAAAAAAGTTCTTAAAAATTGTCATTTTTGATAAAAAAGCCAATTATTGAAAAAATTAAAAAAAAAGAGATTTTTTGATTTTTACTTTGGATTTCGTATCTGGGGGGGGGGGTCTAAAAAGTGTACATGTGAAGTTTCAGCTCTGTAGCATGTCCAGAACCATAAAAAAAAGATTGTTTGTATTAGAATACTTTCAGCTCAGGGGGTTAGCTTCTCTTCCCAGTTTTCACACCTTGCCAGTTTCAAAGCAGGCATTTTTTTGGGTTCTTTGCAGTCAGGAAAAACATCTGAACTTGTGTATAGTGGTACTGTGCATAAGTTCTGATGTTTTGCCTGCCTCCAAAAACCCCCAAAAAATGCCAGCAAAAACACACCTGGGCATTTTTTTTTTTGACGCTAGCATTTTTTTTGGCATTTTTTGGGGTTCTTTTGAGGCAGGCAAAACATCTGAACTTGTGTATAGTGGTATATATACACACATAATTATATGTATATAGACACCTAGCCATATATAGGTGTGATAGTAGCAGAAATATATTACTGTAAATGATTTCATTAGCGCAAGCATATATTTCTGCTACTATCACACCTATATATGTCTAGGTGTGTATATAAATATGAAACTTCACATGTACACTTTTTTCAAAATCAAAAAATCTCTCTCTTTTTTTTTTTTTCAATAATTGGCTTTTTTATCAAAAATGACAATTTTTAAGAACTTTTTTTGTGTGATTAATAGTTAATGGGGCATGACCCAGAACCCTAGGGACTTTTTAGGGGCATTTATTGGGTTTTAGGGCTTAAAAATTGTGTTTTTTGATTACCGAAGTTTGGGTCCATTGATTTCAATGGGGTTCTGAAATCCGGGCCGAACTTTCGGGAAGTTCGGATGTTCTGGCCGAACCGAACTTTTCAAAAGTTCGATCATCCCTACTGAAAAAGTGTTAAAAGCACATGTTCAGGACTCTCCAAAATGTAAGTAATGCACTCTCATAATAAAATGCAGGTTTATGTCTCAACCTAGCAAGTGTTATTTTCAGTGTGTTCAGGTGATATTAAAGAGGAAGTAAACCCTCCTCAGGAAGTTGTACCTATAGGTAAGCCTATGATAAGGCTTACCTATAGGTACTGTAAATATCTCCTAAACTTGCACCGTTTAGGAGATATTTACCTTTAATAAAGCCAGTGACGTCACTGGCGCATGCGCTCTGAAGGAACGGCTGATCGTGCCGTTCCTTCAGAGCCCCGTGCCGTGACCGTCGGCTCCCGCGCGCGTGCGCGGGAGTGACGTCACCGCGGCTCCGGCCAATCAGATGGCCGGATGCCGCGATCCCGGAAGACGGGCGACATGTCATGTCGCCCGTCATACAGGTAAGAGAGCGGCACGGCAGGGGCTCGTTCTAAGGTAAGTATTTCATAATGAGCTAGTATGCGATGCATACTAGCTCATTATGTCTTTCTCTTGCAGGTTGTAAAAAAAAAAAATTTTTTTAAAACGAGTTTACAACCTCTTTAAGCCAGCACCTATTCCCACACAAGAAGAAAAATTGATAAATGCCAGGGAATACATTTTTCAAAAGGCAAATGTTTAGAAAATGTACATGGAAATTTGCTTTATGAATAAGGCACATGCCCAGTCAGAGTTTGGAAGAATTTTGGGCAAACATACAGTAAATATCCTTATGAGTCTTTTATAAGTATACCCTTTAGTGTGAGAGCAGAAGGATGACTAAAACAGAACTAGGGATGAGATAAACTGCCCACGGTTTGAGCAGTGTTCAGCAAACTTCAGATGCTAACTCTCAGCCCCATTTTAACCAATGTGATTCAATCTGTCAAATTAAAATTGACCATTTTTTGGGCTAACAGGAAAAGGGTTTTCAAAAATACAGAGTGGGGATCAGGCACTACCCTGGAGAACATATAATGGTACTGCTCACTGCTATATCCATGTAAGTAATGTGGGGGTACCTGCAATGATTGTTAAAGATGCAGTTGATGCCAACACCTGCAACTTCCTTAAGAGCCATTGATAACTGTCATATACAGAAGCCATAGAAATACAGCGTGAACAGGCAAAAATCCAGGCCCAAACTGTCAACCTATTCCTAGTGAGGACTGCCTGCTACATACACATCAGCTCTAGCGGTAATGTCTACCAGTGGCACAGGACCTGTCTTCCTAAATTGAACTGAATTGTATCAATGGGATTGCAAAATATTTTTTTATGCTTTAGATAGAATAGGGAAAGTTTAGAACTCAGGCCAGGAGAACTCACTGTCAGATTTTACTGTAATCCAGTGCTATGTTAGAGAATAGTACTCTCACTTTCTGTTCAGAAGACAAACCTTTATCAAACAAGGTGTGAGGGAAAATCTGTACCAGCAAAACAGACAACAATAAAACCATGGCAGTGGTTCTGGCATACCCATGCTTAACCTAAAATAAGTATTTTAATTCTTGCTGCTGTTAGAGAGATTTCCCCTCAATTCCTTTAAAGTGGTTCTAAAGGCAGATCATTTTTTTCTTCCAGCATTAAGGTAAACAAATGTCTCTCACTCCCCTATAAACTTTCATAAGTCCTAGCAAAATCCAGCACTGTGCCCATCTGCAGTAGTACGGGTCTCTGTTTTCTGCCACAGAGGAAGCAGTGGGACTTATCGGCTCCTGTTGCTTTCAATCAAATCCTGTGAAAACGGTGGAATTTACAGCTTCAAGCTGTGCTGTGTGTGTACCTATAGAAACACATAACCCTCTTGGAAGTGAGCCTACACATCTACCCCACAAGAAAATGAGGAGTGGACAGTACCAGTGGAGGGCCTCAGAAGAGGAGGTTTTTAGCCCCTCTGTGGAATACCATTGCACACAGCAGGTAAGTATAACATTTTAATGTCGTTTTTTTTTAAATAAAGAAAAAATGAATAAAGGAAAAAAAAAAAAAAGAAAACCATTTCTGACGCAGAAGGAATAGCACCTGCGATGCAGTGGGGGGGAAGCAATTATGCCCTAAATATTATTAGTGCTCCTGCAGCACAAAAAAACAAAACACTGCTGACACAGTAGAAATCGCACCTGCGACGAAGAAGGTGGACCACAATTATGCCCTAAATATTATTAGTGCTGTTGCGTCACAAAAAAAGAAAACCCCTGTTGACGCAGTAGGAATAGCACCTGTGACCCAGAAGAGGGACAGCAATTATGCCCTAAATATTATTAGTGATGTTGTGCCACAAAAAAACCCACTGCTGATGCAGAAAGTAATAGCACCTGTGATGCAGAAGGGGACAGCAATTATGCCCTAAATATTATTAGTGCTGCTGCGCCACAAAAAAAAGAAAGCCACTGCTGATGCAGAAGGATTAGCACATGTGAGGCAGAATGGGGGACAGCAATTATGCCGTAAAAATTATTAGTGCTGCTGCGCCACAAAAAAAAATCACAGCTAATCCCAAAGGAATAGCACTTGCGACACAGAAGGGGAAGTAATAATAATGCAGCAACAGAACCTGATGCTGCAAAAAAAAGGAAAATAAAAAAATAAAAAAAATATATCAATGAAAAAAAAAAAAATGGGATCAGTGGGGTGACACAGACATGTTGTATACACCAACAATTCAGTGGCACCACTACAAGTTTGTTACACAAGAATCAGCACAGCACTACACTACACTGACTGCACTGAACTGACTGAACACACAATCCACTAACTTCCTGCCTAATCTCCACTCCTAACACACTAAACAGGGCTGCCGTGTAAGCCTTATATGGTGTGGAGTGTGGACTTAGCCCCGAGCCATGATTGGCTGCACCCTGCCTTTGGCCAATCATGGCTCTGACAGGACATTGTGCTATGATTGGCCAAAGCATACAGTAGGGGGTGCATGCTTTGGCCAATCACAAGCACTTAATACACTGCGATTGTGCAATGCATTATGGGGTGCTTGTTGGCGGGCAAACTTCCCACCAAGAGCCCCGGGTGTTCATGTGTTCGGCAAACACACGAACACCCGATGTTCGAGTCAAACGTAAGTTTGACTCAAACAAAAGCCCAACACTACCTTATTGAACTTAACATGAAGGTAGGAAAAGCCCAAAAAATAGCAATGATGATGCGACACATAATGCATAAATGCCCTATTCCATGTAATATATATAGTACATAATTACTACTAGTTTCTTCACTCTTTGTCAAAAAAGTATCCTCCTGTGCTAAATACAGCATTGAAAATAAACCTAAGCTTAACCATGAGCATAACTCTGCATTCCTAAACCTAACCTTTAAGTGTAATTTAACTTCCAAACATTTCTCTAGGCACTACTTCTAAGCCCTAATGTAAATCTGTCACACACATAGGCCATTCGGTCTGAGAATATGATTTAAAAATGATGTACTTTCAGTGAAAACTGCAGAAATGATGAGAAAATCCAGAGATATAGGGCCAGTTCACATCACATGTGCCTTTTTTTTCTGAATCAAAAACGCATGGAAAATAGGTTATCTGGTTTCCAATGGCCTAGTTCACACTAGTGCTTGCAGTTCCAATGCGTTCCAGGTCCACAAAAAAAGTAGAACATGCTGCATTTTTCCTGCACTGGACTGTACTAGAACACTGTAAAATGCATCAAAAATGCACCGGAACACACATAAATGCACAGAAAATGCACTGGAACACACATGTCCTTATTTAAGGTTAAGAAAAAAGGGGGGGGTAAATGCACTGGACTGCGTCAAAAATGCACCAAAAATGCACTGGAACGCATAAAAAGCGCACAACCAAAAAAGCATCTGGAATGCATCCGGACTGCATTTCTATGGTGTTAACTGGCCCTTAGACAGAGGAAATGATATGTAAAACTTTCGGTAAAAGTTGCAACCTCCCTAGCCTAAAGCTGCTGTTCATAATAAATGACCAACAGGGGGGGCACCAGGAGGTATAAGGGAGAGTGTGACCAAGCTCAACTCCTATATGAAAAATCAAAATTTGCTCATTGTTCCTAACTTCCTTTATCTTTGGGCAAACTTATCCAAACGTATTCTAAACCCTTTCCCAGAGCTTGCACCACAATGATACACACAATTCTAATAAATATAATATTTTTCAAGGAAAATTAAATTCTTGCATTGATATTAATGTATGTAATATTATCATACTAAAAAGGAATGCAACAGAGAAAAAACTTTTACAAAGTATATCAAGGTCAAGAAAAATATGACACTAAATTATCAGCTGCAAAAGCATGCAAGGCAATGCTGAATGTAACTGGCCCTTATGCATCTAGGACAGCGGCAGAAATGAAAGTACGTTGTAACCTGTCTCCATTTATATGAAGTATTGTGTAATGTCCTTGTGAATTTTTATAAATGGTCTTAATGGAAAAAAAGAAAACTCTCTCAAAAAAGAAAAGCGTGATAAAAGATATGTATTTACAAGTAGAAGAATGCATTATGAAAAGTACAATAGAGAATATGGACTCTATATTAGTAGAAAATGTTAAAAAATGAATACTCCAAAACAGTTGTATTTAGGAAAAGAACATAAGCAGTTGTGTAGCTCATTGTTTGTGCAATGTGCTTGAATTGAACTCTACATCACATTCTTTATTTTTTGAATGGTGTCATTGTACTTTTTTGTTTCATCACTTTAAAACACAATATTATGTATCTAAAAATGAACAGAATGCAATGTATTTTGTGGTCTAATTGAAAATATTAACTCACAATAAAAAGTAAGGCTGGCATATTAAAACTGTACTAAACATCCATTTCACATGTATTGCTGTTATGAATTATGAGGCAGCACATATTAAAAAAATACACATTTCAAAGTGTTGATCTACAATAAAAGAACTGTCATTGTTTATGCCTGAGGCTTAGACTTTATTCAAAGGGTTTTCATTTGCATTTGGTGAATGGAATCCTACATTGCAAGAGATGTTCAATGTTTTATTAATTCATAATTTATAATTCTGAGAAACATACGCAGTGCTAGTTATGGTTTCTTGAAGTCTAGGCTCTAATAAGTTTATTTTGTGCAAATTTAAGTCTCTTGTAAAATGAAGTAAAATCTGGCTCAACATCAGTTTACAACACAGATAGTGTTTAAATGTTCAATGATGACAAAAACATGGCTTCAGCTGGAGTTTGTACTTTGAAAGTTGTGACATATTTTATAAAATAAACATTTAAAACAGGGTGTACCTACCACAGTATTCACAAAGCATTGCGGATTTACTGAAAAAAAAAAAAAAAATGAAAAAAAGCACGGCAGAAGCTATTTGACTTTAGACTCTCTAATAAAATCTTGCATGGCCTTTTATGTAAAGAGCAGGCAAGAAAAGAAAAGGAAAATGATGAGTTACCACTATTGCTAAAGTACTTGTATGTGGAAAATTGAGCCTGAGCTGCAAAAAAAAAAAAAAGGTTTCTATGGTCACAGCATACACTTTAATTTCATAACGTTCTTAGCGTTGTAATATAAATACAAACAATAGTTAACCTTTAACCGCTTCCCGACCACCCGCTGCCTTTTTACTGCGGCAGGGTGGCTCTCCTGCACAAACTCAGCAGCGGGGAAGCCGATGCATGGGTCAGGCGGCTCCGATTGCCTCCTGACACCCGCGATCGTTTCCTGCTGAGAGAGAAGGATGGTCGGCTGTTGTAAACACAGCCTACCTGAAATGATCACAGAGCTCATGTGATCCTTCTACAGTCAAGTCCATAAATATTGGGACATCGACACAATTCTAATCTTTTTGGCTCTATACACCACCACAATGGATTTTAAATGAAACAAACAAGATGAGCTTTAACTGCAGACTTCAATTTGAGGGTATTTACATCCAAATCAGGTGAACCGTGTAGGAATTACAACAGATGGTTGAAAATCCTTTGCAGTCAATTACAGCATGAAGTCTGGAACGCATAGACATCACCAGACGCTGGGTTTCATCCCTGGTGATGCTCTGCCAGGCCTCTACTGCAACTGTCTTCAGTTCCTGCTTGTTCTTGGGGCATTTTCCCAGTTTTGTCTTCAGCAAGTGAAATGCATGCTCAATCGGATTCAGGACATTGACTTGGCCATTGCATAACACTCCACTTCTTTCCCTTAAAAAAACTCTTTGGTTGCTTTCACAGTATGCTTCGGGTCATTGTCCATCTGCACTGTGAAGCGCTGTCCAATGAGTTCTGAAGCATTTGGCTGAATATGAGCAGATAATATTGCCCGAAACACTTCAGAATTCATCCTGCTGCTCTTGTCAGCAGTCGCATCATCAATAAATACAAGTGAACCAGTTCCATTGGCAGCCATACATGCCCACACCATGACACTATCCCCACCATGCTTCACTGATGAGGTGGTATGCTTGGCATCATGAGCAGTTCCTTTCCTTCTCCATACTCTTATCTTCCCATCACCCTGGTACAAGTTGATCTTGGTCTCATCTGTCCAAAGGATGTTGTTCCAGAACTGTGAAGGCTTTTTTAGATGTCGTTTGGCAAACTCTAATCTGGCCTTCCTGTTTTTGAGGCTCTCCAATGGTTTACATCTTGTGGTGAACCTTCTGTATTCACTCTGGTGAAGTCTTCTCTTGATTGTTGACTTTGACACACATACACCTACCTCCTGGAGAGTGTTATTGATCTGGCCAACTGTTGTGAAGGGTGTTTTCTTCACCAGGGAAAGAATTCTTCGGTCATCCACCACAGTTGTTTTCCATGGTCTTCCCGGTCTTTTGGTGTTGCTGAGCTCACCGGTGCGTTCTTTCTTTTTAGGGATGTTCCAAATAGTTGATTTGGCCACACCTAATGTTTTTGCTATCTCTCTGATGGGTTTGTTTTCTTTTTTTCAGCCTAATGATGACTTGCTTCACTGATAGTGACAGCTCTTTGGATCTCATATTGAGAGTTGACAGCAACAGATTCCAAATGCAAATAGAAAACTTGAAATTAACTCTGGACCTTATATCTGCTCCTTGTAAATGGGATAATGAGGGAATAATACACACCTGGCCATGGAACAGCTGAGCTGCCCATTGTCCCATTACTTTTGGTCCCTTAAAAAGTGGGAGGCACATATACAAACTGTTGTAATTCCTACACCTTTCCCCTGATTTGGATGTAAATACCCTCAAAATAAAGCTGAAAGTTAAAGTCTGCAGTTAAAGCACACCGTGTTTGTTTCATTTCAAATCCATTGTGGTGGTGTATAGAGTAAAAAAGATTAGAATTGTGTCGATGTCCCAATATTTATTGACCTGACTGTATATATGATCACATGTCTCTATGGTCATTTCACAAGCCATGCCCCCCCCCCCCCACAGTTAGAATCACTCCCCTAGGCTCACATTTAACCCATTGATTACCCATAGGGTTAACCCCATCCATGCCAGCGTCATTATTACAGTAACAGTGCATATTTTTAGCACTGATTACTATTGTAATGTCACTGGTACCCACAAAAGTGTAAAAAATGTCAGTTAGGGGTCCAATCTGTCCGCCGGAATGTCGGAGTCCCGCAAAAAATCGCAGATCGTCGCCAATTCTAGTAAAAAAAAAAACAATAAAAATGACATAAATCGTTCCCGTAGTTAATAGACGCGATAACTTTTGCGCAAACCAATGAAAATACACTTATTGCAATTTTTTTACCAAAAATAGGTAGCAGAAAATAAATTGGCCTAAAATATTAAAAAATTTTGATTTTTAAACTTTTTTTTTTGAGAATGTTATATATAGCAGAATGTGAAAATTATAAAAAATGTTTTTCAAAATTGTCACTCTTTTTTTGTTCATAGTGCAAAAAATAAAAATCGCAGAGGTGATCAAATACCACCAAAAGAAAGCTCTATTTGTGAGGAAAAAAGGACATCAACTTTATTTGGGTACAGCGTCGCACGACCACGCAATTGTTTGTTAAAATAACACAGTGCTGAATCGCAAAATAGGGCCTGGTCATTAAGGGGGCAAATCCTTCCGCTCTTAAAGTGGTTAATGGAGTGCTGCTTGTCTCCTGGCTATCTATCTCCACAAAATCAAGGATTTCCTGCATGGTTTGCAATGTCCCCTTTGTTGTTTACCTTATTTTCTAAGGACTATATATCCCATGGCACGTTGCTGCCTGGATGCTGTGAATCCTGTACTGGCTTTACCTCCTGAAACTCCTCCTCTCATTACCACTCGCTTATAAGGCTCACTTTGTGAAATGTGTGACACAGCAGAGCCTAATCATAGGGGATGATGAATATGTGTCGCAGAATTCAAGGAGGTAAATATGCAGGGATCTTTACAAAGTACTTTACAAATTTCAATATTATTCAAATAATAGGAGTAGGTTAGAAATACTTTGAACCATAATGAGTAAATAAATAAACGACTTTTAATTTCGACCATAGATACGTTTTAGTAACATATATTTACTTGACCGAAAAAAAGAAAAGGTGCACTACTGTGCAAAAGTTTTAGGCTTGCGGGAAAAAATGCTGTAGATTAGGAATGTTTTCAGAAATAGAAGTGTTATTAGTTTGTTTTTTATCAATTAACAAAATGGAAAGTAAATAACCAGAGGAGAAATCCAAATCAAATCAAATTTGTTGTGACCACCCTTTGCCTTCAAAACATTATTTGTACACTGTGTATAAACTCATAGGCCTTTACCAATGCTTTTGTGCTCTTCCCCAGCTTTGTGCATCTGTATCTTCTTCTTACGTCCTTTAAATTAATTTTCATCAGGGCATAGTTTCCTTTAACAGATCTTTCAGGAAAAGAACAGACTCTTCCAGTAACCAACAATGTGTGTCTTTCTTTTTTGGGAAAGACACCAAGAATCACGAGTTTGGTTATTCTCTTTTGAATACATATTTATCCCAAACAATCACATATGTTTTCCACAGAGAAACAAAATTCATGGGTGTTTTAGGCCCCTGCCACACTACTGATCCTGTCCCTGTAGACAGCTTGCCAGTAACAGAATTGCTAGGGAGGGTAAAAAACAAATCCATTAATAACCATTATGTTCTGATTATTTTGTAATTTGGAACAGCAAGACATTGCTTCATCATTTGTTGAAGATACTTCACAATATTTTAACCAAGGAGGGTGTACTATTCTGCTGTTTGGACCAGATGGGAGGCAACATTCTATAAACAGGCAAGTACTTTTTTGTCCTCTATAGTGCACCTACAATTATCAACCATGTGTGATATTTTGTGTGATATTTTTTCCAATGCTACAGCACGCCTGTAATCTCATCTTCAAGACATCATTATCCTAGGGAGAGGTTTTTCTATCAAGAAAGTTGATTGTTTAAACCATTTGTTCAAAAACAAAGTGACAATGCACCATGTTGTGTGTGTTTTTTATTAACCGCTTGCCGACTGCGCACAGTATATTTACTGCGGCAGTCGGCCCCGGCCAGGCAGAGTGACGTAGGTCTACGTCGCTCGCCTGTCACTCCTTCCAGAGCCAATAGCGGGCGGGCGCGCGCCCGCCGAGGCGCGCGCCCGCCTCGGCTCGTTCACGGAGGAGTGCGGGAGTGTGACTGGCGGACCCGATGTCCGCCGGTCACACTACGATCGCCGCTACAGCGGGAGAAAGACAGAGCGGCTTGTGTAAACAAGCCACCTGTCAGTTCTCCCTGTGTAAAAGTGAAGATCAAACAGTTCTACTATGTAGAACTGTTGATCTTTGTTTTTACACTAGTAGACCTGTCCCTGCACAGTTAGAATCACGCCCCTAGGACACACTTAACCCCTCCCTGTCCAATACTGTTAACCCCTTCCCTGCCAGTGTCATTTTTGCAGTAACAGTGCATATATATAGCACTGATTACTGCAGTAATGTCACTGGTACCCCCAAAAGTGTCAAAAATGTCAGTCAAGGGTCCGATCTGTCCGCTGCAATGTCGCAGTACCGCAAAAAAAATCGCAGATCGCCGCCATTACTCGTTAAAAAAAAAACACCAAAAATGACAAAAATCTTTCCCTTTGTTAGTAAACGCGATAACTTTTGCGCAAACCAATCAAAATACGCTTTTTGCAATTTTTTTTACCAAACATAGGTAGCGTAAAACAAATTGGCCGAAAATTTTAAAAAATTTTGATTTTTACATTTTTTTTTGGGGGAATTTCATATAAAAAAAAGTGAAAAATATTGTTGTTTTTGCAAAAATTACGCTCTTTTTTTGTTTATAGCGCGTGATCAAAAAATCGCACAGGTGATCAAATACCACCAAAAGAAAGCTCTGTTTGTGGGAAAATAAGGACGTGAAATTCGTTTAGGTACAGCGTCGCACGACCGCGCGATTGTCCGTTAAAGTCATGCAGTAAAAAATCGCAAAATAACCCCTGGTCTTTTAGCAGGAAAATCCTCCGGTGGTAAAGTGGTTAAGACTAATGTGTGCCTTTATTCTTTTGAGATAGAAGAAGTTCTGACCATATCTACAGGGTGTTTTACACAGAAAAGCAGGTAATTTCCATAGCTTTATAAACATTTTTGTAACTGTAGATGTATCAAAGGTGGGAACAACAACATTTATAATGAAGGTATACTGAAAAGGCACATAAATATCTAATGAATATTTAAAATGAACAGACACACCTAGAGCAGTTTTGATAAAAATCATAAAACAAAACTTTACTGGACATCAAAATGCATAAAGCTTCTTACACATAAAAGTTACCATAAGCATTACACAAAATAGCACAACTTAAACATACACTGCTATTCCCAATATTCCAAAATATCAAATAATACTTAACTTTGGTATTTGAATGTCAACAGCTTACACTGGATAGCTGGAGGAACAGGACAAAAAGAAGTTCTGGCTGCACGCTTGGTCTTTCCACAGCTCCAAAAAACAGACTATTCCTCATGCTATGGACTCTTTTTATAGTCCTGTATACCAGAGACCACCCACAGGATGTAATCATTCCTCTTGACCACTCACAGGTCATTTTGTGAGTGAGGTCATCAACACATGGTTGCACTTTCCCCACAATCACATGATCAATTGGATATGCGGCAGCCATCTTTAAATACACAATATCAAAAGCTCACTAAACTACTTGTGGGTGAGAGATATTAATACACATGTATGGGCACATTTGATATGAATCAGTTAAAAATATCCCAAAATTTTACAGTAGAGCAATAATTTATTGAAATTACCAAAGACGTATTTTGCAAAAATGTCAGTACAGAAATATTTGGTGGAATTCAGCCTTTCTAAAAAAATGTCTTTGTTGTCATATTCTGAGAGAGGGACATATAAATTATAAAAATATACATTACTAAACATAGGAAACTTCACAGTGATTCAATAAAAAATGAGTGGAAAGAGCAGAAAAACCTTATTTTATTATAAATAAATAAATAGGAAATGCAATGGCATAGACAGCTCTATACAATATTGATAGTTGCACAGTGCTCAGGTATTAATTTACTGTTTTTCTGCATATTATATAAAAAATATAGTACTGTACTTAAGACATACCCTGCCATTTTCTAAATCATCCATTACAGAGACTGTCACTCATAAAAAGGTTACAAAACAGCCATCACCCTGTTAGAAATTTTGGGTTGACTAGAAAGGTTTCTAAGATGAATTTCATCTAAACAATACAGACAATAATTACACACTAACATTTTATTTGTATAGCACGGACTTAGCTTCTTCTTTTGATTTGTTTTTGCATTTCTGATAATCTTTACAATAGGGATGAGCTTTGGGTTTGGATCAACCATGAGTTTGACATTAACATAAGTAATTCACAGTCTGGAAAACTGGTTCACTGCCATAGCAGTCAATTATCAATAATGTAACCAGTAATTCATGTCTATTGAACTGTAGTCAGGTTGCTTAGAAGGACCAACAATGGGGGTTTTCTTATGTGTCATCCCTAGAAAATTGTTTCCACTTATTAGTACGTGTGAAGACTTTGAGACTTAAAGACAGCTGACAGTGTATTTTTAGGGTGGGATATTTGTCAGTTTGGTTCTCCAGCCAGCCATGTTGGTAAAAGCACAGAGTCTTTTATTTTAAAAAACAGGGAAAACAAATAACATTCTACAGCATAAACAAAACAAAATAGTCCATCAATTTCTGGTATAATTCAAACCTTCGGCTCACCTCCAGCAAAACCTTATCCCCCATCAGGGTTTCAAATTCCTGACTGATTTGGAGTCCAGGTAAAGGGTGTCACAGCAGCCCAGGCAGCATCTCAGAAGCTAGACAGTCCATAACCGTCTCACAACTGTGTCCTATTCCACTCAACATCTTACAGATGCCTACTGACTAGAGTTGAGCGAACACCTGGATGTTCGGTTTCGGCGGGTTCGACCGAACCTTAAAAAAAAGTCCGGGTTCGTGACCCGGACTTAAACCGAACTTTATCCCGATCCCGAACCCCATTGAAGTCAATGGAGACCCGAACTTTTGAGCACTAAAATGCCTCTAAAACAAACATGGAAAGGGCTAGAGGACTGCAAATGGCAGCAAAATCATCTTAAGAGAATGGCAAGTGCTCTGCAAACAAATGTGGATATGGAAATAACTTAAAATAACCTAAAAAACAGAAAAATAAAAAATAATAATCTTGAATGATGTAGGAGGAGGATGAGGCCCATATGGAGTAGGAGGTTGAGGTGGTGGAGGATATTGCGGTGGATATGGCAGTGTAGGTGGAAGCGTCAGCGGCAGTGGAGGAGGAGGACAAGGTAGCAAACGCTGGTTTTGGTTTTTAATAAAAAAAAAATTAAATTCGGGTACACCCCAAAAGAGTAAGAAAGATCAAATCCAGCAATGGCTGGGTAAGGCCGGTATACATGTCTATTCTGCACAAGGTACGGACAAGTCCTGTGGGATCCATGCCTGGTTCATTTTAATGAACGTGAGCTTGTCCACATTGGCTCTGGACAGGCGGCTGCGCTTGTCTGTGATAACGCCCCCAGCCGTGCTAAATACACGTTCAGATAATACACTGGCTGCAGGGCAGGCCAGCACCTCCGAGGCGTAAAAGGCAAGCTCAGGCCATGTGCCACACTTGGAGACCCAGAAGTTGAAGGGGGCACACCCGTCATTCAGTACGTCTAGGCGTGTGCACACATACTGCTCCACCATGTTAGTGAAATGCTGCCACCTGCTAAGACGTTCCATATCAGCTGCTGGTACAGCTGCTTGTTGTGGCGTGCTGACAAAGCTTTTCCACATTTCGGCCATGCTAACCCTGCCTTCTGAGGGGCTGGCGGTGCCTTGGCGGCATTGACGACCTCTTCCTCCTCCTCCCCTGCCTTGGCCTTGTGCTTCCACTGTGCCCCGCTGTCAGGTGGGAATGCTGTACTCGCGCATCTTCCGATCATGCTCCAGTAAGGGAATTAAGGACGGTACATTGTCCTTGTAACAGGGATCCAGCAGGGTGGCCACCCAGTAATCAGCACAAGTTACTACGTGGGAAACTCGGCCTGCTGCTGCTCGCACAGTCTCGCCAGCATGTGCAAGGTGGAGTTCCACCTTGTGGGCACGTCACATATGAGGCGGTGAGCGGGAAGGCCGAATTTACGCTGCAGCGCTGACAGGCGAGCAGCAGCAGGGTGAGAACGCCAAAAGTGCGCACAGACGGCAAGCACTTTCTGCAGCAGCTCTGACATATCGGGGTAATTTCTAAGGAACCTCTGCACCACCAAATTCGGCACATGCGCCAAACAAGGGATGTGTGTCAAACCGGCTAGGCCCAGAGCTGCTATGAGAATCGCCCATTATTGCACACCACCAGGCCGTGCTTGAGGCTCACTGCCAGCAACCACTCATCGCTCTGCAGTTCAATGCCCCTCCACAACTCCTGCGCGGTGTGGGGTTTTTCACCCAAACAGGCAAGTTTTAAAACTGCCTGCTGTCGTTTACCCCTTGCTGTGCTGAAGTTGGTGGTGAAGGTGTTACGCTGACCAAAAGAGGAGGCAGTAGAGGATGAGGAAGCGGATTAGGAGGAGTTAGGAACAGGAGGCAAACTGAAGCGCCCTGCAATCCTCAGTGGTGGAAGGACATGCGCCAAACTGCTATCCAGCCGCTACTGCATTTACAGAGTGTACTGTTAGGGAGATATAACGTCCCTGACCGTGCTTACTGGTCCAGGTATCCGTAGTTAGGTAGACTTTGCCACAGATGGCGTTGCGCAGTGCAAACCTGATTTTGTCACCCACTTGGTTGTGCAGGGAAGGGATGGCTTGCCTGGAAAAGTAGTGGCAGCTGGGCACGACGTACTGAGGGACAGCCACCGCCATAAGGCTCTTAAAACTCTGCGTCTCCACCAGCCGGAATGACAGCATTTCAAAGGCCAGGAATTTTGAAATGCTGGCATTCAGGGCCAGGGATCGCGGGTGGGTAGGGGGGTACTTCCTCTTCTGCTCCAGTGTTTGGGAGATAGAAAGCGGAGCGCTTCCACGGGACATTGTGGAGATGGTTGTTGGTGACCCAGGTGGTGGTGTTGCTGGTGGATCCTCTGTTTGCGGGGTGGCAGGTGCCACTGTCACTACAGAGGTGGATGAAGAGGCCGAGACTGCAGCAGCAGAAGAGGAAGCAGGAGGAGCCAGAGACCTTTCTTGGTTTTTGAGGTGTGCACTCCACTGCAACTCGTGATTTGCACTTAGATGCCTGGTCATGCAGGTTGTGCTCAGGTTGAGAAGGTTTATGCCTCGCTTCAGGCTTTGATTGCACAGCATGCAAACCACTCGTGTCCTCTCATCATCACATTGTCTGAAGAACTGCCACACTACGGAACTCCTGTGAGCTGGCTTTGGTGTGCTCGGTCCCTTGCTGCGTTGGGCAGTAGCAGGCGTAGTGTCTAGGGCACGGCCGCTCCACTTTTGCACCCTGCTCCCTCTTGTGCTGTGCTGGTGGCTCTGTGCGACCACCGTCTCTTCCTCCAAACTATTCAGGTCACCTGCATGACGTTCATTCCATGTGGGGTCGAGGACCTCATCGTCCTGCACATCGTCTTCCACCCAGTCTTCACCCCTGCAACCCTTGTCGGTCTCCACAATTTGGAATTTCGCAGCAGTTGGCACCTGTGTTCCGTCAGCATCCGAGACGTGCTGCGATGGTCCTCCCATGTACTCATCTGGAAACATAAGTGGTTGGACATCGGTGCACTCACTCTCTTCCACTTTTGGGGCAGGGCTAGGTGGATGGCCCGGGGAAACCATGCTAACAGAGTCATCAAAAAGAAGAAGAGATAGCTGCATTAATTGGGGCTCAAGCTGCTTGGCTGATTTGCAAGGGGGTGCGGTGACAGATTGATGGACATCGGCTGCAAGTGCCAACTCTGACCTTTCAGCAGAAGACTTGTACTTGTTCTGGCCTCAACATTTGTAGAGGCACATTAGGCCCTGCCAAATACTGCTGCAGGTTCTATCTTCTATTCGCAGCTGAGGAAGGTGTTTCACCTGTGTGTGTAGCTGGCACGGATCGACCACATCCTCTCCTTACAACAGGAGCTCCACCAGCAACACCATGACCCAGGCCACATCCCTTATTTGACCTTCTCCTCATATTTATTGAATTTTGGATCTTCCCTGAAATGGGTTTTTATTGCAAGGCGCAATACAACAGTATGCAATGGGTGTATCTCACTTTAACATATGCGGACAGGGCCGCAATAAACTTTTTTTGCCCCTAAATAGTTTTTTTTTTAATGCAAGGCGCAATACAACAGTATGCAATGGGTGTATCTCACTGTAACATATGCACACAGGGCCGCAATCAACTTTTTTTGTCCCCTAAATAGTTTTTTTATTGCAAGGCGCAATACAACAGTATGCAATGGGTGTATCTCACTGTAACATATGCACACAGGGCCGCAATCAACTTTTTTTGTCCCCTAAATAGTTTTTTTATTGCAAGGCACAATACAACAGTATGCAATGGGTGTATCTCACTGTAACATATGCGGACAGGGCCGCAATCAACTTTTTTTTGTCCCCTAAATAGTTTTTTTTTATTGCAAGGCGCAATACAACAGTATGCAATGGGTGTATCTCACTGTAACATATGCAGACAGGTCCGCAATCAATTTTTTTTGTCCCCTAAATAGTTTTTTATTTCAAGGTGCAATACAACAGTATGCAATGGGTGTATCTCACTGTAACATATGCAGACAGGGCCGAAATAAACTCTTTTGTCCCCTAAATAGTTTTTTTTATTGCAAGGCGCAATACAACAGTATGCAATGGGTGTATCTCACTGTAACATACGCAGACAGGGCCGCAATCAACTGTTTTTGCCCCTAAATGTTTTTTTTTATTGCAATGCGCAATACAACAGTATGCAATGGGTGTATCGCACTGTAATGTATGAATGAAAAACTGAATAATAATTGTCCCCTTAATTGGTGCTTGTTGAATAGCAGATTTGAAATGCAGTGTCTGTCTAAACACTATAAGTCACAGTAAAATATGAAGGACAAACGTTTTTTTCTTTTTAAAATGCAGATTAAGGAGACACATATGCACTGAGGTTGCAGGAAATGCCCGCTACACACCGCACGCCTAACAGGTTGGATACTGTTGTTGTTCTATACCGCTATTGAATAAAAAAAAACATTTGAATGAAAAACTGAAAAATTATTTTTTTACCCTAAATACTGTAAAATAATTATTTTCCCCTTACATTGCTGCAAGGGGGTGCGGTCACAGATTGATGGACATCGGCTGCAAGTGCCAACTCTGACCTTTCAGCAGAAGACTTGCACTTGTTCTGGCCTCAACATTTGTAGAGGCACATTAGGCCCTGCCAAATACTGCTGCAGGTTCTATCGCCTACTCGCATCTGAGGAAGGTGTTTCACCTGTGTGTGTAGCTGGCACAGATCGAACACATCCTCTCCCTGCAACAGGAGCTCCACCAGCAACACCACGACCCAGGCCACATCCCTTATTTGACCTTCTCCTCATATTTATTGAATTTTGGATCTTCCATGAAATGGGTTTTTATTGCAAGGCGCAATACAACAGTATGCAATGGGTGTATCTCACTGTAACATATGCGGACAGGGCCGCAATAAACTCTTTTTGCCCCTAAATTTTTTTTAATGCAAGGCGCAATACAACAGTATGCAATGGGTGTATCTCACTGTAACATATGCACACAGGGCCGCAATCAACTTTTTTTGTCCCCTAAATAGTTTTTTTATTGCAAGGTGCAATACAACAGTATGCAATGGGTGTATCTCACTGTAACATATACGGACAGGGCTGCAATAAACTTTTTTTGTCCCCTAAATAGTTTTTTTCATTGCAGGGCGCAATACAACAGTATGCAATGGGTGTATCTCACTGTAACATATGCGGACAGGGCCGCAATAAACTCTTTTGTCCCCTAAATTGTTTTTTATTTCAAGGTGCAATACAACAGTATGCAATGGGTGTATCTCACTGTAACATATGCAGACAGGGCCGCAATAAACTCTTTTGTCCCCTAAATAGTTTTTCTTTATTGCAAGGTGCAATACAACAGTATGCAATGGGTGTATCTCACTGTAACATACGCGGACAGGGCCGCAATCAACTGTTTTTGCCCCTAAATGTTTTTTTTTATTGCAATGCGCAATACAACAGTATGCAATGGGTGTATCTCACTGTAACATACGCAGACAGGGCCGCAATCAACTGTTTTTGCCCCTAAATGTTTTTTTTTTTATTGCAATGCGCAATACAACAGTATGCAATGGGTGTATTGCACTGTAATGTATAAATGAAAAACTGAAAAATAATTGTCCCCTTAATTGGTGCTTGTTGAATAGCAGATTTGAAATGCAGTGTCTGTCTAAACGCTGTAAGTCACAGTAAAATATAAAGGACAAAGTTTTTTTCTTTTTAAAATACAGATTAAGCAGACACATATGCACTGAGGTTGCAGGAAATGCCCGCTACACACCGCACGCCTAACAGGTTGGATACTGTTGTTGTTCTATTCCGCTATTGAATAAAAAAACCCATTCGAATGAAAAACTGAAAAATTCTTTTTCTACCCTAAATACTGTAAAATAATTATTTTCCCCTCACATTGGTGCTTTTTGAAGAGCAGGTTAGAAAAGCAATGTCTGTCTTACATACAGTCTTTAAAGTTAAATATGAAGGAAAAAATGTTTTTTCTTATTTAAATGCAGATTAAGCACACACATACAGAGCCGGTACAAGGGTGGGGCAGAAGGGGCGGGTGCCCTGGGCGGTACATTTATTGGAGAGAGGGGGGGGCGCCACTGCTTGACAACTTCTTTCACACACTTGACTGCTGTGTCTCTGTGTAAATTATTGCTGGCCGGCGGCTGCTAACTGCCTGCAGTGTGCCGAGTGCGCTCCTGCACTCGGCACAGCCTGAACAAGTCTTCTGTTCTGTGAGCAGAGAAAACTCCCCCCCCCCCCTCTGACAGGGCGCTCTGTAGTCCGTTCCGGCTGTGACGTCATTCACCATAGAGCTCTTTCACAAGTTCAGCCAAAAGCAAACACCTCGGAGCTGCTGAAGAGAGGGGAAAAGTGAAAGTGAAAGCAGAACAACACAGCTAACGTCACCCACACAGCCAGGCACTGTCTCTCTCTGCAGCAGCATGGAAGCCTGCCTTGTAAAGTGAACTGTGAAGTGAATTGGTAATTATTCAGATGGGGGGGGAGGGGTGTCTGTCTGGTTGAGAGCAGCAGGTAAACTAGTATTTAGATTAGTTGAGGGGGGGGGTCTGTCTAGCTGAGAGCAGGTAACCTATTTCAATTAGTGGGGGAGGGGGGGGGTCTGTCTGGGAGCAGGTAACCTATTTCAATTAGTGGGGGAGGGGGGGGTAACCTATTTGGCTAATTAGATTAGTGGGGAAGTATTATATTTGACAGTTATATGTTTCAGTGAGAATTATTAGTGTAATCCCTTGTTTTTGCACTTTTATATATTAATATTTTACATTGATGGTTCCCTTTTTGCTGAAGGCCATGTATGTTGTTTGAGAAATGTTTGTTCTTTTTTGCACTTTTCATATTTATATTAATATTTTGTATTGGGGCACTGACTACCCCAGGAAGTATTACAGTTGAAAGTTACCGTATATACTCAAGTATAAGCCGACCCGAATATAAGCCGAGACCCCTAATTTTACCACAAAAAAGAGGGAAAACTTATTGACTGGAGTTTAAGCCTAGGGTGGGAAATACAGCAGCTACTGGACCCAACTGGACCCCCTAGAGACCCAAAACAGGGGCTGCGGGCATGGTGCAGAGGCTGCGGACATGGTACAGGAGATGCAGAGCTGTGGGCATGGTACAGGAGATGGCGCAGGTCATAGTATAGGCATGTCACAGGTGATGGTACAGGCATGTCACAGGTGATGGTACGGGCATGTCACAGGTGATGGTACAGGCATGTCACAGGTGATGGTACGGGCATGTCACAGGTGATGGTACGGGCATGTCACAGGTGATGGTACGGGCATGTCACAGGTGATGGTACGGGCATGTCACAGGTGATGGTACGGGCATGTCACAGGTGATGGTACAGGCATGTCACAGGTGATGGTACGGGCATGTCACAGGTGATGGTACAGGCATGTCACAGGTGATGGTACGGGCATGTCACAGGTGATGGTACGGGCATGTCACAGGTGATGGTACGGGCATGTCACAGGTGATGGTACGGGCATGTCACAGGTGATGGTACGGGCATGTCACAGGTGATGGTACAGGCATGTCACAGGTGATGGTACAGGCATGTCACAGGTGATGGTACGGGCATGTCACAGGTGATGGTACGGGCATGTCACAGGTGATGGTACGGGCATGTCACAGGTGATGGTACAGGCATGGCACAGTAGGTACAGGCATGGCACAGGAGATGCAGTGCTGCGGGCATGGTACAGGAGAATGTCCTGTACCATGCCCGCAGCACTGCATGAGGAAATGCAGGAGCTGCGGAGGAGACTCACTTACCTGTCGGTGACCTGCTTTCGATTTAAAAATCGCGCCTCCCGGCGCCAATACTACATCACCGCAAATGCGCCGTCGATGCTCGGGAAAACCCGAACACGTTCGGCTATTCCCGGGCATGCCGCACATGCGCAGTGACACGTCGGCACCATTTTTAAAACACAGTGAAGCCAGTGACTCGAGGGGGGGCACTTTCAGCATGAAAAAACATGCTGAAAAACTCGGCTTATACTCGAGTATATACGGTATATATGTTTCAGTGAGAAATATTAGTGTAATCCCTTGATTTTGCACTTTTACGTATTAATAGTTTGTATTGATGGTCCATGTATGCTGGTTGAGAAGTTTCTGATACTTTTTGTTTTTGCATTTTGTGAATATTTAGTTATGTGGCACTACCTCACACAAAATTAATACAAAAACTGAAAACTTAGTATGTTCGCATGGGCCCTGACAGAAAAAACTGTTAACAGGCCTTTCTACAAGCACTTAAAGCGGTTGTAAACCCAAAAAAAAAAAAAAAAAAAACCTGCAAGACAAAGGCATAATCAGCTAGTATGCATCGCATACTAGCTGATTATGTATTACTTACCTTAGAACGAAGCCCTGACATGACCCTCCGGACATTGCTGCGGGCGCTGCCATGATCCCTCGGCGTCTCTTCCGGGTTCGGCGGCTCCGGCGCTGGGATTGGCCCGAGCCGCGATGCATGCGCGGGAGTGATTTTCCGGCAAGGAAAACTGAAGGTCCCCCCGGACCTTCAGAGCGCATGCTCCGCTCGCGTGAGCGGCTGCATGCAGTGCCAATATCTCCTAAACCGTGCCGTTTTAGGAGATATTAATTGTACCTACAGGTAAGCCTTATTATAGGCTTACCTGTAGGTAAAAGTGTCAAAAAGCGGGATACTACCACTTTAAAGTGTCTCCAATAAAAATACATATAATTAAAATGTGTGAGTGAACCCTGTTTCTATCACATTAAACCTAATTGAATTAGTATTGTTTTAAGTATTTTCTTGTTTTGAAACTACATTGATTCTTATATTACACCCGGGACAGGGACAGGATCGGGGACGGGGGGGGGGGGGCGCAGTTTGCCATCTTCGCCCTGGGCACCAAATGACCTTGTCCCAGCCCTGCACACATATGCACTAAGGGTTGCATGAAATGTGCAGCACCGCACGCCTAACAGACTGATAACATTTTTTTGTTTCTCCCTTCTCCTCCTCACTTGGCTCAGGTCAGGGCATAAAGATCGTTCACTGCACCCCCACACAATACAATCAATGTAGATCGCTCTCTGATTAAGGCAGATTGTTCCTATCATATGCTTCCCTACAAGCAATCTCTCCAGCCTGGCCCTACAGTAAACTCCTATCTCTACCTCTGGGCAAAAAGATTGTGCACTGCACCCCACACAATCAAATCAATGTAGATCGCTGTTTGATAAAGCAAATTGTTCCTCCTATGCTTTCCCTACAAGCAATCTCTCCAGCCTCGCCCTACAGTAAATTCCTATCTCTCCCTCAGCAGCAGTCAGGAACCTCCCCCTACAATAGTTATAGCAGAGTGACGCGCAGCGCTGTGTGACTCCAGCTTATATAGAGTCTGGGTCACATGCTGCACTGGCCAATCACAGCCATGCCATTAGTAGACATGGCTGTGATGGCCACACTAGTTAAATGCTTGCTGATTGGCTGCCTTGCACCTGTTGAAAGCGCGCCATTAAAACCACGCCAAAACATCAAATAACGTTACCGAACAACGGATTGTACCCGAACATACAGTGAAATGTCCGGGTTCGGGTCAGGGTACCGAATACCCAAAAGTCTGGTACGAACACGAACAATACAGTTCTGGTTCGCTGAACCCTACTACTGACTGCTTCCTGCCCTTTTCTCCTTCAGATGGGTTAACCTAGGACAACAGTACCTGTAGTCAGGGCTAAAGGTTGTTTCCCACATAAATCTCTCCAAGCCTCTGAATTTTGGATCCCATATCAGGGCTTAACAATCCTGTGAAAAGTGTAAATCATGTTTCCCTCTTTACCTGATCTATCTGGGAACCCTCACCCTGAATGTGTGGGAATCACTGAGTACTCCATAAGGCTTCTTTTCTTCCCCCTTTACCTCCCTGGCAGTCTAATTATGTCAAAATATTTGTGCTAAAAGTGGTACATTGTTTTGCATGGAAATATGTTGTTTTATATTTTAGGCCTGTAATTCTTAGGAATAACCCACTTAAATCTGTCCAAACAACAGTCTAGTAGACATCCTGGGTATGATAATGTTTGAAACACGAAATCATAAATTATAATATAATAATAATACATTTTATTAAATAATATAATCAAACCAGAAACACTGAAATATATACAAACAAGGGGTGCGATATTACTAGTCACTGTAATAAAGGTTCAGTAAACATCTCGGATATGAACTATTTTGAAACATGGGACTGCACAAAGTCTGACGTCACAATCGTGACAGTAGTATTGGTTTCTTTTCTGATTTTCCTTCCACTGTCATCTCTTTTTGAGCAACAACCCATGCACATCCTTGTAGGTGCCAAATTTTTCTCAGTTGGTGGGAAGTAGTCCATGAAGTGAGGACCAGTCAGGCGTTCCGGGTTGACAACGCCAACAGCACGATGTCCAGATCTGTTCACAGCGAGGGGACGGAGCCGGCCAGCGAGAGCGATGGTAGTGTGAGAACACAGCTCTCTGCTTAACAGACAGAAAGCAGCGATCTACAGTGACGGGGGTCACATTCCACAGTAGCGCTGACATTCCAGACATGCCGGGCACACGCAGCAACATACCGGGGAAGAGAAAATCCCGCACCAAGCCCGGCAAGATGAGTGATTTCTTCCGCCCTGCCGGCGGGCCGCAGATCCAAGATGGCATCAGTCCCTCTGCAAGCCGCGCCACGCTACAATCTCACTCCTCCACAGAGAAGCAGCAGGCAAAAGTTCACTGGGGACATGATGCATCCTCTGCTCCCCTCTCCTGTGTGTACCTGGATGGCTCACATACCGATTCCAATACCAGCAGCCCTGCTAAATCTAGACCCAAGCTGCAGCACCCTGATGACTCTTCTATACAGGGCTGCTCAGTTGATGACACCCTGGAGTTTCAGGACACTATATCCTCATTCCCCACTAAAAACCAACCAGTCATGGACTCCGCGCTTAAAGATATGATGTTATCCCTCCGCAGTGCAATACATGCAGATATGCTGCAACTCATGACACAATGCAACTCGGCAGTGCAGGCGGTTACTGGTAGGGTGGCCCATGTAGAAGATAAAATGGGTGAATTCGCTGACACATTTAACACTATGGTAGATGCACACAATGAGCATGATGACGACATTGCTTGGCTAAAATCTAAGGTGGCGGACCACGAGGACCGCTCGAGGAGAAACAATATTAAAATAAGAGGTATACCCGAGACAGTCAAACCCCTGGAGCTGACTGAATATCTGACAGCTATTATGCAGGAAGTTCTCCCTGACGTCCCTCTATGCGACTTGGCAATTGATAGAATTCATAGGCTCCCCAAGCCCAAGCACATCCCGGCCAAGTTGCCAAGAGACACCATTGCCCGGATCCACTTTTTCACAGTAAAAGAAAAATGTATGTCTGTGACAAGGAAATCGGCCAACCTACCTCAGGCACTGCAGGGCCTCTCCTTCTTTGCGGACCTCTCCGCCCATACTATGAACCGCCGACGCAACCTCATGACTGTTACGAAACCGCTCAGAAACCATCAAATACAATACAGATGGAATTACCTGGCCACTCTGGTCATTACTAGAGGGGACAGAGAATGTCGACATTGGAAGAAGGTATTCAGCTTTTGGAAAAATGGGGTATCTTGAATCCTGATGGCGCTGATCTGCGCAGCCACAATGCATCTTCACCGTCACCCCCACAGGACTGACTCATTGTCATCCCTCTATTCCTCCCACAGCTTTGTGACCCCTTCCATTCAGTTTCTAAGTCACATACAGCTCCTGATGTTCTGTTCGGGTATCCACTGAACTTTATCCCCCAATTTAGTGGCTAGCAGTGCCGCACAGATAGCCGCAAGGTTGCTGTTCTACTTCACCTGCTGCACATGTTAGTGCAGTCTGTTTTCTCTGCAAATAAGACTATCCCCTGTGTGATTTTGTGTTTTTCTTTATCCTTTTGAGTCCGCTTACTAAACAGAGCCTATGCAAGTTTAACACGTATTCCCGCAACCTACAGAGAGATAATTGTCGCCGGTGCCTTGCCTGACGTCTTCAGACGTACTCGAACGGAGGTAATTTTGCCAAGGGCTGGACACGTGAGTTAACCGTACCTACATCTCCACATACTACACACCGCGTCCAGGTAAACTTGGTCCCATAGTCGTGCATTGGTCCTGTCTATCTAGAGCTCGAATATGGCTTTCCGAATCACCTCTGTAAACGTTAACAGCCCTTATAAGAGACATATGCTATACCGTGAATTGAAGAAAGATGGTTGCGATATCGCAGCCATACAGGAGACTCATTTTGCCTTGGAGGGCCATCCTCGCCTCTCTTTGAAGCAATTCCCCCACGTTTTCATGTCCAATGGCCCTGGGAAGAGATGTGGGGTGGCTATCCTGATCAAAGATACACTAGACTTCCAACTGATTTCCCAAACATCAGATCCCGACGCAAGGTACCTATTTGTGTCCTGTTCTATAAACAGATCTGTTCACAGCCATTGATGGTGTTTGGTGACTCTGAAAGATTTGTTCGGCAACTTTCCAAACAAAGTCCGCATGAATCAAAGGCTTGTCACTCAATGTTTTGAGCAGAATGTATGCATTCCACAAGCATTGCTCAAGAAGATGACTGAAGATCTTTTTATAGTATTTTTTTCGCTGCTTTCTCATAGCTGGGTATAATGTCATTGCTTGGTTGGCTCTGTTGACACCTCCCATGGTGTTATTTTAGTCTAACACTACTTGTGGCTTCATGACTTCTTTCCCACCTTTCATGCGTACCATAACAGTGGAGGTGTTATGCATTGTACTTGTTAGGCATACATCTTTTTTGTCCTTCCATCGCAGTGCCATCATTTTGCCTTTCTGCCAGGCAACCATTTCTCCTGTCTTCAGCTTCTTTTTGCCAAACATTGGTGGCATGTCACGCCGGTTAGCCCTTACGGTTTCATAGGCATCAGTTTTTCTGTGCAGTAGAACCTCATAAAGTTCAGGAGATGTATAAAAGTTGTCTGTTGTTACACAATAGCCCTGATTTAGCAATGGCTCAATCAGTGAAAGAACAGAAGATGTTGCCACTCCATAATTTCTGTATTTTTCATCAAATGTTGTTCCTTTTCCAGTGCATATCACTGAATTCCAAATGTAGCCAGTTGATGATTCACACAGCATGTAGGATTTTACGCCAAATCTTGCCCTCTTTGATGCAATGCATTGCACCCAGCCAAGCTTTCCCTTAAAGGCCATTTGACTCTCATCTATGCTGATGTCTCATTCTTCTCTTTCTGGCACATAGCTCCGTTGGAAATTCTGAAGAATCATTTGTTATACTTCCCACATTTTTTTTAGTTTTGGTGCAGGATGAGTAGTTTCATCAAATTCTTCATTATTTTCAAAGTGCAGGCATTTCATTATGAGGGAAAATCGGTATTCTGACATGACCATGCCAAAGAATGGAGTGGCGAATAATGAATTGGTAGTCCAATACCACTTCTGCAGGGGTTTACCCACCACTCCCTGAAGTATTATTAGGCCCAGAAATTTCCAAAGGTCATCTTTGGTCACTGGTTCCTACTTTCTGCATCTTGCAAACCTCTGATGCGTAGCGCATTATTGGTCTTTGTACCGGTTGGTCTCGGTAACAATTTTTTCAATAACCTCATCGGTCAAAAATATTTGGAGGTTTGCCAAGGGGTTGTCATGGTCAACATCAACTTTTATACCAGGTGCTCCTGTAAATGGGAATCTTGGGGGCGCTGCCTGATCTGTACCGCAGTCAATAGAGCACCAAGTCCGTACATCGCTGAGCTCAGTCGCAGAATCGTCGCTGTTGTCATCACTTTCCGTACCTGATGACGAATTTTCCCATGAATCGATATCGCTCAGTTCTTCAAGTAACTCCATTTTGCTGTCACTGTTTTCCAATTCGTCTAAAAGCACTTTTGCGCAAAAAGAATGCTTTTTGGACACCTTGGTCGTTCTCAATTTTCCAGGCACAAAGAACTGGAAAAGCACATGCAGGGCACTGGAAAAGTCAGCAGGTGAAATTCTGAGGTAAACGACTTGATACAATGTAATCTGTTAGAATAACAACTTTGTATCATGTCATTTATTTTATTTACTTTTTGAATTTGCCGTCGGTTCCACCCCCCCTGTGTCACAACACTCGCAGGGAAGACAGGTGCCAGCATTGGCCGAGCACACAGGGGGAGGACAGTGGGAGGATGGCTGGGGAGGATGGCGGGGGATCGCAGGGGAAGGTGAGTTTTATTCTGGGGTAATACCGAGTGTGGCTTGGGGTTACCACATTTAGTACTCTATATTAACCCCAAATCACACTCGGGAATACCGCTAGGGAGGTTAAAGGGTAACTCCACTTTTGTGGGGGAAAAAATTAGCAAATAAAGAAAAAACAATATAGTGTATGAAATTGTGACACAAATCATATTGTAATTGAATGTTATTAAAAATTACCTTTCCTTTTCAACCTGCAGCTGTTGTAATTTTCTGAAAATGCAATGCAATACGGCTACCTGGAGCTGTTCTGTACACAGAATGTATACTAACCACAGCCCAGAAACCTAATTTCCTGCTTGTGTGATTGGCTCACCAATTATTCCAGAAGTCTGCCTAAGATACAAGTCAGATTTCTGGCATCCCCTGCAACAAAAATGTCATTTTTGGTGAGATACTCCCAATAGGAACATGTCTAAAGGGATGCAGGCCCAGCAACTTTCCTCATTAGAACCCTGCAGCTGCCACAGTTGATAGATAATTATGAAACCACTCCCATTAGACCCACTCAGCACAGAGGCACAGAGGAACAAACAATGATTTCTTCAGAATACCAAAAGGTAGGAATCTGCAAAAAAGTTTGTTAAAATCCCTGCAATGTACAGATATCACCCAGAGAGGAATGTTTTTTTCTCAACAAAACTGGAGTTAGTATTTAAAAGAACAACAGCACAAATAATGGGGACACATATCTCCAATCCAGGACCCATCCCTGGGGTCCTGTACACTATATAGTGCTACTGTATATACCCAGGTATACAATGCTATGCATTTGCAATGTGGTGAGCTACATACTGTGTACCCCCTTGTTTACACTGTGCTGTAATTCCATACATTACTGTGTATTGTATTGTGTGCAACCCTTTTTGTTCACAGTGCATAGACCCATCAGTCTTTTCTATGAGTTTTTTGAGTGTGTTAGCAACAACTTTACTTGCTGTTTAGCTGCTGGGCCTCCCTTTCATTTTTTTAAAATATATAATGGCATGGATTTTCAAACCTTACTCATTCCCCTCCCAGGTGTGAAGCAGTGCGTTTTTCCAAGCTGCATGCAAATGCATCCATTTCTTCCTCCTCCTCTGCAGCTAATCTCACTGTTGCTCTGCAAGCTGACATGGTGGATTTGGATGAATTACTTCAAAACAGCATTAGTACCTTGCTGCTTTTTTAGGTTGAGGAAGAGAGCATGAGGAGCATAGGAGAGGGGACAAAAGACAGAAAGCAGCAATTGTCACTGATGTTCCTGCAGCTTCAGCTTACTACCAAGTGGACTTAAGCAAAAAAGAGTTAGGAAAAATGAAGTGGCAGTCTGTACCTGGGTGCCCGAGATTTTGAATGCATTAAGTGCGGTAGAAGCAAAAAAGCAGACAAGTGGAACCTTGTCCAGGGACAAGGCAGCTTACAGAGAAACAGAGGACGTAGCCATCCTATTCCAATGGATGGCATTGGCCTATTAGTGCAGATTACTGGTATCCTCAGGGTTGGTCCACAAAGCATAACCATAATGGCTTGAAGTCTCTGCCTACAGCTTACTTCTTCTAACTTTCACTAGGCTAAGTCATGTTTGACAAGGACACCAACCTGCTGTCCAACCTTTAACAGGGAAAGTTCACAAGTGTGCCTTGCCTGGCACACATCCTGGCTTTCATTGTGTCCTGCAATTGTCTAGAAGTGTGCATGGCCACTTCAGGTGATCATACCCAGTGAATGATCACTTGGCTGAAATACAGTCGCAACATAAGCAGTCTGCAAACGGCATGATATTCATATCACCTATGCACTAAAAATACACAGCAACAGGCAGAAGAGGAGTATAAGAAAATGGGTTTTGGTGTGTTGGTCCCTTTCCAAACCTCCAGAGTTGTATGTGGGTGAGTAAAGATTGTTGAAAATACTTGATTTAAAAAACCCTGAGGACATGGAGTTCTCTACTGCGGGCAATTTGTGGTAAATGGGCTTGTTAATGCTGAAGTGCCTGTACAAGGATCCTAGGATTCTGGCCCTGAAGGAGAGGGACCATTGCTGGTTTTGTGGATCCCCAATATTATGTGAAAATGGTAGATTTCATGCTTGGAATAGGTGTTGCGGAAGAACCCTTGTCTGATTCGGAGAAAGGTAGGATCCCCTTTCATGGCCAATATGCCTATAATCCTTAGATTGCTGAGAGGCAGAGCAGCCGAGGTGGCGGATGCATCTTTGACATTTTTCAGGACATAGTGGGCAGTCCTAGCTGTTGGAAACAGTCACAGGCAGCACCTAAACTATATGATTTTTTTTATTAACCTGGGGTCCAGGATAAATGAGAACCCCATAGACTTTTGAGTGTCTAGGCTTTACCACTGGCCAGAACTAGCATTTTACACATTGGAGAAGTTGGCAGGTTTTTTATTTTTTTGTTAACATGGACCAGTCCCGGATTAGCAATAATTACAAAACCCTTACAGCTGATGCTATGATGCTAACAACTACATTGTTGAACCTGGCCATCAAAAATGATTATACCTTTCACAATGCTGACATGCCGCTATTACCAGATTCTGTCTCCACTGCTGGTTTGCCACCATTACCATCTATTGCCCCCATTACCATCTCCTTCCAACAGAACGTCATTATACCAGCTCCTGCCACTGCTGCTATCCTGCCCCCATTATCATCTTTTGCTGTCTTCATGGCCCTATTCCAATGCTTTAGCCAGGTCCATTTTTTTCTGCCAGGTCATTTCTGTGTGCACCATTGGCCTATTTCGGTCATCAGTCACTGTAAGGGTGCCAAACATAATGTGTAGTGTTTTCTGTAGGGTAAATCAGACTCTGTGTTCCCTAGTTTGCTGTATAATCCACTGCTCCAGCAAACCAAAATAATTGTGGCTATTGTCTCTCTGAAACAGTACACTCTTATTGTGATTTCATGATTAAAAATTGTTTGGTCTCAGCCTTTTAATCTGCAGCTTAGTGAAAGTGCTTACATACTGTGCTTAGAGTCAGTTCAATCTTTGTTGGCATTTTTCGGTAAAATAAATACACTTTAATGCTGATTTATTTATTTTTTTTAATCAAAAGCTGGCAGTTGTCTCTCCTTTCAAAATGTAGCTTACTAAAGTACTTAAGTACTGTTTATGTGTGCAATATTTTGCTGGCTTTTTTGCTGTTAAATAATTACACTGTAATGCTGAATTTTTTTTATTATAAATCAACTCAAGATAAAAATCCCCCCTACTAAAAGTGCTTAAATACATAGTATGAAGTATGTACAATACTTATCTGTCTTTTTAGGTTAAAAAAAAGAACTGTTAAATTTTTGGGATAAAAATCTTTATGTCATGTATCAATTTCAAAAAGGAGCCTACACAACTCCTAAAATAGTGCTATCTATGTGGTCTATACAACATTACTTCCTTTTATCTGTGAAATAGATAAAGTTAAATGTGGACTTTTGGGATAAAACCCTGCATGCTGTGTATCATTTTTAGAATGTAATCTACTCCATCTGCTGCAATACTGTCTGTGAAGTCTGTACAATATTTATTCCTTTTTTTTATAAAATATATACACCTAAATGTGGATTCTTGGGATGCATTGCAAACCTGCATACCATACAAGGGATGAGCTTCAGGTTTGGGTCAACCATGAGTTTGACCGGAACCCTAGCTGTTACAGTTTGTTAAACATAGTACTACCACAGCTAAATGACAGCTTCCAGCTGCCCACCAGCTTCTTTCAAATTGTAAACTATGCGGAGGGCATCCGTGGTAAGGGAATTCTGCATAAGGATCTGTTATGGATAGGGGAAAAATCTGTACCAGATCCTTATCCTTAAAAAGGGGCTGGTATGGATTTGAAGGGGGACTTCATGTCAAGGAAAAAAAAAAAACCATGGGATCCCCCAAAATCCAAACCAGGCTTTTCTCTAGGCTGGCCAGGGGAGGAAGGGTCATGGATCTCCACTTGGCTAGCCAGGGGAGGGAGGGACATGGGTCTCCACTTCCTTAACTGGCTATGTTCACAAGATTTGGAGGGCCAGGCCCCCTATCCCTTTGAAAAACAACTTGATCCTATGTTAATGGGGACAAGGGCCTCATTCCCACATCCATGGCCCAGTGGATGTTGGAATCTGCAGGGAAAAATTTAGCAAAATCTGGAAGCTTCCTTTAAAATAGGTTTGTGCCCAAATTTTGCCCCCCCCCCCCCTCACTCATGTGAATCAGAATGGGTACATAATACTCCTTGTTACTCATTAAAAATAAAGGGGAAAAAATAAATACACAGACAGCATTGAAAAGGTTCTTTATTAAAGAAAATTAACATTGTCCCCAGTGTAAATTCAACATTAATCATGTCATTCAGAAATGCAGATCCATCATCAATCATGACAAGTGATGCCTTGATGATCTAGGGATGCGACGACCGATGCCAAAATTATTATCTTCTGTCCATACTCCTACCACAAATAGAAGCTCTCTGGCCAGCTTCTGAATGTCAACAAACCAACCAAGGATGCTGGATGATCTCTTGACTGCTTTTTACAGAAGCAGGCAAGAAAGAAATGTCTTCTACTGTTATTTTTGTGCCACCTTTGTGGTAGTAAATCCACAGGTGCTTCACTTCAGGCTTAAGTAATCCCAAAGCGTGTGCTATATTAGTGTTTGCTGAACATCTATCACTAATGTAGATTTTTGGGATGAAAACCTACGTATCTTTTATTACTTTCCAAGGACTTTTATCTATTCCATCCTGTAACAACATTGTGCCAAACATGCTAAGCCCATTTCAATAGCTTAAACTATCATACAAATACATAAAAGTACAATACAAGAACAGCTTTATTCCTACACCTAATAGGTGCCTAAACATAAAACTGACTGTAATAATGTAAAGTAGATCTTAAAACCTTACTAAATGACATTTAGTTTGCTAAAATATTGTGTACAATGAGATACATTACATTACTGAATATGTAAAGCTAAAATAAAACATATCTGATTTAACATTTCAGTAGCATGTATGAGCACTCCAGTTTGGTTTACCAATTTCCAGGAGGCTTTCCATGAGAGCTTTGTCTACTGGATTTTTTAATGGCATCTGACACAAAATATCTCAGTTGTCACTGGAACTTAATAGCTTATGTGATGTTGGAGATGCAGTAGAGAAACAGGCACATTGAGCCATGTTTAATGGTTCTATAGACCCATACAAAGGTTTTGGAGAACACTCTGCTTATTAGTAAGGTATTCCACAGGACATAATTTCCCCTACTTTTTGAGTATATATCTGGTACACGTGGACACAGATTCCACTCTCCACCCATTAACCGCTTCCATACAGAGCAGTTAGACCCCCTTCCTGCCCAGACCAATTTTCAGCTTTCAGCACTCTCACACTTTGAATGACAATTGCTCAGTCATGCTACACTGTAACCAAACAAAATTTTTATCATTTTTTTTCACACAAATAGAGCTTTCTTTTGGTGGTATTTGATCACAACTGGGGTTTTTTTTTTCGTGATATAAGCAAAAAAAGAGCAAAAATTTTGCAAAAAAAACCACTTTTTTTTAGTTTCTATTATAAAATTTTGCAAAAAATTTACTCCTTCTGAGTATGGTGATACCACATGTGTGAGACTTTTACACAGCCTGGCCACAAAAAGAGACTCCACGTCCAAGTAGCACCATAAGGCATTTTAGGAGCATAAATACACATAAAACTTTCTTACTACCTATCACACTTTTCAAGGCCCTAGAGCACCAATACAATGGAAAAGTCCACAAAATGACCCCATTTTGGAAAGCAAACACTCCAACGTATATTCTATGAGGCATTATGGGTCCTTTGAACATGTCATTTTTTTCCACAAGTTTTTGGAAAATGTGGGAAAAAAATAAAAACTTTTTTTTTTTACACAAAGTTGTCAATTTATAGGATGTTCCTAACACATAGCATGTACACAGCAAAAATGACACCCCAAAATACATTCTGCCACTCCTCCTGAGTATGGCAATACCACATGTGTGAGACTTTTTCACAGCCTAGCCATATAGAGGGACCCAACATCCAAGGAGCATCATCATGCATCCTAGCCACTTGCCTAGGCCTATTTTTGACATTTGGTGTTTACAAGCTAAAATCAGTTGTTTTGCTAGAAAACTGCTTAGAACCCCCAAACATTATATATTTTTTTTAGCAGAGACCCTAGAGATTAAAATGGAGATAATTGCAATATTTTTTATCACACCGTATTTGCGCAGCGGTCTTCCAAACGCAATTTTTTGGGAAAAAATTCACTTTTTTTTAATTAAAAAATAAGAAACCAGTAAAGTTAGCCCAATTTTTTTCCATAATGTGAAAGATAATGTTACGCCGAGTAAATAGATACCCAACATGTCATGTTTCAAAATTGCGCACGCTCACGGAATGGCGACAAACTTTGGTACTTAAAAATCCCCATAGGCGACAATTTAAAAATTTCTACAGGTTGCCCTCTTTGAGTTACAGAGGAGGTCTAGTGCTCAAATTATTCCCCTTGCTCTAACGATCGCGGCGATACCTCACATGTGTGGTTTGATATGTGGGCGGGGTTTCCGTATGCGTCGCTTCTGCGCGCGAGCTAACGGGGACAGGGCGCTTTAATTTTTTTTTTTACTATTTATTTTATTTTTTATTTTTTATTTTTACACCGTTTAACATAAAAAAAAAATGGATCATTTTTTTTTCTATTACAAGAAATGTAAACATTACTTGTAATAGAAAAAGGCACGACAGGACCTCTTTTTTGTGAGATCTGGGGTCAAAAAGTCCTCAGATCTCACAAGTACACTAAAAGATAGCAAAAAAAAAAATTATTATATAAAATGAAAAAAAAAAAAGGACCTTTAAACCGGTTGCTAGGCAACAACATTTTCCGTAGCTCCGGTCCTCCAAGACCATAGAGTCAAGTGAGGGCAAGCTTGCCCTCACTCGACATCCTGTCTGTGAGGATCCGGGACCGGATCGTTTTCCCCGCTGCCGGCGGGTCCGGTAAGCGGGGAAAAGGACCGGACGCGGCGGGAGGGG
Organism: Pelophylax lessonae; assembly: GCF_965119305.1. NCBI lineage: Eukaryota > Metazoa > Chordata > Amphibia > Anura > Ranidae > Pelophylax > Pelophylax lessonae. The sequence continues at coordinate 326,369,910 of NC_138770.1, read as the reverse complement.
GGGGGCACCTCTTCCGCCATCCCAGAAGGGTGATCCCACGGCGAATCCGCCGCTGGGACCACCCTTATCGGAAAGCCAACCGTCCACCGTTTAAAAAAATACCAGGGTTATGGCAGCTATCTGCTGCCATAACACCGGTATTTAGGTTTAAACGGAGAACGTATATAAACCTTTTTGGACTTGGACATGGTGGCTGTATGAAGGGTGATAGGTACCCGGGTACTTTGTTGGGCAGGTGACAGGCAGGTGACAGGTACTCTGGTACTGATGAGCAGGTGGCAGGTACTCGGGTACTCCGATAGGCAGGTGACAGGTACTCGGGTACTCTGATGGGCAGGTGACAGGCAGGTGATAGGTACTGATGAGTAGTACTGATACTGATAGGTGATACTGTACTGATGGGTACTGATGATCAGTACTGATACGTGATAGGTACTGATGAGTAGTGATGGGTACTGATGAGCAGGCGGCAAGTACTCGGGTACTTCAGGCGTCAGGTACTCTGATGAGCAGGTGGAAGGTACTCGGGTACTCTGATGGGTAGGTGACAGGTACTCAGGTACTCTGATGATGGGTACTCCGTTGACAGGTACTCAAAGTACGCGAGTACCTATCATCAGAGTACCCGAGTACCTGTCATCAGGGTACCCGTGTATCCGTCATCAGAGTACCCGAGTACCTGTCATCAGAGTACCCGAGTACCTGTCATCAGAGTACCCGAGTATCCGTCATCAGAGTACCCGAGTACCCGTCATCAGAGTATCCGAGTACCCGTCATCAGTGTACCCGAGTACCTGTCATCAGAGTACCCAAGTACCTGTCATCAGAGTACCCGAGTACCTGTCATCAGAGTACCTGCGTACCTGTCATCAGAGTACCCGAGTACCCGTCATCAGAGTACCTGCATACCTGTCATCAGAGTACCCGGGTACTTGTCATCAGAGTACCTGCGTACCTGTCATCAGAGTACCCGAGTACCCGTCATCAGAGTACCCGTCATCAGAGTACCTGAATACCTGTCACCAGCCCATCAGAGTACCCGAGTACCTGTCATCAGAGTACCTGATTGGCTGGTGACAGGTACTCGGGTACTTTAATGGGCTAGTGACAGGTGCTCTTTATTGGGGGGGCAATCAGTGTGTTTGGGGTGCACTGTAATTGGTAACTAGCTGTTACCACAATCTACTCCTCACACAGGATCAGTGTGTGAGGAGGAGAACACGGTGACAGCTAGTTACCGTGTTCTCTGTTGACATTTGTGACCAGCTGTGATTGGACACAGCCGGTCACGTGGTAAAGAGCCAATTTCATTGGCTCTTTACCTAGATCGGGGATCGACTCTGTCCGAGGGACGAGCCTCGTACCCGATCGCTGCTCTGCGCGCCCCCGGGGGCGCGTATTGCAGAGAGAACGAGCGGCTCGTGCTGGAGCCGCTCATGTGATCGGCTGTGATTGACACAGCCGATCACATGGTAAACAGCCAATTTCTATTGGCTGTTTACCTTGATCAGGGATGGGCTATGTCCGAGGGACGAGCCTCATCCCTGATCGCTGCGCTGTGCGCCCCCGGGGGCGCACAGTAGCAGCTAGAGCGGGCAGACTTCATATGACGGCCGCCCGGATCCGCACAACCACAATGCCGACGTCATATTACTATGACTCGGTATGGAAGTGGTTAAAAGCTCTACTAAGATACTTTATCAATGCAGCTTGCACTATAATCCCTAGACCCTAGAGATCACTAGAGATGTCCCGAACTATTCGCCGGCGAACAGTTCCCGGCGAACATCACTTGTTCGCGTCTGCCGCTGCGGGCGAACATATGCGATGTTCGGTCCGCCCCCTATACTTCATCATTGAGGCAAACTTTGACCCTGTACCTCACAGTCAGCAGACACATTCCAGCCAATCAGCATACCCTCCCTCCCACACCCTCCCACCTCCTATAAAAAAGCAAGGGCAGCATCTATCTTAGATCATTCTGAAGCAGTGTGTTAGTGAGAGCAGGGAGAGTGCTGCTGCTGCTGCTGTTAATAGGGACAGTTGTTAGATAGTGTTCTCGGTCCACTCGTGCTGTAAGGACAGCATCCTGACAGCACCCCAAAAAGACCTTTTTAGGGCTGGTATTTCAGTCAATTTTTTTTAATATATATATATATATATATATATATATATATATATATCTCTATTGTGCAGTTGCCTGCCCGCCATGCGTGAGAGACCACAGACCCACCACAGACTGTACTGTGTGCACACCACACTCATATCAGGTACCACACTGTGGTTATGAGTAAGCGATTGAATATGTCGTGAAACGCGTCAACCTGACACGTCTGTTCTGTACACTGTCTGTCTGTTTTACTTGAGGAATAAAGAATATCATTGGTTTCATCAAAAACCACTGATATATACGGTGGCACAGCACCTTGCAAATTAAAAAAAATATATTTTTTTATAATTGCAGTTGCCTGGCCTGCCAGTGAGTGTCAGGTCCACAGAGTGTACTGTGCCCACTGCAGTGCCCACCACTCATATATACGGTGGCACAGCACCTTGCAAATTAAAAAAAAATATTTTTTATAATTGCAGTTGCCTGGCCTGCCAGTGAGTGTCAGGTCCACAGAGTGTACTGTGCCCACTGCAGTGCCCACCACTCACTTATACGGTGGCACAGCACCTTGCAAATTAAAAAAATATATATATTTTTTATAATTGCAGTTGCCTGGCCTGCCAGTGAGTGTCAGGTCCACAGAGTGTACTGTGCCCACTGCAGTGCCCACCACTCATATATACGGTGGCACAGCACCTTGCAAATTAAAAAAATATATATTTTTTATAGTTGCCTGCCAGTGAGTGTCAGGTCCACAGACTGTACTGTACCCACTGCCCAACACTCATATAGGGTGGCACAGCACCTTGCACGCATAGTACCACAAATCTAAAAAAAATGACAGGCAGAGGCAGGCCACCCCGCAGGGGCCGTCGTGGTCATGGTGCTGTGATTTCCTTCGGCCCTAGAATAATGCCCAGTGTTCAGAAGCCACGTACCCTGAACTCAAAAAATTCTGAGGACATAGTTGACTGTCTTACACAGGACACCCAATCTTCTACAGCTTCTGCTAGGAACCTTGATGCACCATCCTCCTCCAGCTCAGCTTCGGGCACCTCTCAATTTACCACTCGCCCACCCGCCGGCACCACCACCAACACTAGCACCACAGCCGCTTCACTTGATCTGTCAGAGGAGTTATTTACACATCAGTTGGAAGAAATTTGTGATGCGCAACCATTAGTGCCAGAGGATGTAGATAACACAGTCATGGGAAGTCCAACACCCACCTAGGTACAACTGCTTTGCGAAGGCACATGATCTCACATCACAAATGCCTATGGGATCAACACATGAGTACAAGCAGCACACAAACTCAAAGCCACCATCCTCCTCCTGGTCCAGCATCTTCAGCCACATCAACCAGTGCTGTCCTCCTTGCCCCCTATCAACAACCCGCCACTCCGCCTCTCACCTTCAGCAGTTCCTGCTCATCTGCCCACAATCAGGTGTCTGCCAAGGAAATGTTTGAGCGTAAGAAGCCAATGTCACAGAGTCACCCCCTTGCCCGGCGTCTGACAGCTGGCTTGTCGGAACTCTTAGCCCGCCAGCTTTTACCATACAAGCTGGTGGAGTCTGAGGCCTTCAAAAAATTTGTCGCTATTGGGACACCTCAGTGGAAGGTACCTGGCCGAAGTTTTTTTTTACAAAAGGCAATCCCCAACCTGTACTCTATTGTGGAAAAGGAAGTCATGTCATGTCTGGCACACATTGTTGGGGCAAAGGTCCATTTGACCACTGATACATGGTCTGCAAAGCACGGTCAGGGCAGGTATATCACTTACACTGCGCATTGGGTAAACCTGCTGGCGGCTGCCAAGCATGGAATGCGTGGCTCTGTAGAGGAATTGGTAACACCGCCACGACTTGCAGGCAGACCTGCTGCCACCTCCTCTACTCCTCCTACTTCATCCTCTTTGCTAACCTCCTCGGCTGAGTCCTCTTCTGCTCTTGCGTCTTGCTTCACACTAGGGATCGTCGAACTTTTCAAAAGTTCGGTTCGACCAGAACACCCAAACTTCCCAAAAGTTCGGCCCGGATTTCAGAACCCCATTGAAATCAATGGGACCCGAACTTCAGTAATCAAAAAATACCATTTTGAAGCCCTAAAACCAAATAAATGCCCCTAAAAAGTGCCTAGGGTTCTGGGTCATGCCCCAGGGACTATTAATCACACAAAAAAAGTTCTTAAAAATTGTCATTTTTGATAGAGAGCCAATTATTGAAAAAATTATTGAAAAAAAAATGAGATTTTTTGATTTTGACTTTGGATTTAGTGTCTGGGGGGTCTAAAAAGTGTGCCTGTGATGTGTCAGCTCTGTAGCATGTCCAGAACCAGAAAAAAAGATTGTTTGTATTAGGTCACTTATAGAACAGGGATATGGCTCTGCTATTTTCACACCTTGCCGGTTTTGGCGCAGGTGTTTTTTTGGGCATTTTTTGGGGTTATTGGAGGCAGACATAAGATCAGAACTTCTGTGTAGGGGTATATATACACACACACTTATATGTATATATACACCTACACATATATAGGTGTGAAAGTATCAGAACATACTTGCGCTAATGAAATAATTAACACCAATATGTCTCCGCTCCTATCACACCTATATATGTGTATGTGTAAAATACATATAAGTGTGTGTGTATATATATCCCTATACAGAAGTTCAGATGTTTTGCCTGCCTCCAAAGACCCCCAAAAATGCCCATTTTTTGTGGGTCTTTGGAGGCAGGCAAAACATCTGAGCTTCTGTATTGGGGTATATATACACACACACACTTATATGTATTTTACACATACACATATATAGGTGTGATAGGAGCGGAGACATATTGGTGTTAATTATTTCATTAGCGCAAGTATAGTGTTCTGCTATTTTCACACCTATATATGTGTATGGGTATATATACACATAAGTATGTGTGTATATATACCCCTACACAGAAGTTCTGATGTTATGCCTGCCTCCAAAGACCCCCAAAAATGCCCCAAAAAATGCCTGCGCCAAAAAAAAAAACACCCAGCTGTGTTATTGCAGGGGTTTTTTTGGGCATTTTTTTGGGGTCTTTGGAGGCAGGCAAAACATCAGAACTTCTGTATAGGGGTATATATACACACACACTTATATATATATATATATATATATATATACACATACACATATATAGGTGTGATAGGAGGAGACCTATTGGTGTTAATTATTGGTGTTAATTATTTCATTAGCGCAAGTATAGTGTTCTGCTATTTTCACACCTATGTATGTGTAGGTGTATATATATATATATATATATATATACATACATGTGTGTGTATATAAACCCCTATTCAGAAGTTCAGATGTCATGCCTGACTCCAAACTTGTCCTCAAAAAAGCCCTATGAACGCCTGAAGCAAAAAGCAGGCTGACCGGCGAGAAGCCATATCCCTGCTCTGTAAGTGACAAAAGAGAAACAATCTTTTCTCTATAGCGGTCACCCTGAAATGGAAGGGTTTTGTCACCCTGCCATAGCAGTCAGAGTCAGTTAACCCTACACTACACTACGGTCCCCTTACACCTAAAACTTTCCCTACAGAAACTAGATTATTAAAGCTAACTAAAGTGGAAAATAGCACCCTAACTACACTTGATATCCCTTTCCTCACACTAATAATTGCTAAATGACACTTTGTATCTGAAGTCACAGAACTGCTTCCACTCTCTTCCATGTCCCTGTATTACAATGCTAGGAATTTGGCGGGGGCTATCTTATATACTGGGGGCCGTATTCACTAATGATTGGCCTCTGGACCCCCTAGTCACTCCAATCACATTCCTAGCATTCTCCTGCCCCCTCAATTGGTTTTTACTGGTGGTTCTGGTCAAATCACGGGCTTTTAAAGCCCATTTCCTGTCCCATTGCATTTTGGTCGGTTCTTGTTGCCGAATTCCGAACTTTTTCAGCAAAAAGTTCGGAATTCGGCCGAACCTCGAACAGCCAATGTTCGGGTCGAACCGATGGTCGACCCGAACCGTTCGATCATCCCTACTCCACACCAACAGCACCCCCCCAGCTCCCCAGGGGCTATTCCACATGCTGGATACGACAGTGTCACGCCGTCTTGGGGTTGACTTGCCTGAAAGCAGAGAGTCACACCGGACCAGCACTACTGTCCGCCCTGAACGCACAGATGGATCAGTGGCTGACCCCGCACCAACTGGAGATCGGCAAAGTGGTGTGTGACAACGGGAAGCAATTTGTTGGCGGCATTGAATTTGGTCTAGTTGACACATGTGCCGTGCATGGCACATGTGTTGAATCTGATTGTGCAACGCTTTGTGCATAAGTATCCAGGCTTACAGGACGTCCTCAAGCAGGCCAGGAAGGTGTGTGGCCATTTCAGGCATTCCTACACGGCCATGGCGCACTTTTCAGATATTCAGCGGCGAAACAACATGCCAGTGAGGCGCTTGATTTGTGACAGCCTGACACGTTGGAATTCAACACTCCTAATGTTCGACCACCTGCTCCAACAAGAAAAAGCCGTCAACGAGTATTTGTATGACCGGGTGCTAGGACAGCCTCTGCGGAGCGGGGTATTTTTTTGCCACGTTACTGGGCGCTCATGCGCAATGCCTGTAGGCTCATGCGTCCTTTTGAGGAGGTGACAAACCTAGTCAGTCGCACCGAAGGCACCATCAGCGACATCATCCCATATGTTTTCTTCCTGGAGCGTGCCCTGTGAAGAGTGCTGGATCAGGCCATAGATGAGCGTGAAGAAGAAGAGTTGTGGTCACCATCACCACCAGAAACAGCCTTATCATCGCTTGCTGGACCTGCGGCAACGCTGGAAGAGGAGTCTGAGGAAGAGGAGTCAGAGGAGGAATGTGGCTTTGAGGAGGAGGAACACCAACCACAGCAGGCATCCTAGGGTCTCGTATTCACCTATCTGGTACCCGTGGTGTTGTACATGGCTGGGGGGAAGAACAGACCTTCAATGAGATCAGTGAGGATGAGGAATTGGACATGAGTAGCTCGGCATCCAACCTTGTGCAAATGGGGTCTTTCATGCTGTCATGCCTGTTGAGGGACCCTCGTATAAAAAGGCTGAAGGAGAACGACCTGCACTGGGTGGCCACGCTACTAGACCCTCGGTATAAGCAGAAAGTCCCTGATATGTTACCGAATTACCGGCAGTCGCAAAGGATGCAGCAGTTACAAAACAAGTTAAAAAGTATGCTTTACACTGCGTATAAGGGTGATGTCACAGCACAATGGGAATCTAACAGGGGAAGAGGTGAAAGTAATCCTCCTCCTACCACGACCACGCCGGCAAGGACAGGATGCTTTACAGACGTGTTGTTGATGGAGGACATGCAGAGCTTTTTAAGTCCTACGCCTCGCCACAGCCCTTCGGGGTCCACCCTCAGAGAACGACTCGACCGACAGGTAGCAGACTACCTTGCCTTAACTGCAGATATCGACACTCTGAGGAGCGATGAACCCCTTGACTACTGGGTGTGCAGGCTTGACCCGTGGCCTGAGCTATCCCAATTTGCGATAGAACTTCTGGCCTGCCCTGCTTCAAGTGTCCTGTCAGAAAGGACCTTCAGCGCAGCAGGAGGTATTGTCACTGAGAAGAGAAGTCGCCTAGGTCAAAAAAGTCTAGATTACCTCACCTTTATTAAGATGAATGAGGCATGGATCCCGAAGGGACTGACAGTGGGGGATGCATTTGACTAAAAAAGGCCTAATGAGATGCCTTGGGCTAAAAATGGTCCACACGCTGCTGTATTTAATCTCTGCATGCCGGATGACTTACGTGACTTCTCCGCCACCAACTACGGTTCAAGCCGCAATGTTTTAGTGCACTTTCTGCCTGGAAAACCTCAATTTTTCCGGCCGCTGCTACAGCAGTGGCTGCAACAATACCTGCTTTTTCAGGCATGTGTACATGCCTAATTTTTCTGCCCTCTGGTGCTACACTGTGGCTGCAAAAAACAAAACACAAAAAAAAAGGCACATACATGTGTCAATTCCCCTTCGTGATCATTACCTTGTTGTGGTGAAGGGGCTTGCGTATCACAATGAAGCGATCACCTCTAGGAGTGTGTTGACAATGTTGGCACACCCCAGATGATAAGGTCGTTGCTTCATTGTGAACAGACCAAAAGCGATCCGCTGGATAATTTTTCATAGAAAAAAACATTAATTTTCTTTATGATCATCTTGGGTGATCATTAAAGCCTACTAGGCCAACAATGGGCCCACACTGCAGAATCATTGTTTTCTGGGTCACTTAATTGTCACTGAACTACCTCAGCACGACCATAGGCTTTGAAAAACCGCCATCGCCTGCAATCTCCAAAACGTGCGCATGAGCACAGTCATCACTACATCAAGATTGACGCATAGAGGAATAAAATTTATGTCATGAGTGTGTCAACTATTGACAACTCTTTGCGGTTGTCTAAAATCTATTCGATACACGTCCCCTGATAAGGGACGTAACAGGGATTAAACTGATAATAATAGTACTACTTAACACACCAATCATATAGGATGGCACAGTACATTGCACGGCGCACGCGCAGTGCCCAAATTTGGAAGTAAGAGGACAGACCAACCATCTTTTTCCATCTCCCGGTTCCTAAAATCTATTCCATACACCGGCCCCTGATAGGGGACGTAACGCAACAGGGATTAAACTGATAAGAACAGATTTTTTTAATTTAAAAAAAGAGGACAGCCTCTGCGGAGCTGGGTATTTTTTGGCCGCGGTACTGAATGCTCATGCACAATGGCTGTAGGCTCATGCGTCCTTTTGCGGAGGTGACAAACCTGGTCAGTCAAACCCAAGGCAACATCATCGACCTCATCCCATATGCGTTTTTTCTGGAGCGTGCCCTGCGAAGAGTGCTGGATCAGGCCATAGATGAGCATGAAGAGGAAGAGTTGTGGTCCCCATCACCACCAGAAGCAGCCTTGTCGTTGCCGATTGCTGGACCTGTGGCAACGCAGAGAGAGGAGTCTGAAGAAGAGAAGTCAGAGGAGGAAGGTGGCTTTGAGGAGGTGGAAGACCAACCACAGCAGGCGTCCCAGGGGGCTTGTTGTCACCTTTCGGGGACCCTTGGGGTTGTACGTGGCTGGGTGGAGGAAGAGACCTTCAATGACGTCAGTGAGGACAAGGAACGGGACATGGCTAGCTTGGTATCCAACCTTGTGCAAATGGGGAGTTTGCGGTTGTGCAATTGGACTGACTGACTGATTGACTGTTAACCACTTTAATACAGGGCACTTCCATCCCTTCCCGCCCAGGCCAATTTTCCCCTTTTAGCGCTGTTGCATTTTGAATGACAATTGCGCGGTCATGCAACACTGTACTTACACCAAATTTATATCATTTTCCCCCCACAAATAGAGCTTTCTTTTGGTGGTATTTGATCACCTGTGCGATTTTTACTTTTTGCTAAACAAATAAAAAAAGACAAAAAAGTTTGAAAAAAAAAAAGTTTTTTTGTTTATGTTATACAATTTTGTAAATAAATAAGTTTTTTCCTGCACTGATGAGCACTGATGAGACTGCACTGACAGACACTGATGAGGAGGCAATGATGGGGTGGCACTGATGGGGTGGCACTGATGGGGTGGCACTGATAGGCACTGATATGTGGCACTGATAGGTAGCACTGATATGCAGCATTGGTGGGCACTGATAGGCGACACTGCTGGGCACTGATATGCGGGATTGATGGGCACTGATAGGCGGCACTGACGGGCACTGATAGGTGGCACTGACGGGCACTAATGGGCACTGATAGGCAGCACTGGTGGGCACTGATGGGCACTGATGGGCGGCACTGATCGGCACTGACGGGCGGCACTGATGGGCACTAATGGGCACTGATAGGCGGCACTGGTGGGCAATAATGGGCACTGGTGGGCGACACTAAAGGATGGCAATGATGGGCACTTGTGGGCAGCACTGATAGGGAGGACACTAGTGGGCATCACTGATGGGGAGGGCAATGGGGGGCTCCCTGAGCCCTGATCGCCATCCCTGGTGGCCATAGTGGGCATCCCTGGGGTCATAGTGGGCATCCCTGGGGTCATAGTGGGCATCCCTGGTGGATCTAGTGGCATCCCCCCCCCCGAGGGTCTGCACTGGTAATCAATGATCTGATTACCAGTGCCGACCCCCCCCCCCCCCCCTGTCCGTCAGAGGCTCTTTACCGAGATCGGACATGCAGGGTGTCAGACTGACACCCCGCATCACCGATCGCCGATCTGCGCGCCCCCGGGGGGCGCCCAGAGCGGTGTTATCCTGCCGCCGTCATATGACGTCCGGTCAGGATAACTCAACCACATTCCCGCCGTCAATTTGTAATAGGGCGGGCGGGAAGTGGTTAAACGGGGAGTTTGGTCTGTCAGAGTTTGGTCTGTCACTGTGAAGCGGGCGTAACCCTTTCTCAGGAATGTTTTTCAAATAGTAACAACATGCTTGTGCAATGTGTGTTGGCATGGTCACTTGTAGTCTCCATTAGCGATGTGTATTACAGGCTGACATCAAAAGATCACAGTTGGGAGGCAGAGACAGAATGTTGTCAACTTCATGGACATGCATGACAGAATCACCAGGTCCTATTCTATTGAAAGCTGCAGATTAAAAATATTGAAAATTATGTTATGTTAAAGACTATGTGAGATTTTAGTGATTGTGTGTACATATACTTTAAAGTGACCCTTTTGCTTTCTGTTTAATAGTGGCAGTATCTACAGCTCTGCAGGAGAACAACGTTTCAAACTACCACAGACTCAAAAGGGGAGTAATCACCTTCTGTTGCATGGTACTTTCAGATTTAATCATTGAAAAAGCGATACAAGTTCTAATCATCACACAGTATTAATATGCAAAATACTATGTAATGGTAGCAAATGTCAGTTTTCTCTTTCAAAATTACAATAACATCCTTATAATGAAATATATACTTGTAGAATTATTGTTGCTACAACAACCCCATTATACACGCACAGCAGTGTACAGCTAAACTACATATTGTGGTTCTTTTAATTAAATATGTTTAATTCTCTACAAGCAAGGCTGTCTAACAATGCACTGAAAAATGAGGAACATTGCCAGAAGAGACAGTAGAAAAAAATGAGTAGGTTGGGCTATTCTGAACAAAGGAAGAACACTGTCAGCTCTTTCTGGTTTAAATTATAGCCAAGGCTTTATTTAAAATATTGCTAAACATTGTTTTAATCTCAATGCAATAACTAGCAGGGATGTGCTTTTTTTGTTCTGCTCTGGGACATCACTGCAAATTCTGCTTCAACCCTTGCTGTAATGTTAATTACAACAATGACTACCCATTAAACAATGTCAGTATATTCTCTATGCTGCATGATTATATTCCTTTTATGTGTTGCCAAGGCATGATTCACTCAGTTTCTATAGGATGGTTAAGGGTATATTCTCTTCTTTCTTTTTAACATGGCAAATAATAAAAATACGTATGTACACCTACTACTTACTTACACAATGAAAACAAATGTTTTTAAATAAAGAAGGTACACGTGTTGCTTGGCAATAATGTGTTAAACAGCAAATATATTTATTATGTTCATTAAATTACAGTCATGTAGAAAACAACAGCATAGAAAACAAACACACGGAAATAGTATGACAATTGGAAAATTCACATATTAGAAAAGCTCTCATTATATTTAGAAATAACAGTTGCATATGTACAGTCCTTTGAAAAGACATGCATTTTTAGTCATTACATTTTTTTCCCTTATCACATTAGAAAATAGATTAAGCACATCAAAAATAATTCTAACAGTCTTATAGGTTAGGATTAAGAATTACGGAACCAGGCAAAATTTGTTTTGCACGAGGTCCAGAGAACCCAGCAGGAAGACTGCAAAACCAGAAATACAGTACCGAACCCTCTTTAATCTTGCAATTTTTTTCTAGCTTTTCTTCTAAGCTTAGTTGCAACCTTTTGTTAAAAAAAAGTTGTGGGCACTACCTTTGGAGACATGTATCAATGTAAAAAAATATTAAAATGTGTACTGTCTCTTTACAAAAAGGGTGTGTGGTGCAATTTAACCACTTGCCGACCGCCGCAAGTAGATTTACTGCGGCGGTCAGCCCCTCACAGGCAAAGTGACGTATATTTAGGTCACTAGCCTGTGAGGCTCTGGGGAGCGAGCGCGCACCGCCGGCGGCACGCTCCCGCTCCCGCGCGGTCACGGACCCCCCCGCGCTTTTTGACCGGCGGACCCGATGTCCGCCGCTCACTCTGCGATCGTCGGGGGAGAGGGAGAAAGGCAGGCAGCTTGTGTAAACAAGCTGCCTGTCATTCTCCCCTGTGTAGAAACACTGATCATACGGTTCTACTATGTAGGACCATTGAACAGTGTAACTACAGCTCAAGCCACAGCCAATCACAGTAAGAATCACGCCCCTAGGGACACACACAGCCCCTCCCTCTCAAATAAAGTTAACCCCTTCACTGCCAGTGTATTTTTACAGTAACAGTGCATATATATATCACTGATTACTGTAGAAATGTCACTGGTAACCCCAAAAGTGTCAAAAATGTCAGTCAAGGGTCCGATCTGTCCGCCCCAATGTCGCAGTACCAGAAAAAAAATCGCAGATCACCGCCATTACGCGTTTAAAAAAAGAAACAACAAAAATTACAAAAATCTTTCCCTTTGTTAGTAAACGCAATAACTTTTGCGCAAACCAATCAAAATACGCTTTTTGCTGGTTTTTTTACCAAACATATGTAGCATAAAACAAATTGGCCGAAAATGTTAAAAATTTTTGATTTTTACTTTTTTTTTGGGGAAATTTCATATAAAAAAATGTGAAAAATATTGTTATTTTTTCAAAATTGACGCTCTTTTTTTGATTATAGCGCGTGATCAAAACATCGCACAGGTGATCAAATACCACCAAAAGAAAGCTCTGTTTGTGGGAAAAAAAGGACGTCAAATTCGTTTAGGTACAGCGTCGCACGACCGTGTAATTGTCTGTTAAAGTCACGCAGTGCCGAATCGCAAAATACCCCCTGGTCAGGAAGGGGGTAAAATCTTCCGGGGCTTAAGTGGTTAAAACTCATAAAAGGTCCTTATTTAGGTATGGAACCTGGGTGACCAGGAAAGGGAGGGCAGCTAGTGTGTGGCCTCTCTTCTGAACTATACCAGGCGAGGCCACATTCTTTTCAATATTGGGAGGTTATCTTTAAAGTGGTCATCGATTGCTTTGATATATATAAAGGTGGTGTCAGCACGCCGCCCGTACCTTTGATAATATCATCTTTGATGAAACGCGTCAGGACGCAGCGTGCTGACGTCATCCCCACGTGATCCACCTTTGAAGGACAGGCGAGCGGAGCCGTCCGGCCGGCGGCTCGCACATCTCTCTGTACATGCTGTTTTTCTTCCGATGTTTGTAAGTTTCATTCCTTTTTTCTATTAAACATAATTGGGGTTTTACACTATGGCTCTCTCCTCTGTGTTCTCCGGCTGTTCCCTGATCCACCTCTGAGCCCTGAGCCCTTTGGAGAAGCCCCGATTTGAGTGTCAATCACTGGATTCCTATATCCATTCATTCATCTGTTGAGTTGGTCGATTCCACCTGGGAGTTTGAGCTGAGCTTTACATCCCTGCCTGTTTAACCATTGAAGTTGGTAAGAGTATCCATACATACCACTGGTCATTCGGTCTGCATGTTTGGTGTCCCTCTTTTCTCTGTTACTTATCCATCTGGTAAGCAGCCATCTTCATTGGATTGACACCCCATACACTCTTTTGCTTGCTCTTTATTCATTTAGCATTCGGTAAGGGGTACCTACGGAGTTTATTTGGTGTTTGGTGTCTTATTCTCCCTTATGCACTGACTCTCCCCCCACGAGACCTGTTGTGTGCACATCACTTGGGTGTTTTTTTTTTTTTGTTTTTTTGGTTTTACGCTATGGCGTTTGCCTTGTTTTATCTTTCATAAATTCAACCTACACGTTGCTGGAGTTCCATACTGACATCACAAGGTCCCTCGATTCCCAACATCTGAGGCGTATCTGGAGTCTCCTTTTACTGTTCGGCCTTATTTTATTTCTGGTAAGCGGTACCTGAATAGGGCTTGAATATTATTTCTTGGTGCTTAACCTCATTTAAGTTGGATTTACACTATGGTGTCCATTTTCTTTTACTTTAATGCCCCCTGCTGAGAAGCCCCAATGTCATTGGGTGAATAGTGTGTCACATCCGCGAGGATAATTGAATACTCATCACTTGGCTTCTCTATATCAACCATTTGGTAAGGGGTACCTGCACAAGTTTTCAACAACTTCATTTTGTTATTGGACTTTTTTATGGACTATTTCAGTTGATGGTTCAACATACAGCGCAGCTTATTTTTTACTATCTTTAAAGTGGGCCTCCTTGCAAAGTAACCAAACCAATGTGGTTTGATATGTTTTAGGAAGGGGTGTCGCATGCTCTTTGACCTTCCTTTTCTTGTTACCCAGGTTGCATGCCTGGGTAAAGGTCTGGCATTCATTTTAAGGGAAACTCCAAGTTGAGCTTGGTGTTTCCCCTAAATTCATACAATAAAATTACTAACTTATCCAAGCAACGTTTGCATGTGTTAGTAAAACTGTACATATAACTGCAAATAAATATAGTGTATTATACCTTGCTTTTTGCTGGTAAATGGTAATGTATATCTCCTGATTTTTTTATTATCAAAAGAAACCTGCCCAAAAAAATTAATAAAATTTTTCAAACCTTATTTGTATATTTCTTGCCTTTGCTATGACCTGCTATGTTTGTACATATAGTCAAGGGCCAAGATACAATAGTGCTCATTTTATTTATTTTTGGACTGACCTTAACCTTTGACCCAGATCCTAACACTAACCTGGATCAATCTGATCTCATTTTTTTTTATCTTAAAGGGGTTTAAGGCTCAAGATTTTTTACCTTCATGTATTTTATGCATGAAGGTAAAAAAACCTTCTGTGTGCAGCAGCGCCCCCAGCCTCCCAAATACTTTCCTGAGCCTGATCCAGATCCAGATCCAGCGATGTGCACAAGTACCCTGGCTCGCCAAGGTCTCTCCTTCCTTACTGGCTGAGACAGCAGTGGTAGCCATTGGCTCCAACTACTGTCAATCACATACAAAAAACATACTGCGCCAGAAATACACAAATCAAATCAGTGGTAAATTATTAATAAATAATAATATTAAACACAGTTCATAAGGCACACAATCGTGCTCGTGCTCAAATCTAATGATAATCCAAGTGTCCCAGTGTTCAGCTGAAATGTGATCCAGTGATGATTAACAAAGAATAGTGTGAACACCACTAAGTGAATCCCTCCACCAGATGGATTAGCCTCTCACCTTCCTGTCAGACCCAAACGGGCCAGCAATCACATATATCATGGGTATAGGATATCCAGGAAAGGGCCTCCCTGTTATTCAGCTCCGGGGATTCCAGGACTTTGTAAAAGGTTGCACTCGGCAGTGGCTTCTGGCTCCAGTATGGATTCTTCTTTGATTTTCTCCATTAATTACATAAATAAGGAGTATAAGACAAACACAAGTCTTGAATATCCCTGAATATTGTCATCTGCAACAGGTACAGCTCCAGCCGAAATCAACAAAGCTGGAAGTGCATCTCTTTCCGAAGAACTCTGTCACAATGGGAAGAGCTGGATTCCAGCGGAATACAACAAACCTTCTCCGCCTCCTCTGTACTCGCACCACTCTTTTTTCTTTATTAGGTGGATTGAACACCGATTTATTTTTCAACGTTGAATGGTGTGTTCTCTCACTATTCATGGGGCGATTGTCTGGTTTAGATAGGAAATATTTCTTTTGATTCAGGCCTCTCATGTATTTCTGTAGATTGACATAAGTGTCAAATTTATTTAAATTCTTAACTGGGGCATATTTTAACCCTTTATCTAGGACTTTCGTCTCTTCCTTAGTCAAAGGTATGCCACTGATGTTAAATATGCCTGCTCCTATTGGGTTTTGCTTTTTTTGGAGGCGTCGACCTGCTCGTCATCCTCTTTTTCTTTTCTTTTTTCCCCAGATTTTTTTCCAATTGATCCCCTGTACCCCCATAGGGCACTGGGTTTCTCTAAAAAAACATCCGGGGAATTTTTTACGGCTGGCGGGTAGAGCGGGGAAAACCTATTCATGGTGGGGATGTCGTATGACGTAGAGGGACGAGGAGAGTCATAGATTGACTCCGCCCTCCTGTCTTGTGGTTGACCCTGGGTACCCCCCCAAAAAAGGGAAAAAGTAGATACATTTTTATGATTAATCATGTGTTTTAAACATTTTATGGCAATCTTTCCAAGTCATTTTGAAATATAATCAGATGTAGTTTATTTTAATCTCTAAGGTAGTAAATGCAAATTCCAACTAGAGATGATGCTCCTTTAGATTTGATCATCCCATACACTGCGGAGTTTTTTTAAATTTCTGTGCAGCTGTGACCATAATATTATTTTATTTAAATTATAAATAATTAAATTGTAAATGTAAGATGATATAACATTTCCACAATTATTGCACTTATGTATAGGGATGATCGAACTTTTGAAAAGTTTGGTTCGACCAGAACACCCGAACTTCACGAAAGTTCGGTTCGGATTTCAGAACCCCATTGAAATCAATGGGACCCGAACTTCGGTAATCAAAAAACACCATTTTGAAGCCCCAAAACCCAATAAATGCCCCTAAAAAGTGCCTAGGGTTCTGGGTCATGCCCCATTAACTATTAATCACACAAAAAAAAGTTCTTAAAAATTGTCATTTTTGATAAAAAAGCCAATTATTGAAAAATTAAAAAAAAAAAAAAAAAAAAGAGATTTTTTGATTTTTACTTTGGATTTCAGATCTGGGGGGTCTAAAAAGTGTACATGTGAAGTTTCAGCTCTGTAGCATGTCCAGAACCATAAAAAAAAAGATTGTTTGTATTAGAAAACTTTAAGCACAGGAATATGGCTTCTCTGCTGTAACACCTTGCCGGTTTAATAGAAGGCATTTTTTTGGGTTCTTTGCAGTCAGGAAAAAGATCTGAACTTGTGTATAGTGGTACTGTGCACAAGTTCTGATGTTTTGCCTGCCTCCAAAAACCCCCAAAAAATGCCAGCAAAAACACACCTGGGCATTTTTTTTTTGACGCTAGCGTTTTTTTTGGCATTTTTTGGGGTTCTTTTGAGGCAGGCAAAACATCTGAACTTGTGTATAGTGGTACTGTGCACAAGTTCTGATGTTTTGCCTGCCTCCAAAACCCCCCAAAAAATGCCAGCAAAAACACACCTGGGCATTTTTTTTTGACGCTAGCGTTTTTTTTGGCATTTTTTGGGGTTCTTTTGAGGCAGGCAAAACATCTGAACATGTGTATAGGGGGTATATATAGACATATATGTCTGAATATATACCCCTAGACATATATAGGTGTGATAGTAGCAGAAATAAATGCTTGCGCTAATGAAATCATTTACAGTAATATATTTCTGCTACTATCACACCTATATATGTCTAGGGGTATATATTCAGACATATATGCCTATATATACCCCCTATACACATGTTCAGATGTTTTGCCTGCCTCAAAAGAACCCCAAAAAATGCCAAAAAAAACGCTAGCGTCAAAAAAAAAAATGCCCAGGTGTGTTTTTGCTGGCATTTTTTGGGGGGATTTGGAGGCAGGCAAAACATCAGAACTTGTGCACAGTACCACTATACACAAGTTCAGATGTTTTTCCTGACTGCAAAGAACCCAAAAAAATGCCTTCTATTAAACCGGCAAGGTGTTACAGCAGAGAAGCCATATTCCTGTGCTTAAAGTTTTCTAATACAAATAGTGTTGAGCGAACACGGACTGTATTATTCGTGTTCGTACCGAATAATTGGATTTTTTTTACCCGAACACGGACACGGACACTTTACTGTATGTTCGGGTAAAAATCCGTGTTCGGTCGTTTTATTTCCGGGTTTTGCATGCTTTGGCGCTCTTTTCATGGCGGGCTTTCAACAGCCAATCAACAATCGTTTAACTGGTGTGCCTTAAGCCATCCCAGCCATGCCTGCAAATGTCTTAGTAGCTGTGATTGGCCGTCTGAAGCATGTGACCAAGTCTTTATAAGTTCGAGGCAGCCGCCGCAGCAGCGTCATTCTGCTGCTTAGCTAAGGGACAGAGCACACATCAATGTGCTGGCTGCTGATTAGGGAAAGATAGGCAGGAAAAAACCATTTGTGTCCGGATAGAATTGAGGGACAGGTCGGAGTGTTTAGGCAGGGCGAGTTGTAGGCATTTTAGGGATAGAGTCTGCTGAATTATAGGGTCAGTGTCTTCTACAAACTACAATCGATATTGCTGTGTGGGGGGTGGGGTGAATCTGCACTCAATCCTGATCTACGATCTCTTCTCAATCCTGTTAGGGACAGAGTCTGCTGAATTTTAGGGAAACTGTGTTCTACAAACTACAATCGATATTGCTGTGTGGTGTGGGATTGGAGATAGGCAG
This sequence comes from Pelophylax lessonae, assembly GCF_965119305.1. Classification (NCBI taxonomy): domain Eukaryota; kingdom Metazoa; phylum Chordata; class Amphibia; order Anura; family Ranidae; genus Pelophylax; species Pelophylax lessonae. The sequence continues at coordinate 326,351,252 of NC_138770.1, read as the reverse complement.
GTGTCAGTGATCCACATCCATTTTTCTGTGTGTGAGCTGCAGTGAACACAATCTTTTTGGGCTGCAGTGAACACAATCTTTTTGGGCTGCAGTGAACACAATCTTTTTGGGCTGCAGTGAACACAATCTTTTTGGGGTGCAGTGAACAAAATCTTTTTGGGGTGCAGTGAACACAATCCTTTTTGGTGTGCAGTGAACACAATCTTTGTGGGGTGCAGTGAACAAAATCCTTTGTGGGGTGCAGTGAACACAATCTTTTTGGGGTGCAGTGAACAAAATCCTTTTTGGGGTGCAGTGAACAACATCCTTTTTGGGGTGCAGTGAACACAATCTTTTTGGGGTGCAGTGAACAAAATCCTTTGTGGGGTGCAGTGAACACAATCTTTTTGGGGTGCAGTGAACACAATCTTTTTGGGGTGGAGTGAACAACATCCTTTTTGGGGTGCAGTGAACAAAATCCTTTTTGGGGTGCAGTGAACAAAATCATTTTTGGGGTGCAGTGAACACAATCTTTTTGGGGTGCAGTGAACACAATCTTTGTGGGGTGCAGTGAACACAATCTTTTTGGGGTGGAGTGAACAACATCCTTTTTGGGGTGCAGTGAACAACATCCTTTTTGGGGTGCAGTGAACACAATCTTTTTGGGGTGCAGTGAACACAATCTTTGTGGGGTACAGTGAACAGAATCTTTGTGGGGTGCAGTGAACACAATCTTTGGGGGGTACAGTGAACACAATCTTTTTGGGGTGCAGTGAACACAATCTTTGTGGGGTGCAGTGAACACAATCTTTTTGGGGTGGAGTGAACAAAATCATTTTTGGGGTGCAGTGAACAACATCCTTTTTGGGGTGCAGTGATCAAAATCCTTTTTGGGGTGCAGTGAACACAATCTTTTTGGGGTGCAGTGAACAAAATCCTTTGTGGGGTGCAGTGAACAGAATCTTTGTGGGGTGCAGTGAACACAATCTTTGGGGGGGTACAGTGAACACAATCTTTTTGGGGTGCAGTGAACACAATCTTTGTGGGGTACAGTGAACAGAATCTTTGTGGGGTGCAGTGAACACAATATTTGGGGGGTACAGTGAACACAATCTTTTTGGGGTGCAGTGAACACAATCTTTGGGGGGTACAGTGAACACAATCTTTTTGGGGTGCAGTGAACACAATCTTTGTGGGGTGCAGTGAACACAATCTTTGGGGGGGTACAGTGAACACAATCTTTTTGGGGTGCAGTGAACAACATCCTTTTAGGGTGCAGTGAACACAATCTTTGTGGGGTGCAGTGAACAACATCCTTTTAGGGTGCAGTGAACACAATCTTTGTGGGGTACAGTGAACAGAATCTTTGTGGGGTGCAGTGAACACAATCTTTGGGGGGTACAGTGAACACAATCTTTGTGAGGTGCAGTGAACACAATCTTTGTGGGGTGCAGTGAACACAATCATTGTGGGGTGCAGTGAACTCAATCTTTGTGGGGTACAGTGAACACAATCTCATACTTCTGAAGATTTGAGGGTGCTGCCTGTTCCATACTCCCCCTACTCCTCATCTAGCCTTTTAGGGGTACAAACAATAGTAATTGGGGCCTAGTGTGGTTGTGTACGTGTGATATACATACACTTTTTTTGGATCATATTTTCTATTCCGCTATTTAATCAAAAACCTTTGGGGATCAGTTAAATTGGGGGATAGTCTGTGTTGGTACGTGTGAGAGAGATCCACCTTTCCAAGTTGTTGGGGTTCATCTCATACTTCTGAAGGTTTGAGGGTGCTGCCTGTTCCATACTCCCCCTACTCCTAGCCTTTTAGGGGTACAAACAATAGTAATTGGGGCCTAGTGTGGTTGTGTACGTGTGATATACATACACTTTTTTTGGATCATATTTTCTATTCCGCTATTTAATCAAAAACCTTTGGGGATCAGTTAAATTGGGGGATAGTCTGTGTTGGTACGTGTGAGAGAGATCCACCTTTCCAAGTTGTTGGGGTTCATCTCATACTTCTGAAGGTTTGAGGGTGCTGCCTGTTCCATACCCCCCCTACTCCTCATCTAGCCTTTTAGGGGTACAAACAATAGTAATTGGGGCCTAGTGTGGTTGTGTACGTGTGATATACATACACTTTTTTTGGATCATATTTTCTATTCCGCTATTTAATCAAAAACCTTTGGGGATCAGTTAAATTGGGGGATAGTCTGTGTTGGTACGTGTGAGAGAGATCCACCTTTCCAAGTTGTTGGGGTTCATCTCATACTTCTGAAGGTTTGAGGGTGCTGCCTGTTCCATACTCCCCCTACTCCTCATCTAGCCTTTTAGGGGTACAAACAATAGTAATTGGGGCCCAGTGTGGTTGTGTACGTGTGATATACATACACTTTTTTTGGATCATATTTTCTATTCCGCTATTTAATCAAAAACCTTTGGGGATCAGTTAAATTGGGGGATAGTCTGTGTTGGTACGTGTGAGAGAGATCCACCTTTCCAAGTTGTTGGGGTTCATCTCATACTTCTGAAGGTTTGAGGGTGCTGCCTGTTCCATACTCCCCCTACTCCTCATCTAGCCTTTTAGGGGTACAAACAATAGTAATTGGGGCCCAGTGTGGTTGTGTACGTGTGATATACATACACTTTTTTTGGATCATATTTTCTATTCCGCTATTTAATCAAAAACCTTTGGGGATCAGTTAAATTGGGGGATAGTCTGTGTTGGTACGTGTGAGAGAGATCCACCTTTCCAAGTTGTTGGGGTTCATCTCATACTTCTGAAGGTTTGAGGGTGCTGCCTGTTCCATACCCCCCCTACTCCTCATCTAGCCTTTTAGGGGTACAAACAATAGTAATTGGGGCCTAGTGTGGTTGTGTACGTGTGATATACATACACTTTTTTTGGATCATATTTTCTATTCCGCTATTTAATCAAAAACCTTTGGGGATCAGTTAAATTGGGGGATAGTCTGTGTTGGTACGTGTGAGAGAGATCCACCTTTCCAAGTTGTTGGGGTTCATCTCATACTTCTGAAGGTTTGAGGGTGCTGCCTGTTCCATACCCCCCCTACTCCTCATCTAGCCTTTTAGGGGTACAAACAATAGTAATTGGGGCCTAGTGTGGTTGTGTACGTGTGATATACATACACTTTTTTTGGATCATATTTTCTATTCCGCTATTTAATCAAAAACCTTTGGGGATCAGTTAAATTGGGGGATAGTCTGTGTTGGTACGTGTGAGAGAGATCCACCTTTCCAAGTTTTTGGGGTTCATCTCATACTTCTGAAGATTTGAGGGTGCTGCCTGTTCCATACCCCCCCTACTCCTCATCTAGCCTTTTAGGGGTACAAACAATAGTAATTGGGGCCTAGTGTGGTTGTGTACGTGTGATATACATACACTTTTTTTGGATCATATTTTCTATTCCGCTATTTAATCAAAAACCTTTGGGGATCAGTTAAATTGGGGGATAGTCTGTGTTGGTACGTGTGAGAGAGATCCACCTTTCCAAGTTGTTGGGGTTCATCTCATACTTCTGAAGGTTTGAGGGTGCTGCCTGTTCCATACCCCCGCTACTCCTCATCTAGCCTTTTAGGGGTACAAACAATAGTAATTGGGGCCTAGTGTGGTTGTGTACGTGTGATATACATACACTTTTTTTGGATCATATTTTCTATTCCGCTATTTAATCAAAAACCTTTGGGGATCAGTTAAATTGGGGGATAGTCTGTGTTGGTACGTGTGAGAGAGATCCACCTTTCCAAGTTGTTGGGGTTCATCTCATACTTCTGAAGGTTTGAGGGTGCTGCCTGTTCCATACCCCCCCTACTCCTCATCTAGCCTTTTAGGGGTACAAACAATAGTAATTGGGGCCTAGTGTGGTTGTGTACGTGTGATATACATACACTTTTTTTGGATCATATTTTCTATTCCGCTATTTAATCAAAAACCTTTGGGGATCAGTTAAATTGGGGGATAGTCTGTGTTGGTACGTGTGAGAGAGATCCACCTTTCCAAGTTGTTGGGGTTCATCTCATACTTCTGAAGGTTTGAGGGTGCTGCCTGTTCCATACCCCCCCTACTCCTCATCTAGCCTTTTAGGGGTACAAACAATAGTAATTGGGGCCTAGTGTGGTTGTGTACGTGTGATATACATACACTTTTTTTGGATCATATTTTCTATTCCGCTATTTAATCAAAAACCTTTGGGGATCAGTTAAATTGGGGGATAGTCTGTGTTGGTACGTGTGAGAGAGATCCACCTTTCCAAGTTGTTGGGGTTCATCTCATACTTCTGAAGGTTTGAGGGTGCTGCCTGTTCCATACCCCCCCTACTCCTCATCTAGCCTTTTAGGGGTACAAACAATAGTAATTGGGGCCTAGTGTGGTTGTGTACGTGTGATATACATACACTTTTTTTGGATCATATTTTCTATTCCGCTATTTAATCAAAAACCTTTGGGGATCAGTTAAATTGGGGGATAGTCTGTGTTGGTACGTGTGAGAGAGATCCACCTTTCCAAGTTTTTGGGGTTCATCTCATACTTCTGAAGATTTGAGGGTGCTGCCTGTTCCATACCCCCCCTACTCCTCATCTAGCCTTTTAGGGGTACAAACAATAGTAATTGGGGCCTAGTGTGGTTGTGTACGTGTGATATACATACACTTTTTTTGGATCATATTTTCTATTCCGCTATTTAATCAAAAACCTTTGGGGATCAGTTAAATTGGGGGATAGTCTGTGTTGGTACGTGTGAGAGAGATCCACCTTTCCAAGTTGTTGGGGTTCATCTCATACTTCTGAAGGTTTGAGGGTGCTGCCTGTTCCATACCCCCCCTACTCCTCATCTAGCCTTTTAGGGGTACAAACAATAGTAATTGGGGCCTAGTGTGGTTGTGTACGTGTGATATACATACACTTTTTTTGGATCATATTTTCTATTCCGCTATTTAATCAAAAACCTTTGGGGATCAGTTAAATTGGGGGATAGTCTGTGTTGGTACGTGTGAGAGAGATCCACCTTTCCAAGTTTTTGGGGTTCATCTCATACTTCTGAAGATTTGAGGGTGCTGCCTGTTCCATACCCCCCCTACTCCTCATCTAGCCTTTTAGGGGTACAAACAATAGTAATTGGGGCCTAGTGTGGTTGTGTACGTGTGATATACATACACTTTTTTTGGATCATATTTTCTATTCCGCTATTTAATCAAAAACCTTTGGGGATCAGTTAAATTGGGGGATAGTCTGTGTTGGTACGTGTGAGAGAGATCCACCTTTCCAAGTTGTTGGGGTTCATCTCATACTTCTGAAGGTTTGAGGGTGCTGCCTGTTCCATACTCCCCCTACTCCTAGCCTTTTAGGGGTACAAACAATAGTAATTGGGGCCTAGTGTGGTTGTGTACGTGTGATATACATACACTTTTTTTGGATCATATTTTCTATTCCGCTATTTAATCAAAAACCTTTGGGGATCAGTTAAATTGGGGGATAGTCTGTGTTGGTACGTGTGAGAGAGATCCACCTTTCCAAGTTTTTGGGGTTCATCTCATACTTCTGAAGATTTGAGGGTGCTGCCTGTTCCATACTCCTCCTCCTACTGCTCAACCATCCTTTTAGGGGTACAAACAATAGTAGTTGGGGCCTAGTGTGGTGGTGTACGTGCGAGATACATACACTTTCTTTTTGATCATATTTTCTATTCCGCTATTCAATTAAAACCTTTGGGGATCAATTCAATTGCGAGATAGTCTGTGTCGGTACGTGTGAGATCCACCTTTCCAAGTTGTTGGGGTTCATCTCATACTTCTGAAGATTTGAGGGTGCTGCCTGTTCCATACTCCTGCTCCTACTGCTCAACCATCCTTTTAGGGGTACAAACAATAGTAATTGGGGCCTAGTGTGGTTGTGTACGTGCGAGATACATACACTTTTTTTGATCATATTTCCTATTCCGCTATTCAATAAAAACCTTTGAGGATCAATTGAATTGCGGGATAGTCTGTGTCGGTACGTGTGAGATCCACCTTTCCAAGTTTTTGGGGTTCATCTCATACTTCTGAAGATTTGAGGGTGCTGTCTGTTCCATACTCCTCCTACTCCTCATCCATCCTTTTAGGGGTAGAAACAATAGTAATTGGGGCCTAGTGTGGTTTTGTACGTGCGAGATACATACACTTTTTTGGATCATATTTCCTATTCCGCTATTCAATAAAAACCTTTCTAGGGCAAGATCTTAAATTACAGAAATATGAGGAGACCGTCAAATAAGGGCCGTGGCCTGGGTCGTGGTGCTGCTGGTAGAGCTCCTGTTGCAAGGAGAGGACGTGGTCGATCTGTGCCAGCTACACGCACAAGTGAAACACCTTCCTCAAGTGTGAGTAGGCGACAGAACCTGCATCAGTATTTGGTAGGGCATCAAACGCCCCTAGAAGTGATGAGGCCAGAACAAGTTGAGGCGATAGTAGATTGGTTTGCTGCTGACAGTGCCTCCAGTTCCTTCACATTGTCTCCCACCCAGTCTACTGCAGAAAGGTCAGAGTTGGCACCTGCAGCCAATGTCCAACCGTCTTTCACCTCACCCCCTTGCAAATCAGGCCAGCAGTCTGAGCCCCAAGCCATACAGCAGTCTCTTATTCTTTTTGAGGACTCTGTCAGCAGGGTTTCCCAGGGCCATCCACCTAGCCCTGCCCCAGAAGTGGAAGAGATTGAGTGCAGCGATGCCCAACCACTTATTTCTCAAGATGAGTACATGCAAGGATCATCGCAGCACGTCTCCGATGATGACGAAACGCAGGTGCCAACTGCTGCGGCGTTCAGCATTGTGGAGACCGACAAGGAGGGCAGGGGTGAAGACTGGGTGGAAGATGATGTGGAGGACGATGAGGTCCTCGACCCCACATGGAATGAACGTCATGCAGGTGACCTGAGTAGTTTGGAGGAAGAGGCGGTGGTCGCACAGAGCCACCAGCACAGCAGAAGAGGGAGCAGGGTGCAGAAGCGGAGCGGCCGTGCCCTAGACACTACGCCCGCTACTGCCCAACGCAGCAAGGGAACGAGCGCACCAAAGTCAGCTCAAAGGAGTTCTCTAGCATGGAAGTTCTTTAGAAAATGTGCTGATGACAGGACACGAGTGGTTTGCACCCTGTGCAATCAGAGCTTGAAGCGAGGCATAAACCTTCTCAACCTGAGCACAACCTGCATGATCAGGCATCTAAGTGCAAAGCACGAGCTGCAGTGGAGTACACACCTTCAAAACCAAGAAACGTCTCTGGCTCATCCTGCTTCCTCTTCTGCTGCAGTCTCGGCCGCTCCAGCCACATCTGTAGTGATACCGGCACCTGCCACCCCGCAAACAGACGATCTGTCAGCAACACCACCACCTGGGTCACCAACAACCATCTCCACAATGTCCCGTGGAAGCGTTCAGCTTTCCATCTCCCAAACACTTGAGAGGAAGAGGAAGTACCCCCCCTACCCACCCGCGATCCCTGGCCCTGAATGCCAGCATTTCAAAATTATTGGCCTTTGAAATGCTGTCATTCCGTCTGGTGGAGACGCACAGTTTTAAAAACCTTATGTCGGTGGCTGTCCCACAGTACGTCGTGCCCAGCCGCCACTACTTTTCCAGGCAAGCCATCCCTTCCCTGCACAACCAAGTGGGGGAAAATATCAGGTGTGCACTGCGCAACGCCATCTGTGCCAAGGTCCACCTAACTACGGATACGTGGACCAGTAAGCACGGTCAGGGGCGTTATATCTCCCTAACGGCACACTGGGTAAATGCAGTGGCGGATGGGCCTGAGGCGGATAGCAATTTGGCGCATGTCCTTCCACCACCGAGGATTGCAGGGCGCTTCAGTTTGCCTCCTGTTCCTAACTCCTCCTACTCCGCTTCCTCATCCTCTACCGCCTCCTCATCCGGACAGCGTAACACCTTCACCACCAACTTCAGCACGGCCAGGGGTAAACGACAGCAGGCAGTTTTACAACTTGCCTGTTTGGGGGACAAACCACACACCGCGCAGGAGTTGTGGAGGAGCATGGAACAGCAGACAAATGAGTGGTTGCTGCCAGCGAGCCTCAAGCCCGGCCTGGTGGTGTGCGATAACGGGCGAAATCTCATAGCAGCTCTGGGCCTAGCCGGTTTGACGCACATCCCTTGCCTGGCGCATGTGCTGAATTTGGTGGTGCAGAGGTTCCTTAAAAACTACCCCGATATGTCAGAGCTGCTGCAGAAAGTGCGGGCCGTTTGTGCGCACTTTCGGCGTTCTCACCCTGCTGCTGCTCGCCTGGCAGCGCTGCAGCGTAACTTCGGCCTTCCCGCTCACCGCCTCATATGTGACGTGCCCACAAGGTGGAACTCCACCTTGCACATGCTGGAAAGACTGTGCGAGCAGCAGCAGGCCATAGTGGAGTTTCAGCTGCAGCACGCACGTGTGAGTCGCTCTGCGGAACAGCACCACTTCACCACCAATAACTGGGCCTCCATGCGAGACCTGTGTGCCTTGTTGCGCTGTTTTGAGTACTCCACCAACATGGCCAGTGGCAATGACGCCGTTCTCAGCTTAACTATCCCACTTCTATGCCTCCTTGAAAAAACAATTCGGGCGATGATGGAAGAGGATGTGGCACAGGATGAGGAGGAGGAGGAGGATGAAGAGGTAACATTTCCAAGGCTTTCAGGGCAGTCATTCGCAAGGGGCTCCGAGGGTGGGTTCCTGCACACGCAAACGCCAGGGACGCAATTGTCCAGCAGGGGCACAGTTCTGGAGGATGAGGAGGATGAGGAGGAGGAGGAGCTGGAGGAGGAGATGGAACCATGTTCACAGCAGGGTGGCACCCAGGCCAGCTCATGGCCATCACTGGTGCGTGGCTGGGGGGATACAGAGGACACGGACGATACACCTCCCACAGAGGACAGCCTTTCGTCGCCTCTGGGCAGCCTGGCACACATGAGCGATTACATGCTGCAGTGTCTCCACAACGACCGCCGAGTTGCCCACATTCTAACTTGTGCTGATTACTGGGTGGCCACGCTGCTGGATCCCCGTTACAAGGACAACGTACCGTCCTTAATTCACTCACTGGAGCGCGATCGCAAGATGCGCGAGTACAAGCGCACGCTGGTAGACGCCATGCTGCTGGCATTCCCATCTGACAGCGGGGCCACAGTGGAAGCACAAGGCAGAGGAGGAGGAGGAGGAGGTCGCCAACGCAACCAGGGCACCGCCAGCACCTCAGAAGGCAGGGTTAGCATGGCCGAAATGTGGAAAAGCTTTGTCAGCACGCCACAACAAACAGCAGCACCAGCAGCTCAGATGGAACGTCTTAGCAGGAGGCAGCATTTTACCAACATGGTGGAGCAGTATGTGTGCACACGCCTACATGTAGTGAATGACGGGTCTGCCCCCTTCAACTTCTGGGTCTCCAAATTGGGCACATGGCCTGAGCTTGCCCTTTACGCCTTGGAGGTGCTGGCGTGCCCTGCAGCCAGTGTATTATCTGAACGGGTATTTAGCACGGCTGGGGGCGTTATAACAGACAAGCGCAGCCGCCTGTCCAGAGACAATGTGGACAAGCTCACGTTCATTAAAATGAACCAGGCATGGATCCCACGGGACTTTTCCGTACCTTATGCAGAATAGCAATGGATACCGACCTTACCCACCCATTGTTCCATTTTTGCTCTTTCTCACTCTTTTGGGGTGTACCCTCATTTAAAATTTTTGAAAAGAAGCAGTGTTGGCTACCTCGTCCTCCTCCTCAGGGCCAGATTAATGTAGGGGCTATTGGAGCTGCAGCTCCAGGCCCCTACCTTTTATATAGGCCCCGGGTTGGCCATATTCACTGTTACCGCTCTTCTGTCACTTGTAAACACAGAAGTCTGGCTTCTATGCTCGCTTCCCCAGGCAGCACCCTCAGAACCTCCCCACACAGCGTGAAGGCCGGACAAGGAGGGACAGTTGGCGATGCATGGATGTGTTTATGGGCTTCAGAGACAGCATCCCATGTTGAATTAGGCATGCATGGCTGCACCCTTCCTCCTCTGGGTGCATGGCAAGGCACGGCCCTTAAGGCCCTTCAAAATCCTCAGCACCAAGCCCATGATGCTGTTAATCCGGCCCTGGTCCTCCTCCACCGCCGCTTCCACCTACACCGCCCATAGGTGTGCGCAGCCTATTGCATTAAGGTGTGCACCCCAAAGTTGAAATACACATGCATGTGTTTGCCAGCAGGGAGAGTAATGTATCGGGGCCATGTACCTGTAGGCAAGGAGAAATAGAGCAGAGCAGGTCCCAGGGAGATCTTTCCCATCTCCTCACTGGCAATGCTATGTGCCCTAGGTGATTAGGGTGTGCCCAGGCACACCCAGCACACCCTGTGCGCACGCCTATGTCACCGCCACATCCACCACCACCTCAACCTCCCTCCTACTCCATATGGGCCTCGTCCTTCAGAGATGAAGAAGAACATTGTTTTATTTTTCTGTTTTTTTTTGTTGTTTTAAGTTATTTCCCTATCCACATTTGTTTGCAGAGCACTTGCCATGCTCTTAATTACGTTTTGCTGCCATTTGCAGCACTCTAGCCCTTTCCTTTGGTGTTTTAGAGCCATTTTAGTGCCTTAAAGTTCGGGTCCCCATTGACTTCAATGGGGTTCGGTGTCCGGGAAAAGTTCGGTAAAAGTCCGGGACACGGACCCGGACTTTTTTTTAAAGTTCGGCCGAACCCGTCGAACACGGACATCTAGGTGTCCGCTCAACCCTAAATACAAACGATCTTTTTTTTATGGTTCTGGACATGCTACAGACCTGAAACTTCACATGTACACTTTTTAGACCGCCCAGATCTGAAATCCAAAAAATCTCTTTTTTTTTTTTTATAATTTTTCAATCATTGGCTTTTTTATCAAAAATGACAATTTTTAAGAACTTTTTTTTGTGTGATTTTGTGTCTGGGGGGGGTCTAAAAGGTGTACCTGTGAAGTTTCAGCTCTGTAGCATGTCCAGAACCCCAAAAAAAGATCATATAAGTGTAAAAGAGGGGTCCCACCATCCCTGCTCTACTGAAAAATTATCTTTTTTCTGGTTCTGGACATGCTACAGAGCTGAAACTTCACAGGTACACTTTTTAGACCCCCCAGACACTAAATCCAAAAAAAGTCATGCCTGCCTCCAAAAATGCCCGATAAATGCAAGAAAAAGCGCCGTAGAGAAGCCGTATACCTGTTCTACTAAAAATTATAAGAAAATGCTAATTTTTGGGGGGTTCTGGACATGCTACTGAGCTGAAACTTCACATGTACACTTTTTAGACCCCCCAGATACTAAATCCAAAGTAAAAATCAAAAAATCTCTATTTATTTTTTTTTATTTTTTTTTTTATAATTTTTCAATCATTGGCTTTTTTATCAAAAATGACAATTTTTAAGAACTTTTTTTTGTGTGATTTTGTGTCTGGGGGGTCTAAAAGGTGTACCTGTGAAGTTTCAGCTCTGTAGCATGTCCAGAACCATAAAAAAAAAGATTGTTTGTATTAGAAAACTTTAAGCACAGGAATATGGCTTCTCTGCTGTAACACCTTGCCGGTTTAATAGCAGGCATTTTTTTGGGTTCTTTGCAGTCAGGAAAAACATCTGAACTTGTGTATAGTGGTACTGTGCACAAGTTCGGATGTTTTGCCTGCCTCCAAAACCCCCCAAAAAATGCCAGCAAAAACACACCTGGGCATTTTTTTTTTTGACGCTAGCGTTTTTTTTGGCATTTTTTGGGGTTCTTTTGAGGCAGGCAAAACATCTGAACATGTGTATAGGGGGTATATATAGGCATATATGTCTGAATATATACCCCCAGACATATATAGGTGTGATAGTAGCAGAAATATATTACTGTAAATGATTTCATTAGCGCAAGCATTTATTTCTGCTACTATCACACCTATATATGTCTAGGGGTATATATTCAGACATATATGTCTATATATACCCCCTATACACATGTTCAGATGTCATGTCTGACATCAAACATGTCCTCAAAAAAACACTGGCAGTGGCAGCCCCTGCAGCATAAAAAATGCTTGCTGGTGAGAAGCCACATACCTGTCCCGAAGCAACTCAGAGAAATGATCATTTCTCTATAGCGGTCACCCTGCTATGGAAGGGTTTTGTCACCCTGCCATAGCAGTCACTGTCAGTTAACCCTACACTACACTACGGTCCCCTGACACTTAACACTTTCCCTACAGAAACTAAATTTTTGAAGCTAACTTAAGTGTAAAGGAGCACTCTAACTACACTAGATATCCCTTTCCTCACACTAAAAATAGCTAAATGACACTTTTAAAGTAAAATTAACAGAACTGCTTCCACTCTCTTCCATGTCCAGTATAACAATGCTGGGAATATGGCGGGGGCGATCTTATATACTGGGGGGCGTATTCACTAATGATTGGTCTAGGGACCCCCTAGTCACTCCAATCACATTCCTAGCATTCTCCTGCCCCCTCAATTGGCTTTTGCTAATGGTTCTGGTCCAATCACGGGCTTTTAAAGCCCATTTCCTGAAGCATTGCATTTTGGGCGGTTCTGGTTGCCGAATTCCGAACTTTTTGGGCAAAAAGTTCTAAATTCGGCCGAACCTCGAACACCCAATGTTCGGGCCGAACCGATGGTGGACCCGAACCGTTTCTTTAATCCCTACTTATGTATTCATTAATCACTTAACCTCTGAAAAGGTTACCCCCCCTTCATGACCAGGCCATTGTTAGCGATACTTTAAAGTGACTGTATAGTTAAACTTACCTAATCTGTGCAGTTGGTTTTGCACAAGGCAGCTCAGATCCACCTCTTCTCGGGTCCCTCGTTGCTGCTCCTGGCCCCTCCCTCCTATCGAGTGCCCCCACAGCAAGATGCTTACTCGGGGGGCCCCTGAGCCAAGCTGCAGCTCTGTGTGTCCATTCAGACATGGAGCTGTCATTCAGCCCCGCCCCTCTCTCTCCTGATTGGCTAACTGGCTTTGATTGACAGCCACGGGAGCCAATGGTGCCCCGGCTGTGTCTCAGCCAATCGTGGATGGCTGAGGAACTCGTAGACATCGCTGGATAGAGACTGGGCTCAGGTAAGTGTTAGGGGGTACTAGGGAGGCTGCTACACACAGAAGGCTTTTTATCTTAATGCATCGATACATGCCACGTAGCGTCCAAAAAAAAATGCATGTCTTTTTTTCCCCCCACAAATAGAGCTTTCTTTTGGTGTTATTTGACCACTTCTGCATTTATTTATTTTATTTATTTTTTTTGAGCTATAAACAAAAAAGACTGACAATTTTGAAAAAAAACCCCAAATGTTTTACATTCTGCTATAAAACATCATATTAACCTCAGGGGCAATCAAAGTGTTAACTGTGTGCCTAGCCTATAGTTTTACTATATTGTGTGAGGTGTTTTTACTAGGAGAAGAGATGGATATTTTTCCTCTCTTTGCAGGAACACAAATTCCATCCCTTTCCTCCTGTCAGAATGGTGATCTGCCTTGTTTACATAGGCAGATCACAGTTCTGTCTCTTTGTCTAACAATCGGTGGGTGCCATAGGACATTGGGTGTCATACACCTGCCAGGACTCCTCAGGAGGATGGAGCTCAGAACTCTGGTTCCTGTCTCTACCAAAAGAGTACACCTGCACAATCAGTGTCTTGGCTGTTTCAAAGACCTGGTCCCAGGATTGGAGATTTCATCCCACCCAGATCGCTATGAAATCTCCAGGCTCCAAGTCCCCAACTGGATTTTATGAACAACAGAGAAAACTGAAAACTCAAAATTAAACAATCCTCCTGGAGCCTCTTAACCTGCCTATTTGAGAATCCTGGGTGACCAACACTAGGACAGGGATTCATACTGTGACAACTTTTTATTACCAAAAATATTGGGACACCTGCCTTTATGCGCATATGAACTTTAATGGTATCCCAGTCTTTTTCCATGGCGTTAAATATTGATTTGGCCCACCCTTTGCAGCTATAACAGCTTCAACTCTTATGAGAAGGCTGTCCACAAGGTTTAGGAGTATGTCTATGGGAATGTTTGACCATTCTTCCAGAAGCCCATGTGTGAGGTCAGGCACTGATGTGAACGAGTAGGCCTGGCTCACAGTTTCCGCTCTAATTTATCTCAAAGGTGTTCTATCAGGTTGGGGTCAGGACTCTGAGCAGGCCAATCAAGTTCCTCCACCCCAAACTTGCTCATCCATGTCTTAATTGACCTTGCTTTGTGCACTGGTCCAAATCATTTGGTGTAGGGGGGATTATGGTGTGGGGTTGTTTTTCAGGGGTTGGACTTGGCTCCTTAGTTCTATTGAAGGGAACTCTTAAGGCATCAGCATAACAAAACATTTTGGAAAATTTCATGCTCCCAAATAGTGGGAACAGTTTGGGGATGGCCCCTTTCTGTTCCAACATGACTGCACACCAGTGCACAAAGCAAGGTCCTCAAAAACACTCAACACACAGCCATTAATGTCTAAACTGCTGGCAATAGAGTTGAGCGGACACCTGGATGTCCGTGTTCGGCGGGTTCGGCTGAACTTGAAAAAAAAGTCCGGGTCCGTGTCCCGGACTTTTTCCGAACTTTACCCGGACACCGAACCCCATTGAAGTCAATGGGGACCCGAACTTTCATGCACTAAAATGGCTCTAAAACACCAATGGAAAGGGCTAGAGTGCTGCAAATGGCAGCAAAACGTAGTTAAGAGCATGGCAAGTGCTCTGCAAACAAATGTGGATAGGGAAATAACTTAAAACAACAAAAAAAACAGAAAAATAAAACAATTTTCTTCATCTGTGAAGGACGAGGCCAATATGGAGTAGGAGGGAGGTTGAGGTGGTGGTGGATGTGGCGGTGTAGGTGGAAGCGGCGGTGGAGGAGGACGAGGTAGCCAACACTGCTTTTTTTTCAGTCATTTTAAATGAGGGTACACCCCAAAAGAGTGAGAAAGATCAAAAATATAACAATGGCTGGGTAAGGTCGGTATCCATCTCTATTCTGCACAAGGTACGGAAAAGTCCTGTGGGATCCGTGCCTGGTTCATTTTAATGAACGTGAGCTTGTCCACATTGTCTCTGGACAGGTGGCTGCGCTTGTCTGTGATAACGCCCCCTAAATATACGTTCAGATAATACACTGGCTGTAGGGCACGCCAGCACCTCCAAGGCGTAAAGGGCAAACTCAGGCCATGTGCCCAATTTGGAGACCCAGAAGTTGAAGGGGGCAGACCCGTCATTCACTACATGTAGGCGTGTGCACACATACTGCTCCACCATGTTGGTGAAATGCTGCCTCCTGCTAAGACGTTCCATATGAGCTGCTGGTGCTGCTGTTTGTTGTGGCGTGCTGACAAAGCTTTTCCACATTTCGGCCATGCTAACCCTGCCTTCTGAGGTGCTGGCGGTGCCCTGGTTGCGTTGGCGACCTCTTCCTCCTCCTCCTCTGCCTTGGCCTTGTGCTTCCACTGTGGCCCCGCTGTCAGGTGGGAATGCAAGCAGCATCGCGTCTACCACTCGCTTGTACTCCCGCATCTTGCGATCACGCTCCAGTGAGTGAATTAAGGACGGTACGTTGTCCTTGTAACGGGGATCCAGCAGTGTGACCACCCAGTAATCAGCACAAGTTAGAATGGGGGCCAGGCTGCCCAGAGGCAACAAAAGGCTGTCCTCTGTGGGAGGTGTATCGTCTGTGTCCTCTGTATCCCCCCAGCCACGCACCTGTGATGGCCATGAGCTGGCCTGGGTGCCACCCTGCTGTGAACATGATTCCATCTCCTCCTCCATCTCCTCCTCCTCATCCTCCAGAACTGTGCCCCTGCTGGACAATTGTGTCCCTGGCGTTTGTGTGTGCAGGAACCCACCCTGGGAGCCACTTGCGAATGACTGCCCTGAAAGCCTTGGAAATGTTACCTCTTCATCCTCCTCCTCCTCCTCCTCATCCTGTGCCACATAATCTCCCATCATCGCCCGAATCGTTTTTTGAAGGAGGCATAGAAGTGGGATAGTTAAGCTGACAACGGCGTCATTGGCACTGGCCATGTTGGTGGAGTACTCAAATCAGCACAACAAGGCACACAGGTCTCGCATGGAGGCCCAGTTATTGGTGGTGAAGTGGTGCTGTTCCACAGATCGACTCACGTGTGTGTGCTGTAGCTGAAACTCCACTATGGCCTGCTGCTGCTCGCACAGTCTTTCCAGCATGTGCAAGGTGGAGTTCCACCTTGTGGGCACGTCACATATGAGGCGATGAGCGGGAAGGCCAAAGTTACGCTGCAGCGCTGACAGGTGAGCAGCAGCAGGGTGAGAACGCCGAAAGTGCGCACAGACGGCCCGCACTTTCTGCAGCAGCTCTTACATATCGGGGAAATTTTTAAGGAACCTCTGCACCACCAAATTCAGCACATGCGCCAGGCAAGGGATGTGCGTCAAACCGGCTAGGCCCAGAGCTGCTATGAGATTTCGCCCGTTACACCACCAGGCCGGGCTTGAGGCTCGCTGGCAGCAACCACTCATTTGTCTGCTGTTCCATGCTCCTCCACAACTCCTGCGTGGTGTGTGGTTTTTCCCCCAAACAGGCAAGTTTTAAAACTGCCTGCTGTCGTTTACCCCTGGCTGTGCTGAAGTTGGTGGTGAAGGTGTTACGCTGACCGGATGAGGAGGCGGTAGAGGATGAGGAAGCGGAGTAGGAGGAGTTAGGAACAGGAGGCAAACTGAAGCGCCCTGCAATCCTCGGTGGTGGAAGGACATGCGCCAAATTGCTATCCGCCTCAGGCCCATCCGCCACTGCATTTACCCAGTGTGCCTTTAGGGAGATATAGCGCCCCTGACCGTGCTTACTGGTCCACGTATCGGTAGTTAGGTGGACCTTGGCACAGATGGCGTTGCGCAGTGCACACCTGATTTTTTCCCCCACTTGGTTGTGCAGGGAAGGGATGGCTTGCCTGGAAAAGTAGTGGCGGCTGGGCACGACGTACTGTGGGACAGCCACCGACATAAGGCTTTTAAAACTGTGCGTCTCCACCAGACGGAATGACAGCATTTCAAAGGCCAAGAATTTTGAAATGCTGGCATTCAGGGCCAGGGATCACGGGTGGGTAGGGGGGTACTTCCTCTTCCTCTGAAGTGTTTGGGAGATGGAAAGCTGAACGCTTCCACGGGACATTGTGGAGATGGTTGGTGACCCAGGTGGTGGTGTTGCTGACAGATCGTCTGTTTGCGGGGTGGCAGGTGCCAGTATCACTACAGAGGTGGATGAAGAGGCCGAGACTGCAGCAGAAGAGGAAGCAGGAGGAGCCAGAGAGAGACCTTTCTTGGTTTTGAAGGTGTGTACTCCACTGCAGCTCGTGCTTTGCTCTTAGATGCCTGATCATGCAGGTTGTGCTCAGGTTGAGAAGGTTTATGCCTCGCTTCAGGCTCTGATTGCACAGGGTGCAAACCACTCATGTCCTGTCATCAGCACATTTTCTGAAGAACTTCCATGCTAGAGAACTCCTTTGAGCTGGCTTTGGTGCGCTCGGTCCCTTGCTGCATTGGGCAGTAGCAGGCGTAGTGTAGTCTAGGGCACGGCCGCTCCGCTTCTGCACCCTGCTCCCTCTTCTGCTGTGCTGGTGGCTCTGTGCGACCACCGCCTCTTCCTCCAAACTACTCAGGTCACCTGCATGACCTTCATTCCATGTGGGGTCGAGGACCTCATCGTCCTCCACATCATCTTCCACCCAGTCTTCACCCCTGCCCTCCTTGTCGGTCTCCACAATTCTGAGTGCCGCAGCAGTTGGCACCTGCGTTTTGTCATCATCGGAAACGTGCTGCGATGGTCCTTCCATGTACCCATTTTGAGAAATAAGTGGTTGGGCATCGCTGCACTCAATCTCTTCCACTTCTGGGGCAGGGCTAGGTGGATGGCCCTGGGAAACCCTGCTGACAGAGTCATCAAAAAGAAGAAGAGACTGCTGCATGACTTGGGGCTCAGACTGCTTGCCTGATTTGCAAGGGGGTGAGGTGAAAGACGGTTGGACATTGGCTGCAGGTGCCAACTCTGACCTTTATGCAGTAGACTGGGTGGGAGACAATGTGAAAGAACTGGAGGCACTGTCAGCAGCAAACCAATCTACTATCGCCTCTACTTGTTCTGGCCTCATCACTTCTAGAGGCGCATGATGCCCTACCAAATACTGCTGCAGGTTCTGTCGCCTACTCACACTTGAGGAGGTGTTTCACTTGTGCGTGTAGCTGGCACAGATCGACCACGTCCTCTCCTTGCAACAGGAGCTCTACCAGCAGAACCACGACCCAGGCCACGGCCCCTATTTGACGGTCTCCTCATATTTATGTAATTTATGATCTTGCCCTAGAAAGGTGTTTATTGAATAGCGGAACAAAACAACAACAGTATTGCACGGGTGTATCTCACAGTCAAATATGCAAACTATGTCGCAATTTAATTTTTTTTACCCCAAAAGGGTGTTTATTAAATAGCGGAATAGAAAAACAGTATACAAATACAACGGGTGTATCTCACAGTCAAATATGCAAAGTATGCCGCAATTTAAATTTTTTCACCCCAAAAGGGTGTATATTGAATAGCGGAATAGAAAAAAGGATATAAAAAGGTGTATCTCACACGTACAAACACAGACTAGGCCCCGATTACAATTTTTTGTACCCTAAAGGGAGGATGAGGAAGAGGAGTAGGAGGAGTTCGGAACAGGAGGCAAACTGAAGCGCCCTGCAATCCTCGGCGGTGGAAGGAGATGCGCCAAACAAATTTAAAAAGGTGTATCTCACATGTACCGATACAAACTATGCCGTAATTTAATTTTTTACACTCCAAAAGGGTGTATATTGAATAGCGGAATAGAAAAAAATTTATAAAACGGTGTATCTCACACGTACAAACACAGACTAGGCCCCGATTACAATTTTTTGTACCCTAAAGGGAGGATGAGGATGAGGAAGAGGAGTAGGAGGAGTTCGGAACAGGAGGCAAACTGAAGCGCCCTGCAATCCTCGGCGGTGGAAGATGCACCCCAAAAATTGGAAAGGTGTATCTCACACGTACCGATACAGACTATGCCGCAATTTAATTCTTTTTACACCAAAGGGTGTAGATTGAATAGCGGAATAGAAAATATGATATCAAAAGGTGTATCTATCTCACACGTACAGACCCAGACTAGGCCCCGATTACTATTTTTTGTACCCTAAAGGCAGGATAAGGAGTAGGAGGAGTTCGTAACAGGCAGGAGGCAAACTGAAGCACCCTGCAATCCTCAGCGGTGGAAGATGCACCCCAAAAATTTAGAAGGTGTATCTCACACCTACCGATACAGACTATGCCACAATTTAATTATTTTTACCCCAAAGGGTGTAGATTGAATAGCGGAATAGAAACATTTTAATAAAACAGTGTATCTATCTCACACGTACAAACACAGACTAGGCCACGATTACAATTTTTTGTACCCTAAAGGCAGGATGAGTATTAGGAGGAGTTCGAAACAGGAGGCAAACTGAAGAACCCTGCAATCCTCGGCGGTGGAAGATGCGCCCCAAAAATTTGGAAGGTGTATCTCACACGTACCGATACAGACTATGCCGCAATTTAATTCTTTTTACCCCAAAGGGTGTAGATTGAATAGCGGAATAGAAAATATGATACCAAAAGGTGTATCTATCTCACACGTACAGACCCAGACTAGGCCCCGATTACTATTTTTTGTACCCTAAAGGCAGGATGAGGAGTAGGAGGAGTTCGGAACAGGAGGCCAACTGAAGAACCCTGCAATCCTCGGTGGTGGAAGATGCGCCCCAAAAATTTGGAAGGTGTATCTCACACGTACCGATACAGACTATGCCGCAATTTAATTATTTTTAACCCAAAGGGTGTAGATTGAATAGCGGAATAGAAAATATGATACCAAAAGGTGTATCTATCTCACACGTACAGACCCAGACTAGGCCCCGATTACTATTTTTTGTACCCTAAAGGCAGGATGAGAAGTAGGAGGAGTTCGGAACAGGAGGCAAACTGAAGCACCCTGCAATCCTCGGCGGTGTAAGATGCGCCCAAAAAATTGGAAAGGTGTATCTCACACGTACCGATACAGACTATGCCGCAATTTAATTCTTTTTACCCCAAAGGGTGTAGATTGAATAGCGGAATAGAAAATATGATATCAAAAGGTGTATCTATCTCACACGTACAGACCCAGACTAGGCTCCGATTACTATTTTTTGTACCCTAAAGGCAGGATGAGGAGTAGGAGGAGTTCGGAACAGGAGGCAAACTGAAGCACCCTGCAATCCTCAGCGGTGGAAGATGCGCCCAAAAAATTGGAAAGGTGTATCTCACACGTACCGATACAGACTATGCCTCAATTTAATTCTTTTTACCCCAAGGGTGAAGATTGAAAAGCGGAATAGAAAATATGATATCAAAAGGTGTATCTATCTCACACGTACAGACCCAGACTAGGCCCCGATTACTATTTTTTGTACCCTAAAGGCAGGATGAGGAGTAGGAGGAGTTCGTAACAGGCAGGAGGCAAACTGAAGCACCCTGCAATCTTCGGCTGTGTAAGATGCGCCCAAAAAATTGGTAAGGTGTATCTCACACGTACCGATACAGACTATGCCGCAATTTAATACTTTTTACCCCAAAGGGTGTAGATTGAATAGCGGAATAGTAAATATGATATCAAAAGGTGTATCTATCTCACACGTACAGACCCAGACTAGGCCCCGATTACTATTTTTTGTACCCTAAAGGCAGGATGAGGAGTAGGAGGAGTTCGGAACAGGCAGGAGGCAAACTGAAGCACCCTGCAATCCTCGGCGGTGTAAGATGCGCCCCAAAAATTGGAAAGGTGTATCTCACACGTACCGATACAGACTATGCCACAATTTAATTCTTTTTACCCCAAAAGGTGTAGATTGAATAGCGGAATAGAAAATATGATATCAAAAGATGTATCTATCTCACACGTACAGACCCAGACTATGCCCCGATTACTATTTTTTTTACCCTAAAGGCAGGATGAGGAGTAGGAGGAGTTCGGAACAGGAGGCAAACTGAAGCATCCTGCAATCCTCGGCGGTGGAAGATGCGCCCCAAAAATTGGAAAGGTGTATCTCACACGTACCGATACAGACTATGCCGCAATTTAATTCTTTTTACCCCAAAGGGTGTAGATTGAATAGCGGAATAGAAAATATGATATCAAAAGGTGTATCTATCTCACACGTACAAACCCAGACTAGGCCCCGATTACTATTTTTTGTACCCTAAAGGCAGGATGAGGAGTAGGAGGAGTTCGGAACAGGAGGCAAACTGAAGCACCCTGCAATCCTCGGCGGTGGAAGATGCGCCCCAAAAATTGGAAAGGTGTATCTCACACGTACCGATACAGACTATGCCGCAATTTAATTCTTTTTACCCCAAAGGGTGTAGATTGAATAGCGGAATAGAAAATATGATATCAAAAGGTGTATCTATCTCACACGTACAGACCCAGACTAGGCCCCGATTACTATTTTTTGTACCCTAAAGGCAGGATGAGGAGTAGGAGGAGTTCGGAACAGGAGGCAAACTGAAGCACCCTGCAATCCTCGGCGGTGGAAGATGCGCCCCAAAAATTGGAAAGGTGTATCTCACACGTACCGATACAGACTATGCCGCAATTTAATTCTTTTTACCCCAAAGGGTGTAGATTGAATAGCGGAATAGAAAATATGATATCAAAAGGTGTATCTATCTCACACGTACAGACCCAGACTAGGCCCCGATTACTATTTTTTGTACCCTAAAGGCAGGATGAGGAGTAGGAGGAGTTCGGAACAGGCAGGAGGCAAACTGAAGCACCCTGCAATCCTCGGCGGTGTAAGATGCGCCCCAAAAATTGGAAAGGTGTATCTCACACGTACCGATACAGACTATGCCGCAATTTAATTCTTTTTACCCCAAAGGGTGTAGATTGAATAGCGGAATAGAAAATATGATATCAAAAGGTGTATCTATCTCACACGTACAGACCCAGACTAGGCCCCGATTACTATTTTTTGTACCCTAAAGGCAGGATGAGGAGTAGGAGGAGTTCGGAACAGGAGGCAAACTGAAGCACCCTGCAATCCTCGGCGGTGGAAGATGCTCCCCAAAAATTGGAAAGGTGTATCTCACATGTACCGATACAGACTATGCCGCAATTTAATTCTTTTTACCCCAAGGGTGTAGATTGAATAGCGGAATAGAAAATATGATATCAAAAGGTGTATCTATCTCACACGTACAGACCCAGACTAGGCCACGATTACTATTTTTTGTACCCTAAAGGCAGGATGAGGAGTAGGAGGAGTTCGGAACAGGCAGGAGGCAAACTGAAGCACCCTGCAATCCTCGGCGGTGTAAGATGCGCCCAAAAATTTGGAAGGTGTATCTCACACGTACCGATACAGACTATGCCGCAATTTAATTCTTTTTACCCCAAAGGGTGTAGATTGAATAGCGGAATAGAAAATATATGCTATATAATTGGTGATTTTTGAATAGCACATGTGAACACAGCAGTGTCTTATGTTTTATGTCACGGTCAGCTCTGCAGCAGGCTATGAAGGGAAAAAAAAAAGAAAATTCCCCTTTAAGTTTGTAATTTTTAAATAGATTAGTACAGACCATGTGGGGTCGAGGACCTCATCGTCCTCCACATCATCTTCCACCCAGTCTTCACCCCTGCCCTCCTTGTCGGTCTCCACAATTCTGAGTGCCGCAGCAGTTGGCACCTGCGTTTCGTCATCATCCGAGACGTGCTGCGATGGTCCTTCCATGTACCCATTTTGAGAAATAAGTGGTTGGGCATCGCTGCACTCAATCTCTTCCACTTCTGGGGCAGGGCTAGGTGGATGGCCCTGGGAAACCCTGCTGACAGAGTCATCAAAAAGAAGAAGAGACTGCTGCATGACTTGGGGCTCAGACTGCTTGCCTGATTTGCAAGGGGGTGAGGTGAAAGACGGTTGGACATTGGCTGCAGGTGCCAACTCTGACCTTTATGCAGTAGACTGGGTGGGAGACAATGTGAAAGAACTGGAGGCACTGTCAGCAGCAAACCAATCTACTATCGCCTCTACTTGTTCTGGCCTCATCACTTCTAGAGGCGCATGATGCCCTACCAAATACTGCTGCAGGTTCTGTCGCCTACTCACACTTGAGGAAGGTGTTTCACTTGTGCGTGTAGCTGGCACAGATCGACCACGTCCTCTCCTTGCAACAGGAGCTCTACCAGCAGAACCACGACCCAGGCCACGGCCCCTATTTGACGGTCTCCTCATATTTATGTAATTTATGATCTTGCCCTAGAAAGGTGTTTATTGAATAGCGGAACAAAACAACAACAGTATCGCACACGTACAGACCCAGACTAGGCCCCGATTACTATTTTTTGTACCCTAAAGGCAGGATGAGGAGTAGGAGGAGTTCGGAACAGGCAGGAGGCAAACTGAAGCACCCTGCAATCCTCGGCGGTGGAAGATGCGCCCCAAAAATTTGGAAGGTGTATCTCACACGTACCGATACAGACTATGCCGCAATTTAATTCTTTTTACCCCAAAGGGTGTCGATTGAATAGCGGAATAGAAAATATATGATATAAAATTGGTGATTTTTGAATAGCACATATGAACACAGCAGTGTCTTATGTTTTATGTCACGGTCAGCTCTGCAGCAGGCTATGAAGGGAAAAAAAAAAAAGAAAATTCCCCTTTAAGTTTGTAATTTTTAAATAGATTAGTACAGACTATGCCACAGTTAAATTTTTTTTAACCCAAAAGGGTGTATATTGAATAGTGGAATAGAAAAAAGAGTATAAAATTGAAAATCACTCAATAGCACATGTGAACACAGCAGTGTCTTATGTCACAGTCAGCTCAGAGTCAGCACTGCAGCAAACTATGCAGGCTATGAAGGGGGGAAAAAAAAATCCCTTTAACTTGTAGTAAAATATAGCTGATGAACGCTGCACACAACTGACTGATAAAAATAGATTTTTTTTCTCCCTCCTCCTCCTCCTCCTCAGTGGGCTCAAGTGAGGGCAAAAAAATTGTTCACTGCACCACCCCCCACACAGCAAAATCGATGTACACTGTCCCTGCCTAATCTCCAGCCTGGCCCTAAAATGCTCAAAAAGATCGTTCACTGCACCACCCCCCACACAGCAAAATCGATGTAGACTGACCCTGCCTAATCTCCAGCCTGGCCCTAAAATGCTCTAATAACTTTCCCTGCCTGCATTCCGACCTGTCCCTGCATTCTTTTCGGACACAATTTTTCACAGAATCACTGTCTGTCCCTAATCAGCAGCCAGCACGTATGATGTGTGCTCTCTCCCTAATACTACAGCAGAATAACGCAGCGTGCTGGGTCTCAAACTTATAAAGACATGGTCACATGCTTCAGATGGCCAGTCACAGCTACTAATACATTAGTAGGCATGGCTGGGATGGCTTAAGGCACACCAGTCAAACGCTTGTTGATTGGCTGTTGAAAGCCCGCCATTAAAAGCTTGCCATTACATACAAAACAGGAAATAAAATGACCGAACACGGATTTTAAACCCGAACATACAGTAAAGTTTTCGGGTCCGTGTTCGGGTAACAAAAATCCAATTATTCGGTACGAACTGTAACGCTCCTGCGTTTTCTGAAACAAGATGGATTTGCAGCTGCAGAAAAACTTCACTCAGCAGCAGAGATGTATAGTAACGAAGTAGAACTACTTAAGTACTGTACTTAAGTACCGAAATGCGGTATCTGTACTTTCCTAGAGTAGAATTTCTTTCTCCTACTTCTACTTTTACTTCACTACATTTTTTCGATGATTTCGATACTTCTACTCAAGTATTTTTTTTTTGTGCTGCATAGTTACTCGTTACTTTTAAAAAAATTACCACTGCCAGAACAGTAGATGGAAGGTTGCATAAAGCTCAAAAAAATGTGTATAATGTCGTTTGTAAATCAGCGCATACGAAAATAAAGGCTGTGTATAATAAAAGCTGCTATACCAAATCTTTCCAATAAAAAGAAAATATGAAACAAACAAATAAATGGTGCTACAGCGCTTAAAGTGCATCAAGAAACTACTAACAAACACAGGTTAATCATTTGAAATAATAAAAAACAATATGATGTTCAAACGTTTGACTTCTTTCTTTAATAACTACATAACACAGTACTTGTACTTCTACTTTCAGTACTTGAGTAGAAATTTTTTTTCAAAACTACTGGTACTTTTTACTTTTAGTACTTAAGTAGCAAATTTTTTTAAAAAACTACTTGCAATACTTAAGTAAAAAAAATGTTGAATACTTTAGTACTTCTACTTAAGTAACTTTTTCTGTGAGCACTTCCACTTCTACTCAAGTCACTTTTTGATCGAGCACTTGTACTTTTACTCAAGTAGAAATTTCGAGTACTTTATACAAGTCTGCTCAGCAGTCATGTAGAGATACGTTGAAATACCAATTCCAACTCCCAAGACTCATCACTGTGGTCTGTCTGATTCAGCATACAAATATACACACTCAATAAGATGTTCCTGGAGTGATAGATGTATATAGCAGTATAGTGGTGATGAGCTGAAGAGACAGGTATGAACAGTGACAATAGGTGAACAGCAGTTGAGAGAAATGTTCATGAGAGCATAGATGGTAACAGGTAGGATGCAGATAGGTTAGCAATCATGTATGGTAGTAGGTGGTAGGATAGCAGATGACATACAGGAGAGACTAACCCAGTGCAAGGATAGATGTTAGTAGGCTCAAGAGCTAGCAATCTAATTAGTGCAGATGATAGTAACAGTCCTTAATATGCCGAGCTAGATAGTGTAAGCTTAGTAGGAAGGTTATGGAGGATTCCCCTGCGGGGTAGTTCTCACTAATAGCAAGCAGTAGTAGAGAGGTTCGGTATGAGCGAGTGATCCGGTAGCGGGATACAGGGATCAGTAGCGAGGTTCCGACAGCGAGGTACGCTTGCAAGCATATGAGCTTCAAGGCAGGTCAGCAACAAGGCACATTGAACGAACATGTGAGTGAGAACGCCGGCGGTTGAAATAGCCGCTCTGCGGCGCTCAGTGATGACAGCATCGGTCTTAAAGGTGTATGCGCACCTACCAGAAGAGAATGGTGGGACGCATACACTGAAGTGGAAAGTGGAATAGGGGTACCAGAGGTACCAGAACATTACACGAACACGAATAATACAGTCCGTGTTCGCTCAACACTAGCTGGCAACAAAAGTGAGTACACCCCTAAGTTAAAATGTCCAAATTGGGCCCAATTAGCCCAATTAGCCATTTCCCCTTCCCAGTGTCATGACTCGTTAGTGTTACAAGGTCTCAGGTGTGAATGGGGAGCAGGTGTGTTAAATTTGGTGTTATCGCTGTCACTCTCCCATACTGGCCACTGGAAGTTCAACATGGCACCGCATGGCAAAGAACTCTCTGAGAATCGGAAAAAAGGAATTGTTGTTCTACATCAAGATGGCCCCGGCTATAAGGAGATTGCCAAGACCCTGAAACTGAGCTACAGCACAGTGGCCAAGACCATACAGAGGCTTAACGGGACAGGTTCCATTCAGAACAGGCCTCCCACGGTCGACCAAAGAAGCTGAGAGCACGTGCTCAGCATCTAATCCAGAGGTTGTCTTTGGGAAATAGACGTGTGAGTGCTGCCAGCATTGCTGCAGAGGTTGAAGGGGTGGGGGGTCAGCCTGTCAGTGCTCAGACCATACGCTGCACACTGCATCAAATTGGTCTGCATGGCTGTTGTCCCAGAAGAAAGCCTCTTCTAAAGATGATGCACAAGAAAGCTCACAAGAGTTTGCTGAAGACAAGCAGACCAAGGACATTGATTACTGTAACCATGTTTTGTGGTCTGATGAGACCAAGATAAACTGTGGCAACCAGGTGAGGAGTACAAAGACAAGTGTGTCTTGCCTATAAGCATTGTGGTGGGGGTGTCATGGTGTGGGGATGCATGAGTGCTGCTGGCACTAGGGAGCTACAGTTCATTGAGGGAACCATGAATGCCAACCTGTACTGTGACATACTGAAGCATGATCCCCTCCTTTGGAGACTGGGTAGCAGGGCAGTATTCCCACATGATAACTACCCCAAACACACCTCCAAGACAACCACTGCCTTGGTAAAGAAGCAGAGGGTAAAGGTGATGGACTGGCCAAGCATGTCTCCAGACCTAAACCCTTTTGAGCATCTGTGGGGCATCCTCAAACGGTGGCAATCTTTGAAGCTCTGGTGAACTCCATGCCAAAGAGGGTTAGGGCATTGCTGGAAAGCAATCGTGGCAACACAAAATATTGACACTTTAGGCCCAAATTGGACATTTTCACTTAGGGGTGTACTTACTTTTGTTGCCAGCAGTTTAGACATTAATGGCTGTGTGCTGAGTTATTTTGAGGGGCAGCAAATTTACACTGTTATACAAGCTGTGCACTCACTACTTTACATTGTAGCAAAGTTCCATTTCTTCAGTGTTGCCACATAAAAACACATAATAAAATATTTACAAAAATGTTAGAGGTGTATTCACTTTCGTGAAATACTGTAAATGGATTATATGGACCCTGTAGAAATTATTTTCTATCCCAGGTTAAGATAAGAAGCTACAAACTCACAGTCATCATAAAAGGACCATAAGTGTGCATTGTTCCTACTATTAAAAAATGTCCCTGTCCTTCTCCCTAAGACATCTTTTCCTCTATTGTTACCAGTGCACAGCATCCTGTTAGTGGTGCAAGGTTGTCAATCATGTTCAAAAAGCTGGAGCAGAGAAAAGGTGTGGAGAGATCTGAGGACATGAAGTTAGGAAAGGGTAAGAGAGGTAAGGAGATAATTGTCAGCAAGCTGGGTTGAGGGGCCAAAGATCTATAGTTATATGTAGCAAATATTTGGACAATCACCACTGTGATATGCAATATATGAAATTGTATGTGTATATACTTCATGTTTGTTTTTTGTAGTTAATATGTTGAATATGTGGCTCATCGGTAGATATTGACTATTGTCTGAGTATGACTGATTGTGCTGGCTCTTCATTGATAGTTATTCTTTCGGGCGAGTGTGCAATCTCCCACTCTAGCTCGGGTTCCTCGGCTGCCACTTCAATCCATCAGATGGCTGTGATTGCTATGATGGACTGGGCTGGAGTGGGCGGGCGGCATCGGTGGTACAGACTGTACCTCTCCCATGACACATGCGTAGACCAAGATTGAGTCCGGCTACATCATCCGCCTGCTGTGGTCGTGCTGCGGTGGCGGGACCGCCAGACAGGATCCAGGGGTATATATAGGGAGAACATCTCCTTGATTATTGCGGCATGCGGTGTGGCGAGGAGATATATAGCCAAGGTATGGGGTGCCTCTTTTATGTGGAAGCGATATACTTGCTTAAACCATTTGATCCCTCTTCGTTCATATTATAGAATGGCCCTTTCTTTTTGAGTTTCTGAAATTCTTATATGTCTTTCTAGATTGGTTGGTGAATCTATAAGGACATTATGGTATATCTTCATACACTGTGCAAGTAATATTTGGAGGTGAGGCTCTTGTGGATTAGTGTGCGTAGTACTATCTTACACTTCCTAAATGCTTGAATAATATTCCTCTTTTTAGGGTATAGTATTAGTATTATCTTTGTTACCTTTGCCTCCTCCCTTAGGTGCATGCCAACAGTCATTCAGAGGAGTACATATATATTTAGCAATCGCCTGGGGCCTAATATTGATGTCCTGTGTAGTCTGGTATATATATTTTTTGTGCTGCCTTTCTGGATTGTAAGAAACATTTTGGCTGAATATCCGGCTTAACATATCTTGGATTCTATTTGCATTTTTCACCGCTTGTTTGTGATTTCTTTCTACAAGCATTTGTTGGTGTGTATTAGAAATATTGATAATCTCGTTTGATATCTTTATGGCATAGTATATTATACTTTAAATAACCGGGATGACCCTTTATTGAGATAATACATCATATAAGTCTATCCTTAATATCATGGCTATTTGTATTACAATCCCTGGGCCCCACACTTGCCTGGGAGACTGCCAATTTGCACTGCCATCTGTAGATGGGACTGGCTGTTACCCATGGTTGGTCTACCCTGGTTGGTCCTGAACTGATCTTTATGACAGAGGAATTGGGCCATATTTTTACCCCCTTTTTTATTTTTATTTTGTTTTATATCAAATGTATCTATTTGTATAATAGTAGTATCTGCATTATTATCATCTGTCCTTTGTTGAATTACTGTCCCTTATTGGTTTACTACCTTGATTTATATATTTTCTCTTTAGATCAATTCCTCTTGAACTAATACTCCTGACGAAGTGGAATCCCCGCGAAACATGTTGAGTAAGATTGGAGGAATTTAGAGTGGTCCCCATTTATGGGGAGCTTTATGAGCATCCAATTTGTATCAGAGGATTTTTCTTTCTATTGAACCATTGCTTAAATTAGTTCACTTTCTGGCTCAGGTCCCTCTAGTGAACAACCATATTGTGTAATGCATTTTGTACGTTCCTCCCTATATGGGTGGATATTTTTAATAAATGTGAGTATAATAAAAATGAATATATATTTTTTATAATCATTGTCTTGTAAGTTTTTGTGGTACCATGAAAGTCCTCAGTGCCTCAACCCAATTTCCCCAATCATCATTATAGTTATATGTAAACAGTTGAGAAGATACAGCATATACATTTTTTATTGTACAAAAGGTGGTGTGAGCCCAGTATGAAAAAAAAAAAGGAACAACTTCATGCTTTTTGGCAATGAAATGGTTCACTTAAAATGAACATAAGGCACACATTGAAAAACTATAGAACCTGTTTTACTTGGATAAGACAGCAATTAATAGGATGAATTGGGCAATCCCTGTTGGTCACTGCTTAAAAATAAGGGTAGTTTGTTGTTTTGCAAATACCCAGATAAGGTACCTTATTTACTCTGGAGAAAAGTCAGCAGAAAATCTATTGAATATTAAATTAAGCTGCAAATCAGCATATTTCTATTATTAGTTTTTATTCTCAGCAGTGCCAAAAGACGTAGTTAATTTTCTCTAGTGTTGAACATTTTACAATATACAGTATGTAATACAAAGTATCTTTGTGGAAACATCCACTTGTCATCTATAATGAGCCATCATCTTTTGAAATCTGTATTCATTATTAGGCAGTATCAGAGTATCTTGCATTTAAAAAAATATTCTTATGCGTTTTGTTTAATTGCTGGAATATCATACAGATTTCATAATACACATAAGATATATGAACAGAATGTCAATGTAAAAACATTATTAAATGCACGTGTAAGCATTAAATATAATTTCCAGTAGCCACACAAAAATCACCAATTGTTTGTAATAACTCTTAATGTATTTCAGTACCAAACACCAGTAAACAGAACAGTCACCGTTGTGTCTCATAATTTCATGAGGACTAAAGGAAATTACAAATGCAAATCAGAAAATGCATCTCAGTTGTTCTTGATAATGTTATGATGTGTTAAGGTCTGTCCACTGTTTAGGCATGAGATAGGAACACGTGAAAGTTCAAAAGTAAAGTTTCATTAGGTCAAAGGAACCTGAAAAACCACAGAATTCATTACATTATTGGTTAAAGGTACATCTCAGAAAGTCATTACCATCTTGGAATCTAAGTAGGTAACAATGGTAATCAAACAGTAAATGTAAATATTTTTCAATAGTCAGTAATCACCGGTTAAGCCATAGCTTTCAGGGGTTTGTATTATATACAGTATTGTTAAATGGATCTGTGTTCTCTGTTTTGTCAACTCATTTACTGCCAGCAGTGCATACAGCCTTTACAGAGAGAACAAGCTGGGCAAGTCCAAACAGCTGGACTTTTTGGAGTGGAACGAATAAATTACCAGATCCCCTTCATCCAATTTTGGGTAAAAACTGACCCTCCTCCATTATGCTCTAACACAATATTCCACTCCCCCCCCCCTTCCACCTCAGCTAAATGACACCATAAACATAGGATTATATCTGATTATTTATCTGATTTATGGTTACTTAATAAAAAATCTGTTTTTAGTTAGTTTTTGTTGTGACACATGTTTTTTTTTTTTGTTTTTGTTTTCTTTCTAGCAGTAATAGGATAGAATTGTAAATCAAAATGTTTACACTTTGAAATATATTGAAAACACTAAGGCTCCGTTCACATGTGAGCGTATGGATCGCGGGCAGAACCGCCGCGGTTCCGCCCGCGATCCGGAGATTATTGCAAATCGCGGGACGCCTAGCGTTGCCCGTTGATTTGCAATAGCCCCCCAAACGCCGAACGATGTTGCCGCGATTTCCGCCTGCCGAATCGCGGCAACATCGCGCAAACAAAATCGCGGGACGCAATACGCTCCAAAGATACGTCCCGCGATTTTGTTTGCGCGATGTTGCCGCGATTCGGCAGGCGGAAATCGCGGCAACATCGCTCGGCGTTTGGGGGGCTATTGCAAATCAACGGGCAACGCTAGGCGTCCCGCGATTTGCAATAATCTCCGGATCGCGGGCGGAACTGCGGCGGTTCTGCCCGCGATCCAAACGCTGACATGTGAATGCAGCCTAAATCCTTCAACTTCATAACAATTGACAAACAGTGGCAAAACATGTTCAATAGCATAATATGTGATGTTCTTTAATACAGTGCCACACTGCATTGTCTACAAAGTTTGAACATTTTTTTCAATGAATGCATAAAAACACTTCAAAAACAACAACCCTGTATTCCAGAGATGAGGCAGTTGTTATTAATAAATAAGAATTACAGAGCCATATTTTAGACACATCCGCCTATAGAGCACAGTGGTTGGAGAGTATGTAAGCAACTTGATTTTGCAGCAATTAAGGAGTGAGTGACAAGGCATGCTTCGAAAACCAAAAATAAGAATTATAGTGGCTTATGTCAGAGACAAGAGGCAGAAATATTGCAGAGACATGCTGGACATCATGTAAGACTTTATAGCATATCACATTTGAAGAGGGAGAGACAACCCTTTTTCTGTTTTAATATTTTTATTAAAGAAATTTTAAACATACAAAGGATGAATGTACATATTAACATAGCTCAAGTAATGTAGTAATGTGCACAGTATAAACAGCAGATGGTTAGGCATCATAACCTATAGTACAACAGCAGGTACCACACTGAGGTTATACAGATTGCGTAAATCATGGTAATGTAGAATTATAAGTACATCAAGAAACTGCATTCAAAAGCTGTGGTGAGAGCTCCACAGTATCCAGGGTTTCCAGGCCCTCGTAAAGGCTGGGTGAGAATTAACACTTAGGGCAAGTGCTTTCTCATAGGAGGAATAAGGCTTAACTAAAGAAAGTATTTCCGAGGGATTTGGGGGTGTCTTGGATTTCCAGTGTCTCATTATCAAAGTCCTTGCTGCCAAGAGAATGTGACTAATGACAGTGCAAAATTCTTTCGGCCATTGTTCTATTCCTAAATTTAGCAGTGCCAAAGCAGGGGTCAGAGGCGTTAGGATCCCTGTGACATCTGAGATTATGGTGGATATTCTACGCCAGAAGCTAGTGAGGCTCTTACACTCCTAGAGGATGTGGTATAAAGATCCAATGTTCCTACAATCTCGCCAGCATAGAGGGGAGTTGTTGGAGGAGGAATTTAGATATTCTCAGTGGTGTATAATACCATCTATTTGTTATCTTATAAGCCAGTTCCCAGTGATTTGCATTATGAGATGCCGCAAACATGGAGCGAATGGCTTTGAGCCATTGTTCCTCTGTAAACTGCTGGTGTAGATCTTGTTCCCATTGTACCATATTATTGGGTTTGATAAAAGTCGACTTATTCTGTATAGAGGTGTAGAAGAACGTTATGCCACCTTTTGTAGTTTTTGGGTCTGTCAAGTAGGACCATATTTTGGTATTAATTCTTATCTCAGGGGGAGGATAGCGGGTTAGGTATTGGTATATAAGCAGAAGAGTGAAATAATGATGGTTAGGGAGGTTATATTCTGTCAGTAGTCGTGCAGGAGATTTGGGGGCATTGGCGTCCATTAGGTCAGTAATGGTGGCGATGCCGTTTACGAGTAAGCGGAGTATAGGAATATCAGGGATCAGGTGGGCAAGGATTTGAGTGGGTAAGGGTACAACGTGAGATTGACTGGAATGGGTCTGGATTTTCAGTAATTCTCTCCAAGCTAAGAGGGAAGTTCTCGTAGGTAACAGCAACTTCGTACAGTTTTGCGGTTTCCATTTGTCAGCAAGGAGCAGGGAGAGCATGTTATTGTTCGGTACGACCGCTCATTCTATTTCCAGCCAGGGGGTATCGAAGGAATGGGTGAACCAATGTTTCAGATAAACCATTTGTGATGCCCAGTAATAATATTTGAGATCTACTAGGCCAGTGTTTCTCAACTCCGGTCCTCAGGGCACACTAACAGGCCAGGTTTGCAAGAAAACTGAAATACATCACAGGTGATATAATTTGCTGCTCAGTGATTGCAGTATTCTAGTCTGCATGTCCCCAAGGTAATACTTAAAATCTGGCCTGTTAGTGTGCCCTGAGGACCGGAGTTGAAAAACACTGTACTAGGCCCATACCTCCTACGTTTCTATGTTTAAGTAAGCCAGAGTTTTTTGCCTCTCCAAATATAATGATGAAGCATGACAGATAGGGATTTCAAACACGTGTTAGGAAGCGGTATTGGAAGAGATCGAAAGACATATAGAATTTGGGAAAGAATTATAATTTTATAGGACGCAAGCCGACCAGACCAGGAAAGATTTATTGTCGAGAATTGTTGACATTCTTTGGTCAATTTGTGTATCAGGGGTCCGTAGTTTGCCTGGGCTAAAGAGGACACTTTGGGCGTAAATGTGATCCCTAAGTAAGAGATCCCATCAGATGTCCATTTGTACGAGAGTTGAGTTTGAAGAGCTGTTTTAATAGGGGTAGGGACCTGTAAGTTTAAGATCAAGGATTTAGCAAAATTTACCTTATAGTATGAAGTTGCACTGAATCGGCGCAGGATTTCATGGGCACTAGACAAGGATGTTTGAGGATTCGTGAGCAGGAGAATTATGTAATTTGTGAACAGATTAATCTTATGCAGCTTGATGCCAAATTCAAAGCCTTGGTTAGAAGGGTGAGAGCGCATTTTTTCTGCTAAAGGTTCAATTATCAGGTTGAAAATAGACGGTGACAGGGGACACCCATGTCATGTACCATTTGTGATAGGGAAGGGTTTCGATAACATGCCAGATGTGTATATCTGGGCAGAGGGATGGGAATACAAGGCCTGGATGGTGGTCAGTGCATTACCGCAAAAACTGAATTTACGGAGAACATGGGTCATTTACGTCCACTGCACTCTGTCGAATGCCTTCTCCGCACCAACAGACAGAAGCAGAAAAGGCACCCGACGAGTTTTGGCATCGTGTACTATATCTATTAAGCGCCTGGAGGCGTCGGAAGACTGCCTGCCTGAGGTGAATCCCATTTGGTCAGGTTGAACGAGTGTGGGGATTATGTGTGTTAAGCGCCGTGCAATGATCTTAGCATACAACTTGATATCCGAATTAAGGAGAGATATCAGCCTACAGTTTGAGACAAGCCTTTTACATCAAAATATTTAAAAATTGCAGTGGATTATGCTGGAGACAAGGAGAAGAAATATAACAGATATATGCTGCACATCGTGTAAGCCTTTTTGGTATTCTGCATTTGAAGAGGGAGAGGTGAGGCATTTTTTATCCAGAAATAAACATTTCAATATATTATGTCAGAGACACAAGGCAGAAAAAAATGAAGAGACACACTGCACATCATGCAACTCTTTTTAGTACCCTGCATTAAAAAGGAGTGATTGCAGTGCATTAGGTGCTTGTGATTGGCCAAAGCATGCACCTGATCTGTATGCTTCGGCCAGTCACAGCACAATTTCCTGCCAGAGCTATGATTGGCCAAAGGCAGGGAGCCTTTAGCCAATCATGGCTCAGGGGCTAAGTCCATGCCCCACACTTTATAAGGCTGCTTACATGGCAGCTGTGTGTAGTGTGTTAGGAGTGGATATTAGGCAGGGTAGTTAGTGGATTGTGCCTTGATATTTAACCACTTAAGCCCTGGAAGATTTTACCCCCTTCCTGACCAGGGGGTATTTTGCGATTCGGCACTGCGTGACTTTAACGGACAATTGCGCGGTCGTGGGACGCTGTACCTAAACAAATTTGACGTCCTTTTTTCCCACAAACAGAGCTTTCTTTTGGTGGTATTTGATCACCTGTGCGATTTTTTGATCATGCGCTATAAACAAAAAAAGAGCGACAATTTTGCAAAAATAACAATATTTTTCACATTTTTTATATGAAATTCCCCCAAAAAAATGTAAAAATCAAAATTTTTTAACATTTTCGGCCAATTTGTTTTATGCTACATATGTTTGGTAAAAAAAAATCACAAAAAGCGTATTTTGATTGGTTTGCGCAAAAGTTATCGCGTTTACTAACAAAGGGAAAGATTTTTGTCATTTTTGTTGTTTTTTTTTAACGCGTAATGGCGGCGATCTGCGATTTTTTTTGCGGTACTGCAACATTGCGGCAGACAGATCGGATCCTTGACTGACATTTTTGACACTTTTGGGGTTACCAGTGACATTACTGCAGTAAACAGTGCTATACATATGCACTGTTACTGCAAAATTACACTGGTAGTGAAGGGGTTAACTTTATTTGAGAGGGAGGGGCTGTGTGTGTCCCTAGGGGCATGATTCTAACTGTGATTGGCTGTCTGTTGAGCTGTAGAAACAGTGATAAACGGTTCTACATAGTAGAACCGTGTGATCACAGTTTCTACACAGGGGAGAATGACAGGCGGCTTGTTTACACAAACTGCCTGACTTTCTCCCTCTGCAGCGGCGATCGCAGAGTGACCGGCGGACATCGGGTCCACCGGTCACACGCGCGGGGGGGGGTCCATGACCACGCGGGAGCACGCCTCCGGCGGCGCGCGCTCGCTCCCTAGACTCTCACAGGTAAGCGACGTAGACCTACGTCACTTTGCCTGTGAGGGGCTGACTGCCGACGTAGATAGTCGTGCGGCAGTCGGCAAGTGGTTAATGCAGTCAGTGGAGTGTAGTGTAGGGCTGATTCTTGTGTAACACAGTGTAGTGCAGTCAGTGTAGTGCAGTGCTGTGCTGATTCATTGAAATTATTGCCACCCTGTTATTTCTTGTTTTTAAATCACAAACCATGGACAAATACAGTATACTGGTAAGCAACAGACATCAACTACGTGCAAATTTATTTCCAAAACCAAATCTAGGACCCTTCACAAAGCAGAGATTGAATGACTCTTGTCTCCACCAGACTCTCCTCTTTTTAGCCCCATGTTAGAACTACTGTTGCTGAGGATCTTTCCATATCCTTGTCAGCTAATGCTAAAGCTACAGTGGAGGAATTCTCTAAATATTTCTTGCCATACTTTGATAAAAAATTTTTTGAAACATTTAAAAAATCCATTTAAATGACTCTGGACACAATCTTCTCCAACACAAAGAAGATCACCACATTTGAACAATGAGTAAGTGATTTGGATGGCCAGTTACTAGTTGCTAAAAATCAAACATCTGCACAATCACTCCTCCTTAACACCATAGAAGACAATTTGAAGATCTTTAAAACAGGAACAGAAAAGCTAACTTGTGGGTCAAAGGCATTATGGAGCATGTTAAGGACCAGTACTTACTTAACTATTTCACAGTGGATATTTTGACAGCTCTTGATGTCCAAACTTAAGCCCCGTACACACGTACCGATGGTCGGCATACAAATGTTCCTCTTTTCTCCCCGGGATGTCGGTGTCTGCTGAAAAGTGCAAAGACAGCACAAGGACAGCACAAGAATTTTGTCTGCCGACTGCAGAAGTGATGTCATGTAATGGTTAACTTTCCCTGTGTTTTCTATTTTCTGAGCATGCCCAGTCTTGCAAATCTGCGGTCTGTCGGCCGAATTGTGTACTGACAGGCGAACAATCGTCCGTTCTGGTGTCGGCATACAAAAATTTTCATGTTTGCAAGAAAGACTTTTGTCCGCGGATTGTGCGCAGACATCTGTCGGAGGCACCATACTAACACGCGTACAATCGGCAGATCCTTCGTCCACCGACGTTTGTATGCCGACGATCGGTACGTGTGTACGGGCCTTTATAGTGCATACAAAACTTAAAGAGGTCACAATCTGGACACAGAAAGACTGGGTAGCAATATATGTCTACAACCATTTATAACCAAATACTTACATTTTGATAGCAAAGAAGCAGTTCTTAATGCCTATTGTAGAGATAAGGGATATTTTGGAGCAGCAGGAGCTTTGTTTATAAAGTAAAATTAGGATATTGTTTGCTCATGCTGTAAATGGGACACACTGTAGACTGTTCTTTTTTTCATGTGATATTATTTATCTTCTTCTTTGCTGAGTACTACAACTCCATTGGTGGCCAGACTCTATATAATCAAAAATTATTTTCTCACAGCACAATGAACTAATTGTCTTGGCAACAATTTAGAGCATTGGGATACCCCTATACTGCTGTGGTGGATCTTAAGGGTGGACATATCCTAACATACATTGCTCACTATTGTAAACATGCCTGTACATATACAAACATTGCATTCTTACGCTAAATGACCCTAACACTGCTCACCACACCACTTTGCCTTGCTATTCACTTTAAATGATGCTACACTCAACTCTATTTGGCTTTATACAGCCCTCTAAACACAGTGATAATAGATACTTTGATTCTAAAGTTAGGCCTTTCTAAATTTTCAATGGAGCTATGTGTTACATTAAATGCCACATTACCATCGATGAGGTCCAGTCAGGAATTAAAATTTTATCTAACCATTAGACCTCTGGACCTGATGACTTTCCACATTAATTCTACAATTTTTTTTCCATAGAAGTCAGCGCTTTGTTAACATAATTCTATTTTAGTTCATAACACCTCCTTCACAGCTTTTAAGGATTCCCTCTAATATTATAGGAGGGAAGGGACCCTATTTAGGTTTCCTCCTACTGACCTACAGTATATGCTTGCTCAATGGCAACTATGAATTACTGGCCAATATTATAGCATGTAGTCTTTAGACTTTCCTTCCCTTCCTGGTAATGACCCATTAGTTGAACTTTGTACAAGCAGATATTCCACAGTAGGAATTCACACAGCGATAATGGCCACTGTGGTCTCTAGCCCCATCAACGCTCACAAATCAATGCTTTTGAGTTTGAATGCTGAAAAAGCATTTGATGAAAAAGATTGGCCCCTGTTGAATCACACTTTGTCCATCAGAGCATTTGGTCCCACATTTACTATGGACATGCAATATATTGTATACCAACCCAGTGACTAGACTTTTAATCAATGGCTACATTTCTAATTCCTTAGTTTGCAATGGAGTACCCATCAATGCTATCTACTCTTTCCAATTATATTACATTTTGCATTAGATCCCCTCTTATGTATTTTAGAATATCTGTCTAACTTTTAGGGTATACCAGTTTGCTGAGGACTAGCTGTATATTTCGAAACCAAAACAAGTGCTAGTATACTTTCCGTAGTAGCCTTTTATAGCTGTATCTCAGGCTACTCTATAAATCTGAACAAATTGAGAGCTCTGTAGCTCACTAAATATACTAATCCATGATCTGATTGTTTGACATAAGGATAATATTTGTTATATAGGTGTCCATATTTCCAAAAACCTCAAACAATACAATGTGGTTTTTCTACTTTAGCCTTACTAACTCACCAAATGGTCTCATTTGACTATCCTATATAGGCAGGGTTAGCATAGATAAAATTGTGTTTTCCCTGAGTTATTATATTATCCAAATGCTATCTCTGTTGATAGGTAGGGATCGGTGAATAGTTCAGCCCGAGCACGAACACCCAAATTTGAAGGGTGTTCACCAGGTGTTCGCCCTGGCGGCAAAGATTTGCCCAACGAGGGCACAGTGTAAGCTGGTTGTTAAGGAGTGGGGCTGGGAAGCTGGACGCTGCATCCTTAACAACCGATGAGTCATGAGCTGTCAATGGGTTTCCCCGCTGACAGCTGAACAATGAAAAAAAAAGAGCAGGTAAGAAAATAAAGAAAAAAAAAACGGACCGATGCTGCATCCACCTAGGTAAGTATTATTTTACCTATTCAGATTATAACCACATACTGTAAGATTCTGGTACCTCTGGTACCCTTATTTTCTATTTTCTTTCGATATGCGTCCCACCTTTCTAATTAGGTGGTACGCATACACCTTTAAGACGGATGACGTCATCGCCGAGCGCCGCAGAGCGGCTATTTCAACCGCCGGCGTTCTCTCTCACGTTGTTCGTTCAACCTGCCTGTGTGTCCACATGCTTACAAGCTTGTCTTGCTACCGGAACCTCCAGCTATTCTCTTTTACTTGGAACAGACCGGAACCTCGCTACTGATCCCTGTATCTCGCTACTGGATCACTCCCTCACTACTGGACCCTTCTACTACTAACCTTACTAGTGATAAGTACCCCACAGGGGAATCCTCCATAACCTTACTTACACTATCTACCTCTGCACATTAAGGACTGTTACTATCTATGCATACTAATTCTATCATCTGCACTGTTACATAGATTGCTAGCTCTTGAGTCTACTACCATCTATCCTTGCACTGGGTTAGTCTATCCTGTATTTGTCATCTGCTGTCCTTACCACCTGTTACCATACTCGATTACTAACCTATCTGCATTCTACCTAATACCATCTAATACTCTCCTGAACATTTCTATCAAGTGCTTACCATCTCTGTCACTGTTCACACCTGTCCCTTCAGCACATCATCTTCATACTATCATATACATCCTATCACTCCAGGAACATCTTATTGAGTGTGTATATCTGTATGCTGAAGCTGACAGGCCCACAGTGATGAGTCTGGAGAGTTGGATCTGGTTATTCAACACATCTCTACATGACTACTGAGTGGAGATTCTGCAGCTGTAAATCCAGCCTACTACAAAAACGCAGGAGCGTTACACATACTTGCATTTTGATAACAAAGAAGCAGGTTGGCTAATAATGGTCCCTGTCTCCCCTCTGGGTGGTCCAGTGCCTGTGACGCCACCCCCCCCACTTGTTTGGTGGGGGTTCGCTGATGTGCCTTATGGGTGATGTCCACTTGAAGTATTGGGGTTTATATAAGCCTGACATCAATTTTTATTATGATGCTTCCACGGTATCCCGAATGAAGCAGTCGTTGACTGCGAGACATGACAGAACAGACCTGTTCTAGCATCAACTTTGGAAATTATCTACAAGGTTTTATGATGTTTTTTTATGATATTGATTGTAACTTTATTGGCATGGTTCTGAAAGACTTTAACTTTTTATAACTGAATTGTGAAAAAAAAAACCTCTCTTTCATTGAATTATATTGCCTCATCTTCAGTAGAAAGCCTTAAAAATTCCTTTTTTGGAAAGGTTTTTTTTTCCTTTTTGTTGTCCTAAGTATATTTTTGGGATGTGGCAAGGTACGTTTGTTCTCTGAGATATGGTCAAATATTTTCATATTGTTATTTATGCCCTAACCTGTACATGTGGCCTGCTAAATTTTGGCAAGACCATTAGAACATTAAGGGTGAGATTTGGGGAACATTGATGTACCAAAAGGATAAGCCCAACTTTTCAAAAGGCTCTCTGAGCAAGAAACGTTTTTGATTTTTTCTCTAAATACCTTGTCCCCCAAGGGGTTGAAAGAAGAAATTGAAGCTAACGCAGTCATCTGAGCCATTTTTCCCTTAAAAAAATAATTTACTCTTTTTTTTTCTCATTGATTTTCTTTTTCTTTTTTATTGTCATTTTTAAATTGTTATTTTTGTTTTACATTTTAATATTATATTTTATCTTAGTTTTTTCTTTGTATTTATTGTTATTATTTTTTAAATATATTTTTTGGAGCTTTAATTATATTGTTTCATGCATATTGATCATCCGGTAACTCTGTAGTGCTGTATGCATGAATATGTATTTTATGGTCTGCCACAGTCTCCTCCTATATACAGTTGGTCTCCAGGCTTTTTTTCAGCATTAGGCTTGAGAAAGAGGTGTGTTTGCCTTGAAACACATAACCACGCCCATTCATCACACCCACGTTGATATCCTGGATCATCTGCCCACCCCAGGACCATCGCCTTACTACTGTGCTTCTGTGCACTCCACACTAGTTCCATCAGCTGTGCTACACCCACAGGCACTTCCTGGAGTTAACTTGCAGTGCTTGGCTGTTTCCCTGCCAAATTATGCATGCGGTCAGCCACCTTGAGCCTACTTAGCAGTGATTACCTATGAGGGATGTTATGCCTGTCATTTTTATTTGCATAGAAGTGTAAAAAAAGTTTTAAGTTTGTTTTATTAATTGATACACTTAGATGGTCACATCCTCTGCTTTTTTGTTTTTATAGTGCTTTCTGTAAGATTTGCACATTCCTTTCTTTAAAGAGGCTAGAAACTATCCACGTCTGATTGACTTTTAGGGGGTCAGCCCATATACAATACATAGTGATTGCAATTTTTTTATTATTATTATCTAGGATCTCTCTTTTAGATCTCTTCCACAATCCTCTTCAGCTCATACATTGTGGTTTTCTCCATTGCCATTGGTGGAGATTGTGGTCATGCCATGGCGATTCATCAAAAAAAAAAAAAAAATCATCTGGTGTTACAGCGACCCCAGCACCAGAAGCCACCTTCAACCCTCCTCTCTGCATGCACCAAACCCTCTTTATGTATTACTAGTGACTACATCAGGACAATAGTCATTATAAAAACAATGTATAATGTCTGCAAGCATTCAGTGGACCAGATAAAAAATCAATTGTATAATTTTGTCTGTTAAATTGTTACCTGTAGATATTTATTCGGAGTTTCACCCCTACATGTTGCAAAGGATCCCATCAAATATTCAAGCTACATTTGTATGTGGTCTACACACGTCAGTGAAAAAAAACGAAAAATACAGCAATTATATATGCACAAGCTCACTTGTGTCAGTGGTGGCAGCTGCCAGCTGCTTCATCCTTTCACATCTTCATTCAGTTATGAGTGATCGCAATGCATGTAATAGAAAGTTGTCACTAATGATAACATAAAACTACATCTCACCTAACTGGAAGTCAAAGGTAAACTCTGTACCTAGTTTAGACTGTGCTCCTGACAGCACCTTACCTGACCTTTCACAGATGATACAGATGAATTGTAAAAAAGCAAAATCATGAAAGAGTCAGTAAATCCAAAAACGTTCTTTTTGTGTCATTGTCTCTAAAATTGTTTTCCTTGTGTGCTCGGCCTTTCCTTAACTTCTGTATTCCTTTCTGCAAAATACCTGATTGATCCTGCCTGCCTTGGAGTTCCTCATTCAGAGTAATAGCAGTTTTGCAGCTGATTCTGTACGTTCTGTGTTGTCACTGTGGGCATGCATTTGTTTTCCTTGTGAGGAAATCTCTCTTCTCCTCAGAAAGCCACCCCACGTTGTCATCAGCTTGTAGGGCCAGGTCTAGGAAGGTGACTGACGGCAGCTTCCTCCACAGTTAGCAGCTCCTCCTTACGTGTAAAAGCGTTACTATATTTCATACAAGCTGCATTTCATTTAACAACACATTTGAATCCATGTGCTGCAGTGATGATTTTTCTTTGATATTTCAATACACATTTAATAAACAGTTTGACAATAATGCCCTGTGACAGCACCTCTGCTTCCATGGGTAAAGGAAAGGAACATCCCACAGTGGTGGGATTACATCACTGCCTGCCTCTTAGACCACCTAGTGGGGTCTAACAAATCTCTTTAACCAAAATCCTTTAAACAAAGCTGTTCCTGTAAAAAAAAAAAAAAAGCAAATACTTAAACACTACATTGTTGAGATGTTACATTTGGAAGTGTCGATCTCCTGAATTCTCTGCAGTGCTTAGTGGGGGACCAGAATATTGATTCGACTTTCTAGAGAACCATTGAAGGATACTGAGTTATGTGGGGGTCCAGGAGATCAACACTGAATGTGTTGCTTACTACAAAAATATAATTTGGCAATTTCTCATCATTGAAACAGTGTTTGGTGGCATGGGCAGCAGGAGGGGTAAGTATGTACTTTCTTCTTTACAGGGGCATCTTAAAGGAGGCTTTGATGTTAGGGAAATAAAAGATATCTGTGTAGAATGTTCTTAATAGCTAACTTATATATGTAATATTGTGGGACTTTAAAGTTGTCATACATACAGTACAAACAATAATATATTATTTAAAATTAGCTTTTTTGATATAAAAAACATATAAAAACAATAATGCTCCCAGCAGGATGTTATTACAACTAGAAGAACAGTTTGAGGGTAAGATACAGTATATAGGATATATGCCCATATACAGTATGTTACCATCAAACACTCCCCTTTACAGCTATTATATTCTGGGAAGAGGAAAAGATCCTTTTAGAATACTTTGATAGTCATAAAATAGGAGGGTGGAAGTTTATTTCTTTGACAAGTTGCCAAAAACAAATCTGCTTGCTTAAAATATGGGATTTACAGAATCTATAATATTAAATTCTACAGGGCTATTAAGTAATTTTTTTTATACAGGTTTACTATTACCTTAGTATTCGATATTATATACAGCATTATACGCGGACGTTTCCTAGCTCAACTTCCACTTATATGTGCTAGGCAGTCCCTGAAAACTCATCTCCTTAGGACAGTCTATCCCAACTCCACCTAAAAACTTTTCAATCAGCTCATTCCTCTTATTGTCTTTTGTACCACTTGCCTCTCCCTATTAGATTGTAAGCTTTCATAAGCAGGGCCCACCTAAATCTCTTGTATTGAATTGCATTGTAACTGTACTCTCCCTTTAACCTCCCTGGCGGTATGATTATGTCAGGAATTACATACCAAAAGCGGTACAATTTTTTTCATGGAAATTTGGCGTTATGTATTATAGGCCCACAATTCTTAGTAATTACTGACTTAAACCTGAACAAAACAAGAGTCTAGTAGACATCCCAGATGTGATCATTTTGAAACACAAACGCGTGAATTATAATCGAATCAATAATATTATTTTATTATTTAATTTATAATATATATAATAAAATTATATTATTGATTAGATTATAATTCATGCATTATATATTATATATAGATATATGTGTGTGTGTGTGTGTATATATATATATACACACATATATATATATATATATATATATATATATATATATATATATATATATATATATATATACATATATATATATATATATATATATATATATATATATATATATATATATATATATACCGGTATGTGTATATATATATATATATATATATATATATGCATATATATATATATATATATAAAATGTGTTTTGTGTTTTGTGCAATGTTTTTTTTTTTTAATTTCCCTCCCTAGTTCCGCTCCCATGCAGCATTGCTGCTGCAGGGAACGGAACTAGGAAGTCATCAGACCGACGGAGGACGGAGGAGCGGCGGGACTCTCGGCTGGCGATCTCAGCAATG
The DNA here is from genome assembly GCF_965119305.1 of Pelophylax lessonae. Classification (NCBI taxonomy): domain Eukaryota; kingdom Metazoa; phylum Chordata; class Amphibia; order Anura; family Ranidae; genus Pelophylax; species Pelophylax lessonae. The sequence continues at coordinate 326,306,585 of NC_138770.1, read as the reverse complement.
AGAGATCATCGCTGGATCGCCAGGATAAGGTAAGAGAACACCGCTGCGCTCTCTGCACATCCACCCCGAGCGTGACTCGGGGTTACCGCTCCTGCAATGAAAAATCCACCCCGAGTCACGCTCGGGATTACCACCTAGGTGGTTAAACAAACTGTTGGTGATATATAAATCCTGAATAATTAATAATAATAATACAGTGCCTAAGCCAATTATATTCTGTAGCAGAATAAAACCATCTCCACTTTGAGAGTAGACTTGTCTATAAATAATAATAATAATAATAGTATAATATTTATTCAAAGGGTGATAAAGAGGCAGGGCTTTTCTTCTCAGACAATAGGTGCAGGAACTCCCCCCTTCTGAGTCCCCCCCCCTTGTCTCTGTGCCTTACCCACCTCTAAGCACTGTCCCTTGGATCCACCCCTACCCACCTCCCAGTACTAGACCACCCACAACAAAATACCACCCCCCAGCAACATTAGACCCCCCAGCAGCAACAACAGATTTCCCAGCAGCCAGCATCAATAGACCCTCCAGCAGCCAGCAATAATAGACCTTTCCCTCAATAGTAGATCCCTACCAGCAACATAAGACCCCCCCCCCCAGCACCAACAGATCCCCCCACCCTTAACAATAGACCCTCACACAAAAACAGATCCCCCAGTGACAATAGATCCCCCAGCAGCCAACATCAGTAGACCTTCCAGCACACCCCTTGCTATTACATATATTCAGTCCTGGAGGTGCTGGAACTGTGTTCCCCCCGCGTTCCTGCTGAAAAAAAGCCCTGGTCCAGATGTTACTATATACTGATCAAAGGAGTATTGATATTTAATTCCTGCTTGTGCAGTCCCAAAAGCAGTTATCTGCTATAACAAGGTGTTGGTATCTATTATACCACCTAGCATTGTACACCATGAGGCCTATTGATAAATCATTTGTTAGACAAACAGTCAACAGCCTGGCTGTATCGTAAGATAGGAGTCCTCAAGCATTGTCTATAGTTCATATTGGAGTATCCCACTATTCCCTTCTTCTATCCCCATTTTAAATAAAACAAAAACAACAACCAAATACCCCATGAACTGATTGTTGGAGCGAGACAAGGAAGGAGAAAGTGAGAGCTTGAAACTATCATTATTGTATGCTGGTAACTGAGGGGGACCCGTAAAGCATTTGTTTTATGTGTTTTTTTTTTTTTTTTTTTTGGATTGTTGGTTGATATTCTGTCTCTATCATTTAAAATACCCCTATGATAAAAATGATAGATCCTTAATTTCTTTGTAAGTGGGCAGACTTACAAAATCTGCAGGGGATCAAATAATTATTTTCCCCACTGTGTATGGTGTATGTATATTCACCTTGGTGAGTACTAATGCTTAAAAACTATTGACAAATTACAGCATTGCATGTCAGTCTGGATGCAAAGGCGAGCCACTATATAATAGTATAGTAGCATTGTGCTTCTAAACAGGATTCAATAACTCCCCAAGTATAGGTCCAATCTATAAACCAAATATATAAAAAAGAAGATGTAAGTGTGTATATTTCCACCCATGGAACCCAGGAATGTTTACATTGATGAAACATGCGGTATATCTTACCAATATTACTCTGGGGCTCTACATAAGTAGATAGTAGGTTACTATACTGATTCCCATAAAATTAAACAAGCAGGAATAAAATAACGTTCCTCAAGGACATATATCTGTCGAGTTAGATTATCCAGGAGTACATTGACCTATTCCTGTTTATAGCCTCCAGCACACTATCTGTCTAAAAGCAGTAGGTGATGTTACCATTGTATCCATAGATGGGGCCACTTCACCGAGGTAGCCCTGCCTCCGGCTATGTACAATACAGAGTTGGAGTTGCATGGAAAGTGAATTTCTGTTCTCAAGCTAGAGGGATTTAGTAAATAAATGTTACCAATTCTTAAATTTTTTTGCTAACTTTCTCCAATGTTCTATATATTTGTTACATTAAATCTCTTCTTAAAAAGATGTATGTATTTCCTTTGCTCTTCAGGTACATATAGTAACTGCATTGCAGTTTTTTAATACCACAAATAATAAAATAACATTTGTTCAGAAGAGAAAATAGCCTAAATAACATTTGCTTTTGTCCAATTTACACAAAACAAATATACATACAGATTCACTGGATGAATTTTTGTGCAAAGTTTATCTTTAAGAAACCCCTGTATATAGTCTATATATTATATCATATGCTCTCATTATTTGCATGTCCCATGCCTGGGAAATGTTCTAGAGGCAGATTGCACACACGGCACAAAGGGGAAATAATCTTCTTTTTGTTTTTCCAATTTTCTTTCTTTCAGGTTGGGTACTTATCGGGTTGTCTGGCATATGGAATTCCTTTTTTTCATACAGCAATATAGATTCATTGTCATTTACAATGAACGACATCCTGACGACCTGCTGACCCACTGACAAAAGCACTTGCTCTAGGTAGTGTAGCACTACCCCCTTAAGGGCTGCTGAGAATTACACTTCTTGGGTCCCCTAGGTCAGTGGTCCTCAACCCTGGCCTACAGGGCCCACTAACAGGCCAGGTTTGCAAGATAACTGAAATACATCCCAGGTGATATCATTTGCTGCTCAGTGATTGCAGTACTCTAGTCTGCATCTCCCGTAGGTAATACTTAAAATCTGGCCTGTTAGTGGGCCCTGAGGACCGGAATTGAGGACCACTGCCCTCGGTTACCATTAGCAACTGGCAGTAGATAAACGGCGATAAAAGTTCTTGGCTCAGTCAATGATCAGTCCAGGGGATTTGGTTTTTGTGTTTAATTTAGAACTGGGATGGGAGAAGGGATGAGTAGGATACTCCAACTAGTAACTATGCACAATTCTGAGGACAACTGACTGTAGAATGTGGCAAGGCCGCTGCTTCACCTTGCCACTGAAGTGAAGATAAGATTACTGTTCCCGCTTGAATACTCTCTTCGGGGTTAATAACTTGCCACCCCCTTTACACTCACTGCCTGTGTGCTGAAACCCGTCCGCTGACCCTAGCCACTGGAGTGGTCCCCTTCCTGGGCAGACCCCTTGGCAAGATTCCCTGTACTCAAGGACACTGTTTTTCCAGAGTTGCTTTGCCTTTACCTCCACAGTCAGCTTCCACTGGACCTCTGGGTTCAGCCACACTTTCTGGTCCACTAGGCCAACGCTGTGACCACCATCCACAGCAAACAAGAGGAGAGACAGCCATCAACCTCCTCCTGGGACCTGGCTTCCTGCCCAAAGACCCTCTGTCACATGTCCCTTGGTTTTTATAACGTATCCCAGGATGCACCACTGTCTGTGCCAACCCACTGAGATAGTTACAATAACCTGTGTGTCACTGGCTGGGTTTCCTCCACTGTCCAACATACTCCCCTATTGGATACAGTGGGGACCCGATTAATCACACATGGTTACATGCAACAGGCCTAACTACTAATCAGGCTCCCCTGACAAGCAGACAGAGCAACTATACTTTCCCTGCCTAGCAACTATCTAGGAGGGTGCTACATCAGGCACTGGCTTCTCATACATATATTTTGCTTGGTGATTGATTGCCTACTAATCATACAAATGGACAGAATTTAGTAAGTTTAACCTGTAGACTTTAATAGGATTCACTGAAAAGTTTGCAACTTTGAACTTGGAGCAAGTTTCATGAAACTGTTTCTATCCTTAAAGATAACATTTATCCAGTATTATGCCTTAGTACATTTGGGTATGACAGGATAACAGTAGTGTGATTTCCCCATCTCTGATGGATTTTAGTATTTGTGGGTAAAGCTTATTTCTTGGTATTTCACTCTGAATTTGGCACGTATAAAAGCAGCTGGTACTTGTGGCTTTAAAAGCAAGGATTAGGCTTGCCTCTTGCTTTGAGGGGCAGCTTATTCATTAAGTAAGAATGGAGCTTTGAATTGATAGGTAAACCATAGGAAATTATCTTTGCAGCTTTGTGATTTTCAGAGTGCTCCAACATTTACTTTAGATGACCATTTTTGGATTTTATATATTCAGTGTGTATGGGTGGTGGCGCTACTCTAAATGTGGGGTCTATCTATTTTGGTGAGCTTTACAAATGCTTGATATACACATATGCAGAAACAGTATCCTTATACAAATATATTAATGAAAAAGTGCTGGTGACCAACCAGTGTACAGTGAATGTCCGTGATAGTCACATATAAAAGCAATAATAATTGATAAACCAATATTGGTGACAACTGTGTAGTGAAATGAACCTACCATAGGTTCATAAGAAAGTGACTCAGTGCAGTAAATCAAATGTAAAATATAAATTATAAAAAATAGATATATAAATAATATTTATGGAAGGTGTACTAGTGCCGTGTACAATAAGTGGAAATACGTAAACCAATAAGACTCCTAATTAGTCCCAATAAAGTGCACTTTGATAAATCCCATTTGACCCACTCAGCACAGAGGCACAGAGGAACAAACAGGGATTTCCTCAGAATAACAAAAGGTAGGAATCTGCAACAATGTTTGTTAAAATCCCTGCAATGTGCATAGATCACCCAGAGGGTTTTTTTTTCTCAACAAAAGTGGAATTACGCTTTAACATACAGAAGAGCAAAATCATTAACCGCTTGCAGACCATCCCACACAAATATACTGCGGCAGGGCCGCTCACCTGCCCAAAATCATGTAGATCTACGTAATTTTGTGCACGCATTCTTGTTTAGACACAATGCGATCGCTAGAGAAACTGACAGAAGACCCGCCTGCTTATGTAAACAAAGCAGGAGAGTCTTCTGTCACACAGGCAGGGAGAGATCAGGAATTTCAGCTAAGCTAAAACCCCAACCTCTCTGTGCCTGTTACAGAACCATTCCCCCATACAGTGAGTAAGCACAGTTAGGCATACATTAACCCCTTTAATCACCCCCAGTGTTAACCCCTTCCCTGCCAGTGTCATTTATACAGTAACAGTGCATATTATTTAGCACTGATTACTGTATTAGTGTCACGGGTCCCCATAAAGTGTCAAAAATGTCAGTTAGGGGTCCGATCTATCGGCCGCAATGTCACAGTCCTGCTAAAAATCGCTGATCGCCACCATTACTAATAAAAGCAAAAAAATAAATAAAAAGTTCAAAAATGAATCCCATAGTTTGTAAACGCTATAACATTTGCGCAAACCAATTAAAATATCATGTTTGGGATTTTTTTTTACCAAAAATATGTAGCAGAATACAAATTGGTCTAAACTGATAAAAAAAAAAGCTAGATTTTTTTTTAAAAAAATTCAGGAATGTTTTATAGCAGAAAGTTAAAAATATTGTGTTTTTTTCAAAATTGTTGCTCTTTTTTTGTTTATTTTGCAAAATCTAAAAACCGCAGAGGTGATCAAATACCACAAAAAGAAAGCGCTATTTGTGGGAAAAAAGGACATCAATTGTATTAGGGTACATCATCGCACGACCAAGCTATTTTTTGTTAAAGTATCGCAGTGCTAAAAAATGGCCTGGTCATTAAAGCGGTAGTATCCCGCTTTTTGACACTTTTACCTACAGGTAAGCCTATAATAAGGCTTACCTGTAGGTACAAATAATATCTCCTAAACCGGCACGGTTTAGGAGATATTTACAGTGCATGCAGCCGCTCGCGCGAGCGGCGCATGCGCTCTGAAGGTCCGGGGGACCTTCAATTAAGTTGCCGGGAGCTTGCCGGAAAAATCACTCCTGCGCGCATGCGCGGGAGTGACGTCATTGCGGCTCTGGCCAATCATCGCGCCGGAGCCGTCTCTTCCGGCCAATCAGCGCGCCGGAGCCGCCGAACCCGGAAGAGACGACGAAGGATCATGGCAGCGCCCGCGGCGATGTCCGGGGGTCCGTGTCGGGGCTTCGTTTTAAGGTAAGTTACACATAATGGGCTAGTATGCGATGCATACTAGCTCATTATGCCTTTGTCTTGCAGGTTTTTATTTTTATTTTTTTTTTATAGGGTTTACAACCGCTTTAAGGGGGTAAAACCTTCCGAAGCTGAAGTGGTTAAAGAGTATATTGATAAAAAGTAATTATAGCAAGAACAAAGATCCCCACACGTGCAGATTATCTGCAGACTTTTGTCTGCAGACTTACCAAAACCATATAATATGAGGTCAAACCTAAACACTTTCAATTTGTATGCAATCCGGCAGGCCCTTGCACTACATAGAAAAGGTAAGTCTGCAGACAAAAGTCTGCAGATAATCTGCACGTGTGTACGGGGCATAAGATCCTATCCTAAGATGTACTCAAAGGGGAACATAGAATTATGTAGTTTGGGAATACTGTGAAGGTTTTAGTGAAGGGTTTATTTAGATTAATTGATAGGGATTTGAGGAAATGATAGCTGTTTTTTTTTCCCAAAAAAATGTTGGTTGTACTCTTTATTTAATAGTTATGTGTGTGCGCTGATAAACTACATTGGAGCCTATTAAGAAAATGCTCTGATAGATATGTAAATACAAAGCTTTTGTACAGGATATAGATAAACTTTTGCTATTAGTTCAGAATAATTACCTATTGACTAAAATAAATTTATAGCCAATTGCTCAGGTGTTAATAATTAACACATTAGTGCATACTACCATCCTTTGAAAAAGCTGGCTTGACTGGTAAAACAAGTATTTCTGCTGGGGAAATAAGTAGCTGCTAGCTGACATTGGCATGCATAAGTATACCTATAAACAGAAGCCTGCACCTGCACTGATGGTGGTTAATAACCCGCTATGCAAACAAAACTGATTATCTGTGCCACTTGCACCTGGAGGAGACCTTTCAAGAGTAAGACATTCTATGCACTTAAGCCCCATACAGACGCACCGATTGTCGGCCAAACGATCGGCCGTCTTTTGTCCAGTGCTGTCCTGTCGGTTGAAAAGTGCAAAAGACTGCACACAAATTTTGTCGGCCAACAACAGCCGACTGCAGAAGTGATGTCATGTGATGGTTAACTTTCCGCGTGTTTTTTCTTTTCTGAGCATGCCCAGTCTTGCTAATCTGCTGTTTGTCGGCTGAATTCTGTACTGACTGAGGAACAATCGACCGTTCTGGTGTTGGCCAACAAAAATTTTAAAGCCTGCACACCAGATTCTGTTCGGCCAAAAAGTCGCAGTCGGTTGTCGGAAGCATCATACTAACAAGCCAACAATCGGCCAATCGGACGTTGGCCGAATATTTACGGCCGACTATCGGTACGTGTGTACGGCCTTAATTATAAACTTGTGTTTGGTTACTGCTTCCAACTGAACCTAGTTAGAAGCCGGCTGCATGTACACAAAGAGGCCTGGACGGTTGTGATATCATTGCTCTAATATGACTATATTAGCTCAGTCTTAGGTGTGCACAGTCTATTGCATTAGGGTGTGCACCCCAAAGCTCAAACATACCTGCTGGCACGGTGAAAGAGAAGTGTGTAAGCCAGTAAGAGGGAGAGCTTTCCCACCTCCTTGCTGCTACACAGAACGATAATGCTAATGCACACTAGATGATTAGGCTGTGCCCAGGCACATCGGGCACACCATGTGTGCACGCCTATGAGCTCAGTAATGTCATTAGCATCCCCAACCCTTTATGTAAATGCAGCTGCAAGACAGGGAATTTCCCAGACACAGCTCATTGGCCCAGGAATGACAGCTTCCTTCTGGGTACGGCCAAACCTAGGTTAGGTGAAAACACAAGCTCATAACTTCCATGCACATATATGAACCCCAGACCCAGCAAGTGGCTTGCAACAGGAGATTGCTACAATGTTTTTATCTACAGGACATGTTTTTTTTTTTTTCACTGGATTATAGAGATCAATTACACAGTAAAGGGATTACTGAGAAACAAAACTTCATTGCTAACACATAATTTCAAGATGGTACATTATATACAGTATAAGCTGGTACACTGTTGCTTGACGTTTACAAACTAACTATGAAAACCTATTAAGACTTTTTTTTATTTGAATGTTACCTTTCCAAGCAAAACCTATTGTTTTAAAAACATGTTTTTTTACTTGTAAGTAATTAATGATATTTTTTTGTCCTGAGCATTTGGTTATAGTCTGTGGTATGAGTATGCATGCATGAATCTTTGATTAAAGTGATAATAGAGCTATAAACTTTTTTATACCTTAAAGCGGTAGTATACTCTAAAAAAAAAAAAAACCCTGCAAGACAAAGGCATAATGAGCTAGTATGCATCGCATACTAGCTCATTATGAAATACTTACCTTAAAACGAAGCCCCGACACGGACCCCCGGACACCGCTGTGGGAGCGGACATGATCCCTCGGCGTCTCTTCGGGGTCCGCTGTGAGCGGCCAGAGCCGCGATGATGTCACCCCGCGCATGCGTGCGGGGTTTTAAAGGTCAGAGCGCATGCGCCGCTAGCGTCAGCAGCTGCATGCAGTGCAAATATCTCCTAAACCGTGCATGTTTAGGAGATATTAATTGTACCTACAAGTAAGCCTTATTATAGGCTTACCTGTAGGTAAAAGTCACAAAAATCGGTATACTACCACTTTAATGCATTCCTTGCATTTAGGTAAAAAACATTTTGTATTTATATGTCCTCCCCCTTCCCTGTGTGAAGGGGAAGAGAGGGGAGAAGAGAACCAGTGGTGTGAATGGCTGCACGCTTCTCCCCTTTCTTCCTCTTCGCACAGGGCCTAGAACTCCAACAGGAGCCATTGGAGGAGGATTGGGGCCACTCTGTGCAAAACAATATAAAAATAATAATAATAATACTAGAAAATGTATAATTTCTGGGGAAATTGTGTGAAGTGTTCCTGAAGCCACCAGTAGTCTCCAACTGGAGTGGGAGGAGTAACTATGTGTGTGGGGGAGTGGTAGCAGTTTGTGTGGTGTGTGTGTTGTATGTGTTATGTGTATGTGTGTGTGTGTAAGTGTGGTATGTGTTGGTGGTGTGTGTGTGTGTGTGGCGTGTGTGGTGTGTGTATGTGTGTGGTGTGTGGTGTGTGGGTGTGGTGTGGTGTGTGTGTGTGTGTGGTGTGTGTGTGAGTGGCAGCATGGTCTAGTTTTGACCTTTCATTCTTATAGGGCAACTTACCAAAGTTGGAGGTGCCCATCTTCATACGGCTCTAGTGTAAAAGCTCTAATCATCACAGCTTAGAGACCTCTACTGTAAGAATCACAAGACCCCGGCCAACATTTTGTTGTAAAGAATGTCTATGAAACATTAAAACTAAAGGCACAGTCACAGCTTAGAGACTTATACCGTAGGAATCACAAGACCCCGGCCGACATTTTGTTGTATAGAATGTCTATGAAACATTAAAACTGAATTTACAGTCACAGGTTAGATAAAGGCCTTGAAATTTAAGATGGTTTGAGTGCAGTTTCAATGAATGTCAATGGACGGCGTGAGTTGGAAACAAACGGTCACAGTGTAAAAGCTAGTAGGGCTATAGTTAGATGTGGACATGTTAAGTGGCAGCAGGGATAGGTGAACGTTTTGATGTAACATTTGTGCAGGTGGCCTTAAAAATGAGGCCCCGTTCACACTGGGGCGATCCGACTTGGGGGGGGCGACCACCGAGGTCGCGGTGCGAGCAGCGCGGAGCGGCCGCCACGGACTTCGTAACATTGAAGTCTATGGGGGTCGCCTCCGGGTCGCCCCAAAGAAGCTCCGGACCCTTTTTCTAAGTCGGAGCGACTTGTGTCGCTCCTATTAGAACGGGTCCGCAGCTTCCCTATGGAAGGCGACCTACGGCGACCTATGAGTCGACCAGGTCACCTTACAGGTCGCCTTAGTGTGAACGGGGACTGAGGGAATGGCAGCAATTTAGAAATTGTGGCAAGATTTCTTCACTCACCCTCTAACTATTTTCAGGCCCCACTCTAGTTTTGAACATTCCGCCATTCATTCCTATGAGGCCAGTTTCGCCAAATTTCACCACAAAAAGGACAATATTTCGCAAACCATTCGGCGAAACCTTCCAAAAAGTAATAGCAACGCGATTGGTAATGATCCTCTTATTTCGGTATATTACATAAATTAACCTTTAGTAACATTTTAGGGGGTGGAGGCATTTTGGAACATTTTTGAAATTTAGAGACCAATTTGAAGTATTTGTTTTTATCGGCGGCTTGATATGGTTTAACCACAGCCCACAAATTCATATTTTCCTTGTTGCAAAGAAAATCTATTGGTTAATTAAGATTTCTCTCAATTTTATTGGAAACATGTCCATCTGTTTATGTCCTGTTCTGTGAGACTTGTGTGCAGTTTCACCTATAGAAGTTGCCTTTCCCTAAAGCTAATATGCCTACCATGACAGATGCTTTACAAAGTGGGAAAGGTACAAAGCTGGTTCTGTATGCAGGTGTAAACAGGCGGGATGCCAACCATGCAGTTACTAGTACAGTACCATATCCCAGCAGAGGTCAGGACAGGCAAATTGTGTATCTGTTAACAAAGTGAGGGTTAGGGCAGATGGACAGGGCAGGAAGGAGTAGCTGAGAGAAGATGATATTGTCTTACCCTCCAAACAAAAACATTCAGGCCAATGATGTTCAAACAGGGGTAGTATGAATGGTGACAGGCAGTCCATTTTCTGTGGAAGCTCAAAAAACCAAGCTAACTTGCTTCTGTTCTACACCCGAAAAGAAATATGTTTGATCTGTCTAGCTATGTTCCTTTGTTACAGCTAGATACAAACATTTCTATCCTAAAAAAAAAACAGTATTTTAAAGAACAAAGCAATTTGTTTCAGCTAGTGAAAGGCAGCATCATAAAAAGTTCACACTTGGTGATCAGATATTAAATTGATTAATAACTGTAATGATAGAACATTTCTTAAGGCAAGAAAACTAGAAATGTCATAGAAGTCTATGAAAACTTAGGCTAGTGTCTATAATGTGGTGCTGACAGACCCAAATTAACTTAATAGTGGAAAGTAATGTGTGCAGAGTATAAAAAAAACTGCTTCTGGGTATGTACAAATTTATTCTTTGTCAGAGATAATAGAAAGAAACATCTTGCCTGAATTTAATGCCAAACTTAGCTCATATTTTTGGTACTCTCCTGCAGTCTAGGAAAGTAATGAATGTGATATCTACAACACTGTGCTAATTCAGGTTGCTTGTTTCAGATACAGTATTAGAATAACTAGCAGCGTGAGAGTTATTGGACTTAACTGCAAATGCACTTTATTAAAATTGAAGAATTTAAGTATTAAGACATGATTTTGTACAGTAGGTTCCTATTTTTCCTGCTACTAGTTTCTCCCAACAGTTAAGATTAAGCACAAAATAAATAAACTGAAATTGCATATATAACTGTAAAATAATTTTAATTATTGCCTGCTATGACTATGCTGTTTTGTTCCTAAGACAGAAGACTGGCTGCAGTCACGTCCCTTTAAAGACTTTAGTACACCTTTTTTATTTATGATTATATGTATTTATATATAATATATAATTATTAATGTATAATATGATTTATAATTTCTGTATAATTTACATTTTCCATAACAACTGTAGCATTTTCTATCCTGTTTTGTGCCCCAGCCTTTTATATTTTAATAGATTTTACTTACCACCGACCCTGACTGCAGTGAGTCTGCCTATTCTATGGCACAAATTGTCAAAGATGTGTGCCCTGCGCTGGACTTTCTGTATTGTACATGTGACTGTCCTCTGAACTTCAGAGCCTGCAGGGGAATAAAGACAGCATTACTGTATATTGGCTAAATGGAGAAAAATCCTCAATGGTTCTTCTGGTACCCAATCTAAGAAGAGATGAGGGGATCTCTCCTAGCTCCTTTTTCCCAATGAGGATTATTCCAATGTGTAAGTACGTCTAAACTTAATAATTATCTCTGATTATCTATCTGTCATTCAGCTAAAATGATCCCCTCTACCTATGTCCTGTACTCCTTCCTCCCCACTGCAATGAACACTCCCTATACTACCACACACCCATTTCTACTTGGGGCCCCATTTACGGTACAACCATTGATCTTATTTTGCATTACATTCAAAATGTTGTATAAGAATTGGACATGCCCCACTGTGGCAGTTTTTTAAATAACCCAGGCTTTTCTTCCCTTTCCTCTCAACCATTCCCACCCGCCCTATAGGCAAATGACGGCAGGAAGGTGGTTACATTATCCTGACCGGACGTCATATGTCGGCGGCAGGATATTGCCCACCAGTGCCGCCTATCAGTGCCCATCAGTGCTGCCCATCAGTGCCATCTATCAGTGCCCATCAGTGCCACCTATCAGTGCCCATAAGTGCCACCTATCAGTGCCCATCAATGCCACCTATCAGTGCCCAGCAGTGCCGCCTATCAGAGCCCACCAATGCGGCATATCAGTGCTACCTATCAGTGCCACATATCAGTGCCCATCAGTGCTGCCTATCAGTGCTGCATATTAGTGCCACCCCATCAGTGCCACCCCATCAGTGCCTCCTCATCAGTGCCTGTCAGTGCGGCCCCATCAGTGCTCATCAGTGCAGGAAAAACATATCTATTTACAAAATTGTATAATAAACAAAAAACTTTTTTTTTTTCAAACTTTTCGGTCTTTTTTTATTTGTTTAGCAAAAAAGAAAAAAGCATGCGGTGATCAAATGCCACCAAAAGAAAGCTCTATTTGTTGGAAAAAAATGACATAAATTTAGTTTAGGTACAGTGTTGCATGACCGCGCAATTGTCATTCAAAATGCAACAGCGCAAAAAGCTGAAAATTGGCCTGGGCAGGAAGGGGATGAAAGTGCCTTGTATTGAAGTGGTTAACCAAAGACCATTACTTTTCCCATCGTGTGGCATATGTATGAGCCTGCACTTAGATTAACTGCAGAAATCATCCAATCAGAGTGCAGCACTATACACACTTTTTTTTATACTAAAGCCTTTATTCTGTGATATGAAACCAATAAAGACACCAATAAAGTAAGGAAGGAACCTTGGATGTTTGACGCTGTGAGTATATGTAGTGAAAATAAGTTTGGGCAATGGCACTCTGAAAAAATTCACCTTTATAAAAAGAGACACCACAGTAGGGCACTGTGGGTGTGACAAACCTCTTCATCAACTTGTGACAATTGGCTGGTCAACCTCACACCATGCTGCCACTGATACACAACAATAACACTCTCAGCCTCACCCTGCACAAAGGTTTTCCAGCTTGGGGGACATTCCTGCAATCTAAGTGCCAACAGACTGAGAGCAATAGTCACTGGGTTTGTCTAACTATGCAATGAACCTTTTAAACCCCAAACTGCCATCAGATAGCTTTTGGCCTATCAACTCTTCACAATAACAACAATGACAATTATGACTTCAAATAAACATCTGTAACACACACTGTCACTACAGACAGGTATTTCCAGAGATTTAAGCCCCATACACACGTACCGATTGATGACCGAACGATCGGCCGTCTTTTGTCCAGTGCTGTCCTGTAGGTGGAAAAGTGCTAAAGACTGCACACGAATTTTGTCGGCCAACAACAGCCGACTGCAGAAGTGATGTCATGTGATGGTTAACTTTCCGTGTGTTTTTCCTTCTCTGAGCATGCCCAGTCTTTCAAATCTGCTGATTGTCGGCCGAATTCTGTACTGACTGAGGAACAATCGGCCGTTCTGGTGTTGGCCAACAAAAATTTTAAAGCCTGCACACCAGATTTTGTTCGGCCGAAAAGTCGGAGTCGGTTGTCGGAAGCATCATACTAACAAGCCGACAATTGGCCGATCGGACGTTGGCCGAATATTTACGGCCGACAATCGGTACGTGTGAACGGGCCTTTACACTAGAGTAGCACTCTTACAGGGACAGGGATTCTCCATTAGACACCATTTTAACACTTTTCAAAAGGTTGTTTAATAATGAAATAGTAAAAATTATGCAAATAAAATATTTACATAAAAAAGGTATTACAAAGAAAACAGAGAGACATTAATTCAACAGAGAAATAAAAAAGAACTAAGGGTGAAAATACTTAACAATGTCCTGGTTCTGTGTGTTCAGCAGAGTCCAAGTAATGAACAAGATGGATAGGTGGCTCTCAAGTCTTTGCCAATGTTCCTTCTTTTTATCTTAAACAAGAGCTATCAAGTTTGGTTATAGTCACTCTTTTCTGGGCCTGGAGGGGGTGTTGACAGTAATGATTTGGCCAATCACCAGGTCTAAGGTGTAACTGATGGGATGTCACTGTGTTTAAAATCATGCCACCGATCCAGTTTTCTATAGGTATTTGTCACGGAACCATGAACCAGACGTACAACAACAGATAAGTGAAAATAAGAAGGCTTTATTGAAAATCAAGCTGTAAAGCAAAAGTCCAAACGGATGGCAAAACCGAAGCAGAGTCTTTGCGAAGCCAGAGGTCAGGAGCCAGGAGGGTAGTCAGACGAAGCAGGGATCAGGAACCAGCAGGGTAGTCAGACGAAGCCAGGATCAGGAACCAGCAGGGTAGTCAGACGAAGCCAGGATCAGGAACCAGCAGGGTAATCAGACGAAGCCAGGATCAGGAACCAGAAGCAGCAGCAGTCTTAGAAGCATGTGAACACAGGAGGACCAAGCAAGGAACTGAAGCCACAGACCTCCTATATATATGAGCTAGGCATCCAGCTCCTCCCAGAGGGAAGGAGGAGCCGCAGAGGGGGAGGCTACAAGAAACCCAGAAACCAAGATGGCCGCCAGCACATGTCAAACGAAGGAGAACAGCAAGAAGGTAAGACCATGACAGTACCTCCCCCTCAAGGGCCCCTCCTCCGCGGAGTAAAGAACGGTTTCTGAGGGAAGCGTGCGTGGAAGGCACGGAGCAAGGCAGGAGCATGGACATCTGCGGAGGGAACCCAGGAACGCTCCTCTGGACCATAACCACGCCAATGAACCAAAAACTGCACCCGACCGCGGACCAGGCGTGAGTCCAGGATATTGCTCACCTCATACTCCTCACGATTGCCCACTTGGACCGGACGAGGCCGAGGAACCGAGGAAGTGAAACGATTACACACCAGTGGCTTCAACAGGGAGACATGAAACACGTTGGAGATCCGCATGCCAGGAGGAAGCGCAAGGGCATAGGCTACCGGGTTTACCCTGCGAAGCACGCGGAAGGGACCAACAAAGCGAGGCGCCAGCTTGGGAGTGGGCACTCGAAGGTTGAGGTTGCGGGTGGACAACCATACACGGTCTCCTGCCTGGTAGGAAGGAGCAGGCGCTCGTCTGCGATCAGCCTGGAGTTTCTGGCGCTGCGCAGAGACCTCAAGGGACTTCTGGATCTGTACCCAAGAAGCACGTAGGACGGAAAGGTGATCCTCCACAGCCGGAATATCCTGGGGAGAGAATACCTCCGGTAACACGGCAGGTTGGAACCCATAATTGGCCATGAAGGGAGACGTCCCAGAGGAAGAGTTCACTGCCGTGTTCCTGGCAAACTCAACCCAAGGCAGGAGGTCAACCCAATTGTCTTGGTGATCGGAGACATAGCAACGAAGGAATTGCTCCAAGGCCTGATTGGATCGTTCTGCGGACCCATTGGACTGAGGGTGGTAGGCCGAGGAGAAGGAGAGATGAATCCCCAACTGGGAGCAAAAGGCGCGCCAGAACCTGGACACAAACTGACTCCCCCGATCCGACACAATCTCCTTGGGCAAACCGTGCAACTGGAAAACCTCCCTGGCAAAAATCGTGGCCAACTCCTGTGCAGAGGGTAACTTCTTGAGAGGAACACAGTGGCACATTTTGGAAAACCGATCCACAATCATGAGAATGACCGTATGGCCTCGGGATGCAGGGAGGTCCACAATGAAATCCATCCCCAGGTGTGACCATGGGCACTCCCCGGTGGCTATGGGTTGCAGAAGGCCCAACGGAAGGTGCCGAGGGGACTTACTCTGGGCACAAACGGAGCATGCCGCTACATATGCGGCGATGTCGGAACGTAGGGAAGGCCACCAGAACAGACGTGAAACAGCCCAGGACAGCTGATTCTTTCCAGGATGCCCCGCGGTCTTGGAGTTATGGTAGGTTCGCAACAACCGAGTGCGCAACTCCTCAGGCACAAAACATCTGCCGTTGGGTCTCCCAGAGGGAGAACCAGATTGAGCCGCCAAAATCTGCTCACCCAGGGGAGAGGTCAGGCTGGTGCGAATGGCGGCCAGGATCTGATTCGGAGGTATGACCGAAGTCGGAATCGACTCCTCCCTGGACAGGTCGGAGTACTGCCGTGATAAGGCATCCGCCCTGATGTTCTTGGAACCGGGTAGGTAGGAGACCACGTAATTAAAACGTGACAAGAACAGAGCCCATCTGGCCTGACGTGGTGTCAATCTCTTCGCCTCAGAAAGGTAGGTCAGATTCTTGTGGTCCGTCAGGATGAGGACCGGAACCACCGAACCCTCGAGCAAGTGCCTCCATTCTTTAAGGGCCTGCACGATGGCCAATAACTCCCTGTCACCAATCTGATAGTTGCACTCCGCGGAAGACAGTTTCCGGGAGTAAAACCCACAAGGAAGCAGAGGACCCTCTGGTGTTCTACGCTGAGACAGAAGGGCGCCTACTCCCGTCTCAGACGCGTCCACCTCGAGGACAAAGGGCAACCCAGGGTTGGGATGCGACAGAATCGGAGCCGACACAAAGGCGGACTTTAGAGCCTCAAAAGCTCGGATGGCCTCGAGCGGCCAGACCTGGGAATTACTGCCCTTCCTGGTCAGATCCGTGAGAGGCTTGGCTAGCATGGAAAAGTCCCTGATGAACTTCCGATAATAATTGGCGAAGCCCAAAAAGCGCTGCAGGGAGCGAAGACCACTGGGCTGGGGCCACTGTAAGATAGCCGAAACCTTCTCAGGATCCATGGAGAACCCCTCAGCGGAAATGATGTAACCTAAGAAGGTTACCTGGGATTGGTGAAATTCGCATTTCTCAAGCTTACCGAACAGCTTGTTCTCTCGTAACCGTTGCAACACTCGTCTGACATCCAGAATGTGGGTCTCCATGGATTCAGAATATACCAAGATGTCATCCAAATAGACCACCACACACTGCTGCAACAGGTCACGGAAAACATCGTTGATGAATTCCTGAAAGACTGCGGGCGCATTGCACAACCCAAAGGGCATAACCAAGGATTCATAATGACCGGTCCTGGTGTTAAACGCGGTCTTCCACTCATCGCCCGCCTTGATCCTTACGAGGTTATATGCCGCCCTCAGGTCGAGTTTGGTAAAGACCGTGGCCCCTTTAAGGCGATCAAACAGCTCGGAAATCAAGGGTATCGGGTAAGCGTTCTTGATCGTGATGCGATTGAGACCCCTGTAATCGATGCAAGGCCTCAACTCACCGCCCTTCTTTTTCACAAAGAAAAATCCAGCCCCTGCCGGGGACGAGGATTTGCGAATGTGTCCGCGTGAAAGCGCCTCCTTCACGTACTCCTCCATGGCCTTATTCTCCGCTACCGACAGTGGATAGACCTTGCCACGAGGAGGAACGGCACCAGGTTGTAACTCGATGGCACAATCGTATGGGCGGTGCGGAGGGAGGGCAACCGCGCGCACCTTATCGAATACATCCCGGTACTCCTCGTATTCAGGAGGCAACAGAGAGCCCGAGGAAGTACACAGCAACTTGACAGGCCCATGGATGCAACTAGCCCCACACTGTGGTGACCACGAGAGGATCTCGGCCGATCTCCAATCGAAAGTCGGGTTATGCTTCTGGAGCCAGGGGTACCCCAAGACCACCGAGTAGTGTGGAGACGAAATAACCTGGAAGCAGACCGACTCTCTGTGAACGGCACCAATGGCTATCCCCACTGGAAGGGTCTCATGAGTCACGTGTGGCGGCAGAAGGGGTCTGCCGTCTATCGCCTCAAGAGCCAGTGGAGAACCTCGGGCCTGCAGAGGAATGGAATTGGCGGCAGCGAACACACTATCAATGAACAAACCACCAGCACCAGAGTCCACCAACGCCTGGGTCGTCACTGAGCCCCCGACCCAGGAGAGGACAACAGTGATCAGTGGTTTGTCAACACGGGAAACCGGGGACGAGGAGACTCCACCCAAGATCTGCCCCCGACAGGATCTAGGGTGCGAGCGTTTCCCGGACGGTTCGGACATGCCAACCGAAAATGCCCACCGAGACCACAGTACATGCATCGGCCCTCGCGTCTCCGGAGTACCCTCTCCCCCTCGGACAGGCGAGCAAAGCCCAGCTGCATGGGTTCATCCCCAGCCAAGTCATCCCCAGGAGGCGTGGGAGGAGAGGGAGGCACGGGTGGGACAGCAAAGGTAGGCGCCAATCTGTTAGGAGGCCTCCGCAGACTCTCCTTAAAGGAAGGTCTCTCCCTGAGTCTGGTGTCAATCAAAATCAGGAAAGAAATAAGAGACTCGAGCTCCACTGGTAGGTCCTTAGCTGCAACCTCATCCTTCAAGGCATCCGAGAGACCATGAGAGAAAGCAGCGACCAGAGCCTCATTATTCCAGCCCACCTCTGCTGCCAGGGTACGAAACTCAATGGCGTATTCAGCTACGGATCGTGAACCCTGTCTGATGGACATAAGGAGCTTCGCAGCAGAGGCAGCACGAGCCGGCACATCGAATACCCTCCAAAGAGAAGCAACAAAACCGGAAAACTCGGCAACCACCGGATTGTTGTTCTCCCATAAAGGGCTGGCCCAGGCCAAGGCCTTGTCCGAGAGCAGCGAAATTAAGAAGCCCACCTTTGATCTCTCAGTAGGAAAGGCATGTGGCAGCAACTCGAAATAAATGCCCACCTGGTTGAGGAAACCTCGGCACTGAGTTGGCTCTCCCCCAAAGCGCTGTGGAAGGGGGGCAGAACCGGTCATACCCCGAAACGCCACAGGCGCAACACCAGGTGTCGGGGTAGACTCTGGCGCAACAACCGGAGCGGCAGTAGGAGCGGGCCCAGGAGCGACAACCGACCCATCGGCAACGGGAGCGAAATGAGCCGTGCGTTCAAGCAGGATTTGCAACGCCACGGCGAACTAACCCAACAGGTGATCCTGCTGATCAAGTCTGGCAACCAGCGTGGGTAGCGAGGATGGCCCTGTACCGTCAGAATTCATGGCTTGGTCCTAATGTCACGGAACCATGAACCAGACGTACAACAACAGATAAGTGAAAATAAGAAGGCTTTATTGAAAATCAAGCTGTAAAGCAAAAGTCCAAACGGATGGCAAAACCGAAGCAGAGTCTTTGCGAAGCCAGAGGTCAGGAGCCAGGAGGGTAGTCAGACGAAGCCGGGATCAGGAACCAGCAGGGTAGTCAGACGAAGCCAGGATCAGGAACCAGCAGGGTAGTCAGACGAAGCCAGGATCAGGAACCAGCAGGGTAATCAGACAAAGCCAGGATCAGGAACCAGAAGCAGCAGCAGTCTTAGAAGCATGTGAACACAGGAGGACCAAGCAAGGAACTGAAGCCACAGACCTCCTATATATATGAGCTAGGCATCCAGCTCCTCCCAGAGGGAAGGAGGAGCCGCAGAGGGGGAGGCTACAAGAAACCCAGAAACCAAGATGGCCGCCAGCACATGTCAAACGAAGGAGAACAGCAAGAAGGTAAGACCATGACAGTATTATTACCTACACGTTACAGAAACATTAAATAAACCAGAAGATAGACCTCTGGAAAGAAGGTACCGTATATACTCGAGTATAAGCCGAGTTTTTCAGCACATTTTTTTGTGCTGAAAACGTCCCCCTCGGCTTATACTCGAGTCAAGGAAAAAAATGTCCTCTCCGACGGGTTTAAGGTTTAAAAATGGCGCCGCCCGTCGCATACATGTTACCGCGCACGCGCCGCCGCCGCTCGTGTAATTTCGGCTATTCCCGGCGCCGCTCGGGAGAGGCCGGGAATAGCCGAAAGTATACGAGCGGCGGCGGCGCGTGCGCAATGACGTGTCGGCCCCGGGCGGCGCCATTTTTAAAATGAAGGCGCCTCTGGAACAGGTAAGTGAAACAGCTTCACTACCTGCCATGGGCTGCGGGCACACTACGAGGGATGCAGTGCTGCGGGCATGGTCCACATGTACCATGCCCACAGCACTGCATCTCCTGTAGTATGCCCACAACCCCGGATCCTCTAGTACCATGCCAGTACCCTGCAATCTCCTGCACCATGCCAGTACCCTGCAATCTCCTGCACCATGCCAGTACCCTGCATTCTCCTGCACCATGCCAGTACCCTGCAATCTCCTGCACCATGCCAGTACCCTGCATTCTCCTGCACCATGCCAGTACCCTGCAATCTCCTGCACCATGCCAGTACCCTGCATTCTCCTGCACCATGCCAATACCCTGCATTCTCCTGCACCATGCCAGTACCCTGCAATCTCCTGCACCATGCCAGTACCCTGCAATCTCCTGCACCATGCCAGTCACCCTGCAATCTCCTGCACCATGCCAGTACCCTGCAATCTCCTGCACCATGCCAGTCACCCTGCAATCTCCTGCACCATACCAGTACCCTGCAATCTCCTGCACCATGCCAGTACCCTGCATTCTCCTGTACCATGCCAGTACCCTGCATTCTCCTGTACCATGCCAGTACCCTGCATTCTCCTGCACCATGCCAGTACCCTGCATTCTCCTGTACCATGCCAGTACCCTGCATTCTCCTGTACCATGCCAGTACCCTGCATTCTCCTGCACCATGCCAGTACCCTGCATTCTCCTGCACCATGCCAGTACCCTGCAATCTCCTGCACCATACCAGTACCCTGCAATCTCCTGCACCATGCCAGTACCCTGCAATCTCCTGCACCATGCCAGTACCCTGCATTCTCCTGCACCATGCCAGTACCCTGCATTCTCCTGCACCATGCCAGTACCCTGCATTCTCCTGCACCATGCCAGTACCCTGCATTCTCCTGCACCATGCCAGTACCCTGCATTCTCCTGCACCATGCCAGTACCCTGCATTCTCCTGCACCATGCCAGTACCCTGCATTCTCCTGTACCATGCCAGTACCCTGCATTCTCCTGTACCATGCCAGTACCCTGCATTCTCCTGCACCATGCCAGTCACCCTGCATTCTCCTGCACCATGCCCGCCGCCCTGCATTCTCACCCTAGGCTTATACTCGAGTCAATGATTTTTCCCATCTTTTTGTGGTAAAAGTAGGGGTCTCGGCTTATACTCGGGTCGGCTTATACTCGAGTATATACGGTAATCCAAGCTGTCATTTTGTTACAAAAATTCTTTATTGAACCATAATTAGTTTAATAAAAAATACTAATAATAATAAAAAGGAAACACATTTTAAGCACCTCCACCTCTCACTATTAAAATTGACAATGTTGTCAAAGTTCCTACACACACCTTGTCTGGAATTGAACCCAATATATAATTAAAAGGGCCCCAATCATCAATGTCTAAACCCAGAGTAAGAGGAGTATCTTGTAGAATACATTATTTGATGGGAGACAATGGTGCCTGTGATTGCTTCAACTATAATGTTCATATATTCTCATAAAGTTGCAACTCAAAGTAACAATTTTATGCTAATCCAGAGAAGCAGATGGAGAGATGACTGGTGTTACTAAAAGGAGCATGTGAGAAAATAATTAACCACTTTCCGACCGCCCACTGCAGTTTTACTGCAGCAGGCTGGCTCGGATGCGTGAAACGACGTAGCCCTACGTCGGTCGCGCGCATGGTTCTTGGCTGCATGCTCCTGCCCCCCACTAGGCAGCAGGGATGCCAATCCATGGGTCCGGTGGCTGCGATTGCCGCCGGGCACCAGCGATCGCTCCCCACTGAGAGAGGACGGTCAGCTGTTGTAAAAAACAGCTGACTGTTCTTCTCTCTGAAATGATCACAGAGCTCCTGTGATCCTTCTATATAGGATCACAGGTCTCTGTGGTCATTTCAAAAGCCCATCCCCCAAACAGTTAGAAAACACGCCCCTAGGTTCACACTTAACCTTTTGATCACCACTGTGTTAACACCTTCCCTGCCAATGTCATTATTACAGTAACAGAGCATAAATCTTTCCCCTGTTTTGTAGACATGATATTTTTTGTGCAAACCAATCAAAATACACTTTTTGCGATTTTTTTTACCAAAAATATGTAGCATAATACAAGTTGGCCTAAAATGATGAAAATTTTTGATTATTTCACTTTTTTTTTTTGGGAATTTTATATAGCAGAATGTGAAAAATAATGTTTTTTTTTTTCAGAATTCTCGCTCTTTTTTTGTTTATAGCACAGAGGTGATCAATTACCACTAAAAGAAAGCAATATTTGTGGGGTAAAAAAGGAAATCAATTTTATTTCGGTACAGTGTCACACGACCGCGCAATTTTCCGGTAAAGTAACGCAGTGCCGAATCGCAAAAAAATGGCCTGGTCATTAAGGGGGGCAAATCTTTCCGGGCCAGAACTGGTTAAATAAAGTTGGCTAGGCAGCCAATGATAGTTATTCCATGCTTGAGTAGGGGATCTCAGAGTTAGGCTTTTTTCACTAATATCCAGAATGGACTTAGACAATTCCCCTTATAGACTTCCTGCAAGTCCAATTTGGAAAATCCAGCACGTTTCACGCTACATCAGTGCCTAATCATGACATTTTACATAATATGAGGCTGTCAGAAGATGCAGAAGGCAGAAAAGTAAACTGGAGAAGAAGCTCTAACTGGGCCCCTTTGACCCAGATACACAAGTTGCTATGGCTATTGGTATGGCCCTGGGAATGGGTCGCTTTTTTATAATGGAAAGTCTTTTATTAAGAAGGAAACTGGTTGTCATCTAGGCATGTAGCAAATGATTAAATGGATGCAGGGACAAGTCACATGTAGGTCTTTCACAGGCTCAGTTTCTCTGAACCAGTATATGTCATTTTAATTGCAGGGCTGATACACTTATGTATACACTACTCCTATTCCCTTTTATTTTTTTGCAGCCATCTGTATCATACCAATGAAGAGCTTTAGAAGAGGTGTAGTCAGCATGGCAACTAGATGTCAGCCTTTTTCAGGTCCCATGTTGCAGGCCAAATCCCCTACCATTTTCCCCTCATTTTTTCTCTTCATATATTCAAGCAGTTTGATCTGCTGATTTATAGTCCTCCTTTGTAATAGAATGTCTAGATTAAGGTATAATTATTGTTATACATTTTAAAAAGTTGAAAAAAGTTTTTCAATAAATTATCATGTAGTATTTTAATTAATAAAAAAAGTTTAAGTGGATGTAGATCCCCTTTAACAATTTTCATATGTAACATGTTACCTTAAAAATAGATGCAAGTATCAAGTTTGCTTTCCTCCAACATTCCTCATCAGTGTTCAAATCTACTTCAATTTCTCCTGCCTGAAGCGCATAAGTGGCTTTGGCATGCAGACAAGCACATAAAGACACTTCCCATGAGCACTGGATAGTGTACCTATAGCAGTACCATATGTAGCACCCTCCTAGATTGGTGCTAAGTAGGTAAAGCCTAGCTGCTCCTTCTGCTGATCAGGGGAGCCTGATCGTTAGTTAGGCCTGCTCATGTGTTCCATGTGTGATTCATGTGGGCTGAGGGAGTGTCCCCACTGTATCCAATGGAGAGGTATGTTGGACAGTGGAGGAAACCCAGCCAATGGCACACAGGCTTAGATACCGTCCCATGGGTTTGGCACAAGAAGTGGTGCATCATGATATAGGGTATAAAAGCCAGGAGCACATGAGGCAAGAGGTCTTTGGGCGTGAAGCCAGGTCCTGGAAGGAGGGTGACAGCTGTATCTCCTTCTGTAGTTATGGATGTGGTCACAGGCAGTCGGCCTGGTGAACCAGACAGTGTGGCTGAACCCAGAGGTCTGGGAGATGCTGACTGAAGGAGTCGGGACGGAAGTAAATCTGGAAAAACAGTGTCTGTGAGTACAGAGGAACTTGCCCAGGGGTCTGCCCGGGAAGGGGACCACTCCAGAGTGTAGAGTCAGTAAACGGGTGTCAGCACACAGAGAGAGAGTGAAAGGGGTGCCAAGTTTAAAGCCCTGAAGAGAATTTCAAGCTGGAACACTTAAAATACCTTCACCTTAGTAGCAGGGTGAAGCAGTGGCCTTGCCGCATTCTACAGTCAGTTGTCCTCAATATTGTGAATAGTTGTCAGTTGGAGCATCCCACTTATCCCTTCTCCTATGCAAGTTCTCAATAAAAGCACAAAACCAACATCCCCTGGACTGATCATTGACTGAGCCAAGGACTTAAAGTACTAATTTTTTGCTATCAGTTGCTAAGGGTAACCCAGGGGAATCCAGAAAGTGTTATATCCAGCAGTCCCCTATGGGGCAGTACTACACATACGTACATTTTCTTGTCCAGGCATGGCTTTACACACTGGACTACTGCCCATGTAGGGAAGTTAGTGTAAAACCTGTTGTGCTGGCAGGATCGACAGATGTCTTTTAATTCAAATAGCAGTCAGACAAAGAAAAAAAAACAAAATAGCTGGGGACTATGTGCATGTGTAAACAAGATGTACTATATGTAGAGCTTCCACTTTTTAATAACACATGCACTTTAAAGTGGTATTAAACTCAAAACGAAAAATTTTATATTTTTCAGCTTATTAATCATTAGATGTGGTGGCTGCATCCGTTTTCACTTCTTTGGCTTTCCCCCTCTGTTTTCACTTGGACAATGCTGAAGGAATGAGAAAAGGACAGCAGCACTGTCTGCCTGGAGGGAGGGGGGGGGGGTAGTGTTAACTGTATTAGCTAATTTACAACCACTAAAAAATTAAAGCCAAACTCCAGCTCACACTTTATGATCAGTTACAGTTTTATTTTCATTTAATCATTCCTGCCAGTGTTAAGTGGAATGTCTCATCCACGAAAACTAATGCATTCTGCTGGAGAGTTTGTGCTGGAGACAGGAGACTTTTTGGTTGGATTACCAGATGAAAATAGAAGAAAGAAAGCCTAAAAAAGGAAACTAATACAGCCATTATATGTAGGAATTGGTAAGCTGCATAAAATAAAAATAAAAAAAGATGTTTGCTTTTGAGTTTAATACTGCTTTAAACAAATCATTTTGCAAAGGTTAGCACTCACAGTAGACTGAACTGACTTCAGTCTCCTGAGCAATGCATACAACAGTGAGAGGAGAGACCAGTGACTGGTTGAAAGTTTTGTGTGTAATGGGTATCGCATTTTGACAATATGCAGAACAGATTAAATCCTTTGATACTGAATTTTTATATTGTTGAAAAAAAATGTCAGGCTGAGTTCTAAGATCCTTTTAACTAGTTTACCAGTCTATTAACTGGTTTGCTTAGCAAAGGCTTGCTAACAGAGCTCCATAGCTCAAGCTATAATTTACTAACAGAGCTGAATGAGTCATAGAAATTACTCATTTCCCCCTCCTATCTACTCCCTTCTCTACCTGCTGTGTTTAGTTAGAATTGTCTAAGACAAACAGCTTTGGGTGACAACAGTTTTCTGGGAGCATCTAGAATTAAAATACTTATTTATAAAAAAAATATTGTAAAAAGTACATATTATGTAAATTTTACTTTAAAAACTAAATAACTTTGAAAAAATAATAAAATAAACCTTACAGAAAACCATTCTAATTTTCCTTTAAAAGTAATCTTTGTATAAATTTGCATTCATATAACGCTGAAGTTGCTTGGGCTTATAGATTACAAGCATTGTGAGAGTACATTGCAAATACAGCAAGAAAACAGTGTTTGTTTTCTGAAAGCTTGGCACTTCTACCTGGAATCTGAGCAGCTTTCAACCTTTTAAAAAGCTTTCCATTGTTTATTTCCTCTTTTCCACTTTATTATTCATTTTTATTATTTATTCATATGACGCCAGTATAGTCCTTAACAATTTCCAATACGTGAACACATTAATGCAAGTGGCACACTTAGAACATTACCAGTGCTTAAGCATAAAAATCATTTACTTTTTCTGCAGCCAAATAAGAAACTAATCAATTCAGAAATATGAACAGAATTAAGTTAGATGTTTTCCCATCCAGGGGAATAATTTAGAGATCTTTAAGTTCGAAATAGAAAATTATTGTGAATACTAATATAGTTATGTGTCTCCCTTGTGGATGTTTGCTATGTTGGCTGCTGTTATTTAATCTGGAGCAGTCATTTTTAACTCTGGCTGCCATGGCTGTGTATGATCAATGTCTGTTATTGAAAGCATTTTTCTTGAGAAATGCATGAAGGGCAGATTTTATGAGATGCAATGTATTTAATGAGGTTTAAATAAGTTCTATTTGTATAGGTCTATTTTTCAAAATTCTAAGTCTTTGGGGCTGGTTTACTTATGGAGATAATTTCAACCTAACTCATGTTCAATCACAGTCGGTCAATTATCATATTATAAAAACTACAATCCTTTTTACATGCATTTACTTTTTGGAGTTCCTGTGTTTTCAACTGTCAGAAAATGTGTAAATGTATAATCTTAAATATTTGTTTCAATGCATGACCTCACTTCCAAAGTATTTCAGGGATTAGGGGGTTAAGTGTAAGGCTTGGTTCACACTGCCGTAACTTGTCATGCAACTGGAGAGTTCAAAGTCATATGGCAATTCACACCCCATTAACGGCAATATAATTAATTGAATCGGTTCACATCAAGTCACAGAGACTTAGAAAAAGGTTCCTTCAATACTTTGCAGTGTTGGGGGTAATTAGCTACAAAGTAACTGATTACAGTAACTACATTACTTTTTTTGGTAACGAAGTAACGTAACTAGTTACAATACTAATATTGGTAACTACACTACTTTACTAGGCTATAGGAAGTAACTACACTACTTTATAGGCTATAGGAGGTAACTACACTACTTTACTAGGCTATAGGAACGCGCTTTCCTGCGTTACCCAAGCCGTGCGATACAATCGTTATTTCGAAGAATAGAGAGGGATGAAGTTTATGACTTTTTGTTGCACTTTATATTTTTTCCTGTTTTTTCAGGTTTTGTTCTCATGTTTCCCAAAGCCTGTGTTTATACAATAAACTCTATGCAGAAAGAGTGTCATGTATCTTCTTCTACACGGTCAATTAAGAAAGTGGAAGGTAAAGTAATAAGTAGTGAAGTTACATTTTTTGAGTAACTAGCCCAACACTGCTACTTTGGGGCAATTTCTTCCCAACTTGCATTGACTTCTGTTAACCACTTGCCGACCGCGTAAAGTATTTACTGCGGCAAAGTGGCTCAACTGCGCAAAATCATGTACCTGTACATAAGTTCATGCAAAAGCCTCTAGGGGGTCCGCGAGCGACGCTGGGGACTCGATCATGCACTGATTGGACAGAGGGGGAGCCAATCAGTGGGTCCGGTAGACCTGATGTTGGCCGGCCACCCAGCGATCGTTCCCGAGAGTGGCAGAATGGTGGTCTGCTGTTCTGACAGGGGAGAAGATGGAGGTCATGTTACTGCTAAGCAGGAACATGGATCTCTATCTTCCTCCAGTCAGAGTAATCCCCCCACAGTTAGCAAGCACTCCCAGGGAACACATTTAACCCTTTGACCACCTCTGATGTTAACCCCTTCCCTGCCAGTGTCATTAGCACTGATCACTGTATTGGTGTCATTGGTCCCCAAAATGTGTCAAAAGTGACAGTTAGGTGTCTGATTTGTCCGCCGCAATATCGCAGTCCCGCCATAAGTCGCTAATGCCGCCATTTCTAATAAAAAAAATAAATAAATACAAATTCCATAAAAATATCCCATAGTTTGTAGATGCTATAACCATTCAATACACACTTACTGGAATGTTGTTTTACCAAAAATATGTAGCCTAAATTGATGAATAAATTAATTTTTTTTATTGGATTTGTTTTATAGCAGAAAGTAAAATATATTGTTTTTTTTTTTTTCAAAATCGTCACTCTTTTTGTTTATAGTGTATAGCAGTGTTTCTCAACTCCGGTCCTCAGGGCACACTAACAGGCCAGGTTTGATAGAAAACTGAAATACATCACAGGTGATATAATTTGCTGCTCAATGATTGCAGTATTCTATTCTGCATCTTCCCAAGGTAATACTTAAAATCTGGCCTGTTAGTGTGCCCTGAGGACCGGAGTTGAGAAACACTGGTGTATAGTATGTAAAATACCACCAAAAGAAAGCTCTATTTGTGGGAAAAAAGGACATCAATTTTATTTGGGTACAGCCTCGCAGGAACGCGCAATTGTCAGTTAAAGTAACAAAGTGCCATATTGCAAAAAATGGCCTGGTCATTAAGAAGGTAAAACCTTGCGGGGCTGATGTGGTTAATGAAGTCACAAGCAAGCCTGCAATGAAGTCACGCAGGCTGACAGATGTCAAGTTCAAGCAACTTTAAAGCCGCATAGATGTAATTCGGCACTAAAGGTTAGGTTATGGATTAAAGCACCACTGCAGCAGCCACTTTAATTGCTTCTGTGTGGTTATGCTACAAACATGAGTCCCTATTTGATCAAATATCTCCAAGTGGTCAAAGTTATCTATAAAAATAGTGTGCTGTAATACTGTCCAACTTATTGGCTGCAGGGCCAAATATGGAAATATAGTGGTGTCAGTTATGAGTTATACATAATAGTGGGCAGCACATACTGCCCATTTAGGGGAGGGCTAGATTATGTGTAAAGGGTTAATTATAAGTCTAAGTTTAAAAGTTTGTGGATTTAGTTTATGATTTAATCTAAAGACAATATCTGGGTTTTGCTTAAAGTAGGACCCTAAGAGAGGAGAGAAGATGTGGAACTGGAGCATGAGATGACTGCAGATTTGGGTGGGTAAACAGGAGCATTTCAATTTTTTTCTATGCCAGTGATTAGTTAGATGGGGTGGAGTTAATGGGTGATCATTGTTATGACAACAATAAGTAATAGAGATAGGTGTGTGTGTGTGTGTGTGTATCACAGTGAAATGTATGTGTGCTTTCCGCAAAATCTCCAGTGTAGGCTTTAGATGCTGAAACCAAACATACTGCTACCTTGCTTCACTAATCTTTAAAAAATCCCACCCATTGTGTGTTCTTTTATCAGCTTGTTTTTAAATATCTCTAGCTGTGCAAGACATGATTATTCATTACATAAAAGGATTTTAGTTAATTACAAAACTGTCCTAATAAAAAGTTAAACAATGTTTTCCATGAAAGGATACATGGTTAAATTGCTCTCCTTTGAAAAGAAAATATTTTATTATGGTCAGTTTCTGCAAAAGTTTAAAATTTACTATTTAATAGTAAAAATCTTGAAAAATATTGTGATATAAGAAACACCTAAATTAGAAGTCCAGTCAAATACTATACTAACCACTTCAATACCGAGCACTTCACCCCCTTCCTGCCCAGGCCAATTTTCAGCTTTCAGCGCTGTCACACTTTGAATGACAACTGCGTGGTCATGCAACCCTTTACCTATTACATGTTTATCCTTTTTTTCACACAAATAGAGCTTTCCTTTGGTGGTATTTAATCACTTTCGGGTTTTTTTTTTATTATTTGCTAAATAAACAAAAAAAGACCTACAATTAAAAAAAAAAAAAAAAACAATTTCTGTTATTACATTTTGCAAATAAATCATCTTTCTTCGTAAATTGAGACCAAAATGTATAATGCTACATTTCATTGGTGAAAATAACTCAAATCAGTGTATGTTGTTTAGTCTGTAGAAAAATTATAGAGCCTACAAACTTTGGTATTTACTGTATCTGAAAATCGATCAATCCTGTACTGACAGCCCCATTTCTTGAGGCCTGAAAATGCCAGGAGAATACTAATATCTCCCAAATTACCCCTTTTTGGAAAGTTAACAGTCCAAGATATTTGGTGAGTTTCTTTTTTTCACACTTTTTTTTAGAAATTCTACATACATTCACCAGTGCACTACAATATCATCACATGACTAGTGTGGTAGTGATCAGATACACTGACTGGTGACAGTATGTAAAACCAAAAAATGTTTTTTTTTTTTCTTCAATTGATTGGTCACAGCTAATTACATGGTACAGATGGGCTGTGATTAGCCCTGTTCGTACCATGTGATCATTGTGACCAATCACAGAGATCAACACAATAGTACACAATGAATGGCATAAATCAAAGACATTCATTGTATACAATTGTCGTATGATCTCCTGTGATTGGTCACATCGATTTCATGGTACTGGCAGAGGGCCAGTACACTGATATGTCATCTGCTGTGTCTAGTGACAGATTGTCCTGGAGCGTGGCCTGTGGGGGGCCCGCGTGGAGCGATCCTAGGAGGCGGTCATATGATGTCTATCCAGAATAACAGGGCTCCCGCCCAATCTTTATTTTAAAATAGGCTGCGTGGGAAGCAGTTAAACCTGCTTCCACCTCCATTCTAAGATTTATTCTAATTCACTTGTAAAAGGAAAGATGTGTATACTTATCTATTATGAGATCATTCACATGATTGACTCCCAGTGCTGGCTTCAGTATAGAGAAGGGGCAGCTGACAACAGATACCCCATAGTAAGCATATGGGTGAAGTCATCATCCAGGCATTGCAGCTCTTGTTGGTGATCTCTCCTCTTCAATTAAGCCAGCCGTTGGTGAGATCATGTGACCAGAGCAGAGTGCCTTCAGAGTTGATAAGCATAGACATCTCTCTTTAACAAGGCAGTTCGTATAAGGCTTATATTGGAGATTAGAGCAGATTTAAGCGTAAATAATATTTTACTGGACTTCTATTTTAGGAGATCCTGCTTACATCTCCGTAATGACTGGCAAGAGCAGCAGCCTCAGCATGGATTTTCATAAATGTTTCAAGCCACAGCAGAAAGACCCAGCTACTGGCACCCTATATAGGCATCACCTAAACCTTATGATCACTGATTGGTTCCAGGTGTAATATTGAAATGTTGAAATATTGAAATAACCAATGTAGTATTGGTTATCCAGGATGGACCACTGTACAGAGCTTGCCCAATATGCTCTGGAGGTGCTGGGCTGCCCTGCTGAAAGTGTGATGTCTGATAGGGTCTTCAGTGCAGTACGGGGATTTGTCACAAAGAGGTAGACATGTGTGGTTTGTTTCCTTCCGAATAAATATTCAAACAAATTTTTCGTTATTCAGAGATTTGGATATATCTGAATACCCAAATTGCAGTATAAACAAAGTTTACCGAATGCTCCAAATAAAGAAACTAAATTTGTCCGAATTTTGGAAATTCAAATTGAAATTAGAATCGAATTTTCTGAAATCAAAGACTGTGTTTGTTATTGGAGTACCATTTCTAAATAATGCTGTTTTTGCTAAACTGAAGATGATTTAAAGGGTCATTGTAATCATTTGATGAAGATTTTTCTTTTGTTTGTTCACACTACCCCATTTGATGGGAAAAATAAAATCTAAAGTTTTTGACCAATTTAAAATTTATCGATTTGAATGTGTAGAATTGAAAAAAATCGGTAAATTCAAAGAAAATTAGAAAAAGGCATAAAACAAATTCCAAATACGAATTCCGAATACAAATCCCAAATATGAATTAAATGAATCAACCAAATTTAAAGAAACAAAATAACTAGATTAACTAATTGAAACGAAACAAAACTAATTATTTTGTCATGCACATGTCTACAGAGAAGTGCTTCTGTCTTTCCACACACATCTCCTACTGGAGGACTTTTATAAAAACAAATCAGACATGGATTATGTGAGATCTAGAACACCCTCTCAAGATGCTGTGAATATCTTTTTTAATTGTTATTTCTGTAAAAAAAAAAAAAAAACACCCCATGACCCATCTCCTCCTTCTCCTTCTTTCACTTGCAAGAAATAGCTTGCCTTGCGTCTCTGAATTTGAGGCATTTACAATAAAAACTAGGAATTGTATTTTTAGCTTTATTTAAAAAGTACAATCAGCGCAACCCTTAGTAATACTGGTAAATTATATGCAAGCTGGACACCAAGGGTACATTTCACAAAAACCCAAAAAGACAAAAAGATAATATATACAGTGCAGCACAACTACAATAATAAAAGCACATTAATGTCACAGTTCAGAGCCCAAATAGGAAAAAGTCCTTGGGAGGGACAACAGTCCAGAGCCCCAATGGGAAAAGATCCTTAAAAGGGAAAACTTCCTTCTGTGAGAGATTCAAAAACCTGGAAACATGCGTGATTGAGCCCACCACCGGCATAAAGATTGCTTTCACACCTCCAAAATATGACCCCTGAGCAAACAGAAAGATCAAAATACACAGATTCCCACTAGCCTGGGATAGACATAACTGGTGCAGAGAGGTCCTGGTCACTCCAATAGCCACATGAATGTCACAGCATGTATGAAAAAAGTAAACAATTTAAATGCTCTCTGTATGTTTCAAAACACACGCTTTATTGTTATGAACACTTACAGTGCACAGTAATCCTCTTGTTATGATGCATATCAAGGCAGGTATAGATACAGCGCCAAACACCTATGTGTTCCACTCGAGAAATTCCAGATAACAGCGGGTGATGTCACAGAACTTGGTTTCTCCTAAGCATACGAGTTACGTCCTAAGAGACTTTGTCAGCGGGGTGGAGCCATGGCATCACCCGGCCTTTAATATAGAGCATCAGCTGCCATGGGGACGAGATGACTCATACCCACTGCGCAGCCATACTAAGCACACTGCTGCCTTGCATGAAAACAAACAAAGCTAAAAGGATGCTATGGCCGCGCTCAATATAAACGGTAGCCATTTGGACCAAAAAAGGCCTCAGAGATATACATATAAATCAAGGTTATAAGAGGGATCATAAATAATTGTAATACCCTTAATATATCCTACAGTTATGTGCAATTATAAAAACATATTTAATAATAAACAATAACGACACCCGCGGCTATCCGTTACAGAAAATGTATAAAAAACATATATAAAAAACATATGTGCATCCCTTATCACAACCCCCTTCTAGACAATATATTTAATCACACAAGTGACCTATGCCACCAAGGAGACCACCTAAAACATTTATTTAATAAACCACTGTCACTATCTGTCTGAAATAATGCAATTCAGATCGAACTCCACGTTCAATCCGGATGGCAGGAGAAGATTCTCTTTGGCTAAAGCGCCTAATAAAATTCCCCCCTCTCCAATGCCTATTGAATTTTTCAATTCCCCAAAATCTCAAACCCCTAGAGTTTCTATTGTGACACATCCGAAAATGTTAAGAGACACTCTGTGTTCTGAGGCCTTTTTAATGTTATTAACCACTTGCCAACCGCCAGCCGCATATATACTGCAGCAGGCTGGCTCGACTGCCCGAATCGCCGTACCGCAATCCGCAGGAGCGCTCCCTCCCCCCGCTAGGCAGCAGGGATGCCAATCCACAGGACCGGCAGCATCGATTGCCACTGGGCACCTTGATCGCTCCCTGCTGAGAGAGAATGACAAGCATCTGTTGTAAACACAGCAGATCGTTGTTCTCTCTGAAATGATCACAGAGCGCCTGTGATCTTCCTATATAGGATCACAGGTCTCTGTGGTCATTTCACAAGTCCATCCCCTGTACAGTTAGAAAACACTCCCCTAGGCTCACATGTAACCCTTTGATCACCCCTAGGTTAACCCCTTCCCTGCCAGTGTCAATATTACAGTAACAGTGCATATTTTTAGCATGTATTACTGTAGTAATGTCACTGGTTCCCCCAAAAGTGTCAAAAATGTCAGTGAGCAGTCCGACTTTTGTACACTGGTACTGACTAATATTACAGCATTTGTTCTTACGCATTTTCTCTCCACCACGCTGCTAATGTGACCCCTGTGCTGACACAGATGGGTGAGGGGGTCAAACCAGGATGCTGTCCAGGTGACAGGTGTCCTCCTCAACTGAAGGCATCAGCAGTTGTTAGGGTGCTAGAAGCTGGTCCACATGGTGGCCAAGGTTGTAATGTTGCATAATGAAAACCTATGGCTTTGTGTAACAAAAAGGCATGCTTGATTTACCTGCTAGCTTGTACACAATTTTTGGGCAATTTGGGAAATTTTTAGACATTTAATCATGGCACCCCTGAAGAACCAAAAAGGCACCCAGAGTGCCTAGGCACCCTGGTTGAAAAAGGCTGGGCTAAAAAACTATTTATTTTTATACAGGCAGTCTACCTACATACAGAACAAAAAAACACAGCACAGTAAAAAAAAAAAATCTTCTTCAAATAGCACATATTGGATTTAACATTGACAGTTATAAACCTGGATTGGTTTGACATAAGGTAAAGTTTGTGTGAAGGTGCATCATTTTTGTGTGTATAATTTGGGTTGTATTTGGATAAAACATTCAGGGGTATGGGAAATGTTTCACACCTACATAGGTTGAACTGGATGGACTATTGTCTTTATTCATCCTCAACTACTATGTAACTATATATAATTCAAAGTGAAATACAGCCCTGCCTACAAACACGCAAGGTTGCTATAGTGCATAGTATTATGTGAGATGATAAATGGTAACATATGCAAAAAACAGAATGTTAGATGCAATATATATGTATATACTGTATATTTACTTTAGATATGGAAAGCCCTGACATTGACGATCTCTTGTTGAAATAAGTTAGAGAGAGCAAAATCAGATTCTGGCAGATCTTTCAAAAAATATTAAATGCTGGCAGGAGAACAATAGAGCTTTAATGAGCACAGCATGGCAGTTGTACAGACAATTCAAAATTGTCTGTACCCATCAGCTTCAGAAAGCTCTAAACAAGCACAAAGATCAGATATCTTTTTCAATTCACCAGCTAAAATATAATGTACAAATGTCTGCAAGTTTGCTCATCATGTTCAGTGCTACAGCTAAACTTGCTTACAGTAATTTGCTTTAGTGTCTTTTTAGTTTTTTCTTCCAGGTCAGTAATATGAATCTATACTTTTTGTTAAAAAAATAAGCCAAAAGCCAAAACTTTGAATGAATATTTAAGCGGCTATGCATAGTACCTCACCATCTTTATAAAAAAAAAATATTCGGCCTCCAACACCAATTACTCCAAGAATGCTGCTATGTAGACTTAGTTTCAGTTATATTTTTTCATGTTAAGTGCATGCATGCAAGTTACGCAACTGTGTAAAGTAAAGATATTGGTTATTTATCACCTCTCAAAGTAATCGTAGTGCTTCTCCAGACAATGTGGTTTATTTACTAAAGCCGGAGAGTGCAAAATCAGGCTCGCTTCTGCATAGAAACCAATCAGCTTCTAACCTCAGCTTGTCCAACTAAGCTTTGGCAATAAAACCTGGAAGCCAATTGGTTTCTATGCAGAAATGAGTCTGATTTTGCACACTCCAGCTTTAGTAAAAATAAACCCCAATGCCTTCCTCTTTCTTTCTGTGGCATTGTTCAAGCACCATCCACAGACATTATTTACTTGACACAATTGTGTAAGTCCTGTTGCCCGTGCAGTAGCATGTGTGTTCTGGGCTTTGTGTACATATGGCTCATAAGCTTCCTACTGCTGCCACTCACCTTGTGACATGGTACTTTTCAATATAATAGATTGATAAACAACAATTTGACTGTCTCCAGCACTGGTAGCCCTCCACAACAGTAGATACTCCCCAGCAACATTACCCCTCCCCCCCAGCAACAATAAATATCCAGTAGCCAGCACCAATAGACCCTCCAACACACCCTAATGCTCCTTGCCAATACATACATTCAGTGCTGGAGGTGCCGGAAATAAGTATCACCACAATCCCACTAAAAAAAAGCCCTATGGTCCATTAAAAAGACAGCAGCTGTGCTTTTTCATCATTTTAGATTGGGATGAATAACTAAGAGAATGTAGGTGAAATGGACACTGATGCTAGATACATTTTAAACAAAAACATATAAAAAGTTTTTATAACAGTGGTAAAAACAGTTTTCAGAAATATATCGTATGTCTCATTTGATTAACTGAAATTGGTAAAAAATATATGCCAATAGATGGGTATCTCTATTATTGAAATTAATGGGCAATAGTTGCTATAGTGCAGTGATGGCGAACCTATGACATGAGTGCCACAGCTGGCAAGCAGAGCTCCCTCTGTGGGCATGCGAGAGCTGCCGGCACTGCCCACACTGTGACAAGGGGAGAAGCGAGCGCGGGCTGTTAGTGTATTTCCCCCGCTCGCCCTCCTTCTTCTGTCAAGCAGTGCGGGAGAGGGACAGAGCAGCGCTTGCAGGGATTGCCA
This sequence comes from Pelophylax lessonae, assembly GCF_965119305.1. Classification (NCBI taxonomy): domain Eukaryota; kingdom Metazoa; phylum Chordata; class Amphibia; order Anura; family Ranidae; genus Pelophylax; species Pelophylax lessonae. Next base: position 326,270,439 of record NC_138770.1, on the reverse strand, counting down.
CCCACTCTGATTCCTCCTGCCTCCCCCTTGGCTGAAGCCAGGGACCAATGAGGAGCCAGAACAAGTGCACCATGGGAAAAAATGAAGTAGAGACAGCCTTGAGCCTGGGGAAAAAAAGGGCTGAGAGAGAAGGGAGAGCAAGGGTGAGAGGAGTGTAGAGACCAGAGTGAGAGGAGGTTCAGGGGGTTCAGGAGGGAGAGAGAGCCCAAGCCATTACAGCCCCTGGAGTTTAACCAGCCAGAGAGGAGCAAGAGAACGGTGCTGAGAGAACACCATCAAGAGTAAAGAGGGTGATCAAAGGCACCAACAAAAGGAGAAGCTGCTGCTAGGCACACCGAAACTGGACGCCAGGAGCCGGGTGAGTGCTGAATTGACTACAATCCCTCTTGGAGTGTGCGATCATCACCTGGGTGTCTGCAGTTTAATTGCAGTGTTGGCAATCTGAAAAAAATAAGTTGATTTTGTGATGAAGTTTGGGCACTTGGGCTCAAAAATGTTCGCCATCACTGCTATAGTTATTGCCATACCGTCAAAACCTACTGAAGCAGTTTATCTGATGCAGACTACATTTTGTTGATCAGCCATTATCCAAAAAACGTAAACAGGCAGCATTTGTGTATTCCTTATTACTCATGACCTATGTTGTGCTTAAGCATTATCACTAGATGTGTAGCATCGCTCACTAAAACAGAAACAATGGATGGATGCCCTTAGTTAGTTTATGTCTTTCTAGGATGAGTTACCCACAGCACCAGGTTTAAAAAAAAAAAAAAAAAGACACTTATCATAGTACAATTGTGGACTATTGTTCCCCCCATTGTTCTCCCCACCACCACAGATCAACCACCTATGTTTAACGCCTCCTGCCCACAACTGTAAACAAGCTTGTGAGGGCTGCCATAACCAACTTACTTTTAAAATGCTAGTTGGCTGGCTGTGATGCCAACCTGCTGGCTTCAGTACTTCTGAGTCACTGACTTGGAACAAACATACTTGCAGCAATGTTAGAGAAAAGTGCTTATTTGCATATTTTTATTTGTGAATCCATTTTTAAGCTATGGGCTAAGTATTAATGCCAAAAAACTAGCAATATCAGAAGGTCAGCAATGACAGTAACCATCATTTCCTAATGCTACATTTACCATATTGGAAAAGGAAGAGCTGTAATGGGCCACCTATTTACATGGCACATCAGATCCAGTGCCATTTTAAGCCCAGGGCTGACTTGTGTGAATGCCATATTCGGGAAGTCAGGAAAGCATTTCATATTTTGGTGGTTGGGGGGTAGCTGTAACCCTTCTAAGATGTGAGATAAAAGTGATAATAACAAATCACCAATCATTTGTCTGTATGTGGGCAAATCAACTTAAAAAAGCTTTACCAGGAATACATAAAATAAATCAAATTTCCCCTTTATCTCTTGCAGAGCACATGACATGGTACATGAAGAGATAAACCTAAGTGGAACAAAATGTCCCAGCATGCTGGGACTTTTAATTCTGCAAAACCATGAACTCTCTCCCTCTTTGTTTCTCTGTGTTTGGTATTAACATACTCTTTTGTGTTATGATAATGAGAGATTAGAAAGAGTGCCCACCTTTGAAATGTTTGCCATGGGCCCGTCAGTATTGGCACCAATATCACCAGAATCAAGCTCAATCAATTTATAATCTGCTAAATCTAGCTGCTCTTAAAGTCCTTAGTGAGTGTAATAGAATCTCTGTTCAGCAGAAAGGTTATGAGACAGACATAGGTAAGTAAATACATACGTAGGTAAGCTGGAGCTATTTCACTCTGAACTAGAAAGTGGCGTGGGTAGCTCAGATAGACCTGAAACAGGTCTATCTGAGCAGGTCTATCTGTTTTGTTAATGTGGCGCACACCACTGATGTCTGTTTCAAATGTCATTATTATAATTGCACAGGAAGCTTAGTTAATTCCCCAATTGTGTTTATACAGCTACTTCCATTCCGCATTGAGGTGAAATAGTTTCTCCAGCTTCTGCTTACAGATGCTTTCACCTGTCAATGCAGGATGGATCTAGTGGCTATCAAGATCCATTAGTGTAGTGCTTGTGGACTTGAAACTAAATTTCCCCAGAATGGATGTTTAATGTAGACCTAGGTTCCTTGGGCTAGGTAAAATTGTTCTTTTAGAAAGCCTCCTAATAGTTTTTTATGCTGGTACAGTGCTTTGTTACAACACATACTTCATCTGTAATTGCCTTTTGTATTTATTGTAAAGCTTTGTGTAAAAGTACAGATAAAGCCCACTCAGTCACCCAGATAACACATTCATTTGAGAAAGTTTTTAGTTATCAAATAATTACTTCTGGAATAATTTGAAATGATCTTTTCTGGATGTTTCACAGATAAAAGAGCTGTTGTTACTGAGCTTTACAGTCTCGGGAGGAAGAAAGAAGAGCTACAGCTGATTAGAAATGTAAACTTCCAGCTTCCGCTATAATAACCTGTTTTTGTGTAGTTTACCGGGAATTTCTACATCAAAGCTTTCGCATTCTATAGTATAACATTTAATTTCTTCAGTACAAAAAAACTGAATTGTTTGTTAATTGAATATAAATGAAGCCGTGTTTTTACTGCTGAACACTCACAAATATGCAAAAAATCTAATATACAAAAATACAGGCCCCATCTCGAATGTAGGGCAGACACCAACTTGCATTTTATTTTCATTCTTTTTAATATAAGTTTTATCATTACAAAACAGAAAGAAGGAAATGAATAGAACAGCTAGAACAATTATTTGCACAGTCATTGGGGCCTAACATGTTATGAGCTACAGTGGTTATCTGGAAGCATTACAAGTAGTGGGGGTTGTACGAAGGTCCCTTAGAAATGGATGGAAGTAACCTCCTCCCATGCTCACGTCCAGGACTTCTGCTGAGCTTCTCCCATCCACTGGAACTCCTTACCACAATCTGTCTAAATATATCCTACTCTGTCCACTTTCAGGCAATCCCTAAAAACGTTATCACTTCAGAAAGGCCTATCTGGCCTCCACCTAGCAACTGTACACTTTTTTTCTCCATCAGTCCATTCCCCACAGTTATTTCCTTTTGTATCTCTTGACCCTCCCTCTCAGATTGTAAGCTTCAACAAGCAGGGCCCTCTGATTCCTACTGTATGTTGCAAAGTGCCGCATACACTTTTTGGTGCCATATAAATCCTGTATAATAATAATAATAGGCAGAGAACAGACCAGTGTTCCTAAAACATGATGATAACACAGTAAGTATTGGCAGTGGAGATCCAGGGTTCCATTCCAAAAGGATGTGACATAGTATGTCCAATTTAGGTTGTATTTAAGTATTTCTTGTCCACTTTTATTTCTTCACAGAACAACATTGGCATTATTGTGTACCCTTACAAGGATGATATATTCTGGGTGACACTCACACTCCATCCCAGGCCATGCCAACCAGTAAAGGATGTCCACAATGAAGCCTAAAAAGAAGGTTAACCTGTAAAAGGTGTAATTATTATATTCATTAGTGCTCATTGATTTTGGGAGGATAGGGTAACCCAGGTGTATGTTTATCCCAGTTTCAGACTCTGTGACAATTTGTTTGATGGTTACAGAACTTCACCAGTCTTCCCACATTAGTTGGCAAAATGTAAAAGGGTTTGTTTTGTTGTTGTCTCCCTATTGAAAGATATTCCTTCATGGGGAGTCTCTGCAATGGGGACACTTGTACAAACCAATACACATTTTCAATTAAGAGAAGCAGAGTAATGGACAGAACTGCTGACAATATTTGTATTGCTGTTTGTGCCCTCACAGCTAAAGTGAGGGAAAATCTCCTCACTGGGGTGATAGGCAACAATTGAAACTTGATAGAAATCTTAACCCCTTCCTACACTATCCAAAATGAAAAAAAATTAGGGGAGCGAGATTTAAGCCCTAAGTCACTGTAGTCCTTTAGCACACCAAGCACCAGAAAAGCACACATATAGGAAGAGATCTAACTCCTGAAAGGCAATGGTTAATGTTCAGGGGGTGTTTTTCATGGGGTGCTGAGGTCTAAACTGGGCATATTGTTTTGTATAAACTATTGCGCCTATGCTTAGAATGCTGAATTTATCTTTGGCAGGGAAATTTGTCAGCTTATTGATTTACTACTACAGTACCACTTCTAATAGAAACTGTGTGTGAGTAGGGGAAAGGTTTAGCTGGTAACGAATGTGTTTAGCCTTAGAGGCCTGAGGATGGAGAAAGTTAGAGATTTAATTACAGTTTAAACAAAATCTTGTTCAAGGAAAATATGTGTATTCGTTTTTCTGCATTTGAATGTTATGGAGAACTTAAATGTAATGTTGGAATATGGAAGTTGAATACTGAAATTTGACGTTTAAATCCAAAAGCCATGTCAATTCACCCTAAAATCCAGGGAATAGACATTTTTTAACCCTTTTTATTCTGTAAAGTGCGTGATGTACAGATAACCCTGGACTCATCCTATTCTTATCTTATTCTCCAGAGACCTGACCCCATTTAGTTGCCAGGAGGACTCTTAGGTGTTAATTCATAAAAAAATATGTTGTGCTAATGAGCAAATCATTCCCACAGCTATCATTAGTTATCACCTTAATTTGCCCGAAACCTTTCATTCATAGGATGGTTAGCCCCACCCAGAGGCCATAATGTAATATTTTCCTCCCCTACCTCAGTTGGGAAAATACTACTTTATTGTCACTAGATAGAGCCAAAGATCCAAGGAAATAAATTTATTAGGCAAATTACAGAAAAGATTCATGCTGGCTTTGCGAATGATTGATACATTTGTGTATCTATTTTTTTATAAATAAACCCCAAAGTGAGAAAGGTAGTCTGAAAATGTTCATATGTATAAAAAGCAGCAATTATGTATGTTGCAGTTTTGGTTATTTTTTTAAAAAATTGTCCGATTTGGTTCTTTGTATACAAATATAACATAATACTACTGTAATCATTTGATGAATATGTTTTTTTGTTTTTTTCACACTACCAGATTTGATGTTAAAAAAAAAAAAAAAAAAGTTTTCGGTTCGACCAATTCAAAATGTATAGATTTGAACGTTTCGAATCGAAAAAAAATCGGTAGATTCAAAGAAAATTAGAAAAAGACATAAAACAAATTCCAAATATGAATTGAATGAATCAACCACATTTACCGAAACAAAATAACTAGATTAATAAATCTAAATTAAGTGAAACAAAACAAATTATTTCGTCATGCACATGTCTACAGAGAAGTCCTTCTGTCCACACACGTCTCCTTCTGGAGGAGTTTGATAAAAATAAATCAGACTTGAATTATGGGAGATCTAAAACACCCTCTCCAAATGCTGTGAATATATTTTTTAATTGTATTCTCTGTAACATAAAAAAAAAAACAAAACATGACCCATCTCCTCCTTCTCCTTCTTTCACTTGCAAGAAATATCCTGCCTTGCGTCTCTGAATTTGAGCCATATTTAATAAAAGCATGTTTTTCTCTAACTAGGAATTGTATTTGTAGCTGTGTCTTAGCTGCCATTCCATAAATTATAATGCAGGAAAATTCCTGTCAAATGTCTTTGAATTCAAGGGTTATTTTGATTATAAGTGTGTTGTCCTTTCGCTTGGAATTTTTTTTTGTTTTCCTCAACTGCACAGCTATCATTTTTATTGTGGTAAAATCTATGGATCTTTTGAGGCTATGAGTGTTTTGTCATGTCCCTTTTTTTTTTCACCACTGCAATTTATAAAACGTCTTTTAGATAACTATGACATGTTCCTCCGCCATCTAAAAAGTAAAAATTGTTATTATGTTCTGAGTCTGTCCATAGTTTAAAAGAGAATATACCCCATAGCAAAATGTGAAAATCATCAACATTAGATCAAACATCAGATCTCAATGGGAAAAATATCATGCTGGATATCTATACTGATATTGACTGGGTAATGGGTTAGGAACAAAAGAACGCCACATCGTTTAATGGAAATTAAAATGATCAACCTACAGAGGCTGAATTCCAAGACACCCCAAAAATCAAAGTGAAAAAAGTATGCAGCAGGCTAGTCCATTTTGCTGAAATTTAATTGCAGCAACTCAAAATGGTTCTCAGTAGTCTGTATGGCCCCAACATGCTTGTCTGCATGCCTAACAATGTTAGGGCGTTCTCCTTTTAAGATGACGAATGGTGTCCTGGGGTATAGACTGAGGTGCAACCTGGTGGCGTCAGATGGACCAAAACATAATGTCCCAAAGGTATTCTGTTGGATTTAGGTCAGGTGAGCGTGGGGGTATCAATTCCTTCATCCTCTAGGAACTGGCTGCATACTCTCGCCACATTAGGCTAGGCATTGTCATGCACCAGGAGGAACCCAGGACCCACTGCACCAGTGCAGGGTCTGAGAATGGGGCCAAAGCTTTCATCCCAATACCTAATGGCAGCCAGACCTTCCATGCATATGCCTTCCCAGACCATCACTGACCCACCATCAAACAGGTCATGCTGAACAATGTTACAGGCAGCATAAAATTCTACATGGCTTCTCCAGACTCTTTCATGTCTGTCACATGTGCTCAGGGGGAACCTTCTCTCATCTGTGAAAAGCACAGGGTGCTAGTAGTGGACCTGCCAATTCTGGTGTTCAATGGCAAATGCCAATTGAGCTCCACGGGGCCGAGCAGTGAGCACAGGGCCCACTAGAGGATGTTTGGCCCTCAGGCCACCCTCATGAAGTCTGTTTCTGATTTTTTGGTCAGAGACATTCACACCAGTGGCCTGCTGGAAGTCATTTTGTAGGACTCTGGCAGTGCTTATCCTGTTCCTCCTTGCACAAAGGAGCAAATAACTTTCCTGCTGGTGGGTTAAGGACCTTCTACGGTCATGTCCAGCTTTCCTAGAGTAACTGCCTGTCTCCTGGAATCTCCTTCACGCTCTTGAGACTGTGCTGGAAGACATAGCAAACCTTCTGGCACTGGCAGTATTTGTGGGCCATATTGGAGGAGTTGGATTGCCTGTGCAACCTCTATAGGGTCCAGGTATCACTTCTTGCTATCAGTAGTGACACTGACCCTAGCCAAATGCAAAACTAGTGAAAAACAGACAGAAAAGATGAGAAGGAAAAAAAAATCAGTGGCCTCTACCTGTAAAACCATTCCTATTTTGGAGGTCTTCTCATTGTTGCCCATCTAGTGCACCTGTTCTTCATTTCATTAACACATAAGCAGCTAAAACTGATTAACAACCCCCTCTGCTTCTTAACTGACCAGATCAATATCCCAGGAGTTTAACTGACTTCATGCTATAAACTCTGATTGAAAAGTGTTCTTTTATTTTTTTACCAGTGTATTTCTACTATCCTGTTTGCTGGGTGTAATTCTCAGAATCTGTCCTTATTCTGTATGTGTGGATGCTGATCAGTGCGATTTTCCCTCTTCTGTGTGCTAGGGTGTAATTCTCAGAATCTGTTCCCTTCCTGCGTGTATGGACTCTGCACAGTACACTTCTCTCACCCTGTATACTAGGTGTAATTCTCAGTATCTGTTTTTACTCTGCATGTATGGATGATGCTTAGTGCCATTTCTCATGCTGTCTGTATTGGAGTGTAATTCTCAGAATCTTTTCATATTCTATAAGTATGGTTCCTGCTTTGTAGCACTACTCTTGATGTGTCCTTATAAAGCAGAGAATGCTACTTTCACCAAACATTTAGTGCCGGTTCACACTGAAGCGGCACGACTTCGGGGGCGACCTGTGAAGTCGCGTGCACCGCGATTTCGGCACGACTTGCACGGACTTCATAAAATGAATGTCTATGCAAGTCGCTCCAGGTCGCCCCGAAGTAGTACAGGACCCTTTTTCTAAGTCGGAGCGCCTTATGTCGCTCCTATTAGAACCGTTCCTGTACTACACTATGGGACGCGATGGTGCGTTACTTGTCAGGCTGACCAAGTTGCCTGACAAGTCGTACTAGTGGGAATGGAGACTTACTGGTGGCAAATCAATCAAATTTAAAATACATTCACCCAGAAGATTGCCCAGAAGGTGAATGCCACATTCACTGCTTTATAATTTGACCCTTACTGTGTATGCCTGGTATGATTTTACAGTATATGGTATTATGCCTGTATGGATCACAAATTTTTGGCCTATGTTCTTTTTTTTGCCAAATGCACAATTTTCTCAACATCTTTTGCTTTCTTTGCACATTCATAAGTCCCTTTTTTCTCTGTGTTTTAAATTGTGCCCCTTATACCATTTGGTTACACCCACTTTTCATAAATCATTTCTTCTCCCCCTATTAACCCTTCTCCCAGGTTAAAATCTCTGTGTACAAGCTTTTTCATAACTGTTACTATTGTAGCGGTAAAAATACACATTCTTGTTTCTTTTTTTTTCACCTTTCAAAAAAATAAAAAAAAAATACACATACTTTTGCAGGAAAAAAAATGTGCATTTATAATATTTTCGTACAGAAGCCTGCAAAACATTGCATCTGTGATCAGTGGATAGCGGGTGCAATGTCAGACTCCTGCAGATATGTCCTCCAGCTTTCTTGTCTGTATCTCTGTATGGGCTTTCTGTTAGAAAGCTGGAGGAAGTGTCTGTTGAATATGAGGGAGCTCATCAGCACCCTCACAGTCCAATGAGAACTACAAGTCCATCTTCTGCAACAATTCTATCTTTCACAGATTCCTGTGAATGATTGACATGGCTGTGCAGACAGAGAGCCATGCAGCCATGCCAGTTTTGAATGTGACAGCAGATGGGGGGAGATAAACCCCTGTCTGCTGTTATGGGTAAGGGGAGGGGGGGGGGGGGCTCAGGAGGTGCTGGGACATGTTACATAATTACATAGTCAATCTGGTTGAAAAAAGACACAAGTCCATCTAGTTCAACCCATAAAAGGGAAACAAAATCATACAATCTTATATATCGATGTACCATGTAACATTTTACATCCTACAGGTGAACATAGCCTTTAGACACATCAATAAAATCCTATGACCCTCTCTTTTTTAGGACAGTAGTAAGTGCAGTGAGGTTATTTATGTTTAAAAACATTGCTAAGTACCTTTTTATAAGAGTGCTTCCTTGCAGTCACATGGTCTCCTCTCCTCTCATTGCTGATCACAGGGTGTCCAGTAGGGGGTTTGTTTTGATCCTGTAGCAGAGTAGTAGTTTTTTGCCTCCGTCCCTGTATATCTAAAGTGGGGGAAATTGCTTGGTGCCTCGGGCCAAGAAGTGGGGTGGGACTTTTACGGGCAAGTGAGTTTACACACAATTTATAAAAGATAATCAAAAATGTTTATTTATGTACAATGTTAGGATACAATTATTTATACTTATATCCAGTGCATAGGTGTTTGGGTTATAGACCCAAAGTGTGTTTAGAGGAAGGTAAAGTTTTGGAAAGTATCCGTGACATAGGTGAAAAGGGTGACTTTTGTTTTTGGACGTTGTTCTCTGTTTTTTCCAGGCTTGTTGCTTGGAAAAATATGTTCACAGAGATCCAACTGTAGGTCCAAAGCGTGTTTATCCAACGCGTTTCGGCTACTGGGTAGCCTTTTTCAAGGATTTTGTGGTTATCACCAATTCTGTGGAAATAGTGATAAATATTATTTTTGTCTTTTATGTATATTTATTGGTATATTTATTGTTTATTTATTAGTATATACATACTTTCTCTGTCTATTCTTGCGAGCCTCTCTGTGTCTGGACGAGTTCGCAGCAGGAACCACTATGGTGCAGCCTGAGGAATATATATATATATATATACATTATGTATAATGTATTTAGTAAGTTTCTAGGTTTGTATAGGTTTTGAAATATGTGTCTGACAACTTACTATATGGTTGTCTTCCAATGTTCTTATGGTTATTGAGTGCAGGGATTGGTATCCTATTCTTTTGCTGAATGGATCTGAGGATACATGTATATAATATCAATGATTGTGCCGGGTATAGGAGTAGGTTTTAGTTGGTTTCTAAGGTGAGGTACTTACAATCAATGTAGCCTGTTTCACCTTAATATTGATATTCTGGATGTTTTTTCTTTTTTCTTTGGTGTAAGGTACTGAAAAATATTCCCAGATCTTTTGTAAAAATATTTGTATATATATACATACGTATTTGTACATGCATATATACAGGCATAAGCATATAGGCTTACTCTTATATAGTAGGTACGTAATCAAGGGGCGAAAAAGCCTTTGTCCTCCCGCACAATCATTGAAAAAATAGTGGTCATAGGTATTCAGTCTTGATAGACTTTCTGTTGTAAATAGAGTACATAAGGTCCAGTGAGCTTGTAAGTGCAAGTTTATTTATGAGTGACTTGTGATATTTACAGTGGATGGTGTATCATCCTTTGGAAAACTTACTGTTTTAGGTGGTTTGTTCCTCGTGCTGCCGTTCTGTCTTCTCCAGTCCCTTCAGTATGAAGGAGTAGTGGAGAGACGCTGGTTCCCTGGCCTTATAAAGCCTGTCGCGCAGGCGCCGTAGGTCCCGCACGTACTAGGCTTCTTACGCAATAGACGCGATCTCCGGTTGCTGCGCATGCGCCCGAGGGTGCGCGCGCATCCGGTGGTCTGTCTTCGCGTATTGGCCGCCGACATGGAGAGGAGGAACCAAGATCTCCGGAGGGGGGGATCTTGTTGAGGGAGATGGTTTGTCCCAAAGTTCCATCTTAACCCCTGGCTATCCAGGGGTTTACCGTGCCGGGTGCGATTTGACCAGGCAGGTGGGAGGCTCAAAGTAGTGACAGAGTACAATTATGTAGTCAAGAAGGAATCATAAGTAATCATATTTATACAAAAATAATAAATAATATAGTCAAACGATCTTCAGTTTAGTTTTAACAGCAGTTTCAAAAATATATTCATTCTCTGGTTTGTATGGGGGGCGATCAGACTTGGGGTGTATTCTGGGAAGAGAATGGGAGGGGGGGGGGAAGAAAAAAGAGAGGGGGTTGTTGTTATTGTATTTTCGCGACAATTAAAAGTTCAACATTCCTATCTATATTTCCTATATGTAAGAGATTTGGTTTATAGGGGGATAAAAAAGTTTGCAATTATGGTATCCTGTAAGGTGGATATCACATTGTTTTTTCATTAGGGGAGCTATATACAAGGATTTTTGTGAGTGGATGAAAAAGTAATGAAATGAATGAAAAATGGTTTCCATTTGGGTTATAAAGGTTTGGTGAATGGATCCACGGTTGTAATATCCTGTAGGATAGGTATCACATTTGTTTTCTCATCTGGGGAGCTATGTACAAGGATTTTTATGAATGGATGGAAGTGATTTCTGTTTTTTATATAAGATATTACATTCAATCTGTTTTTCCCGATGAGAAACCTTCAAGGAAGGGACGGAAGCTTTCAATCTCGTTAAGGCCTGGTGGTTTGGTTGCCTTTAGGCGTTGTATCCATCTTGTTTCCATTTGGAGGAGTCTTTTGTTCCAGTCTCCCTCTCTGTGTGGGATGTGTATCCTCTTGAGTGCAATAAATGTCACTTTTAACATTTTGCAGCCTAGCATGCCTAGCATGCCTTAAAGAGGCAGTAACATTATTATTTATTTATTTTTTTATGTTTACTAACACTTTAAGCAAAAACACATACAGCTGTTATGTTCCCTATTTTGAGATACATAAAATATACCTACTGTTGGCAGAATCTGTTAATTACAATGACTAAAAAGTGAAAGTCTATATTTTAACCACTTCAGCCCAGGAAGGTTTCACCCCCTTAATGACCAGGCCATTTTTCGCGATATGGCACTGACAATTGTGCGGTCGTGTGACGCTGTACCCAAATACAACTGATGCCTTTTTTTCCCCCACAAATAAAGCTCTCGTTTGGTGGTATTTGATCACCTCTGCGGGTTTTATTTTTTGCGCTATAAACAAAAAAGAACCGCATTTTTACTTTCTGCTATAAAACATACCCCCTCCAAAAAAATTAAAAATCTAATTTTTTTCATCAATTTAGGCCAATATGTTTTCTGCTACATATTTTTGGTTGAAACAAAATACTAATAAGTGTATATTAATTGATTTGCCCGAAAGTTATAGCGTCTACAAACTTTGGGATGCATTTATGGACTTTTTTTTTTTTATTATTATTTTCACTAGTAATGGCGGTGATCGGCGATTTTTAGCGGGACTGTGTTATTGCGGTGGACAAATATGACACTCCGTGACACTTTTTGGGGACCAGTGACACCAATACAGTGATCAGTGCTTAAGAAAATGCACTGTTTCTGTATAAATGACACTGACAGGGATTGGGTTAACACCAGGGGCAATTAAGGGGTTCCCTGGGAGTGCTTTCTAACTGTGCGGGGAATTCATGCACTAGGGGAAAAGAGAGATCTGTGTTTCAGCTTAGCTGAAATGCAAGATTTATTTTTTCCTCCCTGACAGAACAGCTGTCTGCCTTGTCTACATAGGCAGACCGCCGTTCTGTCATTCCGCCAAACGATCGTCAGGTCCCGACTGCAATCCCCAATCACAGCGGGAGTGGCGCGCCAAAATCAAAACAAAACAAGGACAGAAACAAAATTAACTGCTTCCCGACCGCCCACTGCAGATGTACTGCGGCAGGCAGCCGCTCCCAGGCTAATCGCCTTACATATACAGCGCTCACTCTGGGGAGTCTAGGGGGCGAGCGCGTGCCACCGGCAGCACGCTCCCATCCCCGCTTATCAGGGGGGAAACCAATGCCTGTTGTCAGGTGGCTCCAATTGCTGCCTGACACCCACGATCGCTCTCCGCTGAGAGAGAAGGGCGGTCAGCTGTTGTAAACACAGCCGCCTGTTCTTCTCCCTGGGATGATCATAGAGATCATGTGATCCTGCTATATAGGATCACATGTCTCTATGGTCATCTCAGAAGCCACACCCCCCACAGTTAGAATCACTCCCCTAGGCTGACATTTAACCCCATGATCACCAACAGGGTTAATTCCTTCTCTGTCAATGGCATTATTACAGTAACAGTGCATATTTTTAGCACTGATTACTGTAGTAATGTCACTGGTACCCCCAAAAGTGTCAAAAATGTCAGTAAGGGGTCCGATCTGTCCGCCGCAATGTCGCAGTCCTGCAAAAAAACGCAGATCGCCACCATTACTAGTAAAAAAAAAATCTTTCCCGTAGTTAGTAGATGCGATAACTTTTGCGCAAACCAATCAAAATACGCTTATTGTGATTTATTTTACCAAAAATATGTAGCAGAAAACAAATTGGCCTAAAATTTTAAAACATTTTGATTTTTAATTTTTTTTTTTTTTGGGAATGTTATATAGCAGAATGTGAAAAATATTGTTTTTTTTTTCTTCAAAATTGTCGCTTTTTTTTGTTTATAGCGCAATAAATAAAAATTGCACAGGTAATCAAATACCACCAAAAGAAAGCTCAATTTGTGGGAAAAAAAGGACGTAAATTTTGTTTGGGTACAGCGTCGCAGGACCACGCAATTGTCTGTTAAATTAACGCAGTCCCGAATCGCAGAATAGGGCCTGGTCAGGAAGGGGGTAAAATCCTCCGGGGCTGAAGTGGTTAAAATGAATAGCCCATTAATGAATAAAGATCATAAAATATCTAGCGATTTTTTTTTTTTGCCTCTAAATGTTCTCTATCTGATGACCAGCATCATTGAACCAATTTCTTTTGAGCTTAGGTCATCCCAGACTGGCTCCAGCGATTGACTGTTCAAAAGTAGCAGCATAGCTCATCTCTTTGACACATTTCATTCCTATCAGCATGCAACTCAAAAGCTGATTGTCTTCTTGTACTGCTTCTTTCCTTTCACACTCCCACCTTGCAAGGTACTGAAAGAAGCCAATACCAGGTCAAGTTCTGGTAATTACATTACTTGCATTTAAAAAATTCATTTAACATAATGAATTGCATTCATTTGTGTCTTTTATATCTATACTGAACAAAATTATAAACACAACACTTGTTTTCGCCCCCATTTCTTATGAGCTGAACTCAAAGATTTAAGAAAACCGTGATTCCTCTGTGAAGAGAACACCGCTCCAAAGTGCCAGACACCATTGAATGTGGGCATTTGCCCACTCAAGTCGGTTATGATGACGAACTGCAGTCAGGTCGAGACCCAAATAAGGACGACGAGCATGCAGATGAGCTTCCCTGAGATGGCTTCTGAGAGTTTGTGCAGAAATTCTTTGGTTATGCAAACCGATTGTTGCAGCAGCTGTCCAGGTGGCTGGTCTCAGACGATCTTGGAGGTGAAGATGCTGGATGTGAAGGTCCTGGGCTGGTGTGGTTACACGTGGTCTGCGGTTGTGAGGCTGGTTGAATGTACCTTCTGCCAAATTCTCTAAAACGCCTTTTGAGACGGCTTATGGTAGAGAAATGAACATTCAATTCACGGGCAACAGCTCTGGTGGACATTCCTGCAGTCAGCATGCCAATTGCAAAACATGTGACATCTGTGGCATTGTGCTGTGTGATAAAACAGCACATTTAAGGCCCCTTTCACACATGGAGTCTGTCAGGCGGATGGCAGCTCTGTCTCCGCACTGTGTGCTGAGAAACAGCTGTCAGGTCCCCATTCTTCTCTATGGGGGAATCGGATGGGAACAGACCGTCTGTCCGTTCTCATCCGATCCGCCAGACGGATGGAAAATAGGGTTTCCATCCGGCCGGTTTTGACGGATCGGATCGGACAGGATCGGATCAGATGTCAGCGGACATGTCTCTGCTGACATCCGATGCCCCATAGAGATACATGGGGTGTCCATTCAGACCCGCCAAAAAAACTGATAGGCGGATCTGAACAGACTCCGTGTGTGAAAGGGGCCTAAGAGTGGCCTTTTATTGTGGTCAGCCTAAGGCACACCTGTGCAATAATCATGCTGTCTAATCAGTATCTTGATATGCTACACCTGTGAGGTAGATGGATTATCTTGGCAAAGGGGAAGTGCTCACTAACACAGATTTAGACAGATTTGTGAATGATATTTGAGAGAAATATGCCTTTTGTGTACATAGAAAAAGTCTTAGATCTTTTAGTTCAGCTCATGAAAAATGGGGCCAAAAAATAAAAGAGTTGCGTTTATAATTTTGTTCAGTGTATAAAATAAAATCACTGCGCCTGTTTCTAAATCAGTAGTGATACCATTTCTGCTAAACCATAAATTTCCTGTGTTATAAACACAAGTGTGAAAATAAAAGATATAAGTGTATGGGCGCTAGGTATCAATCTAATCTCCTGTGAAAAAAAGTGTCGTCATAAAAGATTTTAAATCAACATTCCTAGAAAAGAAAAATGTATAATATCACACCAAACTGCAAGTGCTCGAGTGTCCATATAACAGTCCAATACAAGTGCCACTCTCTCCAATCGTAAATCGTGATAAATCCAAGGACTTCAAATGCACTGCCAAATGCATGATTAAAAGTGGAGCAGTTTGAAGTCATTGGATTTTTTTGGATTTACACTATTGGGAAATGACACTTGTATTGGACTGTTATATGGACACTTGAACAAAAATCTTTTTGCACAGGTGATTACATTGATATCTAGCACACATACACTCATATATTTTGTCTTTTATATCTGCCTGGTGTTCAGCTTTAACATGGGGGGGGGGGGGGGGGTTGGCTTCCTACTAGTGAAAAAGTTTATTGTCATAACTTTGTATCTTCCTGGCTAACACTTTGATACAGTGCCATCTTAAAGCGGAGTTTTGGGCACAAAATCGACCTAATCGATTTTGTGCCCATCCGCTTGCTTTGCTTCACCTGAAAAGGAATTGGATAGTTAGGATTATTTTTTTTTTTTTACTTACCTCGTAATTGTAGAAAGAAATACTCACCTTTTTTCACTTCCTCCCTCTGTGGCCTCGGCCCGCGCCGTCTCTTCCGGTTTGCAATGATTCCTGGGAGCTGAAAATCATCGCTCCCAGGAATCAATGCGACGGCACCGGCCCGCTCGTCACTTCCGGTGCGATGCCGCATTCACTGCTAAACAGCTTCTGGGCATGCCCAGAAGCTGTGTAGGAATGCGGCGCCACACCGGAAGTGACGAGAGGGGCCGGTGTTCTGTTAGAAAAACCTACCCGTGAGAAATGCCTACCCTCGTCACTTCCGGTGCCCCTACATCAGCACCTAAGTCATTGAACAGCTGAGGGCCTGACAAGTGCGCATGCTCGGAGGGTATGGATTTATCACGGTAGTGTGTGTAACGTTACACTTGCGGCGCTTACATTAAAACAGCTCATCTGCAACATGAGTCATCTCCGCTCCTATCCCTGTCACTTCCCTGATCGCGGCTAATAAATATAAAAGCGGATCACGGAGCCGAGATCTCCGTCATTTACATTTTATACACCCGCCGCCGCTTTTATATTTATTAGCCGCGATCAGGGAAGTGACAGGGATAGGAGCGGAGATGACTCATGTTGCAGAGGAGCTGTTTTAATTTACCCGCCGCAAATGTAACGTTACACACACTACCGTGATAAATCCATACCATCTGAGCATGGGCACTTGTCAGTTCCTCTGCTGTTCAATGACGTATCCACGGCTTTGAGCATGCGCACTGCTACACTGCTCAGATGTTTCTGACAGGAAGTGATGAGGGTAGGCATTTCTCACGGGGTAGGTTATTCTCACGGAACACCGGTGAAGGTGCATTCTGGGAGAAGAAGACACGGAAGAGGACGCAGAAGAGGATCGCGCTGGCTTCAGCTGCCCACAACAGAGATGGCAACGCTGTGGAAGAAATTTTATAAGTGAATATTTCTTCTTGCAGGTAAGTGCGAACCGGGACAGATCAGAGGCTAGCCATTGTGGAATGTACTAGCCCTGACTGTCCCGGGGGTATGTTCATTGAAAAAATGTTTCTGTGCCCGTAACTCCGCTTTAAGAGCATTAAAGGGCCCCGGGCAATGCAGAGCATTGGGGCCCTGCCTACATAATCACCCAAGAAAATAAAAATGCAAATTATCAATAAGGCGATATTTATTGGTACAGCAGTGCCAGGCTAATGACAGCTTCCAAGTTCGGCGGCTGGGTCCGGTGAACACACACACAGGGATGGGAGTCAGACTCGACTGTCCTGTGTGTGTGCCTGTTCCCGTGGAGGCGGACACGCATTTCTGCAGTTGTGGGCTCCCCCTCCAAGCCCCAAGTGGCCTGACAGCAGCTCAGGACCGACTGGCGCTTGCCACCTGCTAAGTTTAGTGGCGGGATGCACACGGGACTCGAGACTAATGCTTGGCTGGGGCCGGGTCACTGGACAGGTAGGGCCCCCTTGGGAATTGGGGCCCCCGGGCAACTGCCCAGCTTGTCCATTCGGTAAGATGGCCCTGCTTTGCCTAACACCTTGACCTAAGACCTTGTATGCCTAACACAGTTCTACTTAGGCTGAAAAATCCCAGAGTGCCTTCTAAAAATTGGTAAGACATTTTAGGTTGGTAATTGTGAAAAAAAAAGCCACAGCTTAAGAAAATTTGCAAAACGTTTATAGAGTAATTGTGCATGGGAGCACTAACAATGATGTAATATTATAACATTAAAGAAACATTTATTTTTTTTGTTTACTGGCTATAGAAGGGCAACGTTTAGCACCTGCTAGCTGGAGTGGTAAAAATGGCTTATAATTTAAACCAAATTCTTAAGATTTTATACTTTGACAAAATCAGTTGATACTGAAAAATACTGCTGAGCTACCGAGTAGTTAGCTGGAACATAAAAAATGTATTTTCATCTTTGCAGCCAAATTGGGATAACACCTCCTTTATATTTGTTATGTGTTCCCACTCACACAGCATAAAAAAAAACATCGAAATTGCTGCTTACTATTTTACATGCTCTTTTCTTAAAACTCCAACACTGAAAATATCCTTCTTAGCTCTCCTCTTTTGTGTAATGTTTATGAGTGGGCTGGGGAGGTATGTTTATCATAATGGACCCTGTCTGTACTGTGCTGAAAGACCTTAATTATCAGTTGTAAACTAGAAATGTATACTGTCTGTCCTGGTGAATATATCAAGACTTGCCTTTTGCATTGTATGTTAATACACTTTTAATCCAGTCTGTTCCTGAAGTGTCCCTAAAAGATCACCTTGCAAGTTATTCTCAACAAGGCAAGCTGCCGGTTGAGTTCTGTGTATAATATTGCTCCAAATAAACAACAAGGTAAGAAAAATATATATTTTTATTTTTTTTTAGGTATGTTGCATTAATGGGAACACATACAGTAACAGACATGCCGCGGTGTCATTCATGCAGCACGTCCAGCTTGAGTGGCCAGTGGGTGTCGGCGCCATCAGCGCTGGTATTCACCACAAGGCATCAGACGCCGTCAGGTGTTTGTTTGCCCTTCAGCTACCGGACATGGCGTGCAGGCGTTGGTTTGACTACGCCCCATAGGGGGTCCATTTGGGCGGACATTCCTCTGGATCTCTTTACCCCACATCACTCCATTCACACGAAGGACAACACAGATGCATTTTCCTCACCACAACATTATGTGGTCAGTATATACCTTATCACTTCCCCTTGTACCATTACTTATTTGGTTTCACTGTGTCATTTTTACCTTTTCTTCTCTTAGCCCACCCCGTGGATTAATTTCACTTTACCTCACCTGTTCCTCTTTTCTAGCACTTCTTTTTTATTTTTATTTTTTCTGGTCTTTCCACCTTATTCACCTTCTCTTTTTCTTTTTCCTCTTTTCCTTTTCTTTAGGTCTTTCTTTTTCCTCCCTATTTTCCTCTCTCCCTTTCTCTTTCCTCTTTTTCTTTTTCGTTCACTTTCTGTCACATTCATTTGGTTTCCCAGCTATACTTCTTTCTACTAGAAACACCATGTTATGCAGCATGCTATACATATATTTGAATATATTTTCTATACACTAAATTATGTATATTAAAAAAGAATAGCGCAACCATGCAAAAGAAATGACTATCAAATATGGAGACCATCCATAAATAAAAATGGGGATTTAGTTCCACCATATGGCCATATCGTGCTCAAGCCCACCACTGCGTCAAAGTACCCCATTATCGGTGGGTCCTACACTATCCATAAAAAAGGGGTGAATCCAGCCTCTCTTACCCTTGGAGACAACGCTCCTTGCTGGGAAGGTGTGCTAATGCACTGCAGGGGACTCCTCCTATATCTACTTGATAGAGGACACCAATAGAGTACAGGTGTGTGTGGGGGATGGGATGCTCAACCTCATAAGTCTGGTCAGACCGAATACATCCTCTGGATCTCTTTACCCCACATCACTCCATTCACACGAAGGACAACACAGATGCATTTTCCTCACCACAACATTATGTGGTCAGTATATACCTTATCACTTCCCCTTGTACCATTACTTATTTGGTTTCACTGTGTCATTTTTACCTTTTCTTCTCTTAGCCCACCCCGTGGATTAATTTCACTTTACCTCACCTGTTCCTCTTTTCTAGCACTTCTTTTTTATTTTTATTTTTTCTGGTCTTTCCACCTTATTCACCTTCTCTTTTTCTTTTTCCTCTTTTCCTTTTCTTTAGGTCTTTCTTTTTCCTCCCTATTTTCCTCTCTCCCTTTCTCTTTCCTCTTTTTCTTTTTCGTTCACTTTCTGTCACATTCATTTGGTTTCCCAGCTATACTTCTTTCTACTAGAAACACCATGTTATGCAGCATGCTATACATATATTTGAATATATTTTCTATACACTAAATTATGTATACATCTATACAATATTCATTTGTCTGCGAGCATTATCATGTGATGCAGTACTCCGTTGGTACCCCTACTTTATATACTCATATATGTTTTTTCTAGCAGCATACATGGACATTCTAGGACATCTTTTCACTCTCTTTTGGCTCTATTTGTCCCCCATCTGCTTCCCATTGGGATGTCTTCTCATATCACGCCTCCAGCTCCCGGAGTATGCCCCCTTTCCACTGCCTCAGGATAATAGCGCCTTTGTGTTAATTTTGGCTTGATACACTTGTAAGTATGCTACTTTTGAATAGGGACTTTGATGAGTTCAAATATTTAATTAGACACTGTGTTATATATTCCTGTACTTGATTACGTTATTTTATGTACTCTCCAGACCTGTCCATAGCATCCACTCCTGAAGAAGTGAGATATTCTCACGAAACACGTTGAGCTTAAGATGCCTCAGTTTTCTCATGCACCGTTTTTTGATTGTACCTACATGCATGTATATATATATATGTATTCATATGTTACTTCTTGATGTACATATGGCCACACTTGACAATTTGTTCTACCTTTAATAAACTGTTTTACACTATACATCTGCTTGGCCCCTGTGTGTCCACTTCATTTAAAGTCCCAGGGCAGCCTTCTTCTCCTTTTTGGATGTTTTAGTTAGTCAGGTTGAAAAAAAGACACAAATCCATCTAGTTTAATCAATAAAAGAAATCATAAAATCCCATATACACAATCCTATATCCACAGCTGATCCAGAGGAAGGTAAAAAACACCAGCAAAGCATGATCCAATTTTCTACAGCAGGGGACAAAATCCCTTACTGATCCCCCGAGAGGCAATCGGATATTCCCTGTTTACCTATGAATGTTTGTATTCAGCTATATTATGTACATTTAGGAAAGAATTCAACCCTCGTTCAAAGCAATCTACTGAGCTGGCCAGAACCAACTCTTGACAGAACAGTTGGAACAGAGAGTCTATTCCACATTTTTTCATCTCTTACTATGAAGAAACCTTTTTGTCTTTGGAGATGAAATGTCTTTTCCTCTAGAATAAAGTAAATAGAGTAAAGAGTGTCCCCTTGTCCTCTGTGAATAACTTAAAACCAAGTTCACTATATGGACCCCTTATGTATTTGAACATGTTGATCATATCCTTCCTTAATCTCCTCTTCTCTACTCCTCTACAGAGAATAAATTCAGTTCCTCTAATCTATCCTCATAGCTGAGCTCCGCCATGCCTCCTTTCAGTTTGGTTGCCGTTCTCTGCACTTTCTAAAGTTCCCGGGTATCCTTTTTGAGAACTGGTGCCCAAAACTGAACTGCATATTCCAGATGAGGTTTTACTAATGATTTGTACAGGGGGAAATCAATATCTTTGTCTTTGGAATCAATACCTCTGTTAATACAAGAAAGGGCTTTGCTCACTTTGGAAACTGCAGCTTGGCATTGCATGCTATTATTAAGTTTATGATCCACCAAAACCCCCAGATCCTTTTCCACCATTGATTCCCCCAGTTGTACCCCCCCCCCCCCTAATATGTATGATGCATGCATATTCTTAGTCCCCAAGTGCATAATTTTACATTTCTCAACATTAAACCTCATTTGCCACCTAGTTGCCCAATTAAACAGTGCACTGAGGTTGGCTTGTAAGTTGTAAGGACGTTATTACACTGCATAGCTTGGTGTCCTCTGCAAAGACTGAAATGGTACTTTTAATACCAGACTCTATATCATTTATAAATATATTAAAAAGTAAGGGTCCCAACACTGAACCTTGGGGTACACCACTGTTAACCTCAAATCATTCAGATTAAGAATCATTAACCCCTACTCTCTAAATTCTGTCCTTTACCAGTTTTCTATTAATTTACAAACTGATCTTTCCAAGCCTGTAGACTTTACCTTACAGTGTGTGGGGAACTGTGTCAAACACTTAAGCATTCCAAAGTCTATAACAACCCTGTATTATTCACAAGGAAACCCACAACCAAAAAGATTCAACAGAACCTTCTTAGATATGCTTGGGATACTCAAGGATAAAAAAGAAGCACCCACTGGACACATTTCAGCAGTAGTGCATGTTTACAACAGTACTGGGATTGATGTCACAGGGTACCCTCTCTACATTCTGAAGTTCAGGAGAGAGGCCTGGCTGCAGGTTGACCTAGTATTCAGCATGTCCTTGGACCAGAACTCTGCAGCATCCCATAAGCATTATTTGCATCAAAGCATCATTTTAGAAAGAATCTGAAGACAGGTTACAAGAAATCTCAGGTCGCCTCAGACATCCGGGGTCAGTGAAATAAGAGAAAACTTGATCTGAGAGTAAAGGTGCAGGACTTGAAGCCTGGTGATTGATCTTCTCAGCCCTACATTATCTGTAAGCAGTTACCTGGATTGCCAGTATATTAAATTCACCCAAAAGGAAGAATGGGCCCATTAAAGACCTATCACCATAACCACCTCTTGTCAATAGCAGAAGCTGCTTGTGTAACTCAAAAACCAGATTCAGAGTCCACTCAGACAAAAAGTGACACCCAGCAACTACATCATGGTCTTTGCCACCAGTTGCAGTTGAAGACGAAAGCAGTCAGGAGGAAGATGCTTACATGGACTGGTTGCAGATGTCTACACTCTTGCAGGCCTCCTCATCTCCTCCTCCTGAGGAAACAAATACATGAACCCTTAGTCCTGAGACTCCAAAATTTATACACCAGTGTTAATCGTTGGAAAGTCAAGAAGACCCTTCAAATTCCCTGATTGCTGAGGACATAGGGACTTCTCAGCCATCCATAGAATGGGAAGGAGAGCCAGCTGGAGCAGGGACCTCTGAGCTAAAAGAGCAAAGAGCAAAATTAACAACTTGGTGCCCCCAAGACACTGACTTGTGACACCTTAGGCAAGAGTTCTGAAGAAGCCATTTTAACAGCCCAAAGGACTCAAGAAACACCAACACCTTCTCACTGCAGATAAAGAGAAAGATGACACAAACTGAGGTGACTTATGGACAAGGCAACCTCTCTTCTTCTAATAAATGGTGAAACTTCCCTTACCAACTTCAAATGCTGATATGAATCATCTGGTTTTGTGTAAACTTTGACCTAAAATTTGCCTTTATTTGTTTATCCAGGTTTTATAAATTTAAAAACATTATTTGTTGATACCTTCCCTTATTTGCTTGGCTAGAGAAACAGAGCGATTTAGGACGCTTTGCTGCAGTGTTTTCTGTGCTCCCAATGGACCTCAGTTGCATAGGTAAACACTACCTCCCCTCCTTTCACCAGAGGGAGCTGCCAAGCAGAGGGAGCTCAAGAGACTTGATGGTTGGCAGCACTGAATCTTGGCAGATGGATTTAGTGCTGGAAAAAAACTTTACCATGACATGATTTGAATTGAATTCCCAATGTGAGCAGAGCCTGAGCACATAGGGACTGGCCATCTAGCTACATTTTTATTATTTACTGCATACAGACTTTACTGGGACTATACTCATGTGCACCATGGTAAAGACTGGGCCCCAATGCTAGCCAGCTAAAGAACTAGGGCTAAAGACTGTTGCCTATTGTCCATAGTAAGAGGTACCTCTTTGGGGAGTTTGACATTCCATTGCTGCTATTCATATTGAGTGCAATCTAAGGTGGATATAGCTTACTGGTATTTCAGTGTTGATTATCATTGTGGTTACTGTTTTCTAATGCCATTAATTTTGCAGATTACCAGGTTTACTCTAATTTAGCTGCATAGAACTCCATTCAATGCTGCTATAACCTAGTGAACATATTTTCTAGTGAACTGTGATTGACCAAAACATAGTCATTTATGTGCATACTGCTATTTACTGCAACCCGTTGCAATATATTGGGATTAACCTTAGTTGTGTTCAGCGTATCTATATATATGCTCTCAGTAACAGTGCATTATCCATTTGCTTAACCTGGTCTGTCAGTTGGACTGAGGTTGTCTTCAGTGTTGAGGCAGAAGAACAGAGAATCCAATCTACCAGGCAATTTCTAGGGGGTAGCTCTACACTATTTTTAGGGGATCTCCTATCACATTCAGTCAAATATTCTGCAGTCAGAATTGTTGCAATAAATTTTCTAGTGAAGCAAATTATCACATTTTGATGAAAAAAAGATGTTCATATACATCAGGGAGACATGTTTATGACTAAGTTCTATAAACCAACATGCTAAAGAGCTGCATGAGTATTGTTCATTTACCTGTAATCTTTCTTACAAAGTTGGCCTTTTAATGTGTGCAACTTAGATGGCAACACCCTGTATATCTGAAAACGGAATATGCTGACTATTTTAGTAATATGCTAGCTAGGTATGCTTTGTATTGTTTCAAAGCATAAATAAATGTTTGTGGATGTTTTGCCCAGTAAGGTTCTGTTCTTTTTTTGCAGGCATATTTTCACTATGAGCAGGCCAAATTCTATATATTTTAACTAGCAGACATCAGGATTCAATAATACACAGCGAGAGATAAGAATGATAAAACAATTGTGTTTTATTCATCAGTTTCTAAAATATTTATTGAATAACATTTGGCTACATTTCCAAAAAGTCATTTTACCAACACATTGCAGGAGCTCTTTTTGTTGCTAAGCAACGCTGTGTTAAAAAATTGAGAACTTTTGTTTTTAACTATTTGTGATGGGATTTTGGGTACATACCATTTTCTTAGTTTGTAGATTATTTGCCTAATTTCTGAGAGTATTTGGTTGAGTAAGGCTTGGTACAGTATCTTTTCAGAAACAGATATGTTACGCACTTCAGTTGTTTGCTATGGTTGGTGCCTAACAAGATTACCATTACAAATGTTTACAGCTCCATAGTATGTGGTTCCAATCATATCTCTTCAGTACAGGGAACCTTACTGGTATAAATATAGCAAATTAACCGTTTCGGCTTCTTAAAAAATCTCTTAGGAAGCAATATAAAGATTCTCTGTGAACTTCCTCACCTAACGAAAACCTAAGAAAAGTACATGTTTGAAGATATTACTGAGCTTGCAAAGTTTTACACATAAGTCGTAGCTAACAAACCAAGCATTTTCTATTTTTTATTGAAGATATCTGTGTTGCTGTGGGCTAAAATGTGAACCTAGACATCCTCAAAATTAGCCACTTTGGCTCTAGAGCAATTTTTTTCATTTTGCACACATGTAAAAATCTGCATGGCCTTAAAAATTACCTAAAGCCCCCATACCATTATATATGGCCCTGAAGAATTAAAAGATAATAGTTGCAATTTGTTTGTATAATATTTGCTCAATTTTTTTATTAAACAGATATTTTCAGGAAAAAAATATAATACAATTAATTGTAGTGCAATTTCTCACAATATAATGCCCAATTTTTGGTAAAATATAAAAGATGGTGTTGCACCAAGTAAATAGATACCCAACATGTTATGTCTTAAAACTGGGTGTGCCCATGATATTGTGAAAAATTGTGATACTCAAAATCTTCATAGGCGATGGTTTAAAAGCCTTTACAGCGCATCAGTTTGGAGTTAACTGTGAGCTATGGTGCTAATATTTTTGCTCTCACTCCAGATACTTCATATGTGTAGTTCAATTGTGGTTTCACATAAATATGCACACCCAGTACCCTGTTTGCATTTGTGGGTGTGTGCAAGGCAACAGGGGTTACATTTTATTTTTTTGTTTAAAAAATTAGTTGCGCTGTCCCTTTAAAATATATAAAATGACAAAAATAAATAAATTCGTGCAAAACCATACCAAATTTGCATCTTAATATGCAAACTGCAGAAGTGAAGAATACAGCCATGCATCAAACTCAAATATTATATGGACAATCCAAGGCATATAGGATGCGATAAAAAACTAGATAGTGTGATGCCATTAAAATTGCCAATTTAATAAAAGCAAATAATAGAGTACTCACACAAACATATTGTAACAAACAGAAAACCAGCACACCACTCTAACATATCATAGCATCACAACTAAGCCCTGCCCCAAACTGGTTGTGATGTCATTACGCACGTCAACTTGAGCGGTGTGCTGTTACGCTGTTTGCTAGTTTATATTTGTTAGTAGCCTTTTTCTGCTTTTAATAAACTGGCAATTCTAATGGTATTACACTATTCAGTTTATGTATTTATTTCCTCCTTGCTATTCCTATTTATTCTCCCTTGCCCTCAAAAGCAGATAACAAAACACAGACCATGCTTGGTTAGCTGCTTCCTTGGCTGTAACAGCCAGGGAATGACAGCTCTGAGACAATATGTGACAAAATCATCATCCGTTCCAGGCTCATTTACTGCAGAGGAGATCAAGTACCAGATGTTTCTCAGTCTCCTCCTGTTCGCCATCATGAAATCTTCTAATGTGGCCCCAGGCTCCTGGGTAGAACCCAGTAACAATGGAGAGGGGTAGCCAAGATTTATTTTTCTTTATAGCCGGGATCCAGCTGAAGAAATGGAGCATATGATTATGGCTGCTGCAGCTATAAGCTTGTGCTTAACTCTTCACTCTCTGGATTCATCCAAAAAGCTGAAGTAGCCCTCTTTGGGGATATTTCCATTCATGTATTGTCCCAAAGCCACAGCAGGAAGTGAGAGGAAATCCATCCACAGTGAGGGAAATCTCTGGTAATCAGAATTAGTGTCACCATTGGAAGATTCCTGTTCTGGTGATCACTTAAAATTTGAGAATTTCTTTCACTTTTAGTAACTAAAACTGTTATTTATAACAGTTAACAGGACAGATAGAGAAAGTGAATCTACCAAAGGGAGACACAGCCAGCTATAAAAACATGACATATGTCCTAACCAATCTCCAAACTATCTGAAACTAAAAAAAGTTTTGCCCTGAGTTATTTTTTAAAGGTGCTTCTAGTGTCAGAAAAAATTGTAAAGGACCTAAACTGTGGCGTCTGTGCCCAGAACAGACAAACAAATAGGAAAGGACTAGTCATCAGTATTGCCTGTAGGACCCCCACATCTGAACCTTTCCCTATTACTGATTTGCCTTGTTCTGCACTGTGTCTCTGTGTGGGGTGGCCATCTTGGTATAGATATAGAGCTTAGCTTCCTCATGCAGAGTTAATCAGAGTAAACATGAACCAAAATCAGGCTGAATTTCAATACATGTGTACCACTCTAACGATCTCCAGTCAAACAACAAGTTGGCATCCACTCTCAGCCTGCTAACCTTTCATCAGTGTCTGGGAATACTGCTTGGCACATGTAAGATTTATTTTATAACTTAAAAAGCTTGGCATTTTTCTTGGACATTATTGTTTTATGTGGAACTTCCTGTAGCCCAAGACTGTGTGCATATGCTTTGAGTCCAGCTATGACATTCCCTATCCATAAAACAGTTTCCTGGTTTTTTTTTTTTACACTGGAGAGGCTGTTTAGTGCTCTTTCTTGCTATTCGTCTGTTCCACTACCCTAGTGGCCATTTTCAATTTACAATTTTCATGATTGTGTTGGGTTTCAGCGCTGAACCTTCTTTTATAGTTATTGTCATCAACAGGCTGCCCTATGCGTGTCACAGGATAAAGGAGCCTAAATGCACACGTTTTGAAAACGCACAGCAAATGCTCATTGTGCTTGCATTGTCCTTACATGTTAACCTCCCTGGCGGTATGATTCTTTTGGATTTTAGGTGCTGAAAGCGGTACCATTATTTTGCATGTAATTCTTGTGAATGAGCAGCCCAAACCAACTGTATACATTTATTATATATATTATATTATATATATATTATATATATATATGTATGTTTACATATATTATGTATACATATATATATATATATATATATATATATATATATATATAATATATATATATATATATACGTACAGTTGGTTTGGGCTGCTCATTCACAAGAATTACGTATATATATATATATATATATATATATATATATATTTATTTTGAATGATATCAGTGTGTTTGGTGTGTTTTACATTTTAATTTCCCCCCCGTTCCCCCCCCCCCCCCGATGGACGTCACGTCGCCGGAGACAGAAGCCAGGGCTCGCAGATGATCGGGAGGAAGCTCCGCCGCCGCATACCGCCCGCATTCTTCGCTGTATCCCGGAGAAAAGGTAAGTAAAACCTCTACCAGGATCCAGCGATCTTCCTAGCGCTACCCCGAGTGTGGCTCGGGGTTACCGCTTTTGGCTCTAAAATCTAACCCCGAGTCACGCTCGGGAATACCGCTAGGAAGGTTAAAGGCACCCCAAGTGTTGGTAGCACCAAAAAGTGTAGTAAAAACGCCCCATGCTCACCTCTAAAAAAAGTTCTGGAGCTGCTTGTGGGCAATCTCGCACATAGGACAGCCTATTCAAGTGAATGAGCTGCCCTATGCTTGATAAGCGAAAATGTTCCAAAATGCCCCCCCCAAAAAAAAAAAGAAACTTGAGTTCCTGCTACACTGGGATTTGAACAGGGACTGACAGCTGAGCATCTCTGTCCACTCTGTGCTTCTATGTATAAAAATGGCCATAAACTATGCAATCTGCTTCTACAATCTTTGTACAATTTCCCTTAGATGTACCAGAACTATGGAATAGGATGACCCATCTGAACAATCCATTCAATTTGTACCAAATAAGGCAGGCCCTTGCACTACATAGCTGATGGGATATCTGAAGGAGATTGTACAATTAGATTGTATAGACAGTGGGTGGAAAATGAACGAGGTGGTATGGTAATGAGGGAGGTGTGGTCCAGACAGGTGAACACACCCTATCACTCTCTCTTCAGCAAGGAAGTGCATGGTGGGATATGATCTACAGGAAGTGATGACATTTTTAAACATCCAAGCAAGATAAAAGTTCAACGCTTCTATAAACGAAGTAAGTGAGAAATCAGCACATTGGGATTTCTGGGCCAGAAATTACAATAGAAAATGCTTCTATTTTTTTATGAAAAGTGAAATTCTACCAAAAAAAGCTGAACTTGGCTATTAATTTACATGGTGGGCAGAGAAGAGAATTATGTGATTTCTATAACTAAGACCAGAGGTGATCAGCTGCTTTAACCACTAATAATGTAGTTGGGCTCCATTTGGTTGGCACCAGGTGAGGGATTCTTATACAGGCTTGGGGAGGTTATATATTTCTACATGTTTTGAATCAACATCTTTAATGGATTTGGGGGGACCCCCATACTATTTTTTTTTTAGTTTACATGGGGTCCCCCATTAATTTCATACCAGATCCTTATCCAGGCATTCTATTTGGATAGCCAGGAAACGAGGGGGCAGCAAGCAAGTCCCCCCTACTGACCCAGTCCAGGCTACATGCCCTAAATATTAGGCCTCCCTGCCAAGGCACCATATGTCAATGTTAATGGCGACAAGGGCATAATCCCAACATCCTTATCCCAGTGGATATGGTGGTAGGGTACTTATTATTACCCAGTAGGCAGGTGACCAGAAGGTTATGTAGCCTGATGGGGTTGCTTTAACGAGAAACATCAACTGAATTCTGCTCAGTTCTTGATTTTAAGCCAATATGCGTATAATGGACAAACTACACTCTCAGGCAGTGTATACAAGTGTATTAGTACAGGTCCAAAAGATCATTTAGTAGTTTGCTAGCTGAGCAGATCAATTTGCTTAGTGGATTAATGATCAATGGCAAGCACACAAAAAGGTGTCCCTTTCCTAGTTGCTTATTACAAACCATAATTAAACTTCCAATTGTACATTTAATAGAAAAAAAACACATTTCTGTCATTGTCAGAACCGTATACCCAAATATAAAGTTCTTCTTTGTTCAATACACATTGAAAAACAAAGAGATGAATGTAGTTTTGCCAAGTGCAAAAAGCAGTATTGTTTTAATATAGTTGCCTGCTTAGTGAAATAACCACAGCAATAAAATAATCCCAGATAAAAGAAATGCAAATATAGCCATCTCACTGGAAACCAATAATCTTTTTTTTTTTTTTTTTTTTTTTACAGCATCTTAAATAAGGTAATAAACAGTATTTCATTATAATGCAATTAGTGACAGAATTTGTGAACCCATGCCATGCCAACTGGCATAGGAAAACTAGAGTTGATTTTATTTTCCCCTCATAAAATAATTGATTTGTTACTTGTAGTACAATTCATT
Organism: Pelophylax lessonae; assembly: GCF_965119305.1. Lineage (NCBI taxonomy): Eukaryota > Metazoa > Chordata > Amphibia > Anura > Ranidae > Pelophylax > Pelophylax lessonae. The sequence continues at coordinate 326,240,608 of NC_138770.1, read as the reverse complement.
TTAGTCCAATGTGTGTCTTGTTCAGAAAAGGTTAGGAATCAATAATTTATTAAGGAAATGCCAGGATATTAGGATGTGCATTTTCTCCTTGTCTTGCTTGAGTTATTTAAATAGATGGTTGTACTTTTTGATCAATAATCTTTTTGGCCTCAATTACATTTTTTTCTCTCATAGTTTTCAGTAAGTGCCAGAATGCATCACTGTTACTTTGTGTGTGTTTTGTTTTTCTTTTTTTAAAGAAGGTGAAACACTAATTTAATTTATGAGATTAATATAATTAGGGGACACTTAGTTAGAAGCTTGGATCAATGGACAATACAGTCTTAACTGTTAATTATTGCAATGTTTAACCAGTGGCATTCTTTACTATGTGATATTTTCATCTTGGTTCTGCTATGGAACATTTTTTATGAAACATAATGTGTAATAAAAGCAGAAATTCCACGAGCAGAAAAGGTTACAAAAAACAAAATAACTGACTGCTTAGCGCATTCTTAGTTTTCTACTGCATTTATTAGAATTACATAAACTCTGTTACTACTCAGCTATTCAGCTGCACCGGAATGGTGGTAATATAATGCAGCAGTCATTTTCTTCCTCCAAACATGAGTAGTTTGTATGTAAAGTTGATATGTCTGCATGAATAATATACAGGTGCATCCCAAAAAAATTTGCCAAAAGAATAGCATCAAAACTTTGATTTCAGTAATTCAATTCAAAAACTGATATATTATATAGATTCATTACACACAGAGTGATATATTTCAGTTGTTTCTTTCTTTTAATGTTGATGGATGATTGCGACTTACCGTTAGTAAAAACTCAAAATGCAGTATCTCAGAAAATTTGAATATTGGGAAATAGTTAAATATTGCAGACTCATGGTGTCACACTCTAATCAGCTAATTAACTCAAAACACCTTTTAAGTTTTCTAGAGCATTTAAATGGTCTCTCAGTCTGGCTCAATAGGTTACACAATCATGTGGAAGACTAATGACCTGACAGTTGTCCAGAGGACAGTCATTGACATCATCCTTAAGAAGGGTAAGGCCCCTTTCACATGGGCGCACCGCCCGATGGAGTCCATTCTGCTCAGCGGGGGATCGATCCGCCAATCCCCGCTGAGCAGGCAGAGGACAGCTCCGTCTCCGCTCTGTGTGCAGAGACAGAGCTGTCAGATCCCCGCTCTCCTCTATGGGGAGATTGGATGAGAATGGACCGTCTGTTCTCATCCGATCCCATCCAATCTGATCCTCCAGACAGATGGAAAATAGGGTTTCTATCCGTCCTGATTTCACGGGCAGGATCGGAATCAGATAGCAGCGGGTGTCAACAGAGATGTCTCCGTTGACACCCGCTGCCCCATAGGGATGCATGAAGCACCCGGTCAGGTCTGCCTGAAAAACTGGCAGGTGGATCAGATCAGATCGCCCGTGTCAAAGGGGCCTAACTCACAAATGGTCATTGCTAAAGAATCTGGCTGTTCACGGAGTGCTGTATCCAAGCATATTAATGGAAAGTTAAGTGGAAGGAAAAAGTGAGGTTTAAAAAGGTGCACAAGCAACAGGGATAACCGCAGCCTTGAGAGGATTGTGAAGCAAAGGCCATTCCAGAATTTGGGGGAGATTTAGAAGAAGAAGCACCACACACAGACATATCCAGGACATGGGCTACAACTGTTGCATTCCTTGTATCAAGCTACTCCCAAACCAGAGACAATGTCAGAAGTGTCTTACCTGGGCTAAGGAGAAAAAGGACTCGGCTGGTGCTGTCACGTACCTGATAGGAGACTGCATTGATGAGGTCGGCCTTTCTTATATCTCCCACCCTGGCCCCATTAAGGATGAGACAGAGGGTGTCCAGGGACAGGAGGGACACTAGTGCCTGTGGGTGTTGATTGCAGAATCTGCAGCAAGTAATGCGACTCCAAGGACACTGTGCAACCAGAGGAGCAGGAACAGCAGTAATGTGCGAAGGACTGGTCCAAATTAAAGGGGCACTCCACTTATGCTGATGGTTCTGGATGAGCAACTTGTCAGAAATCTGGAGGCAGGAACATACAGCAGTGTACAGAGCTGGTGCAGCAGACAGCCAGACAAGCACTCAAGTAGTACTGGAAGCCAGGATCAGAGGCAGATGCAGAGTCTCAGGAATAGCCGGGGTCGTCAACAGGTGGGCAGCGAGGTACCAAGTCATGTGCAGAGCCAAAGTCAGGAATGGAGCCAGGTCAAGGGTAAACAACAAGGAAGAAGCAGAGTCCAAGGTCATGTCAAGAACCTGCCAGGTCAGCAACAGGAAAAACATACAGGATCAAACAGGACACAGGGCACAGCTGAAGATCAGCCAGCAAAGGAAATGGGAATAAGCTCCCTTTAAATAGCCAATATGGTGCCAAGAGGTATTGTGCCCGCACGTGTTCGTGATCCCGAATTCTCGCGCACATGCGCACACCTGTTAGCCATTCATCAGAAAATACCATGAGCATATCTATGCGCCAGATGTCCCACAGGGATTTCCTGACAGTTGCTCAGTGGTCCAAAGTCTTCTTTTTTGATGAAAGTAAATTCTTAATTTCGATGAAAAGAGAGAAAAAAATCTGTGCTAATAATCTATGTTTAAACTATTCTTATAAATGGCTGCAGTTGTCCATCACAATGTGAAAAGGTATATTACATTTAAAAACACAGCGCAAACCCAAATGAAAAAAATCAAGCCTTATTTACAATGTTTACAAATTCACCATCTGTGCCAAAAACTAAAGTGCTAAAGTGCGTTAATAGATATGGTAAATCACCCTTACATTGATTACATAAATGAAAATCTTAAGCATCCAATGTGCAATATATAGATTAAAAATAAAGGGATCCGCGCTTAGGATAAAAGCTACAAAATCAGGGTTGGCTGCAGCCCACTTCAAAAATACAACCCTAAAAAGGTTGTATCAAATGTATGTGCAAAAAAGAAGAAGTGATTGGCGCTGCCAGATGTAAGGTATCTAACAGATGTATAGAGTGGATTCTTTGATAGTGGGTAGTTGATATCTAATAGGATATATAGAATTGGCCGTTGTAAAGTAAAGTGAATGGTGCAATTTAAATAAAAATCATATCATCTACAATGCATGAAAACACAACAATATAACCATATATATTTACTTATGTGCAAGAAAGTGCAAATTGCCAGAAAGTGAGTGATAAACCTCTCGAAGTATAAATATATATAAATAAATAAAGTAAAAGATCCAAAATATGAAAAAAGTGCTACGTGCAACGGGTGTGGTCACCCTAATTAGTACTATAAATAACTATAAAAGGAAATAAATTACTCCAACTGCCCTCAAAAAAGAGGCTTCACACAGTCAAATGTGTGAATTTATGGTGATAAATTCGTGAACTATCCAAAATTAAATAAATATATATGGCCGTGATTAAATATAGCTTCAATACAAACTCCAAAAATATAAAGCGTATATAAAAAAATAAAAATACAGGAATCAATGGAAAAGTGCAAAAACAAGTTTGTAACAAAGAGTGTCCAATACAGTCTTAAACAAGTGCAAAGTCCATAGAAAAAATTAAGGTGCTCTTTTTTGGGGTGACCCAGGGTAAAGTGGGTGGGTCGGAAGATAAGGTGCTCCCCCTCTCCTTAGGTCCCACGCTTACCAGAGTTATATACCCCTACAGGGGTAGACCGCAGATCGATACTAGGGATCGCTCCCATGCAGCAGTGATCTGGTCCCTGTTCCTTTCTGGTTTATTCCAATCCACCCGGTCACACTCCAAAACAATTTAAAGTGGATAGTTAGCTAAAATCAAGCGTATCCGTATGGCTTAGGAGCCGCAACCTCCTCTCTCGCGGTGCACACTCAGGAACGGCGTGCATTCCAATCGCCGGATGTGGGTCCCAAGCCTCCAGATCGATAGGCGGAAGTGATGTGGTTACGCTCTCGACGCGTTTCGTCACACTGACATCATCTGGAGTAGCTACTGTAGGGGTATATAACTCTGGTAAGCGTGGGACCTAAGGAGAGAGGGAGCACCTTATCTTCCGACCCACCCACTTTACCCCGGGTCACCCCAAAAAAGAGCACCTTAATTTTTTAGGTGAATTAATTAAAAACAATTTGAGATTAGAACAGGGAGAGCACCGAAGGCGCCAACACCCATAGCACAGTAATCTCACTGGTCACAAAGAAAATAGATAAGGAAGAAACTCCACAGACCTGTAACAGGTGCCATCAGAAAGGAGATCACAGGAGAGAGAGGGTGTTAAAGCGGTAGTATACTCAATGTTTTTACTTTTACCTACAGGTAAGCCTATAATAAGGCTTACCTGTATGTGCAATTAAAATCTCCTAAACCTGCACTGTTTAGGAGATATTTGCCCTGCATGCAGCCGCTGACACTAGTGGCGCATGCACTCCGAAGGTCCGGTGGACCTTCAGAGTTCCCTACCGGCTACTTGCCGGAAAGTGACTCCCGCGCACATGCGTGGGAGTGATGTCAGCACGGCTCCGGCCACTCACAGCGCTGGAGACGCCAAACCCGCTGTTAGGTACCTGTGAGCATTCAGGCGAAAAACTAAGCCAGAGAGATCAGGCCGGCAACAGATCAGGCAAAGCAGTATCCAAACGAAATCCAAAGAATGGTCAGGCAGGCAGAAGTCATACACAAGCTGGCAGTGAAGTAAAGATTCGGCAAGCTGAAGAGGGGTCACGAATGCAGGCAAAAGTTCACACACGAAAGTCTATCAAAGAGCAAGCAGCACACCCAGGAAGATATTCCAAAACAAACGGGCACTCAGTAACAGGAAGTACTACTATTTAAAGGCTGGGTAAATTGTACATTGTTCACAGCTGGTTAAATTGTACATTGTTCGCAGCTGACAGCAGGTGGGGCTAGTGAGTCCAAGGCAAGCATCAGGCTGGAAAAATCGCTGGCAAAACTCCAGAGGCTCTCTGTGGCATGACAGGTAAGGCTGCAAGCTACGAAACAAGGAACCTTCTGGTTCAAGGACACCCAGGTACATAACAACCGGAAGAGGCGACGAGGGAGCATGACAGCTCCCATAGCGGTGTCCGGGCGTCCGTGTCGGGGTTTCATTTTAAGGTAAGTATTTCATAATGAGCTAGTATGCGATGCATACTTGCTCATTATGCCTTTGTCTTGCAGGGTTTGTTTTTTTTTTTTTGTTTTTTTTTTGGCAGTATACAACCGCTTTAAACCCAGGGCTGGAGTGGAGGCTCCAGAGTGGATAACAAGCAGGAAGAACTGATTGAAAACAGAGTGTGAGAGCCAAAATGAAAGAGAGCAGAAAATTTCTGCAAAAAAGTATACTATCACATTATAAATATACATTAAGAGTGTAATCGCAGTCAATCAACAATACATACACTCTCATGTAAGGAGGGCAGTGTCAAAGAACAGAATGTCTATGTTTCCAAATTCAGTCAAACAATACAAACACATGAATATCAGATCAAGGTCAGGCAGATTGCACTGTGTATGGGGCAACAGAGCAATCCGCATCTGAAGGACTAACCATAAACAGTAATAAAATACAATGGTAATAACCGCGCTAATGGAAAAAAACAGCAGCAACTTCAAGTGTGACTACACCCTAAACAGAATCTCTAAATTAAGTTGCGCTAGCTTGAACGATGGAAAGTAAAGTCCATAAAGTCCATCTGTAACAGGATCACAGTGTTCAAACAGGCTCCCTATGGGTATATTCTTACCAGAAATGGTAAATCAAAAGGCAGGTTCTCTAAGCTAAATCTCGTCCCCTTGATAGCAGACTGGAACCGATATTCTCACGTTGATTCAACGGTAATGATAAAAAATAAACGCACATAGCATAAAACCCAACACAAATGGAAAAATCAAACACCAATGTGAGTGAAAAACTGGATAAAAGTGTGTGAAAACTCCACCAGTGTATATCCAAAATAATCAAAAATAATAAGGGATAAAAAAATATATAATAAAAAATAAAAAATAGCTCTTGAGTGAGACACCTATAGGTACCCCTTACCAAAGGTGACTGCAAATAGGTGCAAACATATGCGTGAAGTGCAATCTTAAAAACAGTTGGTGTCGCCTCTTACCAAATTAAAGGAAAGAAAACGCCAAGTGAAGGGAATTCTTAAGTGTCCTCTGTGTAGATAACCACCACCAGTAAAACTCGCCTCTTACCAGAAGATAATCAGATAAAGCCAGATGATATAGACAAAAATCAAGCAAGAAAGGGATGCCAGCCTTCACCAGTGAGATTTGCCTCTTACCCAAAGGGAATGATCAAATCGCCTGTAAACCTGCAGTGGAATCCTGGTCGAGTAACTCCCAAGGGGGCAAGGAGATCATCACCAAACAAAAAAGAAGGCTTCCATAGTGTAAAACCGCTTGATTTATTAAAAAATAACTAAAATAAAACTTACAATAGCGAAGGAAATGTGGAGCATGTATGTGTAAGCCGCCGGCCGGACGGTCTCCGCTCATCCGCACTCCCTGGTCGCGATCAGATGACGTCAGTACGCCGTGTCCTAACGACGTTTCGTCACAGATGACGTTTTCAAAGGTGCGGACGGCGTACTGACGCCATCTATTTAACCAGAAGGGATGGGGCTGGGCTACCAGAAATTGATGAAGACCGCTCCGCCATCTTATGTAAGGGCACAGAGCATCTAATAACGTGGTACCGCATCGAGATCAGGGCACAGCATATCATCCCATATTATGCATGACATGCAAGACTAATTGAATAATCCCGCAGACCGCACAATAAATAATGCATAAATAATATCAAATGTACATATTCCAACATTGAATACAGAAATATAATTATAACACCATCTAGTGGCAAAATAGAGTAATGCACAATCCTTTTACAAAGGACCATGCATAATCTAATTAGTACATTATAACACCATCTAGTGGCAACATAGAATAATGCACAATCATTTGCAAGGAACCATGCATAATCTAGTTTATACATTGGACATCAATGAAAATATGTAACTAAACAAAATTAATAAAAAATTCATAAAATAGCAATCCTCGAAAAAAACCCATAGGTACTCTCAGTCGTACCCAACAAACTGGGCCAGATCCAAGGGTGAATTAATTTTCAAATTAAAAAGATCTTAACAATATAGCACCCTGAAAGTAGTGTAACGGTTGATGTAGTCTCTATTTTAGATAAATTAGATAAATCCTTGCAAATGATTGTGCATTATTCTATGTTGCCACTAGATGGTGTTATAATGTACTAATTAGATTATGCATGGTCCTTTGTAAAAGGATTGTGCATTACTCTATATTGCCACTAGATGGTGTTATAATTATATTTCTGTATTCAATGTTGGAATATGTACATTTGATATTATTTATGCATTGTTTATTGTGCGGTCTGCGGGATTATTCAATTAGTCTTGCATGTCATGCATAATATGGGATGATATGCTGTGCCCTGATCTCGATGCGGTACCACGTTATTAGATGCTCTGTGCCCTTACATAAGATGGCGGAGCGGTCTTCATCGATTTCTGGTAGCCCAGCCCCATCCCTTCTGGTTAAATAGATGGCGTCAGTACGCCGTCCGCACCTTTGAAAACTTCATCTGTGACGAAACGTCGTTAGGACACGGCGTACTGACGTCATCTGATCGCGACCAGGGAGTGCGGATGAGCGGAGACCGTCCGGCCGGCGGCTTACACATACATGCTCCACATTTCCTTCGCTATTGTAAGTTTATTCTAGTTATTTTTTTCAATAAATCAAGCAGTTTTACACTATGGAAGCCTTCTTTTTTGTTTGGTGGTGATCTCCTTGCCCCCTTGGGAGTTACTCGACCAGGATTCCACTGCAGGTTCCATGAAGTTCATCATTTTACAGGCGATTTGATCATTCCCTTTGGGTAAGAGGCAAATCTCACCGGTGAAGGCTGGCATCCCTTTCTTGCTTGATTTTTGTCTATATCATCTGGCTTTATCTGATTATCTTCTGGTAAGAGGTGAGTTTTACTGGTGGTGGTTATCTACACAGAGGACACTTAAGAATTCCCTTCACTTGGCGCTTTCTTTCCTTTAATTTGGTAAGAGGCGACACCAGCCGTTTTTAGGATTGCACTTCACGCATATGTTTGCACCTATTTGCAGTCACCTTTGGTAAGGGGTACCTATAGGTGTCTCACTCAAGAGCTATTTTTTATTTTTTATTTTTTTATTATATATATTTTTATCCCTTATTATTTTTGTTTATTTTGGATATACACTGGTGGAGTTTTCACACACTTTTATCCAGTTTTTCACTCACATTGGTGTTTGATTTTTCCATTTGTGTTGGGTTTTACGCTATGTGCGTTTATTTTTTATCATTACCGTTGAATCAACGTGAGAATATCGGTTCCAGTCTGCTATCAAGGGGACGAGATTTATCTTAGAGAACCTGCCTTTTGATTTACCATTTCTGGTAAGAATATACCCATAGGGAGCCTGTTTGAACACTGTGATCCTGTTACAGATGGACTTTATGGACTTTACTTTCCATCGTTCAAGCTAGCGCGACTTAATTTAGAGATTCTGTTTAGGGTGTGGTCACACTTGAAGTTGCTGCTGTTTTTTTCCATTAGCGCGGTTATTACCATTGTATTTTATTTCTGTTTTTGACCTTTAACTGCGGCTTTTGGCGTTTGATCCAATTGACATGGATGTCTTTGAGTATCGTGCCTCCAGGTCCTTAAACACCGATGGGGTTTTTGAGGCTCTTTCAACTGAAGAGACTGATATGAGTGGGCTCTTTATGAGGCTGAAGAACCTACTCGTATCGGAGATTCACACACAATGGGACATAGCCTTTCTTGATACATATATCAAGAAGACTATGGTTCCAAGGAGTCTGAGGTGGGAAGTCAGTCCCCAACTAGATGAAGTGGAGTTGGAAGACTGGCATAAGTATTTTAATGAGGCTGGGGTGAATTTTTTGCGGTTCTTATCAGGGAGAAAAAGTGCCAAACTCTCCAGACTCGATGACGAGGTTAAACTGGTCAAAGAGAAACTGGCACCCTATATGGAGAGTGCAGAGTACAAATCCTCCTCTTCTGATCTTTTGAAGATTCTTGAAAAAGAGGAAAAGGATCAGAAGATTAAGAAACGCAAGAAGTTCAACAGAGATCTCCAGGATTATCTGTCTAGTAGCGTTTTCGAATGGCAGAAACGTTTGATGGCAGAATTGAATCCTGAAGATGAGGTTATGGAAGTAACCACTGCTCAAACTAACAGAGATATATCAATTCCCCCACAAATAACTAATACCAAGAAAATACAAAAGAAGGGACCTCATTTAAATAACCGTCGTCCTTCTTTTAAATCCCCATTTAGGGGACAAAACCCCAAAAAAGGTAAACAACCTTCTAATCAACATAAGCCAAATTTTTATAACAATCAAGGTTATAACACTAATTGGCAACAGGGAAATAGGGAACATCAAAATGCTCCAAATTATCATAAGGGAGAATTTATACAAACACTGGGCTATCCAAACACTCCGCAATGGAGAAGGGGTCCTTATAATTACCCTGAGCCAGCTTACCATCATCAGAGAGATCAGGGTCCTGATTATGGCCATCAGCGTCCAGTATATGGGAGGCATGTCTATAGTCCCCCCAGGTCAAACATATATTGGTATGATCCACCTACAGGACCAAACAGAGGCCCGGACAGAGATCAACGTTGGCAGGGAAGATCGGATAATAGACAAGACAGTTACCAATACAATGTCCCGATTGAGAATAGATTTTACCCTTTAAAGGATATTGAGAACCCCGGTAACATTCAACCGCCCTCAAATTCGAATGTTTCCCAACGGTCCAGGGAGATAACATCTGAAAATGTTACATCGCAAAACCCTAATAATCAAAGTTACCCAGGTTGGGGTTTTCCCAGGGCCACACAGGGAACCAAGCGCCCTGCCGAACCTCAAGAGGAAGTAGAGGAGGCAGGCGCATCAAATCTAAAAAAAGTAAAAACCTAGCGGCGGCAGGGGTCTTTAACTTAAGTAAAGTAACGTTGTCAGAATCCGAAAACTTATTTTAGACAAAGGCCTGAAATATGCTCCCCCTAAAGGCTTGGATAAGTTCCAAACCTACATGGACATCCATAAGTTCGTGAGAAAACGTAATGTCAAGAGATATATATTAAGTAACCCAATCAAAGAGAATCGCATGGTCAGCTCAGAGACTCATCACTCTGGGCTGTCTAATGCTTCTCTATTTAACCCGCCCGGATCCCTGGCTCCTTCGTTGAGGGTGTTCAGGGATGTGTTACTTAGAGATCTGGACAAGATCAGGCCACACAAGACCTCCTTGTCTGCCGACCTCCAAAAGGGCTTAGACTCCTTGTGTGACAATAAGGATCTGGTTATTAGGCCGGCAGACAAGGGGGGTGGCATTGTGGTACTTGATCGTTGTGATTACAACAAAGAAATGCAACGTATTTTGGGTGATGGACAAACCTATGTTCCTCTCTCTAAGGACTCGAAATTTTCATATAAAAGAGCTTTAGAGGAGATAGTTGATAGGGGATTTGATCAAAATATTATTAACAAGAAGGAAAGAGCATATCTAGTTCCTAAGTGCCCTCGCACTCCGGTTATTTATTATCTCCCAAAATTGCATAAGAGTCTGACTTCCCCCCCGGGTCGCCCCATTGTCAGCGGTATTGACTCTGTGACGTCCCGGGTGGGGAAGTACATCGACTCTTATTTGCAACCTTTAGTGCAGACCACACCAGCATATATTAAGGACACGAGACATGTCATTAGCCTTTTGTCATCTCTGACCCCTACTGAACATCTTTGGATGGTTACGGCCGACGTGTCATCTCTCTATACGGTCATTCCTCATAATGTAGGACTGAATGCAGTAAACATGTACCTTGATAGAGATTCAGACTTGTCGGCAATACAGATATCCTTTATCATGGAGCTTTTGGAGTTCGCTACCCACCACAATTACTTTTGGTATAGTGGACAATTTTATCGCCAGGTTACTGTCGTGGCCATGGGGGCTAAATATGCCCCCTCCCTGGCCAACTTTTTCATGGCCCAGTGGGAGGAGGACGTCATCTATGCCCATCGCAGGCCGCAGATACTGCTCTGGGCTAGGTATATTGATGACGTGCTCCTCCTCTGGGATGGCCAATATAATGATTTAACATCTTTTTTGAATCAACTTAACTTGAATGATCGTGGTATACAATTAAACTACGAATGTAGTTACATAGTTACATAGTTACATAGTTAGTGAGGTTGAAAAAAGACATCAGTCCATCCAGTTCAACCTATGATGTGTGTGTGTGTTTGCTTTTAACCGTACATTGTATACCCCTGTATGTTGTGGTCTTTAAGGTGTCCATCTAATAGTTTTTTGAAACTATCAATGCTCCCTGCTGATACGACTGCTTGTGGAAGAGAATTCCACATCTTTACCGCTCTTACCGTGAAGAACCCCTTACGCACTTTAAGGTTAAACCGCCTTTCCTCAAGTTTTAGTGAGTGGCCACGTGTCTTATTGTATCTCCTTTCTCTGAATAGTTTGTTCCTTATGCTAGGGTCACCAGTACAGTATTTGTACATTGATATCATATCCCCCCTCAATCGTCTCTTCTCCAGAGAGAACAGGTTCAGAGCTTGTAGTCTTTCCTCATAGCTGATGTCCTCCATTCCCCTAATTATTTTTGTTGCCCTTCTCTGGACTTTCTCCAGTTCCAGCACATCCTTCCTGAGGACCGGTGCCCAGAACTGGACAGCATATTCCAGATGTGGCCGGACCAGAGTCTTGTAGAGCGGGAGAATAATCTCTTTATTTCTGGAGTGAATCCCCTTTTTTATGCATCCCAGTATTCTGTTAGCTTTGCTTGCGTCGGCTTGGCATTGCATGCCACTGCCAAGCCTGTTGTCCACCAGTACCCCCAAGTCCTTTTCCATCCTAGACTCACCCAGAGGTTCCCCCCCTAGTGAGTAGCTTGCTTTCTGGTTTCTGGCCCCCAAGTGCATTACTTTACATTTTTCAACATTAAATCTCATCTGCCATGTAGTTGCCCACCCCGTTATTTTGTTCAGGTCCGCTTGCAAGTTTTCCACATCCTGCATAGAAGATATTGGCATGCCTAATTTAGTATCATCAGCAAATACTGAGATTGTACTCGATATCCCCTCCTCCAGATCATTTATGAATAAATTAAACAGGATTGGTCCCAGGACAGAACCCTGGGGGACCCCACTTTCCACAACCGCCCAATCAGAATACTCACTATTAATCACCACCCTCTGTACTCTCCCCTGGAGCCAGTTCTCTATCCAGGTACTCACCTTACGGTCCATACCTACCTTCCTTAGTTTGTACAGTAAGCGTTTGTGGAGAACGGTGTCAAAGGCCTTTGCAAAGTCCAGATACACCACATCCACAGGCTTACCTTTATCTAGGTGGCAGCTCACTTCATCGTAGAAGGTTAATAGATTGGTTTGGCACGAACGATTTTTCATGAATCTATGCTGATTACTACTTATAATACCGTTTTCATTACTAAAGTCTTGTATGTGGTCCCTTAACATCCCCTCCATAATTTTGCAGACTACTGATGTTAGGCTGACCGGCCTATAGTTACCCGGGATATATCTCGGCCCCTTTTTAAATATTGGTACCACGTTGGCTTTTTTCCAATCAGCTGGCACCATACCCGTCTGTAAACTATCCTTAAAGATCAAGAATAATGGTCTGGCAATCGCCTGGCTGAGCTCATTAAGAACCCTCGGGTGCAAGCCATCCGGTCCCGGGGATTTATTTATGTTAAGTTTCTCTAGTTTAGCTCTAAATCTATCCTCTGTTAGCCATGGCGGCACTTCCTGAGGTGTATTATTTAGTTCAGCCTTACAAGCAAGGTTCGTGTAGCCCCCCGATTCCTTTGTGAAGACTGAAGAAAATAAATTATTTAACACTTCCGCCTTTTCTCTGTCCTCAGTGGCCATTTTTCCTTTATCATCTTTTATGGGGCCAATGTGTTCTGACCTCACTTTCTTACTGTTTATATACTTAAAGAACTTCTTGGGGTTCTTTTTACTCTCCTCCGCTATATGTCTCTCGTGTTCTATTTTAGCCGCCCTGATTTCGTCTTTACATTTCTTATTACACTCTTTATAATGCTTAAATGCTGCCAATGACCCCTCAGTCTTGTATTTTTTGAAGGCCTTTTCTTTAGCTCTAATATACATTTTTATGTTGGAGTTTAGCCACCCAGGGTTTAGTTTTGCTCTTTTAAATTTATTTCCCTGTGGAATGCACTGGCCCACCCCCTTGTTAAGTATGCTCTTGAAGCACTCCCATTTTTCCTCCGTGTTCATTGTTCCCAGGGTTCTATCCCATTTGATATTTTCTAGCAGCGAGCGCAGTTTAGGGAAATTGGCTCTTTTGAAATTCAGTGTCCTTATATTACCCTTGTGTTTCCTATTACTGTAATTAATACTGAAATCAATTGACCTATGGTCACTGTTTCCTAAGTTATCCCGTATTTCTATATCCGTGAGCAGGTCTGTATTGTTGGTAATCAGTAGGTCAAGTACCGCATTGTTTCTTGTCGGTGCATTCACCATCTGACCCATGAAATTGTCCTGCAAAACATTTAGGAACTGCCGAGCCTTGGCTGAGTGCGCGGTTCCTTCTGCCCAGTCTATATGCGGATAATTAACGTCCCCCATTATAATGACATTTCCCATCCTTGCTGCCAATCCTATCTGTAACATGAGGTCTGCCTCACCCTCCTCCCTCTGGTTGGGGGGCCTATAGCATACTCCCAATATTACCTTCCCCACGTGCCTTCCCTTTGAAGCTCTACCCATAGGGATTCTGCCTCGTCCTTAGCTCCATTATTAATATCATCCCTCATATTTACCTGTATACTGTTCTTAATATACAGACATACCCCTCCCCCTTTTTTACCCTCTCTATCCCTGCGATAAAGGGAATACCCCTGAATGGTCGCCATCCAGTCATGAGAGCTGTCAAACCAAGTCTCAGTTATCCCCACAAAATCGAAGTCCTCCTCAAACATCAGCAGCTCCAGTTCTCCCATCTTCTTGGCCAGGCTTCTGGCATTGGTATACAAACCTCGTAATTTTGATCGGTTACATTTATCCTCATTTGATGTTTTTAGGCTGCTCTCTTGATTTTTCCCCGTGCCCACCCTGGGTTTAGGAGCTCCGAACATCCTACCGCTAATGCCCCCATTTCTGCCCTCTGAAACTTGCTTTCCACTGGCTAATTCTACATCTGTACCCTCCCCCCCATTCCCTAGTTTAAAAGCCCCTCTAACTTTTTGGCCATCCTCGCACCCAGTACGGCTGCACCCACCCCATTTAGGTGCAATCCGTCCCTACCAAAGAGCCGGTGACCGACTGAGAAGTCGGCCCAGTTCTCCAGGAACCCGAAACCCTCCTTACTACACCAGCTCCTCAGCCACTCGTTAACTTCCCTAATCTCCCGCTGCCTCTCTGGTGTGGCTCGAGGTACAGGTAGTATTTCGGAAAATACTACCTTGGAGGTCCTAGTCCTCAACTTAGCGCCTAAGTCCCTGAAATCGTTTAGGACTCTCCATCTTCCTCTGCCTATGTCATTGGTACCCACGTGTACCATGACAGCTGGGTCTTCCCCAGCGCCACCCAGTAATCTGTCCACCCGATCCGCGATGTGCCGAACCCGAGCGCCCGGCAAACAACAGACTGTTCGGCACACACGGTCTTTGTCACAGACCACTATTAATTTTTTGGACCTTACTATAGGTATTAAGGATGGAATGTTCACCACCTCGACTTACTTCAAGGCAACCGACAGGAATTCTTATATTCCTGTCGATAGTTGCCACTATGCACCTTGGTTACAAGCAATCCCCAAGGGTCAATACCTTCGCATTAGACGTAACTGTTCCAACTTTCAAGAATTTCAAACTCAAGCCCATACTCTCAGATTTTTAGATAAAGGCTATGATAAAAAATTTCTTCAGGATACTCTATTAGAAGTAAGTCAAATAGATAGAGACCAGCTATTAAGAAATACCAGTAGAGCTGACCAGAAGGACTCTTCCTATGGTTTGCCATTTGTAACTCCGTTTTCAAGTCAACATATGAGTGTTAAAAATATTATTAAACGACACTGGCACATTCTGGGTAATGATCCAGTTTTGGGAAGTTCCCTGCCAGACAGACCACGCATAGTCTTCAGGGGGGCTCCCACGTTACGAGATAAAGTGGCACCTAATATTTTAGAACCACCTGCACCTAAACCTACCTTTTTGAGTCAGCTTACAGGTTTTTATAAGTGTAATAGATGTCGAGTATGTTCATTTAGTTCCAATAAATGTAGATCAGTTAAGCAATTTACAGCTACCAGTACCAATAAGGTTCATTCTATAAAGCCGTTTATTTCTTGCATGACCACTGGTATTGTTTACCTTCTCCAGTGCCCATGTGGGCTTCAATATATAGGGAGAACCAAGAGACCCCTACAGGTTAGATTAAATGAACATGTATCTAATATACTTAAAGGATTCCCGAAACATTCCGTATCCAAACATTACGCCTTGGTTCACGATAAAAACCCCAAGAATACACTTTTTTGGGGATAGATAAATTTGAACCCCATTGGAGGGGGGGAACCGTTAGTTAGGGGCATCTCAAAATTGGAGATGACCTGGATACACCGTGCAAAAACGTACGTGCCGTTTGGACTCAACGTTGAAGTGAATGCTTTTATTGATAACTCATGAATTTTCATTACTTAGGTTTTTTAATTTTTTGGTTATTTGTTTCTAATTTATCTAAAATAGAGACTACATCAACCGTTACACTACTTTCAGGGTGCTATATTGTTAAGATCTTTTTAATTTGTACCTATGGGTTTTTTTCGAGGATTGCTATTTTATGAATTTTTAATTAATTTTGTTTAGTTACATATTTTCATTGATGTCCAATGTATAAACTAGATTATGCATGGTTCCTTGCAAATGATTGTGCATTATTCTATGTTGCCACTAGATGGTGTTATAATGTACTAATTAGATTATGCATGGTCCTTTGTAAAAGGATTGTGCATTACTCTATATTGCCACTAGATGGTGTTATAATTATATTTCTGTATTCAATGTTGGAATATGTACATTTGATATTATTTATGCATTGTTTATTGTGCGGTCTGCGGGATTATTCAATTAGTCTCGCATGTCATGCGTAATATGGGATGATATGCTGTGCCCTGATCTCGATGCGGTACCACGTTATTAGATGCTCTGTGCCCTTACATAAGATGGCGGAGCGGTCTTCATTAATTTCTGGTAGCCCAGCCCCATCCCTTCTGGTTAAATAGATGGCGTCAGTACGCCGTCCGCACCTTTGAAAACGTCATCTGTGACGAAACGTCGTTAGGACACGGCATACTGACGTCATCTGATTGCGACCAGGGAGTGCGGATGAGCGGAGACCGTCCGGCCAGCGGCTTACACATACATGCTCCACATTTCCTTCGCTATTGTAAGTTTTATTCTAGTTATTTTTTAATAAATCAAGCGGTTTTACACTATGGAAGCCTTCTTTTTTGTTTGGTGGTGATCTCCTTGCCCCCTTGGGAGTTACTCGACCAGGATTCCACTGCAGGTTCCCTGAAGTTCATCATTTTACAGGCGATTTGATCATTCCCTTTGGGTAAGAGGCAAATCTCACTGGTGAAGGCTGGCATCCCTTTCTTGCTTGATTTTTGTCTATATCATCTGGCTTTATCTGATTATCTTCTGGTAAGAGGCGAGTTTTACTGGTGGTGGTTATCTACACAGAGGACACTTAAGAATTCCCGTCACTTGGCGTTTTCTTTCCTTTAATTTGGTAAGAGGCGACACCAGCCGTTTTTAGGATTGCACTTCACGCATATGTTTGCACCTATTTCCAGTCACCTTTGGTAAGGGGTACCTATAGGTGTCTCACTCAAGAGCTATTTTTTATTTTTTAATATATATATTTTTATCCCTTATTATTTTTGATTATTTTGGATATACACTGGTGGAGTTTTCACACACTTTTATCCAGTTTTTCACTCACATTGGTGTTTGATTTTTCCATTTGTGTTGGGTTTTATGCTATGTGCGTTTATTTTTTATCATTACCGTTGAATCAACGTGAGAATATCGGTTCCAGTCTGCTATCAAGGGGACGAGATTTATCTTAGAGAACCTGCCTTTTGATTTACCATTTCTGGTAAGAATATACCCATAGGGAGCCTGTTTGAACACTGTGATCCTGTTACAGATGGACTTTATGGACTTTACTTTCCATCGTTCAAGCTAGCGCGACTTAATTTAGAGTAACCATAAACAGTGCAATCTTGCCACCAATCATCTCCAAAGGATTACTGTCAAAAACAAGGAAATAGAACATATATATATATGTAAAATCACTATGGTATCTGTAATTGAACAGGTACCATAGTGAAACCCGTTTTATAAAGGTTTATTGCACAAATAAAATATTACTTACAAGAAATAGATACGCTTTTGGCTTGTAAAGGATGTCTTTTGATGACGCCCTGGAGGGTGGGGCGAAACATGTTGATGTATTTCCGGTTATGCCGAACCATTGATGTCACTTCCTGTCCTCGGTGGAACGCACGCTAGACGACATTCCCAGAAGGGCCTCAATATAAGATACAAGCCGAAATCTTATCTACTTCTTGTAAGTAATATTTTATTTGCGCAATAAACCATTATAAAACAGACTTCACTATGGTACCTGTTCATTTTATTTGAGTCCCTAAAGATCCTGTAACAAGCCGGTGTGCAGAGGTGGTGTCGCAGTATCCAGCAAGTAAATTGGCTTCCATCTCACTAGCTATAAGCCTTATTGACCCCCAGACTGAAATAGCTGTGGGCCCATTGTTTCTGGTTAATGGGGATACAGGAGGGGAGTGAGGCACCCTGCACTGCATGATCTTTCTTGAAGCACCTCAGCACTTTTTTACTTGAAGCACCTTAGCGCATTTTTTGTATCCTTTGGAGCACCTTTAGCACTTTGATCAGTAACTTTATGAGATCTTTTGGAACAGTTGAGCACTTTATTGATGTCAGTGGATTTTTTTGCACATGAACACTTTATTTAATAATTTTTATATGATTCTTATGGTCAGTATATCTTTATATGACTGTGAGGGCAAGCGCTGTTACTATCACTTATTTACATCCTATGTTATTCCCTGCCCCAATCTGTCCAACTATCTCCTACTCTGTCCACTTTTAAGCAATCCCTGAAAACCTTTCTCTTCAGAAGCCTATCCTGCCTCCATCTAATAACTGTAGTTTTATTTTCACCATCAGCTCATCCGCCACAGTTAATACCTTTTCGTATCACTTGACCCTCCTTTTAGTTTGTAAGCTTTATCGAGCATGGCCCTCTCATTCCTCCTGTATTGAATTGTATTGTAACTGTACAGTCTGCCCTCATGTTATAAAGTGCTGCACAAACTGTTGGCGTTAAATAAATCCTGTATAATAATTTACAAATACAGCTTCAGTAACGTTCACAAATTCCCAGCTGTACGTATTTTATTGCCTAATTGGTTTTACCTAATTATTCAATATTTATAGTATAACTGATCAGCCTTGTTTCCTTATTGAACCAAAAACTATCAAATGCTAGCTGCTCTTTTTGTTCAATGCAGACAATATATATTTTTTAAATTTTCTTATTGATAATATTATCAAATATGCTAATACTGATATACCACTAAAAATGTCCATACTGAAGTGAACAAAGCATATTATATATAATTTATAGGCTCCCTTTTCTGCATAAGTTTATTGCCACTGTGGGTTGCCCACCCTCTTTGGATCAGGATATTTGAGTTGAACAATAGATATATAAACACAACAGCTGGCAATCTAAATAAGATCAAGTAAGAATGAGATCCATCTCACTGCACTGGTGGGAACTTTTCATGTTTTACTGTACTCCAACTACATAGCTATTTGTTGCATATAATAATTAAGAAATGGCGATGGAACTATATTTTATTGATTTGAGTTGAACTGCTTTAAATCAGAGACTGTGGGAGTTTGAAGTTGGGTGCCAAACTCCAGGGAAATTGCCAATATATGTTGATTTTGTGCAAATGGACAACATGAATTTCACTCCATATAGGATAAATTCTATGCATATTTGAATTATCTATCACACCTGTACTCAGGCACCACATATTAGGGAATTGGCCTGAATTATGATGGGGTAGCATAAACAACTTATGAGCTTATATTATACATATACAGTAAGTAATTTTAGTGCATGTTGGAGCTAGCTTTTTGGAAGTGTAATAGTATTTAGAAACAAACTCCAGTTCACACTTTATAATCAGTTACAGCAAACAGCTTTTTTAAAGGAAAGGTGTGTGTGTGTGTGTGTGTGTGTGTGTGTGTGTGTGTGTGGGGTGAGAAAATGGCCATCACAGTCTCATGGAGGTGGGCTCTTATGGCAGATGTCCTCCTAACCATTCTTGTTACACCAGATATGGAGTCAGTGGAATCTAATGTTTTTGAAAATAATAATTGTATCATTTAGATTAATTATGGTCAGATTTCTGTTCAATGGAAATGTGGGCACTGGACTTTTGTGATAAACGTCATCATAATATTGACCAAAATTAATCCTGCTCTTTATGAGGGGGTTCTATGGTACATATGAATATTGAAAATTAGGTTTACAGATGCAAACACATAGAAACAATAAAGTAGCAAGAGTATTGTACAAATAAATACAGACAAGCTATTGCTTGATGTATGGATATACTGTAAAGATCCATGCTGGAAGCTTAAACGAGGTATTTAAATTATTTAGAATACAGCCCATATGTTTTTTTTTGTAATTGATTAATAAATCACATTTCTTACATGTATGTGTATTTTAAAAATGTATACAAAAGAGAATATCAATATTTCAGGGTATCCATAGATTTAATAATATAGGGATTTGAATTCTCAGTTGTGTAAATAATGAAAAAACAATGTGGACACTAGCCCCAAGTTACATGATAGATAATGATATTATTTCTAAATAAACTCTTAACTACCAGCAAAAAATAATGAAAAAACACTGTTGAGGACACTAGCCCCAAGTTACCTGATAGATAATGATATTATTTCTAAGTAAACTCTTAACTACCAACATAAAAAATATTACTATACAATCACCTAACAATAAAGAATTTAGTAAGCTAAAGATATCTTTAATGTTTTCAGTTCTAAGGAGCATGAAGTTTATAAATTTGTTTCTAAAAGATATAAAACATGGTGCAGTTATCCCTTCCAACCCCGGAACATCAAATTAAAAATGACAGTGCAGTGTTTTTAATTTACTAGTCATAATTTAACTCAGCAACCTTATTGATTGTAGTAAGGAGCAAGGTTCTCAACTGAAAGCCTTGTGCTATAAACAAACATACATGTCGTATTTTAAACTCCCTGTTGTGAATTCTGCTTTATAAGAAGTGCTGTTGTCGAGAACAACACAGTAACATAAAATAAGCATATAAATCTCATCAAGAAGAAATAAAAATACACTAAACACTGTGTAATTGATAAAGAGACAAAATGAGTAGTAGTAAAACAGTAGAATATTTTTTTTTTTCACAATACTGTATATGAAAAGTTATGTTTATTTGCAAAATTAGGGTTTTGGTTTTGAAAATATTTAGCTATATTTTAGCCTTAGGAACTGACATTTTATTTCCTAATCCAGTATGTTTTGGCAAACTATCAAGCTGTTTTAGGCCCAGGAATTTACTAATTACACTGAATGCTGGCCCATGTCTAGGTGCTAACAATTTTATTTAATCTACTGTATGTAAGGAATTTAGAGGCAGCAGTATTAGTGAGCACCTGTAGCATGTGTCCTTTATTTTCAAACAAAATTGTGTTAAACATTATCTGCATGCTAACTACATTTCTGTGTAGATAGCATGCAGATAAAAAAAAATCTGAGATCATAAATAAAACAAGATACTGTATATGGAAAAAACATAGCGTGATACCGTACAGAGAAATGGGGGAAAAAGAAAAAAAGTGGGAGGTTGCACTCACACATGAGACTCCATAAATCCCATGTATCTTATATGAATCGCAGATAGGAAGAAGCACCACAGATCCCAGCAATACGCACACCCGTGAGTAATCATCAACACTGCACGTCCAAATGTACCGCTTACCAGATGTATCTGGTCACCCAATCAAGGAATAGACCACAGCAGGCTTCGTATACACTCATAGAAGTTCACAGGGGTGATGGTTTGTGTCAAGTATGCTGAGACATACAATGGGGCTCGATTTCCAAAAGAAAAAAGGAAGGGGAACGGACATAGCGTAATACCGTTTTAACTTAAAAACATTTATTTAAGCAATTGCACTCACATAATAAGCATCTGAATAGCCATGGATCCCAAGCGGCTGCATACAGAAACAAACAGCAGCGTCCTCATATTTAGGCTGCTATTTAAATATACTTTTTTGCTCCTTCTGTGATCAGAGGAGCAGTAATTATTTAGTTTGGTCTGTTCAGGGCTTCACAGGCCGGGAATCTGATTGCTTCCCCCTGCCTCTAAAATACATTTCTGAAGCTTAGGAAGGGAGAATTTAAATGATCAGCCTGAATATTGAGTAGGGCTTAGCCAATCCCTGAGGAGGCATGCCCAGGTGATGGCTAGGAGGTAATAAATAGTCTAGAACCCTGAAGAGATTGTCTTTTTCCCCTGTGAGGAAATGGATCAGGGAGCTGAAAGGGGGGGGGGGGGAGCACTTTGGGCTGGACTAATCTATAACTAATATATAAGGGACTATACCTAATGGACTGATCCTGTTCCAGGATTCAGTGAGTAGAGCCTCCTTTCTATGCTGCACCTTGATTCCTGGTTCCCAGCCATGGGCATAGAGACTGTCCCAGTCTTCTACTTATACTGCCAATTACCTCATGGTGCTCAGACATGAGATTACAGACTGTTTCAGCCTGGCAAATTATCCTATAGTACCCAGCTGTGACGCTTTAACTGTTCTGGAGCTATCTTATGGTCTTCAGCTATGAGAAAATAGCCTGCTCTGTAAACTACTTTATAGTTCCCAGCTGTAAGAGCTAGACTGTGCTACCTTTACAAAGAGAGAGTGTCCTCTGCTAATTGTTAAGCATTTTGGAGTATCCCATGCCCCAGTTCCCTCTCCTGTTAAAATTTTGCAAGCAATAAATCTAAAAGACATCCCCTAAACTGTTCAACGAGCCTATGTGAGTGGACTGGTACTGGGTGCCTGGCTGCATCTGAACCAAATTTGGAAAGAACCTGTTGGACGACTGTGGCTCCTTCAAGGGTAGCACTACAGTTGCATTGTGATAAATAGTTTTGACAGATTGTCCAGGTGGCTTACTTTTTTAAATAATAAGGTCCTGTGAGGCCCAGTGAATATATCACTGAATTTAACATGTTTAATAAGACTTCAATATTTTTTGTTTTCTTTTTGTGGTCAAAACTATTGTGTACTATACCTAATGGTAGTACAGTATATGGATAGGTAAACCATGCCCACTCTGGACTGTTGAACAGTTTTCCATGCTCCAATTTCTTTCTTTCCTTTATAGAAAGAGTAGGGAATGGTTAAAACACCAGTTTTTGTCCTTTTTTAGGTTTTTGGCATTTGTGTATCATTTGGAGTTTTTCCTTCACTTCCTGTGTCAACTAGAATTATTTTATTAGTTCAAGATTTTTCCTTTCTAGGATATTTTTAAAGTTCCCTTTTAAGAAAAAAAAAAACATTAATGGCATGTCTTTAATCTAGTGGTCTGGTTGTGAGAAATGTCCAACAGGTGTGCAGTCAATGATCCTCTTCCCTATGTTCTTTATTGGTGTATGTGTAAATTCATTCTTTTTTGTAATTTCTATTCTGTTTTGCCAATATGAGATCCTTGTTTTCCTTTTTTGCATTGAATGAGGTACACAGCATTACCCATAGTACGGCTGTATGAATCTGTAATACTGAAGGTCCCTTTTGCATGTGTGACACTTTTTATAGCATTGATTTGGCCGCACAGTTAATTGGATCCTATACACTTAATCACAGATATGGAGGAATTCTGCAGGAGACTGAGACTTAAAAATTTTCACAGGAATGAAAGCAATCCCGTGACCATAGAATGTGACAAGAAGAAAAAGAGCAGCAAGATCAAAGCTCAGCTGGATGCAAAACTAAACTGGATACCTAAATGGCTTCACAGTGTGATTTACATCTCTGATATCCACCCACCAAAATACCTTTATACAATCCTGAACCACTGGGGTAAAAGACTGTACAGGAGTTATATAACTATTAGGCCATCACTATTAAACAAGCAGATAAAGGGGGTGCAGCTGATGTATTTTGTGCTAATAGGGGTACAATTACCCCAAGTAATATTAGAAACTACAATCTGATGATAGAAAAATATGGACATATACAGGTGCATCTCATAAAATTAGAATATCATTAAAAAGTAAATGTATTTCTGTAATTCAATTCTAAAAGTGAAACTCATATATTTAATATAGAAGCGTTACACACAGAGTGATATATTTCAAGCAATTTTTTTTTTAATGTTGATGATTATGGCATACAGCTAGTAAAAAGCCAAAATTCAGTATCTCAGAATATTAGAATATTACATAGGACCATAAAAAAGGGGTATCAGGACAATATTCCCCTGGACAATTTCCCCCCGGACATTATCCCCCAGGACAATATCCCCCTGGAAAACATCCCCCTGGACATAATCCCCCCTGGACAACATCCCCCCGGATAATATATCCCCCCCCAGGACAACATCTCCTGGGCAATATCCCCCGGGACAATATCCCCCCTGAAAGCATCCCCCTGGACATAGGGTTAGGGTTAGAGGGGGGGATATTGTCCAGGGAGGATATTGTCCGGGGGGATGTTGTCCAGGGGGGATATTGTCCAAGGGGATAATGTCCAGGGGGATATTGTCCTAGAATCAAAAAAAGGATTTTTAATACAGAAATGTTGGCTTACTGAAAAGTATGTCTATGTACAGTATAATATGCACTCAATATTTGGTCGTGTTTTCTTTTTTTGCGTGAATTACTGCATGGCATGGAGGTGATTAGCCTGTGGCACTGCTGAGGTGTTATAGAAACCCAGGTTTCTTTGATAGCGGCCTTCAGCTCCTATGCATTGTTGGGTCTGATGTCTCATCTTCCTCTTGACAATACCCCACAGATTCTCTATGGGGTTTAGGTCAGGTGAGTTTGCTGGCCAATCAAGCACAGTGAAACCATGATCATTAAACCAGATATTGGTACTTTTGGCAGTGTGGGCAGGTGCGAAGTGCTGCTGGGAAATTAAATCAGCATCTCCATAAAGCTGGTCAGCAGAGGGAAGCATGAAGTGCTCTAGAATTTCCTGGTAGAGGGCTGCACTGACTTTGGACTTGAAGACTAAAACACGGTGGACCAACACCAGCAGATGACATGGCTGCCCAAATCATCATTGACTGAGGAAACTTCAAACTGGACCTCATGTAATTTGGATTCTGTGCATCTCTCTTCAGAGTCTGGGACCTTGATTTCCAAATGAAATGTAACATTTTCCACAGTCTGTAATGATTTGGGGAGTCATGTCATCTGCTGGTGTCGATCCCGCAGAATGAATTGGGATCTTTACTTCTATAGAGCCCTCTTGATTTCTTTAAGCATTGCATTTATACCAAGCTGAAATAAAGGCCTTAAACCCAAATGCAAATATTTATTTTAATGCAGTTTACCAATTTTAGATGCAGTGACTGTGTTAGTTTTATTTTGTAGAGATTATTTATTTTATTTTCACCTGGAGATCCTGTCAGTAGGTCTGTTGCTTTTAAATAGACCAAGCTTTTCAGACAAAGTAGCAGTTAGAGGGTTGAAACAAACATTTTACAAAGTGTTAGCTGGAGTTTGGCTCCACTTTGTTAGTGCATCTAAATCTGCTAGTCTGACTAACAACTCTGCTGTCCAAAGGTGTCTCTGTTGCTCCGTCATCCAGAGTGGAGGCACTCTAGCACAGGAGTTGTCTTAATAGCCAGATCACCAGGTGAAAATAGAGTAAAGCCTAAAAAAAGTTAACCAATGCAGCCAACACATCTAAAGATTGGAAAACTGCAATATATCACATATTTGATTTTGGATTTATTGCTGCTTCAATTGTGTAATAAGCACAGAAGGTAGTTTTAATGTGAAAGTGAATATTGTTTTTGTCTTTAATAATAATTGTGTTGGGTCGTAAACACTTAAATCGTATTAAGACCTAACCAGTAATTGTATTGGTTGGCAATGTAAATAAATGGTATTTTCTAGTATTGTTAGTTTCTTTGTTTGTTTTTTTAATAAAATGCTTATACTGTGTTTGTGAGTATTTATTTTACAATAACAGGCCTGGTTCACACTAGTGTGATTTCTAATGCGACTTGAGTTGAATTGCGTGACTTAAATAGAACTGCATGACAATGTAAATCACATTGTTTTCAATGGTGCTCATTCACCTCAATGCGACTCAGCACAAAATGCTTTTGGAAAAGGCTCCTATGCTACATTGGTGCAATTCCAGTGTGATTTTGCTCCTATAGAGTTCAGAATTACACAGAAACTACTACCAAGGATGAAATTGCTGCAAAATCGCTCACAAGTCGCACTACATAATCGCACCTCAAATTCCTCAAAAAAATACTAGCGTGAACAAACTAATAAAAATGTTTTGGGGCTGGCTTAAAGAAGGACATTTGTTGTGCTCCACTCTTTATAAACTTTAAGGTCCCATTTATACATGAGCAAATTTCACCTTGAAGTTTGAAGCTGTAAAACGCTCAACCCAAAAAGTTCCCATTCATTTCTACGCCCCTATTCACATCTGAGCATTTTGCTACCTGGAGCAAAACACCTGTTGCTCAAATAACTACATAAGCTTCTCTTTGGCAGATTCTACGCATTTTGGGCAGGGATTCTTGTTCCTGGCAGTGGAAAGTTCTCAGGTAGGTCAAGCGCATTTTCTCGCAGCATCTGTCCAGAGGTAGAATGATTCCAGAAGACCCTATGTCAGTATATTGAAAACAAGAATTTAATTCTGTCACTGCCAACAAAATAAAATGAAAATATATTTGCTGCCACTTGATACTGGCTTTATTATATGTATGTGTTTCCTGACAATTGCACCAACGCAATCGGAAAAATTGCAGCACTGCAAAAAAAAAAAAGATTGGCTATAGAAGACCACTCCTCTTTTGTTGACTTGGCCATAACGACATCATGTGTCTTGGATAATGTAGCATATTGTAGACTTTCCAACTATGAAAGCAAAGTGTAGACTTGCCAAGAATTGACAAGTTGCTAGGAACTTGAAAGAAAAAAAAAAGTATTTTAATGTTTTTGGGGTATTTTTTTTAAAACGAATAAACCAAAAGTGGAAAAGTCTGAAATATGCCTACACACGCTACAGAAGGTAACTGAGAGAGTTTCAAAGTGGTCATACAGCAAGTGCTCCCACAACATGTGCATGCTAAGGACTTTGATTTTTTACACCCCTGTCAGAGTAAGTCATCATCTGAAAGTTTGATTATGAATATGCTCTAAAGAATGTAGGTGTTTTAAAGCATCTTTCTAAATTCAAAACCCAAAGCTTCTGGGAGTCGGTGGGGCGGAGCAGGATGCGGACAATGAACCTTCAACTGTGTTACCTGAAATCCAGGAACATCCACCAACTTCTCCACCAATGCCCAACAGCTCTTCCTGCTCTGTACCCATCAAAGAAGTGGAAGAAATCAGTCCTCAAGCAGTAATCCTGCAAGTCCAACATAGGAGAGTGATAACAAGGATTGGCAGGCGCAGGTCTCCAGCACAGAAATATGAAAAAAACTTGAAAACCTTAAGGGAGACTTCAGCTGAAAAATTCAGGATAGCGAGACCCTTGTATTCCTTTGTACCCTATAAGGCCTTGTGAACAAAGTCACAGAGTCTCGACAGGTGGCGATGAGAACTGGGATCCTGAACCTAACTCACTTGTTCACTGTTGACCCAGCTCCATCTACATACACACATGCATCATCAGCACCCCCCCCCCTTTTTCCACCCCTTATTTTCAAAATGATCAAAAAAACTATCCTCTCCCATTCACATACTGCTCAGCATCATTGCCAACTCCTCAATTACACAATGGTTCAAATTACCCCCCTACCACTCACCCCCCCGGCTAGATTAACATGCCCATCAGCACCCACAACAAATGATCTCACATATCACCAATTACCTGTCCTACCCCAACAGCAAAACTATTCTACAACACCTTTGCAACCTCAGTGCCAAAATCTTTAGCCCAATAGCCATCCTAATGTCTCTTCAAGCCAACACTTACCACAGTTACCACACACATTTTCCCTCTTAAGCCGCAGCACATAACTCTTCCTTTCCTTCACCTGCCATTACTCACCCCCCCCCCCCCTCGAGGTAAGCAATGTATGTTCATGACCCGACTCTCATCTCCACCTATATACCAATATCTCTAGTTCCTTCTATCCAGGATTTTGTGTGCTATGTTGTTATTTTTACCCTAAAGTACCCTGCCTGTACTAATGAACCCTGTTTCTATTGTGTTACCTTACCAGTTGCTAGATCTGAACACTGTCTGTTCTAGGAAAAGAAACGTATACAGTTCAGCTTTATGTTTGAAAAAAAAAGTATTTTGTTTTGGTCAGAGGCCATTTTTTAAATATATTTTTTACAATCAAAATGGTAATTTTGCCAAAAAAATATATTTTTACTAGACTGTGTTGACTGTTGGTAAATCTGAAATCTGTCCAAAATATAATGTTCACTCTTCAACATCTGAGCTGGATCTGTGTTCAACACAGTACAGACAGGGAAAGTCAACTACAAATGTATATTTTTGGCAAATGTTATTATTTTGTTTGTCACAAATACACTATATTACACATATATTGCTCAAAGCAAGGTCCATTAAGACATGGATGAGCGAGTTTGGGGGTTAAGGAACTTGACTGGCCTTCACAGAGTGGTGACCTCAACCCAATAGGACACCTTTGGGATAAATTAGAGCGGAGACTGCGAGTCAGGCCTTCTAGTCAAACATCGGTGCCTGACCTCACAAATGTGCTTCTGGAAGAATGGTCAAACATTCCCATAAACACACTCCTAAACCTTGTGGAGAGCCTTCCCAGAAGAGTTGAAGCTGTTATAGCTGCAAAGGGTGGGCCAACTCAATATTGAACCCTACTGACGAAGACTGGGATGCCATTAAAGTTCATGTACGTGTAAAGGCAGGTGCCCCAATACTTTTGGTAATATAGTGTATATCATAACATTGGTCTCTGTCCTAGACAAAATACCCTTATTTCCAACATAGATGTTGAAGGCTGAACTATATATTTTTGAAAGTGTATTTATCCTGCTCTGCAAGCAATTGTTTGGTATATTTTTTAAAAATATTATTTTGCAAAAAATATGCAGTACATTTGGACTGTATTTTCTTTGTCTGTACTATGATGGAAGTTGGCAGTTCTGAATATTGTCTGTTGGCTGTAGAAGTATAGTGTTCACCTTTTAACATCAGAATTGGAAAAAATATTACTTTGGTTTGGTCAGCAACCAACTTTTTCTTCATTTTTACAAAAATAAAGAAATTTGCAATAAAGTTTAGATTATTACGCTATTTTCCCTGTCTGTACTATGTTGACAGTTGGTAAATCTGAACACTGTCTGTTCATACATAGCTCATCCTACAACATCTGTAAATAAGTATTTATTTTTGGTCAGTGACCAATAATGTTTTACATTTAAAATAACATAAAATTACAAAAACAAAAAAGAAATTTTTACTAAAATGACTATGACTTTGAAGGAGCTGTGTGCAAATCTCCAAAAGCATGAATAAAATTGCAACAACTCGCTGTCGAAAACACATCCCCATGCCACAACATGTGATCTGCTTCATGTGACAGATGCTAGACATGAAAAAGAATACTATATAGGGATGTTATAAAATGTAAATCTGTGCAAGTGTGTTTGTCTCCGAACATGTAGGCCAATATTGCAATAAAGAGAGAAAGATAGGTTGGTAATTTCAATTGTTTTAATTTTTTTTTACATTTTCTTTAACCACTTTACCACTGTACGTCCAGGCCACTTTTTTGCGATTCGGCACTGTGCGAATTTAACTGACAATTGCGCGGTCATGCAACGCCGTACCCAAACTAAATTTACGTCCTTTTTTTCCCACAAACAGAGCTTTCTTTTGGTGGTATTTGATCACCTCTGCGCTTTTCATTTTTTGCGATATTAATAAAAAAATGCGACAATTTTGAAAAAATAACAATAATTTTCTACTTTGACAGTTAAAGAATATCCAATATATTCAATTTTTGTCATATATTTAGGCCAAAATGTATTTAGCTACATGTCTTTGACAAAAAAATTCTCAATGAGCATATTTTTACCCGCTTTAAGACCCAAAGATTTTACCCCATTACTGACCAGGGCATATTTTGCGATTTGGCACTGCGTTACTGTAACGGACAATTGCGCAATAGTACGATGCTGTACCCAAATTAAATTTATATCCTTTTTTTCTCCACAAATAGAGCTTTCTTTTGGTGGTATTTGATCACCATGTGTGCGATTTTTACTTTTTGCGCTATATACAAAAAAAGAGCGACAACTTTGAAAAAATAACAATATTTTTCACATTTTTTTATATGAAATTCCCCCCAAAAAAATGTAAAAATCAAAATTTTTTAACATTTTAGGCCAATTTGTTTTCTGCTACATATTTCTGGTAAAAAAATTGCAATACGCGTATTTTGATTGGTTTGCGCAAAAGTTATCGCAGCTACTAACTACGGGAAATTTATGTCATTTTTATTGTTTTTTTTTTTAACTAGTAATGGCGGCGATCTGTGATTTTTTTTTTTTGCGGGACTGCGACATTGCGGCGGACAGATCGGACCCTTGACTGACATTTTTTACACTTTTGGGGGTACCAGTGACATTACTACAGTAATCAGTGCTATAAATATGCACTGTTACTGTAAAAATGACACTGGCAGGGAAGGGGTTAACTTTTATTGGTGATCAAGGGGTTAATGTATGCCTGGTGCTTACTAACGTGTGTGGGGAGAGGGGACTGTGTGACACAGGCACAGATCGCAGGTTCAGCTATGCTGAATCCTGCAATCTGTCCCTGCCTGTCACTTAGGAGATCCGCCCGCTTTGTTTACACAAGTGGGCGGATCTCCTCACTCGATCCCCGACGATCGGGGAAGAGCGGCGGTGATCACCGCTGCTCCTCCCCTGGCCCGACTCCCGCTGTGACTGAATACAGTGGGAGCAAGCCTCCGGCGGCGCGCGCGCGCTGCCCACAAGGGGAGCAGTCCAGCGACGTAGGTCTACGTCGCTGGACGATATTGAGCCACTTTGCCCCAGTACCAGCTCAGTGAGCAGTCGGCAAGTGGTTAATACTGTCGCTATGATCAGCAGCAATTGGTCTTTTTTAAATCTGAAATAATGAAGAGCCTCTGTGATCAGCTGGTGTTATTGGATGCTTGTCATTAGGCAGTGATGAGGAGAGACTAGAGACCTCCTCTTTCTCTGAGGACAAGCAGGCAGAACATGGTAGCAGCTTCTCCACAAAGGAAGATCAGAAATCTATTCCACCAATTGCTCCCCCAAAGCCTTCCAACCCGCAATATCAGGAGGAAGCAGAGCCACAGGAGGAATGAGTAGTGCGTAGCCATGCCCTAGATGGAGATTTAAAAGTTAACCCAAAATTAAATATGTCAATTTCACAATTTCATTATGAAATCATCTTAACATCTATTCATATTTTTATTTTTGTCTGTGTACATGTTAAAGATTTTTACTCGCTTCCTGTCCAGTATAAAGTAAGGGCAGGAAGTAATGGAACATATCTATAACAGAACATCTGATAGCATTAAACCTGACAAGTCCCTACTTTTATTACTACCTATTAAAAACTAACATAAAAAATGTGTCTAGATCAGTGATTGCCAACTTATGAGCTAAAAAGGGCCTTAAATGAGCCCCCTGACATCTTCAAAGGGAGTACATAATGTTCAATATTTGTAATGCTTTAGAGGACTGTCAGAAACTGCAGACCTAATAAAGGAAATAGGGGTCAGAGAGCATGGACATGCTACATGTTTGGATGAAGATATAGTGCAGAAGACAACACGAAACTGGGAACATGTTACATGAGGCTACAAGAGATCAATGCTATTACCAATGTTTCCATTACAATCTATGGAGGTCCGCAGGCCGCACAGCACTTACCAAAGGGCCGCAGGTTGGGCACCAGGGGTCTAGATATCACTTACCTTAGGTGAAAAGGCTTTCATACTTTCAAGCATGTATCCATAGGTGTGTGCAGCCTATTGCATTAGGGTGTGCGCCCCAAAGCTCAAGCACACTTGCCTTTCTCTACAGCTTCACTGGACAGTGAATGAATGGGAAGTCTATACTGAGCTGCTTCCTGTTCATTCACAAGCTGAAGCATGGTAAACAGTTTACTATGATTCAGTTATGAATGAACACACTGAGTGAGTGTGTTCACTGTGTACAATTAAATGACATTCCCCCACTCTCCATCCTAAAACATCCCCTGCAGCAGCTGGAGGAGAGAGGAGAGATGGGAAGCCAGCAGCACTGCGGAAAGGGAGGGCCAATACAGGGGAAGCCCAGGCAGTAGAGGGAATCGGCACTATACGTAGTGATTAGGGTGTGCCTAGGCACACCTGGCACACCCCTGTGCATGCCTATGAAATGTACCTTTGACCACCTTTTTTTATCTTTGTCTGCATTCACTTAGTTTTAGATCGTTTAATTCTATAAAATATCACTTTGTAAATTATTCATGCTCTATTTCTTTAAAAAATGACTTGTAAATGACATGATGAAGAGGATGTTGCTATCTAGACTACAGTACTTTTACAGCAACTTTCATGTTGTGGCCCCTTCTGAAAATGTGTCCCTTGTTTCACAGCCTGTTTAGCCACACAAAGTTCTTGCTGTTTTCACAGAGAGTGCTGCAATTGTAGATGAGCTGTTCTATTGACTGGCGGTTAACATTCCAGAGCTCTCCTCCAGTCTTTTTTCTCTTAGTTCTTTCCCCTCCGTCATTATTTAGGGTTGTGTTACGCTGCCTACATGAGTTTACCATGCAGTTAATGGATATTTAGCTAACACAACATTCATTATTTGTGAGGTGTGATAGTGTTTAGCAGTAATAATGTGTCAATGGTGTCCTTTATGTCATACCAATTTTTATGCATTATAGTCCTTTATGTGCCTATAGGAACCCTACACATAATTACATTGTTAGATAGGTAATTTTTTGTTAAAGATGTTCGGATCTTCTACAGAAACCCCATTTGTGAAGCAGTCCCGCAGTCGAGAAATCTCAAGAACTTGACAAAGCTAGGTATAGCGAAACATGTAGTTGTGGCAACCAGAAGCTCTTCAGAAGCTCTTGTGATACTTCCTCCGTCCCGCCCGGCTTCCTGTTTATCTCCTTGGCGTCACTTCCGGTGACGTCATCTATGTGCCACTTCCGGCCCTCACGGAGGACTCGGTTTCGGACAACGTATTGGCCCCGGTTCAGTATAGCGGCCGCACACAGGACCGTGTGAGCCTCTACCATCGAATGCTGACATTTATCATCAGGGAGCACCTTTTTCCTTCTTGGGTTACCCGATGTTATTGGAGTCCCACGACCACCACCAGGGATCCCCACAGCACCCCAAGGAGATTCAGAGGCTTCAGGGTTCGGTTTGGAAGTACATTTATTAATTAATTATTTTAATCCGTGTGTTTTCATGAAACCTTCAAGGCTTACAATGAGACTATTTTTGGGGTCATTACTTAAACTTTACTAACTATATGTGCACGCTAGAGCGCCATCCTTCTTTTCTGTTCTAATAGTCCTTTATGTGCCTATAGGAACCCTACGCATAATTACATTGTTAGATAGGTAATTTGGGTTAAAGATGTTCGTATCTTCTACAGAAACCCCATTTGTGAAGCAGTCCCGCAGTCGAGAAATCTCAAGCCGCACATGTGTCAGAAACAGAGAAGGAGGCTGACTTTAGAGAATATAAATTAGCGTTTAAAACTTTTAGAATCACATACTATATATGAGGTTGTGCACCCCTAATTTCTAAAAAATAAACCTATGCTGCAATGAAGTGTATTACCAAAAATATGAGCAACTTTATAATAATGTAACAACATGAATCTTTCCTTGTGTGAAATATGAAAACACACAAATCAAAACAATCAAAATAAATCTGCAATATAACAAAAGTCTCTGTGTATGATAATAATCATTCGAACTTGTGCAATTCAATCTTGTTTGTTCAAAAAAGAATGCTCTTCAAATCGCTATGTTGCAGTGTATATATACTGTGTGAGACAACTCCCAATTTTAGAAGGTTGGATCGCACTTATGTCACCAAACAACAATAAAATATGGAATGTCTGTGTTCTCCAAGTAATCTGCAAAGCAGACCACTGAGTACAACCAAGTAGCACAGACATACTCTCCTAACCTAGATAGATTAGGTCCAAAAATTGTGCCTTTTTTTTCTGAACAAATGACAAATTGTTAATGTGAAAAAATATACATTAGTTCCCTTACTTTGGAGGTTACATGGGACACAAATGCAAAGCAGAGTCCAATAGCATAATTTTGAAACTAAGGTTGGGAAACATTTAGTTCAGTTATAATGATGCTACTTAGCTCAGTATGCCTAACTATGTACCCATCCTTTTGAAATGTGCATAACAATCATGAAGGCAGAATAAAGCAGCACATAAAGCAGGGTATAAATACTGTGTTAGTGTGTTCTCATGTGAAAGATTTAATTCATATTATGCTTCATTGTTTGTTTTTTCTCATAATATCCCCTGAGGACAGCTGCCTGAGGGGTAGCCTGGAGGAGGTCCAGTCTGATGGCCAAGATCCTGAGGGTAAGTTTCTACTGCATATTATTTGTTAACTTTAGATCTGCTTTTCTTTTAGACATAGTCATAAACTAACATTTACAACTGTGTGTTAAAGGTATTATGAGACTAGACATCATTTATTTTTGCATTGGCATTATTTATAAAAGGAGTAGAGCCAGCCTGATTTGTCAAACATATTAGCACTCAGTCTACTGAACAATGTCAAGCTATGTGTGCATTTAGGTGGCTAAGTTTACAGCCTAGACTCCTTTCTTATACCAACACTAATCGTAGGCATTATCGCAATCTCACTCCAACATTTGTTAGGTTGAAAGTTGGAATACTGTTATGTCAATGGTTGTGAGGCCCCTAAAAGGAAGTAAAGAGCCAAACCACCCTGGGTTTGATTCAAGCTCGTTTGCTTTGGCAAACAAAGAAGTTTGGAAGAAGTTTGGCCACTCACTAAAAATAGAGGAAAGGCGGTTTAACCTTAAAATGCGTAAGGGGTTCTTCACTGTAAGAACGGTAAGGATGTGGAATTCTCTTCCACAAGCAGTCGTATCAGCAGGGAGCATTGATAGTTTCAAAAAACTATTAGATGGGCACCTTAGAGACCACAACATACAGGGGTATACAATGTACGGTTGAAGGCAAACACACGCACACATCATAGGTTGAACTGGATGGACTGATGTCTTTTTTCAACCTCACTAACTATGTAACTATGTAACTTTGTAACTATGGAAGCTGAACCCGAAGCAAACCTAAATCAAACAGAATCTTTAAAGTGACTCCAAACTCTAAATATTTTTTACCTCAATGCATTCCCTGCATTAGGGTAAAAAAAAAAAAAAAAAGAAACACATTAACTGTTTCCCTCTCAACCCTAAAAACGTACCTGAAACCTCCCAATGCTCCAGCACGTCCCAGCTTTCCTCACTTTCTGGTTTCACAGGGGACACTGAAGGCATTGGCCATGGGTTCCTGCTGTCGTCAGCCAAATTCCTGTGAGGAGGAAGAGATTTGTATGTCTATATGTATGTCTGCATGTATGCCTACGGAGCACAAGGCCCAGCTTGGGAGTGCACCTGCATAGGTGCCGCCTTTAGCACACTGCTTGAATAATACACTGCTTGAAAAATAGGAGTTAAGTGACCATCCTGTACAATATTGTTGCACAGAGCAGGTAAGTATAACATTTTTTTTTATTTTAAGAAAAAAAAAATAGCCTTTACTATCACTGTAACTACTTCCCACCCGGTCACTATATAAAAATGGCCATTCTCATTTACCATGCTGTGATATCAGTGTCAGTTATCAATCATACATTTCATGGAGATTGTTAATGGGAATAGCCCCTATGCTATCACTGGTGGGTAGAGGGAGGATCAGAACGAATGTAGAATGTGGGATCAGCTGCACCTCTTATCTCAGCCTTTCATAAATAACTGAATAAATCACAATTTGTACAGTATTAAAGCCGCGCTTATCCTGACATGAATATCATAAAATACCATTCAATAGGTGTAATCGTGCGTTGATAAGTTAATCCTGTGCTTCATACAACTTAGTAAATAGTAATATTAAATACAAGGTGCTAATACTGCCAAGACGGTGCCATAATTAAAAGCATACACATAAGTATAAATGATCCATAAATTATATTCTCCTGTGAACTATGTATATTAAAAAGTGCTATGTGCAAATCAAGGTGCAGGAAGGAATCAGTTGGTATGTAAACAGAAAAACCATCCCAGTGTGGGGACTAACTGTGACTTCACAACTAAGTATAAAGTGACAATAGTGACACAGTGTATAGTGGTTGCGTAATAATATTAAAATGTATAGAAATAAATAATAAAGTCATCAAAAACTGGCTAGTAAAAGTTCATTCAAAAATGCAGCATCAATCATCATAGAGTGATGGTGACATGGATTCAGGTGATAGGGTCAGGTGGGTGATTACAAACACCAAACAGTGAGTGGGGACACAGCCAATATGCAGGACTTCTGAATGTGCTACACCCTTACCTTACTGCTGTAAGGTTACAGCATTGAGAATTAAGATTTCCAGCAATCCAGTGTTCATCCAAGGGGAGGGGGAGCTGATAGACAGGAGGGCTCACATAAGTATCCTTAAGCCTGTAGGAGTGCGGCTGATAGCCGGGGTCCTTACGCCTTCCAGAGGGGAGGGGGGTATCTCGGTATCCTGTGTACTCCCAGGTGGGGACAGACCACAAAAAGCTTCCTCTGGTGCAGTATTTCAATGTTTTATTTTCATAAAATAAACATAGTAACTTACATTAAAAGCTTCCATCAGCAGCTATAGGGGGATATCAGTAGCGAGCGGTCCGTGATGCCGCACTTCCGTATTCAGCCTATGCGTCTCTATGCATATCGTCACAGCCACGTGACTTTTTCAGAAGATCTGATGGAGATGGGTAAGCATAGATATTCCAAGCAGCAGTCATTTACCTGTGAAGGAGCAGAGAAAACAACATGAAAAATTGATAGAAGCTGTGTTTAACTGCTTTATTACTTAACTGCTTGCCAACTAGCCGCTGTAGTTTTACGATGGCAGGTTGGCTCTGTCCCACAAAAAGACGTACCTGTACGTCACTTTGTGGAACTGCTAGTGGGGGTGCGTGCACGTGCCCATTTGCCACAGGGGAAGCCGATCAGTGGGATTGCCCCGAGCACCCGCGATCGCTCCTCGTGGAGAAAGAATGGCGGTGTGCCATTGTAAACACGGCAGACCGCTGCTCTGTCAATTATGAACACAGGGATCCTGTGTTCCTCTTACTTAGGAATATAGGCCTCTGTGTTCATGCAGTAAGCCCGCCCCCCCCCCATAGTTAGAAAGCATCCCCTAGGGACACATTTAACCCTTTGATCTCCCCTGGTGTTAACCCCTTCCCTTCTAGTGTCATTAGTACAGTAACAGTGCATATTTTTAGCATTGATTACTGTAGTAATGTCACTGGTCCCCCCAAAAGTGTCAAAAATTTCAGTTAGGGGGTCCGATCTGTCCGCTGCAATGTTGCAGTCCCACCACAAATCGCCGATCGTCGCCATTACTAGTAAAAAAAAAAATAAAAATGACATAAATCTTTCCCCTAGTTTGTAGACGCGATAACGTTTGCGCAAACCAATCTATATGCACTTACTGGAATTTTTTTTACCAAAAATATGTGGCGGAATACAAATTGGCCTAAAATGATGAAAAAATTTGATTTCATTTTTTTTTCTTATTGGGAGTGTTATATAGCAGAAAGTAAAAATCTTTTTTTTTTTTTTTTTTTCAGAATTGTTATTCTTTTTTTGTTTATAGCACATAAAATAAAAATCACACAGGTGATCAAATGGCACCAAAAGAAATCTCTATTTTGTGGGAAAAAATGGACATCAATTTTATTTGGGTACATCTTCGCAGGACCAAGCAATTGTCAGGTAAATTAACGCAGTACCGTATCGCAAAAAATGGCCTGGTCATTAGGGGGGTAAATCCTTCCAGTTCATAAGTGGTTACAACTTACTTAATAAAAAAAATGATTTCTTGATCTGCAACTTGCCCCCTGTAAAACATTGGGGTGGATTAAAGGCCCGTACACATGATAAGAAAATCTGAAGGGAAAATTCGTCCGACAACCAATCTGCCGATTTTCGGATTGTTAGTATGGTGCTTTCGACAGACGACTCCGACTTTTTGGCCGAAAAAATCCTGATGTGCAGGCTATAAAATTTTTGTCGTCCGTAATACAACGTCCGATTTTCATCTCATTAGTACAGTTTTCGACGGAAAAAAATCTTAAGAGTAAGACTAGGCATGCTCAGAGATGAAAGAACACATACATAGCAATCAACACATGACATCACTTCTGAAGTATAATTCTGTCGTACGGGAAAACTCATATGAAAATAACCTCTACACTTTCCACATCAGACTAGCATTCCACAAAAAACGGACGACAGATCTTTCGATAATCTTATCTAACGGCAAAAGGACTGTGCACTTTGCAAGTGCAGTTGCACTCATTTTCCTCAGAGCTTAGTGAATATGTTGAAGCTTCACTTTGTAAAGAATACCCAATCAAGTGCAAGGATAATTAAAATAAAATAGCATTTTTGCTATCTCATAAATAGATTATGGAAATTAACGGAGCGTTACTACATTCACTAAGCTCTGGGGAAAATGAGTGCAACTGCACTTGCAAAGTGCAGTCTATTTGTGTTTAGTAAATCAACTCTATTATATCTGTGTGCCCTAAAATTAAAGGGTAACTGCATTTTCATGGAACAAAAATAGCAAATTAAAAAATAATATAACATATTATATATTATCTGATTGATACTTATAAAATTATTCCCATTCACATTCATTTTGCA
Organism: Pelophylax lessonae; assembly: GCF_965119305.1. Classification (NCBI taxonomy): domain Eukaryota; kingdom Metazoa; phylum Chordata; class Amphibia; order Anura; family Ranidae; genus Pelophylax; species Pelophylax lessonae. Next base: position 326,202,117 of record NC_138770.1, on the reverse strand, counting down.
TATAGACACAGACAAGCAAACAGCTTTTTTAACAAAAGGTCGGAATCTGCAACAAAATTAGCTAAAATCCTTGTAAATCCTTGCATTGTACATAGTGCATTGTACATTTTTTTCAACAAAAGTGAAGTTATTATTTAACTGTATTTTCTTATTGAACTTATGTGCTTGAAAAAACATTGCACTAATATTGTGTGACAAAATTGGCACTACTACTATTTTATTCTTCAGTGTCTCTGCTTTCTGAAAATATATAATTTTTTGGGGTTTTGAGTAATCATTAGGCCCAAAGTTATTTTTTTGTGGGGGGGAAAATGGCTTTGGCAGTGAAGGGTTAAAAAAGTAGAGTGTGTTTTCTTATCAGGATAATTCTTTTGTTTAAAATGTGTTTTTTTGTTGTCTAATCTGGTTTCCCTACTACATGAGAAGAGCATGTTCACTGTGCAAACTGAATTTGCACTTAGCTTAGTGAACAAGGTGAAGTTGTGCTGACCCAAACCATCCAATCATGTGAAGTCAAAATCATGTTTTCTCAATTGTTCATACCCATGCTCAAGGCTATTTAACTTGTAAAGTTTTACAAAGCTAAGTGAGGAAATTAATTTCCCAAATTTACATTCCCTAATAGAGCAGTATGTCCCCTGCCAGTCATTGGCTGTTTTTTTGTTTGTTCTTCATTACCATGACTTTAAATCTTGTGCTTTGACATTATTTTATTTTGCTGGAGTTCTGCATCAAAGTTGATTCCTTGCACTGCTGCTCTTTCCTAGCAACTTTCATCCCCAGGAATAATCCCTTATACTGTACTGACTGTGTGGATAGCTCTTCTGCTACCTATCCTTGGTTTATCATACTTTATGTTAAAGTGTATGTCAAGCAGAATTTTTTTTTTGTAGTTTTGGATAGAATAAAGAAGCATTCAAACTCCTTTCTAGTTTCTTCTGCTCTCTGGGTCCTAATTATTGTGATCTCCCCTAATTTCCTGTTCTGAAAATGTTTTATCGAATGGTAAGTAAGGAAAAATCTACAATACAAACACACAGAAAACATAAACATGACAATCGCATAGTGGTTTTATTTTTCCTCTACGATCCTAAAAAAATCTCTTGCATTTCTGTCAGTGTCTGTTGTTGGAGAGTTAACCTCTTTCTGTAAAAATGTTGCCAGCAGGACAGGAATGGAAGTGAAATTGGCATTGCTTGGTGCCATACAGAGAGGTCAATAGGAGGCCCCATTACAATTATGTTATGGGAAACCATGAATTGTAGATACTACCATGCTGGTAGTGGTTTACTAAAGAACTAGAACATGTTTACTTTGTAAAATGATTTTTCAGGTTAGTGAGTAATGTGAAAAAGTTTAAATCAACTTTACAAATAGGAGTCAATTATGTTCAGGATGATTGAAATTTGCACGAATTCTGCTCCTTTCCTTATCTAAGGAATATTTCCATTCAAAGAGAAGTAGGGCCAAAGCTTTTTTGGCCCAACTTCTCATGTGGGTCACTCAGCTGGTCCAGGCTCAGAAAGAATCCTGACTTTAATGTCAGGATCCATCCATATCAGTGGCATCTTAAGAGCATTATAGGCCCCAGGGCAATGCAGTGCACTGGGGCCCTGCCTACACAATCACCCATGAGAATAAAAATGCAAATTGTCGATAATGCAATATTTATTGGTACAGCAGTGCCAGGCTAATGACAGCTTCCAAGTTGGGTAGCTGGGTCCGGTGAACACACACACAGATGGGAGTCAGACTCGACTGTCCTGTGTTTGCCTGTTCAGACAGGCAGACAAGTAGACAGGCATTCCTGCAGTTGTGAGCTCCCCCTCCACGGCCCAAGTGGCCTGACAGTAGCATAGGGCCTACAGGCGCTTGCCACCTGCTAAGTTTGGTGGCGGGATGCACACGGGAATAGGGACTAATGCTTGGCTGGGGCACTGGGTAGGTGGGGCCCCCCAGCAAGTGGGGCCCCTGGGCAACTGCCCAGCGTGTCCATTCGGTAAGATGGCCCTGATCCATATGCCAGACTGGGGGCTGGCTCAGCCTCTCAGCATGCTGCTGAGAGCCTTAGTGATCCATTTCTGCCTCCTGCACAGCCTGGCTCTCCAGTGAGCACTGGAGGGGAACTTCAGAGAGCTAATGACTAACATCAGTGGTCTTTGATCACTCAGTTCTTAGTCTTAGAGGTGGCAGGGGACAGATGCAGCATTAATATTGGTGATTTCTTTTTAAAGCCACACACTTCTCTTTTTACTTGTGTTGTCTTAACTTTCCAATCCAAAAATGTGGTAGCACTATTTCTGATTGATAACTTTTCATTGGCAATGATTGGATAATATTTGCGAAGTGAATTTTCACTTTGTTCATGAAAATCACTAAACAAAGTGAAAACCCACTATGAAAATGATATGCTGTACTTCTCTAGTAACTCATTTTAACTAAAGTTTTCTACTCTTGATTAAAATTACAACATACACGTTAGGTACACAATGAAGGGGTTCTAGATACAAAGAGACAATAACTAAAACAAGATAATAATTCTGAGAAAATACATAAACAATAAAATACATTCAAACAACTAAAAATATTAGTGGGGGTTTTGTGGATGGAACAGTGAGGAATTTGTAGGATAGAAGAGTGGGCTAGAGGAGGGTTCAACAGAGGAGTGTGGGCCGGAGTAGGGTGAACAATTGTAAAAGATGGAAAAGGAGGAGTTTTGATTAAAGGGGACGGAGGAGGGTCCAAAGAAAAAGGAAGGATATGGTATGTGGAAAGGGGTTTGGAGGTATTGTGAAGCATTCTGGTAAACATGGGAAAGTAAGGTTGGGGAATAGTGAGAATGGGTGAAAGTAGGGGTAGTTGTCCTGGGATAGGTTGGGAGAGGTGGCTGAGCATTCAGAAAAGCAATGTTGTTGGGGGGTGAGGGGTTTGGGGAAGGTTAAGGCAGAAAGTGGGAGTCCAGGATGACAGGTAATGAGGTGGAGGAGTGTGAGGATTATTGAAATTCTAAAACAATTTGTGCAGGGAGATGCTTTGGTGAAGGTGCTTGTATGGTTCTAGTTTGGAGGTGTTCTTCGTGCTTTTGTGCTTTTTAAATCTGGACCTACACACCTAAGGTTTGAAAAACACTATTGCTGATGATGTGCTGTGAATCAAGCAAATTTTACTGTGAGGATCTTTTGTGCAGCATTGTCAAGAATTAGAGTTATACCCTTACAAGGAGATAACCATGAATGTGTATCAGTGCCATTAGGCCCACTGCATTACCTATTTTGGCAACTTCCTTCCAGAGCTTCTCCCTCATAATTAAAGAGATCTGGGAGTACAACCTCTCCAGGTGTTTATTCCAGTGGCAAAATAAGAGGGTTTTGTGTTTTTCTTTTTCTTTTCCTTAAACTGCGAATAGCTGGTTGTCAGGAAATGGGTGGCCACCACATCTCTAACAACGATGAGTCATCAGCTGTGAGTAATCTCAGTCATGATTTATCACCTGTTCCCCACTGACAGCTGAATTAAAAAAAAAAAAGGCATGGGGTCCACTCCAAATCCATACCAGGCCCTTCAAGTCTGGCATGGATTTTGAGGGGAACCCCATGCCAAAATTTAAAAAGAAATTGCATGGGTCCCTCCTGAAATTCAAACCAGACCCTTATCAGAGCATGCAGCCTGGCCAGCCAGAAAAGAGGTGGGGGGGGGGGAGGCAAGCTCCCACCAAAGGCTCCCACCATCTGACTGTTCTCAAACAACTTGTGACATCATCGACCCGGGGCATGCTGGCCAGGGTTGTGGGGAATAGGCCCTTGTGCTTTCGGTAGGCAGAGCCCCCCTGCCCCAAAGCACTCCCCCATGTTGAGGGCATGTGGCTTGGTATGGTTTGGGGGAGAGCGCTTGCTCATTCTGCCCCCCCCCTTTCCTAGCCTGCTGGGCTGCATGCTCGGATAAGGGTCTGGTATGAATTTTTTTTTGGGGGGGGGGCATACTGTTTTTTCAAATTTTTTTATTTTTTTTTTTACATTCAGCTGTCAGTGGGGAACCTTGCTGACAGCTGGTGACTCATCAGTTCTTAAGCACACTTCAGCCACCTGCACCTTAATCACTTCTGGACCGGAAGGATTTGCCCCCTTGACCAGGCCATTTTTTGCGATTCGGCACTGCGTTACTGTAATGGACAATTGCGCGGTCTTTCGATGCTGTACCTAAATAAAATTGGTGTCATTTTTCTCCCACAAATAGAGCTTTGTTTTGGTGGTATTTGATCACCCGTGTGATTTTTTTTTTTTTTTTTTTTTTTTGCGCTATAAAAAAAGAGCTATAATTCTGAAAAAAAAACAATATTTTTCACATTCTGCTGTATAACATCCCCCCCCCCCAAAAAAAAATAAACTTTTTCATCCTTTTGGCCAATTTGTATTCTGCTACATATTTTTGGTGAAAAAAATCGCAATAAGCGTATTTTGATTGGTTTGCACAAAAGTTACCACGTCTACTAACTAGGGGAAGGATTTGTGTCATTTTTATTTTTTATTTATTTTTACTAGTAATGGCAGCGATCTGCAATTTTTAGCGGGACTGCGAGATTGCGGCGGACAGATCGGACCCATAAGTGACATTTTTGACAAAATATGCACTGTTGCTGTAATAATGACACTGGCAGGGAAGGGGTTAACCCAGTGGTGATCAAAGGGTTAAGTGTGAGCCTAGGGGAGTGTTTTCTAACTGTATGGGAGAAGGACTTGTGAAATGAACATAGAGACCTATGATCCTATATAGGAGGATCACAGGCGCTCTGTGATCATTTCAGAGAGAACAACGGTCAGCTGTGTTCACAACAGCTGAACGTTGTGCTCTCTCAGTGGGGAGTGATCGCGGGTGCCCGGTGGCAATCAGTGCCACTGGTCCTGTGGATTGGCATCCCCACTGCCTAATGGGGGCGGGTGCATGCCGCCGCCAGCACGCGCTCGCCCCCAGGGCCGCTCCCGCCAACCGACGTACCCATACGTCGTTTCGCCCAGCTGAGCCAGCAAGCCACAGTGTATCTGTGGCAGGTGTTCGGCAAGCGGTTAACAACTGGCTATTCACAGTTTGTTAAGAAGAAAGACAAACAAACCACACATTGCATGAAAAATGCATGCAAAAATTTGAAAAAAAAATGTGTTCAAAAATGCAAAATACACCACAAAACAGGCCGGAAAACCGCATCAACTGCAACTGCATAAATGTGAACCTAGCCTTAAGAAAGGCCTGGGTCCTTTCCTAAATGCACATAATATAAATGGATACTAATATTTTTAGGTCTAGTTTATTCAGGGGATATCCAATTGCCTGTTTAAACTTTGTTTGTTAAATTTAGAAAAACTTAACAAGACAAAACAATCAAAAACACAGGTAGTATTCCTGAAATGTGCACAAGGAAAAATAATAAAAAACCCCAAGGGATTCCATATACCCCACAATATATATATATATATTGTAAGGGATTAGCTCGGTGGTAGGCGTGGATGACCCCTTTGGGGGTGCGTTTTCACAGAGAGATAGCCCAAAAGTGCTTGCAAACAACAGGTTTATTCTTCAAACAAGTGCATGCAGCAAAACATCCAAAATAAAATAAAACAAAATAAATCCTTGCCTCTGTGGGCGGCTACCTTCTCACAACTGGAACCTACCTAAGAAGTCTTTCCAACCTACTGTTGGGCCGACACTGCTGATCCTACAGCAGACACTCAAATGTCCATTTGTTTGCTTTTCACACAGCACAAACATTGTCCATTTATAACAGGTCCCTTTACTCTTCACACTCTTCACATGGAACACTTTGTCTTCTCACCTTTGAGACGTCTTCACTCGTGGTTACCCTCCTTAGCTTCACATCGCTGTAGGGGGTCTTCTCCCATGCTCACCAGCTTGTCGGGAGGCACACATCCGACTGTCCCCCTCTCCCAGCCTACACGGCGACAGGCGGCAGCAGTCCTTCTCCCATGCCCACCAGCTTCGGGAGGTACACGTATGTCTGTCCTCCTCTCCCAGCCTACACGGCGACAGGAGGCAGCACTCAACAGACTTTCTCTGGACAAATTATAGAGGCCTTGATCTCCTCACTCTGAACAGCTGAAGGCCTTTCAACTTCCTGCTGGCTAGCTCTGTAGCCAACACCCTAAATTAATTAATGGACTTTCTAAGTCAGCTGGAAATGTATCTCCTTCCTGTGACTACATTCCCAGATTTAGCTGACTTCCTGTTACATACCCCCCCCTCTTGTTTCAACCCTAGGGTTGGGACACAGATTTCCAGGCACGCATGTGTCAAGCACTGCTGACTCACTGATAAGCCTCCTATTATCCTCAAGCTTCCGGATGAAACTGTTTTGTCATCTTCATTGACGGATTTCTCATAAATGCCACACAGTTTGTCTCTCATCTCATATACACATTCTTCAACTGCATTTTTGGCATCATTTTGCTCCTTCTCGTTTCTGTCATCTTCATTGACAGCTTTCTCATAAATGTCAGACAGCTTGTCCCTCATAACCGTCTGTCCAATCCACCATGGAGGACCGTGATCCATAGGCAACTCAATTGGGCTAGTCTTAATGTCTTCAACATTCTTAAGACGCCTCTCTCTGCAATCCATAAATGTTTTCCACAAAACTTTGAGAACCTTTGCTTCACTAAGCTTTGTTCCAAGTAGGGACTCTTGACATCCCTCTGTGACTTGAGTTGCCTCTCCATACATCTGTACACAATCATTGACTTTTTGTTGTAAAAGGGAATGATCTTCCTTCTTGAGCTTTGCTTGCTCTAAGATGCTGTGCAGAGGATTTTCCAATTGAGACAACAGGCTGTCACACATTTCTTCAAAGTGACCCCTGTTCCTTTTCCCAGAGATATCAATATCATTCAAACATTTCATATTCATAGGCAGATCTGAAGCATTTGCACTCATCAACTTCTTAAACTTTTCGCCCTCCTGAGCGAGTCGCAGTAAAGGCCTACTATTTGATTTGATATTCAGTTTATATTTCTTGCCAAACTCTTCACAGAAGAAGCCAACCAGAACATCATCAACTTTCCTTCCACCAACATAGGGGTCAAAGGCAACAACACAGTTGAACCCAGCGATCTGGGTGGTATCCATTATAGACCTCCTCTCTGCATCAGTGAAGAAGCATGGAACTGCAACACATTCTTTTACAGGTTTCTTCAATGCACTTTCTGCTGAACTATTTGACCGCTCAAGGTCACCTAGTTCTTTTTCTCTATCTGAATTCCACATGGAATGCATCTCAAGATCACGATCAAACTTCTGCCACCCGTCTTTTACCAGTTTCATTTTAGAAATATTCTCTGAAAGGCACTTGAAGTTCATTTGCTTCACGTTTTCACCAACAGCCTTAGTTTTCTCCACTAGGTGGCGTTTGCTTTTTCCTCCCAGATTTATATCACTTGCTTTAGTTTTCTCCGCTTTAGTTTTCTCCACTAGGTTTTCAGCCTGAACTGAGAAATCATCACATTTCTTACACAACTCCTTTATTTGCTGAAGTTCTAATGATACATTTTCCAATGCTTGAAGTTTTTGAAGGAACGGTTTATTCCAAAGGGGTGATTCAAGCCACGTGTCATCACATTTCTGAGGCTCACTCAGGACAGACCCCAAAACACTGATCCTTTTAAAAACTGCATCAGGCACACTATCCCCTCTTTGGGACAGATCCTCTGTTGCCTGGAATTCCTCTTCCAGTTCCTGCAACGGAATCTTCATCTCTTCTACTTGCTGTTCTAAGGCTCGTTTAGACTTTTCTAGCTCCTGAACGCTTTTCACAACATCATCCTTGGAGCTGACCAATTCTTCCATTTCTGTACGCAGCTGTTTGTTAACACTTTCTAGTTCAGCCTTACACTCTAGAACTTCCTCCAAAGAGCGAGCCAAGAACAGGGCTTTGCTCTCGTTATCACGCGCCTCCGTTTTTGCACGGTCGCGTTCTTCTGCATATTTTGCAGACACAGTCTTCTCTTCACCAAGCATCTGATCAAACTTCTTTTTCACATCTTCAACACACTGTAATGAACCAACGCTTTCTTCCATGCGTTTTTTCATATCCGCTATCTGAGCTTGCAATGTTGCGACTTGCTCTGATAGGTTTTTCTTTGCTTCCGCCTCCTCTTTTAATTGTTCCAGGAAGCCATTTTTCTCATCTTCCATTTGTTTGAGCTTTGTGCTAAAACTCAGCCTTTGACACCTCTCTTCCTGTAAGAGTTCCTGCGTGTCTTGCAGCTGCGATTCCAAGATAGAAAAATCTTCCGCAATTTCTCTAGATTTGCTGTCTGCTTGAGAAAGCTGATTTGTAACATTGTCCAACTCAACCTGCAGTCGGTTTGCCTTCTCTGACAGCTTAGCACACAATCGGTCACCTTCTGACACCTTGACTTGCGATTCCAGAAGCTGTGCCTCTACTTTTTCCCTCTTATGTTCACAATCTCCTTTTCCCTGCATAAGAGCCTTCACCTCATTGGCTAGCATCTGGGAATAAGAATGTAATTCTGCCACACAGGCTTCTTTCTCCTTTAACTGCTGCTGGACACGTTGGGCTTCCCCTTTCCAACTTTCACAGTCCGCACGCCATTCATTTACCACATTGCTCAAAGTAGTGAGCTCATACACAGTACTCAGTAATTTAGCCTCTCTTTCACTTTTCTCTTTGTCGCTGAGAGACAATGTCGCTTTCAGAGCAACATTCTGTTCCTGCGACTCCTGCAGGTCTATTTTTGTAGCTCCCAAAGACTGAAGACTTTTTTTCAGCTGATTACGCAACTCCAACATATCAGCCATACTTTGCTTCTGCAAAGTCTGAATTTCACTTTCCTTTTCCATGAGGATGGTATCTTTCTCCATTATAGTCTCTCTGCGTTTTTGCAACTCGACCAAAAGAAGAGCAGTGGATTCTTCCCACTGTAACACATGAGACTTGAGTAGTTCATTCATTTCCTGCAACTTTCTATGCTCCATTTTAAGCAATTCCAAGGCTTGTTCCTTTTCTTCCATTTTCCGTTGCAAGGCATCCAACTCAGCCCTGCACACATACTCGGTTTCCTCCAAGCCGATGGCCTCCATTGGCTGCTGGCGTCTCTGTTTCCAGCCTGCCATGCTCTCTTGATGAGCCTTTTGTTGAGCTGCAAAGCTCTGCTGAAAATCCGCATTTGCCTGCTGTTGAGCTGCATTTGCTTGCTGTTGAGCTGCATTTGATATAATCAGATGTTTCAACATCTCCTCCATTTTGAGTTTACTTTTCATCTGAGCACACGTTTCATCAGTGTTGCTAGGGACAACAACCTTCCTCTTTAGTAGACTCTCTTTAGGCATGGATGGGGCTGGTTCAGACGGTAACATCCCCTCCATCCATAGAATCCGGTCTCTCATTTCATCTATCTTTGCATTTTTCAGGCGTTTGGATCGCCCCATCTTCAATAACTCCACAAATTTTTCACAGTCCAGCAAAAAATTTTCAGACCACTGTCTCTTTAACACATGTAGTTTTTCTCTCTCTTGCAAGATCTCTTTTCCTGCACACACAGTTTGTGCAGTCACTTGCACCAGACACAACAAAGTTCATCAAATAATTTTGAGACCGCTGTCTCTTTAAAACACTTTTTTTTTTTTTTTCTGTCAGGATCTTCTCTCCTGCACACATAGATTGTGCAATCTCATGCACCAGATAAAGTTCATCAAACATTTGCACTTCCTTGCAGGGATCTCTGCTTATGCCCACTGCATACCTCCACCATATGTGAGGGATTAGCTCGGTGGTAGGCGTGGATGACCCCTTTGGGGGTGCGTTTTCACAGAGAGATAGCCCAAAAGTGCTTGCAAACAACAGGTTTATTCTTCAAACAAGTGCATGCAGCAAAACATCCAAAATAAAATAAAACAAAATAAATCCTTGCCTCTGTGGGCGGCTACCTTCTCACAACTGGAACCTACCTAAGAAGTCTTTCCAACCTACTGTTGGGCCGACACTGCTGATCCTACAGCAGACACTCAAATGTCCATTTGTTTGCTTTTCACACAGCACAAACATTGTCCATTTATAACAGGTCCCTTTACTCTTCACACTCTTCACATGGAACACTTTGTCTTCTCACCTTTGAGACGTCTTCACTCGTGGTTACCCTCCTTAGCTTCACATCGCTGTAGGGGGTCTTCTCCCATGCTCACCAGCTTGTCGGGAGGCACACATCCGACTGTCCCCCTCTCCCAGCCTACACGGCGACAGGCGGCAGCAGTCCTTCTCCCATGCCCACCAGCTTCGGGAGGTACACGTATGTCTGTCCTCCTCTCCCAGCCTACACGGCGACAGGAGGCAGCACTCAACAGACTTTCTCTGGACAAATTATAGAGGCCTTGATCTCCTCACTCTGAACAGCTGAAGGCCTTTCAACTTCCTGCTGGCTAGCTCTGTAGCCAACACCCTAAATTAATTAATGGACTTTCTAAGTCAGCTGGAAATGTATCTCCTTCCTGTGACTACATTCCCAGATTTAGCTGACTTCCTGTTACAATATATATATATATATATATATATATATATATATATATATATATATATATAGGTTTTCCATTTAAGTTTGTGGTTATGTTTCTTTTTTTTTTTTTCTCTGTTGGTTGGACTGGATAGACTTGTGTCACCGCCACCTCATTTGAAGTACCATTCTGTACAGTCCCTAAACACAACCACCTCATTTCATATACCGTGCTGTACAGCCCCTATACAGCACCACCTCATTCCATATACCATGCTGTACAGTCCCTAAACAGCACCAGCTCATTCCATATACCATGCTGTACAGTCCCTATACAGCATCACCTCATTCCATATACCATGCTGTACAGTCCCTATACAGCACCACCTCATTTCATATACCATGCTGTACAGTCCCTAAACAGCACCACCTCATTTCAAGTACCATACTGTACATTTTCTGTTCTGCAGTGCCATGCTGTACAATTTATTTTTCACATACTGGCTCACTCTTTATATCCTGTTGTACGTTACACACCACCTCATTCGAGCACTATGATGATGATGATGTACAATCCTTATTCTCGCTCTGTATGCTGCTCTCTATACATTCCCAATTTCAAACTGTCAAATTCTGTATGTTCTGCAGTACATTTAATATTGCACACTAAACCATTGTACATTTTATATTTCACATAGCCCCTTTCTATGCATTGTGCTGTATATTTTATTTCCAACGCTACATCTTTCTATGTACTGTGCTGTATAATTTGTATTCCACAGCTAGAAAATGAAGGTTAAAAGTTAAATCCATGCAACTGTGCCCCCGTCTTTCCTGAAAACTTATGTCCACAGCACCAGTCTCTAGTAGTATATTGACTATGTTGACAGCTCTACTGTCCTTGATTTAGACTTACCCTACATCAATTACATGACCCTCTGCATGGAGAAAAAGATCAGCCCTACCCCTGCATGCAGCCAGGGAGTTCCTGGGATGGTGATGTTGCTTGTGACATTTTATACTTTTGGTTGAACCTCCTTTCTGTGTGCAGCAGCCCCCACTCAACCCCCCTAATACTGACCTGGGCCCCATCTCGATCCAGCGATATGCACAAGTGCCTCGGCCACCTGGGAGTCTTCATCCTGATTGGCAGAGACACAGCAGCAGTGCCATTGGCTCCCGCTGCTGTTAATCAAAGTCAGTTAGCCAATGAGGAGAAAGAAGGAGGGAGCTTAGCCGAACTGCGGCTCTGTGTCTGAATGGACACACAGAGCTGCCACTCGGCTCGGATGCCCCCATAGCAAGCTGCTTGCTGTGGGGGCACTCGACAGGAGGGAGGGGCCAGGAGTGTTGGCAAAGGACCCGAGAAGAGGAGGATCTGGGCTGCTTTGTACAAAACCACTACACAGAGCAGGTAAGTATGAGAGCCCATTCACACTAGCACGACTTGTGAGGCGACTTGTGTAGCCCCAGGTCGCTTGACATAACAAAAGCAATGTTAATCAATCAGTGCCGTCTTAATTGGCACTACTGAAGTTGCTTCGACTTCAGAAAAGGGTCCTGTACTACTTTGAGGCGACCTGTGATCCGACTGTCCCATATACTTCAATGGGAGTCGCCTCCTTATCTTAATTGACACGACTTGTTATCAGACTTTCCAGGAAGAAGAAAGAGATTAGCCAGGCATTCCCCACAGACAAAGTCGCCTGTCTCTTCAAAGTAGTGTACAAGTCTCTTCCAAGTCTCTTCCAAGTCTCTTCCAAGTCTCTTCCAAGTCTCTAAACAAGTCTCTTCAAGTCACGGGGCAACTTTCTGGTCGTGGTAGTGTGAACCGGCTCTGACATGTTTGTTATTTTTACAGAAAAAAAAAAAAAAAAAACAAGACTTTAGTATCACTTTAAGATTACTTTTTTACAATGAGAAAGCTTCCAAAAAAGACTTAGGTGCTAGTGACTGCACACATGTGGCTTTGCAAGCACCGAGGGAGAGGGAATGATACTTCAGGACCCAGAAGCAGTACCAGTCCCTTAATGTTAAAATAGTCTGTAATGCTAAATGGAGAATAATGAGCATACGTTCAGGTTCACATCCTTCACCACACAGACCTTTTCTGAAACTTGAAAAAGAACAAATGACCTTCAGCTGGCTTTTTGGGTGTAGATAAAAAAAATAAAAAACAAGAAGATGTGTGTAAAAGTTATCAGATATAAAAGTATTTACAATGTAATTACAAGGGAACAGGGAGTAACTGGTAACATAGTCAAATTTATCTTTACTTAAAGCGGAGTTCCACCCAAAAGTGGAACTTCCGCTTTAGGGAGTCCTGACCCCCCGACATGCCACATTTGGCATGTCATTTTTTGGGGGGGGGGGGAGCGGGTACCTAGTTTTGACGGGTACCCGCTCCCACTTCCGCTCGGAGTGCCGCGGCGCCGTGAGCGGAAGTTCTCCTCTCCCCCTCCCTCCCTGCAATCTTCTGGAACACGTCAGAGGTCCCAGAAGATTGCCGGCCAATCACGGCGCGCAGCGCGCCTCGCGCATGCGCCTCGCGCATGCGCCTCGCGCATGCGCAGTGGGTACCCAGCTGTGAAGCCGCAAACTGTAACAGCCGGGTGCCCACAGCAGTGATGCCGGCGCCGAGGGAGAGGATCGAGGCTTCGGCGGCCGCATCGCTGGACCGTTGGACAGGTGAGTAAATGGCTGGAACTCCGCTTTAATCTAATAAATTGATTGTAGCAGTTATTACTATCACTAAACCTCGTAATAACATCAAATGTAGAGCCATTTTTTGGGGAAGGTTAAAATGTGGTCTTAACATGTTTACATGCTGCTTATGGTAATTGGCTCTTGTCTAAATTGGCCCTGGTGTGTGTTTGTATGCATGTGAGACCTTAGAGCAGGGGTCTCCAAACTATGGCCCTCCAGTTGTTCAGAAACTACAATTCCCATCATGCCTGGTCATGTGTGTGCATGTCAGAGTTTTACAATGCCTCATGGGATGTGTAGTTCCGCAACAGCTGGAGGACCGTAGTTTGAAGATCCCTGCCTAAGAGTGTAAACTTATTGAGGACAGGGACTGATGTGAATGTACAATATGTAAAACACTTTGTAATTTGCGGGTACTAAATAAATACCTGTAATAATAATAATAATAATAATTATAGTAATAGTCTATTTTTTGTTTTCTGTTCTAGGGAATGCAGACAAATGGCTGCTTATCTAGTTCATGGGTGCTATCAGACACCCCCAGGCTGCAGTCAAACACCACAACAACAAAATACCCAAATGAAATCAGCCCAACTAAAAACAAAAGTGAAAGCTAACCATCACTTAAAAAGTGTTTTTCGCCACTTGTATACAAATCAATAACCAATCCAGTGCAGCACTATTCCCTACCTCACTTAGTTGCACAAAAAAATAAATAAAAGAATCTTAATATAAAATAATTCATTATGTATACAAACTGATCAATAATCAGTAATAGTAAATCACATAAATCAATAAAGTGCTCAAATCACAGCCTATAAACTATTTGAAAAATTCATACATTTTTTCTGAACATTGCAGTCTGATGTCCTGAGCAGCTATCCATGGTAACAGAGTTGGATTCCTAGTGAGACAGCTTAAACTTAAAGTGGTTGTAAACCTCAGTTTATGAAATCTGAACAGAGCACATATATCTGTAATGTTTATGTGTCTCTCTCCAAAGATCTAAAGCCAAGTACACAAAGACAGAATGTCAGGAGACTACGGCCGTTTAAATAAAAAAACAGCCGACATTAGGCCTGTGTGTATGTCGGTCTGTCTGACAAAAGCCAACCGTTCAGCCGGCTTCTGTCAGATATGCCTGCTGGAAAAACAGCATCTGACCGACTCCCGATCAGCGATGTCAGCCAATAGCAGAGAGCGCTGATCGGAGTGTTCTGGTGGGGGGGGCGACATACCCCTGTCAGAATATAACAGCACAGCAAGGGAGATTGCTAAACCAACCTTGCATCGGTTAGTACATCAGCCCCAACCAGAGCTGCCAGTTTTTTTTTTCGTAAATGTAATGAAGTTTTCCTGCCACATGAGACAACATTTGTGACGGGGAGGGAGATAAGCACACAGCTTGTCTCTTCAGAATACAGCACTGCATGTTCCTTTGTTCCTCTGCCTATGTGGAGGGGGTCCCTTTTGTCTTACCAGCTCTCAAACAGTTTATAAGAACTCCAACTGCAGCTCTCCACCCCCTCCACTGTACTCTTCACAGATGCAGGAGGATTTTATCACAATTTTGCTCTTATGAAGGGGAGTAGGGAAGAGAAGACTGCAGATAAACAAGTAAAACCTATATAGGAGGATTTGTTCAATCTCTGTTTATCACCTGAGGCTATTCACTTCACTTGGTATATGAGAGAGTTTACAACCACTTTAACCCCTTCCCGCCGACCAACTCCCAGCCTTTAGGGTTCTAAAAGCTGGGAGGTGGAGGTGAACATCCGGGTCATGTGACCTCTGTGATGGGCTGTCATGCATTGGAAGCTTTCCGGTACCCACTGGCTTCTGTGCTGGGAGCGCACAGGGAGTGTGCTCTCAGCACAGTAATGGGTTTACACAGGGCTACATATATGTGGCCGCTTGGCGTTAAGACCCACACACCAAGAGGCCACATATATGTGTGCGGCTAACGTGAAGAGGTTAAACGTTTGTGCTTTTTCTTGAGAAAGAAAGGCATTTCAGTCTGGTAAGTGTGGACCTGATTACTGAGGTGAAAGGGATCACTGTGGATTTTTCTGGGTGGTGCCCAGGAGGATATTTCCCAGGGTAGAAAGATTTTTTGTTCCAAGATGCATGATATTTATTCACAGAAAACAGAAAAGAGCAATGAAAGATTGTAGAAGACACTTTGATTCTTTTCACTTGTGTTAATTGAACATTTTGCATCGGTATTTGATTTGTCTTTGTAAGCACAGGACACCATTGTCATTTTATCTTTATTTGTGTTTTCCTTAACACTATATTATTCGGATCACACTAAATGGTTTTTTATTACTGTGGGGGACTGAATATATCACTGAGCTGGGGTGTTTATTAAGTACAGCAGCAATTTTGTTTGTTGGTGCTTCACACCTGTTTATTATTTGGTTTATTAGGGATAGATACTGTATACAGTGCCTTTGCAAAAGTATTCGGCCCCCTTGAACTTTTGCGACCTTTTGCCACATCTCAGGCTTCGAACATAAAGATATAAAACTGTAATTTTTTTTTGTGAAGAATCAACAACAAGTGGGACACAATCATGAAGTGGAACGAAATTTATTGGATATTTCAAACTTTGTTAACAAATAAAAAACTGAAAAATTGGGCGTGCAAAATTATTCAGCCCCTTTACTTTCAGTGCAGCAAACTCTCTCCAGAAGTTCAGTGAGGATCTCTGAATGATCCAATGTTGACCTAATTGACTAGTAATGATAAATAGAATCCACCTGTGTGTAATCAAGTCTCCGTATAAATGCACCTGCACTGTGATAGTCTCAGAGGTCCGTTTAAAGCGCAGAGAGCATCATGAAGAACAAGGAACACACCAGGCAGGTCCGAGATACTGTTGTGGAGAAGTGTAAAGCCAGATTTGGATACAAAAAGATTTCCCAAGCTTTAAACATCCCAAGGAGCACTGTGCAAGCGATAATATTGAAATGGAAGGAGTATCAGACCACTGCAAATCTACGAAGACCTGGCCGTCCCTCTAAACTTTCAGCTCATACAAGGAGAAGACTGATCAGAGATGCAGCCAAGAGGCCCATGATCACTCTGGATTAACTGCAGAGATCTACAGCTGAGGTGGGAGACTCTGTCCATAGGACAACAATCAGTCGTATACTGCACAAATCTGGCCTTTATGGAAGAGTGGCAAGTCATTTCTTAAAGATATCCATAAAAAGTGTAGTTTAAAGTTTGCCACAAGCCACCTGGGAGACACACCAAACATGTGGAAGAAGGTGCTCTGGTCAGATGAAACCAAAATCAAACTTTTTGGCAACAATGCAAAACATTATGTTTGGCGTAAAAGCAACACAGCTCATCACCCTGAACACACCATCCCCACTGTCAAATATGGTGGTGGCAGCATCATGGTTTGGGCCTGCTTTTCTTCAGCAGGGACAGGGAAGATGGTTAAAATTGATGGGAAGATGGATGGAGCCAAATACAGGACCATTCTGGAAGAAAACCTGATGGAGTCTGCAAAAGACTTGAGACTGGGACGGAGATTTGTCTTCTAACAAGACAATGATCCAAAACATAAAGCAAAATCTACAATGGAATGGTTCACAAATAAACATATCCAGGTGTTAGAATGGCCAAGTCAAAGTCCAGACCTGAATCCAATCGAGAATCTGTGGAAAGAACTGAAAACTGCTGTTCACAAACGCTCTCCATCCAACCTCACTGAGCTCAAGCTGTTTTGCAAGGAGGAATGGGCAAAAATTTCATTCTCTCGATGTGCAAAACTGATAGAGACATACCCCAAGCGACTTACAGCTGTAATCGCAGCAAAAGGTGGCGCTACAAAGTATTAACTTAAGGGGGCTGAATAACTTTGCACGCCCAATTCTTCAGTTTTTTATTTGTTAAAAAAGTTTGAAATATCCAATAAATTTCGTTCCACTTCATGATTGTGTCCTACTTGTTGTTGATTCTTCACAAAAAATTACAGTTTTATATCTTTATGTTTGAAGCCTGAAATGTGGCAAAAGGTTGAAAAGTTCAAGGGGGCCGAATACTTTCGCAAGGCACTGTATATACGGGGACTCCCCATCCCAGTCCTGGGACACTGCTCAACCATTCACAGGAAACTTTGTATTTTCTGAATGAATATAAGACTTTCTCTTATTGGCTTATGGGCAGAGTCAGGCAGATGATGCCACAATCTCCACTTAGAAGAAGTTTCTATTTGTACACAGGCTTCCTGTGAATGGTTAAGGAGCACCCAGTCTAACTTGATTTTATTCCAGGGGCGTAACGAGAAGTTAACGTCCTGCTGCTAGAACACAGAGCTGCATACAGTATGTAACTGTTGTTACAGTATGTAACAGTTTATACAAAAGTCACAGTGGGCACATATATTAGTAAAGGTAATAGTTTGTTTGGACCAGCTTGGTCCAAATTACCTATATTAAAGTGACAGAAAGCTGTAGTTAGGTTTTAAGCAGAAAGGCTGAGTGATCTGAGTAAAATTTATGACTCCGTCTACTACCTGACCTACAAATCTATAAATTATTAAAATCACATATATGTAAAATCAGATATGGAAAATAAAAAAGTCATATAAAATTTACTATAAAGTAGATAAATATTACATATATATGCTCAGTGAAAAAAAAAAAAACACTCTTCTTTTAATAAGTAAATCATGGTTTTCTGATGATACCTCACTTTCCAACAACAAGACAATTTTCATGGATGGTTTCTTTTAGAGCAGTTAATAGGAGTTTTTTTTTTCTTTTTAATTAATTTGTGTTTGCAATATGCATTAAGTGTGTATTTTCCTTGAATTATAATTATGTTGCTCAGTTCGTTATTGTTAGCAAATGATCTAAAATTACATTGCTGGCTCTGATTAATTAAACTATACTTTGTGGATGGTATATCAGAGCCAATATGTCCTTCACTGAAGGAAAAAGGATAGCATAATAACTTTCTCCATCTATTACAAGGACAAGAGTTGTAAAAAGGCAGGTAGTAATCTGCAGTGTTTAGCGTTGTATGGTTTTGATTGATGTAAGATAGTGTTTCTCAGCCCTGGTATTTGATATCAAGGGCTGAAAGGAATTGCAGCATACTGTACAACTAAACTTCAGATGCCCAAAAAGTCTGTATGTTTTCCACACCTAAGGGCACATCAGTTGTATTTTGTAGTATTTTAAAAAAATGCCTAATTATAATGTTACCCACTTGCTGACCAGGCTGTTTTCTTACACTTGTTGAGTAAAAATCAGTATTTTTTGCTAAAAAATTACTTAGAACCCCCAAACATTATATACTCTACAGCTGTGGTCCTCAACCCTGGTCCTCAGGGCCCACCAACAGGCCAGGTTTGCAAGATAACTGAAATCCATCCCAGGTGATATCATTTGCTGCTCAATGATTGCAGTACTCTAGTCTGCATCTCCCCAAGCTAATACTTAAAATCTGGCCTGTTAGTGGGCCCTGAGGACCGGAGTTGAGGACCACTGCAGAGAATAAAATGTTGGTTGTTGCAAGTTTTATGTCAGTTTTTGTGCAGCTGTTTTTCAAGCACAATTTTTTGGGAAAAAATTATGCAGCTAATTTATAGGTATGGCCATTCACTTCTAGTCCCTTGATGTCTGGGTTGGATCACAGACATCTCAATAGTGGTTCCAGAGTGAGTATAAAAGGGTAAAGGGTAAGTCCATTCCTGGGAGAAAGGCTGGTTTTTTATTAATTGGCGTGAGAGGACCTGGGTTAGAAGAGAGGCCAAATTTCTTGGAGACTTTCTTGAAGACGCTGAGTGTTGGGCCAATGAGTGGGTGTTTCTTGAGTAACGGCAGTATGTGACCGGGCATAATCCAAGGAGAATGTTCTAATGTAAGGGGGGAAAATGTTCCCTCAAGGGATACCCAATCTTTGAGCATGGCATGCACCAACCAATCCACAATTCTGGATAGGTGAAAAGCCCAATAATAGTTCTGTAGGTCGGGAATACCAATGCCTCCTTTCTGCTTAGGTCTTATCAATTGGTCAAAGCTTATCCTTGGTCTTTTATTGTTCCATAGCAACCGAATACACAATGAACGGAAGTTTCTGAAAAAGGATGCAGGAATTGTGATAGGAACGGCCTGAAGGATATATAACATTCTCGGGAGAATATTCATTTTTATCAATGCAGCTTGACCAAACCATGAAAAGAACAAAGTTCCCCATTTTTGTAGGTCTTCTTTAATAGATCTCAGAATTGGGATGTAATTTTCGTTAAAGAGGTCTGACAAGTTCGGTGTGAGATAAATGCCCAGGTATTTGAGAGCAATGGTTTCCCATTTAAATGGAAAGTTGTTTTGGCATTGGAGGACAGCTGCGGCTGGGAGTGAAACATTTAGCGCTTGTGATTTAGAAAAATTTATTTTGAGGTTGGAGATGTTTTGGAATACTTTAAAATCCTTAAGTAAGTTGGGGATAGATATGTGAGGATCTTGTAGAAACAGCAAAATGTCATCAGCATATGCAGCTAATTTATAGGTATGGCCATTCACTTCTAGTCCCTTGATGTCTGGGTTGGATCAAAGACATCTCAATAGTGGTTCCAGAGTGAGTATAAAAAAGAAATGGTGAAAGGGGGCAGCCCTGCCTTGTACCGTTACAGATGGAGAAGGCGTTCGACAGGTGGCTGTTCATCCTGACCCTAGCCGTCGGTGAAGAGTAGAGTGACATAATGAATGACCACATACGGTCCTTGAGTCCGGTGTGTTGGAGCACTGCCGACAGATAGTCCCAGGCCAACCTGTCGAAAGCCTTCTCAGCATCTAGGGATAGAAAGAAGCCTGGGGTATGGGAGGTGTTGAGCCAATGATGCAAATTGAAAGCCTTAATTGTATTATCTCTTGCCTCCCTCCCCGGAACGAAGCCTACTTGATCGTTTGAGATCAATGTCGTCAGGAACGGCTGAAGGCGATTTGCTAGAATTTTGGTGAGATACATTCCTTTCTTCAGAAACATAGCCCTACACCGATCCCTCCTCAAGACGCTGACTTCTAGAAAGCCCAATAACGAAATCGGAACTAAAACAACCCCAATTTTTTTGTGTAATATGAAATATGATGTTACACTGAGTAAATAGATACCTAGCATGTCCTGCTTTAAAATTGAGCATGCTCGCAGAGTGGCGCCAAACTACAGTACTTAAAAGACTCCATAGGCGATGCTTCAAAAATTTCTATAGGTTACCCATTTAGAGTTACAGAGGGGATCTAGAATTATTGCTCTCCCTCTGACATTTGTGGTGACACCTCACATGTGTGGTGCGAACATCGTTTACTTATGTGGGTGTCTCCTACACATGCGTTCACCACGGTGAATCCTTCACTCTGGCCAGTTTTATGAGAAATTCTGGTGCCTGAGGGAAAAAAAATGACACTGGGGTTATGGCATCTAGCTGCAGCCAGAACCCAATTATTTAACATTAAATTCATGACATATTTTCCCAGTTAGGTGGTCGGCAAGTGGTTACACCCACTTGCTGACCAGGCCTTTTACTGACACTTGTTGTTTACAAGTAAACATCTGTATTTTTTGCTAGAAAGTCACTTAGAACCCCAACACATTATATATATATATATATTTAGCAGACACTCTAGAGCAGGGGTCCTCAAACTACGGCCCGCAGCCCGCATGTGGCCCACCAGGGTCCTGTACCCGGCCCACCAGCCGGGATGTATCATTCATGTTGTTTTTTTTTCTGAATCACCTAATTAGAGCCAGAGGCTCTAATAGGCTTCAGAAAAGGGTGTACCCGGGGCACAGAGCAGTGCGCTCTAGCCCACCCATTCATGTGACAATAGCGAATGAAAATTTGCTATTGTCACATGGATCCTCCTCCCGGCCAATCAGGAAGCGGGTCCGAGACCAGCTTCCTGATTGGCAGAAAGGCGAACCCATGCCATTGGCCGAGGAGGGGGCGGGAGGACTCAAGGAGACGCGGGGGACTGAGGAGAAGCCGCCGCTGCAGGTAAGTGCACTGACTGGTCTCTCTGCATTGAAGGGGGCATGGCACGCTGGTCTCTCTGCATTGAATGGGGCCACGCTGGTCTCTCTGCTTTGAAAGGGGGCATGCTGGTCTCTCTGCATTGAAGGGGGGCACGCTGGTCTCTCTGCATTGATTGGGGGCACGCTGGTCTCTCTGCATTGAAGGGTGGCATGCTGGTCACTCTGCATTGAATGGGGGCATGCAGGTCTCTCTGCATTGAAAGGGGGCACGCTGGTCTCTCTGCATTGAATGGAGGCACGCTGGTCACTCTGCATTGAATGGGGGCAAGCTGGACTCTCTGCATTGAAAGGGGGCACGCTGGTCTCTCTGCATTGAAAGGGGGGCACGCTGGTCACTCTGCATTGAAAGGGGGCATGCTGTGGTCACTCTGCATTGAAAGGGGGCACGCTGTGGTCACTCTGCATTGAAAGGGGGCACGCTGTGGTCACTATGCATTGATGGGGGCATGATGTGGTCACTCTGCATTGATGGGGGCATGCTGTGGTAACTCTGCATTGATGGGGGCACTCTGCGGTCACTCTGCATTGATGGGGGCACGCTGTGGTCACTCTGCATTGAAGGGGGCATGCTGTGGTCACTCTGCATTGAAATGGGGCACGCTGTGGTCACTCTGCATTGATGGTGGCATGTTGTGGTCACTCTGCATTGATGGGTGCATGCTGTGGTCACTCTGCATTGATGGGGGCACGCTGTGGTCACTCTGCATTGATGAGGGCACGCTGTGGGCACTCTGCATTGATGGGGGCATTCTGTGGGCACTCTGCATTGATGGGGGCACTCTGTGGTCACTCTGCATTGAAGGGGGCACACTATACCTTGATTACTGAAGGCCCCCTTCACACTTTTGTGACCTCAAAGTCACGCAATTTTTTACAGGAGACGCGGGGGACTGAGGAGAAGCCGCCGCTGCAGGTAAGTGCACTGACTGGTCTCTCTGCATTGAAGGGAGCATGGCACGCTGGTCTCTCTGCATTGAATGGGGCCACGCTGGTCTCTCTGCTTTGAAAGGGGGCATGCTGGTCTCTCTGCATTGAAGGGGGGCACGCTGGTCTCTCTGCATTGATTGGGGGCACGCTGGTCTCTCTGCATTGAAGGGTGGCATGCTGGTCACTCTGCATTGAATGGGGGCATGCAGGTCTCTCTGCATTGAAAGGGGGCACGCTGGTCTCTCTGCATTGAATGGAGGCACGCTGGTCACTCTGCATTGAATGGGAGCAAGCTGGACTCTCTGCATTGAAAGGGGGCACGCTGGTCTCTCTGCATTGAAAGGGGGGCACGCTGGTCACTCTGCATTGAAAGGGGGCATGCTGTGGTCACTCTGCATTGAAAGGGGGCACGCTGTGGTCACTCTGCAATGAAAGGGGGCACGCTGTGGTCACTATGCATTGATGGGGGCATGATGTGGTCACTCTGCATTGATGGGGGCATGCTGTGGTAACTCTGCATTGATGGGGGCATGCTGCGGTCACTCTGCATTGATGGGGGCACGCTGTGGTCACTCTGCATTGAAGGGGGCATGCTGTGGTCACTCTGCATTGATGGGGGCACGCTGTGGTCACTCTGCATTGATGGGGGCATTCTGTGGGCACTCTGCATTGATGGGGGCACTCTGTGGTCACTCTGCATTGAAGGGGGCACACTATACCTTGATTACTGAAGGCCCCCTTCACACTTTTGTGACCTCAAAGTCACGCAATTTTTTACAGCGTTTTTTTTACATTTTTCTGTTTGCGCCCCCCCCCCCAAATTTTGAGCACCAGCCGCCACTATATAAATAAAACAATAAAAAATATGCTCATTGGAATTCGTTCATATTTTTTTTCAAACTATAGTACGGCCCCCAACAGTGTCTGAGGGACCATGAACTGGCCCCCTGTTTAAAAAGTTTGAGGACCCCTGCTCCTCAAACTTGAATAAAATTGATGCAAGTTTTAGATCACACGATTTTTGTGCAGCAGTTTTTCAAATGCATTTTTTTAGGAAAAAATATACTTTAATTAATTATAAATAAACAAAACAGTGATGGACAAACATCTGCCAGGCCGGTTCGCGAACACGATTGACAAACTCGCTCGGCGGACCCCATTCATTTTAATGACAGGTGAACATGAAAAGCCTCCAGGTCATATTTGCAGCCACAAAATACTTGATAGCTGTGCACACATAGTCCCACAACATGGACACTGACATACCAGAAATATTGCTATTGGAAAAGTTGCCATAAATTTTTTTTTTTTCCAGCAAAAAAATGTATTTTTTTTCTAAATCAGCCAGAACTGACAGTAGCCGGTAAATACATGTCAAATACATATAGGGTCCATTTACACATCTGTAAAATGGGTCTGCATCCATTCCACAATTTAGCGGAACATTTACAGACCCATTGATTTTCAATTCCAGTCTGAAAAATTAGGCATTCATAAGATAAAGAAGTAAGTGTTGGCAGTACCTCAAATATTAGCCACCAGGCGGTCACCTGACAGCAAAGAATTTTGTATTCTGTGGCTGGAGGTACATTAGGCATACACAGGATACAGAAGTAAGTGTCGGCCAGTACAGGCCCCAAAAATTAGCCAACAGGCGTTCACCTGACAGCAAAGAACTTTGTATTCTGTGGCTGGAGGTACATTAGGCATTCACAGGATACAGAAGTAAGTGTTGGCCATTACAGGCCCCAAAAATTAGCCCACAGGCGGTCACCTGACAGCAAAGAACTTTGTATTCTGTGGCTAGAGGTACATTAGGCATTCACAGGATACAGCAGTAAGTGTTGGCCATTACAGGCCCCACAAATTAGCCCACAGGCGTTCACCTGACAGCAAATAACTTTGTATTCTGTGGCTGGAGGTACATTAGGCATTCACAGGATACAGAAGTAAGTGTCGCCATTACAGGCCCTAAAAATTAGCCTACAGGCGTTCACCTGACAGCAAAGAACTTTGTATTCTGTGGCTGGAGGTACATTAGGCATTCACAGGATACAGAAGTAAGTGTTGGCCAGTACAGGCCCAAAAAATTAGCCCACAGGCGTTCACCTGACAGCAAAGAACTTTGTTTTCTGTGGCTGGAGGTACATTAGACATTCACAGGATAAATAAGTATCAGCCATTACAGGCCCCAAAAATTAGGCATTCAACGGATATAAAAGGCCGCTGTATTTACCTAAGACAAGGACCATGAATTGTTATGGGTGGTGGCGGATATTTGTGGGCTGTCATGAGGAATTTGAATCGAACATGGTCTACATGTGTTGAATTCCTCCGAAATCCATGCCTCATTCCTTTTTATAAATATGAGGTAGTCAACACTGTCGTGAGCTAGGCAAGTGCGCTTATCGGTCACGATCCCTCCTGCTGCGCTGAGCGTCCTTTCAGACAGGACACTGGATGAGAGGCAAGCCAACAGTTCCATTGCAAATTCTGCAAGCTCTGGCCAGAAGTCAAGCCTGCCCACCCAGTAGTTCAGGGGTTCATCTCTTCTCAGAGTGTCCACATCGGCCGTTAACCCGATGTAGTCAGACACCTGTCAGTCTAGGCGTTCCCTGATGCTGGATCCAGAGGACAGCTGTGGATGGGTGGGCTGAAGGAATGATCTCATATCAGAAGTGACCAACACATCTTCAAACTGCCCTCTTCTTGCAGGCGCTGTTGGATTGGTACCCGCAACTGTTTCTCTGTGAGTGGAAATTCTCTGCCAGCGCACACAAAAGCAGAATGCAGCATTTCCCGAAGCAAGGCCTGGAAGTGCTGCATTCTGACAGCCCTCTGTGATGGTGGTAACATTTCCACCTTTTTTTGTTTGAACGTCTAAGTACGTTGCCACCCAGTACAGGTCCTTGCCCTTTATGCTTTTTATACGGGGGTCCCTCTTAAAACACTGGAGCATGAAGGCCCCCATTTGCACTAAACTGGAAGCGGTGTAGTGGACCGGGCTCCTGCTCATCATCCAGGATAATGTCCTCCTCGTTCTCCTCCCCCCATCCACAGACAACACCAGGGATCCCTGAAAGGTTTAAAGCATGCTCTTCTTGCTCCTCCTCAACCGCCCCGGCACCATCCTCCTCTGACTCCTCTTCAGACTCCTGTTGTTGACTTGTCTCATATGGAGTAGCCCTCCCTGGGAATTCATCCAGCATTGCGACTTCCTCATCTTCCTCCTCCTGCTCCTCGATGGCTTGATCAATGACACAAAGCAATGCACGCTCCAGAAAGAAGGCGTATGGCACAATGTCACTGATGGTGCTCTGGCTGCGAATGCGTCGTGCATGAGCAGCCACTGGCGCGGTGAAAAAAAAACCAAGCTCCCCAGAACCTGTCCTGCCGCAGAGTTCGTACAGGTAGTCATTAACAGCACGTTTCTGCTGGAGCAGCCTATCAAGCATATCCCAGGTTGAGTTCCATCGCGTTGGGCAGTCACAATAAAGACGTCTGACGGGCAGGTTGTGTCGCCGCTGAATGACAACAAGGCGGAGCCATGGCTGTGGAAGATCTTCTGAAATGGCCCGAGATTTTCCTGGCCTGCCACAAGATGTCCTGGACCCCAGGATATTTGACAACGAATCGCTGCACGACCAAGTTCAGTCCGCTCAGCAGATTGGCACCGTTGTCGCACAACCCTTTACCAACTGTCAAATTGAGCGGTGTTAGCCACTGATCTGCCTGTGAACGCAAAGCTGAAAGGAGTGCAGGATCAGTGTGGCTCTTGGCTTCCAGGCACAGCATGGCAATGTCTCACCTGGCATGTGGAATAGGTTCTGGGGATCTTGGGCGGCGCAGCGGAAGAGACGGTAGCAGCGGAAAAGGAGGAGTCAGCTCTGGAATGCCCTTCTGCAAGAAATATTTCCTTCTTGGGACTTTCCATTGTGGTGTTCCAATGGTCACAAATTTTCAAAAGGCCTCCGAGTCCACCAGTTTATATGGCAGTATTTGGTGGGCTATCAGTTCCGACAAGCCAGCGGTCAACCGTTGGGCAAGAGGGTTATCCGGTGACATCATTTTTTTATGCTTCAACATTTGGGCCACGGAAGCTTGCCTTTTTCCAGAAAAACTTGAGGGCGGAATGATGGAAGGTGGAGTGGAGGATAATTGTGAGGAGAGAGGAGAAGGAGAAGAGGCTGGACGGTGAGAGCCTGTGTGGCTTTGTGGGTTCTGACGGCGTTGCTCCTACTGGGCTCAGTGATGAGAGTCCAGGTGACTTCTTAAGGCGGTCGTCCCTAGGTGAGTGTTGGGCTTACCTTGACTTATGCGTTGACTGCAAAGGCTGCAGATGGCAACACTATTGTCAGGTTAAAAAAAGCCCACACTGCGTAGCCATATGCCGGCATCCTGGGAGCACCAGATGTGACCATACATGGTTGATGGCTCGCTCCTGTTACATTAGCAGTCTGGTTTGTCCCTCCTGTGCAATGTAAGTTTGGCTTGCTTCTCCTCCCTATCTGCTGGTCCATCTCTCTCTGAACTCGACTCCTCTTCCTCTTTTGTGGGCACCCACGTGAACATTTGAAATCTCGGAGTAGGCAGCAACAGCGGGGACCAACCTCCTTGGGCTGATCTGGGTACTGTCATCAGACTGCTGAATGGCGGCTGTTGCTACCTCCTCTTCATGATCCAATGCCAAGAATGGCTGTGCATCGCAAATGTCTTGTGATGGATCGGAAAATAATTCCTGTAACTCAAGCGGAGGGTATATGGTGGTGGTGGTGGTGTTGGTGTCTTTGCGGGTGCACACATCAGAGAGTGAAGAGGGTGCAGATAGAGAGGATGAGGATATATAACACCCCGCTTCAATCTGTCATTTTGGGGGGCCACTGGTTTATCACACCAGTTAAAAAAAATATTTTCTAGTAACTTTTGTCACTGTGTGTAGCAGAGTTGACACAGCTAAAGAGGCAAAAGTACCCAAATACACTATAATATGCTTTCTATATTAGAAAGTATATTATAAGTTTATTACACCCCTATCTCCTGCACACCAAACAATAGTACACCTATACCAGTCCTTAAAAGGACTTTTGTGGACCTATTAGCTAGCGATTTGTGTCACTGAAAGTCTGTCCCTGCTCCACACAGCAACCTCTCCCTACACTGACAAAAGACAGAATATAGGCCAAACAATAGTACACCTATACCAGTCCTTAAAAGGACTTTTGTGGACCTACGTATTACCTAGCTATTTGTGTCACTGACAGTCTGTCCCTGCTCCACACAGCAAACCTCTCCCTACACTGACAAAAGGCAGAATGTAAAATGGCAGCCAGATCAGGTCTATTTATAAGGTAGGGGGTATGTCCATATGCGGAAATGTCTCAATTGGCTATCCTGTACCACCTGAGGGATGTGTCATGGGTCAAAGTTCTTCACAATGTAAAAGAATATGGCGGCGGTGAACATTGCCATATGTCCGCATGATCGGTGAACAGTGAACGAGCAAAATTTGCCGCAAACTGACCGCTGGGCGAACCGCAAGGCCATCTCTAAAGACAGATAATAAACCCTAATTTTTCATGTATAATGAAAGATAATGTTATGCCGAGTAAATATATACCTAGCATGTAATGCTTTAAAATTGCACACCCTCGTGGAATGGCGCCAAACTACAGTACTTTTAAATCTCCATAGGCAACGCTTTAAAAATGTCTACAGGTTACCTGCTTAGAGTTATAGAAGAGGTCTGGAATTATTGCTCTTGCTCAGATGGTTATGGCGGTACCTCACATGTGTGGTGCGAAACAATTTACATATGGGGGCATGACCTATATTTATGCGTTCACCACTGCGCTCTAGCAGGAGGGGACGAGGGAGCTTTAAAATGATATATACCGTATTTAT
This sequence comes from Pelophylax lessonae, assembly GCF_965119305.1. Lineage (NCBI taxonomy): Eukaryota > Metazoa > Chordata > Amphibia > Anura > Ranidae > Pelophylax > Pelophylax lessonae. Next base: position 326,174,017 of record NC_138770.1, on the reverse strand, counting down.
CGGCGTATAACACGCGCCGGCGTATAACATGCACCTCAATATTTGGAGAGAAATTTCAGGAAAAAAGCTTAAATTCAAAATAAACAGCTTTGAACTCAGAACATTTTTTTTCTCACCAGTGCCCATAAATGCAGCCTCATCAGCAGTGTCCATACTGTTTAGGCAGCCTCATCAGCAGTGTCCATACTGTATATCAGCAGTGTCCATATTGTATATGCAGCCTCATCAGCAGTGTCCATACTGTATATCAGCAGTGTCCATACTGTATATGCAGCCTCGCAAGCGCAGTGTCAATATATGCAACCTCGCAAGCGCCATTGGAACTATCTGAATCTGTTTTTAAAAAAGGCCGGGAAGCAGCGCAGAGAGCAGAAGGGGCGGGCCGGCCAAGGAGAAGGAAGGACGAGCTGTCAAAAGAGCAGAAGGGGGCAGGCCGGGCCGAGGAGAAGGGCGAGCGAGCGCAGTCATCGGAAGTCCCGCCTCCTCTGCCGAGACGTGTGATGTCTGTCATAGGCGGGACTTCCGATGACTGCGCTCGCTCGTTCTCCCTTCTCCTCGGCCCGGCCCGCCCCCTTCTGCTCTTATGACAGCTCGTCCTTCCTTCTCCTCGGCCGGCCCGCCCCTTCTGCTTGCGGCGCTGCTTCCTGGCCTTTTTTTTTTTAATATCGGCTTATAACATGCACTGCTGCTTTTTCCTCCATTTTTAGGAGGAAAAAGTGCGTGTTATACGCCGATAAATACGGTATATAAATATATCTGTATTTTTATTACATTTTTGCACTGTCCCTTAAAAAAAAAACATGTCATCACTTGAGGCCATCTTTTCTCATCCCTCTATGTGCATTAACCGTTAGCTGCCCAACCCAATTCTAACACTTCTCTCATACAGTATATGCACAAATCAGCATTTTTTTATTACTAGATAATTACTTAGAACCCCCAAACATTATATATATTCTTAAAACAAAGATCTGGGACAAAGAAGGGACTAACATGTTATGGTTTAAAATTGTGTACATCTGCGGAATGACAACAAACTATAGTATTTAAAAATCTTCATAGGTGACACTGTTAAAGCCTTTTCAGGTTACGATTTTCCAGTAACACAGAAGGTCTGGCCATTGAATTATTGCTTTTGCTTTGACTTTCGCACGATACCTTACATATGTGGTGCAAAACTTTTTACATTCACATGCGGGGCCAAAGTATGCACTTGCTTTTACACGTGGGCACAAGGGGATAAGGGTGCTTTACATTTAAAAAAAAAACAAAACATTTATTTTATTTTAATTTTTACACTTTCTCTCTATTACTTTTAATTTTATTGCTATCACAAGGGATTATCACCATCCCTTGTAACAGCATGGGCAGTGACAGGTTCTCTTTACTGAGACATCTGGAGTCTTTTAGACCCCAGATCTCTACTCTGCCCTCAAAAGCATCTGATCAAACCAAGATCACTTTGATTATATTCTGTTACAAGCAGTGACCCTGGTATGACCACTAAAAGCACGTCCGGGTACATCCTAAGGGTGGGAAAGGGTTTAATATTATTTAGCTTGAGCAAATGGTATTCATACACCCTAACTGTGATCTGTTCAGTATATTTTCTGTGGATCTGATCTAATCTGAAAGATTTTTGCAGCTCTGTATTCATTAAAAAACAGTTAATGAGTTTTAAATGTACCTAATTTAAGTACTTACAATTGAATTAACATGGGCCTTTTATAATATCCTAAATAAGCTCTAGCAACCAAACAAGCTCTGCAGCATCCATGTGTGTTTACAAGGCATTTGATGACTGGAAGTAAAAGCTGACTAAGCAGAAGAGTGAGCCCATTCATCTGCTGTAGGGATGGATTTTGACTGTATTTGAATGTATTATTCCAGAAAAAAAAACAGAAATAGATTATACAGACTATAACTGAAATTAAAGTTAGTGTGCATTTTTTCTGAGACAAAAACAAGAACATTTATACAGACTCGACACACAGCATGTAAGCCTTTTTACTAAGCCTCAGTATGAAAGGGAGAGACCAGGCATATTTTATCATGAAATATAAATGAAAGAGCATTCTTTCTGAGTCAAGCCAGAAATATTGTGCAGACTTGATACACAGCATGTAAGCTTTTTAGTTAGGAGGAAAGATGGAGGACCCAGGCAGGTTTTATCATGAAATAAAATTTAGAGTCATAGACTGAGGTCCTTGTCCATCAGTAGCAGAACAGTCAAGTGGTATGAATTATTCAGTAATGGAGTTATTATTAGGACAGTGCTGGTGGCACTGTGGTGCTCTAGGCTGATTGCTGCAGTGCCGGTGTCCACCAGCAGGTGTCTCCTTGGGGCCAGCAGGCCCCAGTAATCAGTTCCAAATGGTCTCAGCTGCTAGCAAAACAATTAATGATTCTCCCACTAGCACACGGTGCCTCAGTGTTTTGGTGTATCCTGCCCTGACCTTGCTGTTGTTCCTGCCCTGAACCCTGTAGCCTTAGGGCTCTTTCACACATGGAGTCCGTTGGACGTATTCCATTTTTTCAATCCGCCGATTCCCCGCTGAGCAGGAAGATGACAGCTGTTCTCCATACTGTGTGCAGAGACACAGCTGTCAGGTCCCCATGCATCTGTATGGGGGAATCGGATGGGAACGGACCGTCTGTCCATTCTCATCTGATCCCATCTGATCCGCTGAACGGATGGAAAATAGGGTTTCCATCTGTCCAGATTTGATGGATCGGATCGGATGTCAGCGGACATGTCTCCGCTGACATCCGATGCCCCATAGAGATGCATGGGGTGACTGTTCAGTCACCCCATGCAAAACTGACAGGCGGATCTAAATGGTCCGCCTGTGTGAAAGGGGCCTTACATTTATACTCATACTAGGTTTCTGCCTCAACTTAATCAAAATCTATAATAAAAAATATGCAGCTAAACCTGTAGTGAGGTACTACAAACAGACTTGAGCTATGATATGCAATGCTATCATTATGCTATATATCACTGAATCTTAGACCACTATGCACATGAATGGCTATAAATGCACAGAAGGCCCTTTAAAGGGTGTCACATCCCTAATTGTCAAATACTGTATGAAAAAGAATTCAGGAGACAGGACCTTTGAGGCACTACAAATATATAAATAACATAACTTTTATTGATTCAAAAATTTAACCACTTACCGCACACTGAAGTATATTTACGTCGGCAGACTTTGCGGGGGTATACCGTATACCAACGGTCAGCTTTCTGTCCGTAATGACCGATGCGGCTCGGGAGCCGCTCGATCGTTACCCGGGTGAGCGGGAGGGGACGTCCCCTCCTCCCGCTGCCTTCCGTGACTTTGCTTGGGGCTCCCGTCCCACCGGGAGCCCCGAGCACCCAGCCGGCACGCCCGCCGGCTGGATGGAGTCCCGATCAATGCCGGAAATGGCTTAGATCGGGTCTCCGATGACGTAACACGGAGGCGGCGTCCATGATGTCACTTCCGGGTTACTGTGCTGCAAAGGCGGCAAATTTAAAAAACGGCTGTATGCAAAAACGCAGTTTTCAGCATTTTGCATACATGGAAGTGTAGTGGAGGGGTCTAGGGTCTTTTAGACCTTCGATCCCTCCATAAAGAGTACCTGTCACTGCATATTGGTGTCACAAGGGATGTTTACATTGCTTGTGACAGCAATAAAAGTGATCAGATTTTTTTTTAAAACCTGTAATAAAGTTAAAAAAAATAAATAAATAGGAAAAAAAGAAAATTTAGCCCCTGTCACCGTTAGCTCGCGCACAAAAAAAACGTATACGGAAGTCGAGCTGCAAATGAAATCGCTGTTCAATCCACACATGTGAGGTATCACCGCGATCGCCAGAGCGTGGGCAATAATTTAAAAAAAAGAGCTACACTCTAACTCTAAACTGGTAACCGTTAAATAAATTTAAAGCGTAGCCTATTGAGATCTCTATTGACCGTAGTTTGTCGCCATCCCGCAGGGGGGGAGCAATTTTAAACCGTAACATGTTGGGTATCTATTTACTCGGCGTGACATCATCTTTCACAATATACAAAAAAAAATGGGCTAACTTTACTGTTTAGTATTTTTTAAATGCAGTGAAATGTGATTTTTCAAGATTTTTCCAAAAAAATGGCGTCTTAAAGACCGCTGCGCAAATACCGTGTGACAAAAAATATTGCATTGACCGACATTTCATTCTCCAGAGTCTTTGCTAAAAAAATATATATAATGTTTGGGGGTTATAAGTAGTTTTCTAGGAAAAAATACTGTTTTTAACTAACAAAAAGTGTCCGAAATAGGGCTGGGGCTTAAGTGGTTAAAAAAATATCAAATTATAGACATATATGAGAGCAAATTAAGAGCTTACAATACAAGTATTTCCATCACCCACCAAGCTTAAGCAATATTATAGACCCACAAAAGAAAGGGAAATGCACATGTTTAAATGTAACATACAATACACCTTATACCCTTTATAACATGTTTCATGTGCAAACATACAATTCATTAAAGTGCACTCTATATGGAAAGTTCTTTAGTGCTATCTATGCAAAAATTATTTGTGCAGAAATGTAAATTCTCATTACCATCCAACAGTTGTTAACATAAATCTTTAGTGATGCCAGCCTTCAATGTAACCCCCCCTCTTCCACATCCTCCAATTTCTTAAAGCAGTTCATCACCCTGTTTGAAAAAAAAAAAAAAAAAAAAGTTCAGCAGCTACAAATACTGCAGCTACTGACTTTTAATTAAATGACACTCACCTGTCCAGGGGTACTAACTCAATCCAATTCCTCGCAGGTCTTCTGGTCCCTGAACCAGTATGTTTACTTTGGGTAGCCGGCTGTAATTCCTTGTGGCTTCACAGCCAGCTGCCCACTGCGCATGAGTGAGCTGTGCTGCACTTTGTGAATAGTCTTGCAGCCTTCTGGGACCTGTGACATGTCCCAGAAGGTTTATGGGGGGGGGGAGAAATTCTAGTAGATCCACCTGAATGTGGTAGTTAGTATCTGTCAAATCCAGGTACCTGCCCCCAACTCCCCCAACAAAGTCACAAAAATAGGAGAGGGGGGGGGGGGGCAAAAACCTTTTAGGGTAAAGTTCTGCTTTAAATATTCCTCCAAATAATTCCTCCCACTTGCTGTGCATACATCTAGTTTAGTTTAAGTGGTAATGCAGTAGATGTTTAATAATTTAGTCTTTAGCTATGTATAATACAATGTGTAAGAGCAGTGTTTATTATGTATTCGGTCTGACCAGACTTCTGAGGTTGAGCACCCCACCCCACCCCCCCACACACACCTGTACTCTATAAGAGTCCACTATCAAGTAGATATAGGAGGAGTCTCTTGTAGTGCAGTAGCACATCTCTCCCAGCAAGGAGTGTTGTCTCCAAGGGTTAGAGAGGCTGGATTCATCCTTTTTTATGGATAGTGTAGGACCCACTGATAATGGGGTACTTTGACGTAGTGGTGGGCTTGAGCACGATATGGCCATATGGTGGGACCAAATCCCCATTTTTATTTATGGATTGTCTTCATATTTGATAGTCATTTCTTTTGCATGTGTGCGCTATTCTTTTTTAACCACTTGCCGACCGCCGCACGACTATCTACGTCGGCGGTCAGCCCCTCACAGGCAAAGTGACGTAGGGCTACGTCACTAGCTTGTGAGGGTCTAGGGAGCGAGCGCGCACCGCTGCAGGCACGCTCCCGCGTGGTCACGGGCCCCCCCACACGTGTGACCGGCGGACCCGATGTCCGCCGGTCACTCTGCGATCGGCGGGGGAGAGGGAGAAAGTCAGGCGGCTTGTGTAAACAAGCTGCCTGTCATTCTCCCCTGTGTATGAAGGATGATCATACGGTTCTACTATGTAGAACCGTTGATCACTCTTCATACATCTGAAGCCACAGCCAATCACAGTAGAAAGCACGCCCCTAGGGACACACATAGGCCCTCCCTTTCAAAAAAAAGTTAACCCCTTCACTGCCAGTGTATTTTTACAGTAATAGTGCATATGTATAGCACTGATTACTGTAGAAATGTCACTGGTAACCCCAAAAGTGGCAAAAATGTCAGTCAAGGGTCCGATCTGTCCACCGCAATGTCACAGTACCGCAAAAAAATCGCAGATCGCCGCCATTACGCGTTAAAAAAAAAAACAACAAAAATGACAAAAATCTTTCCCTTTGTTAGTAAACGCGATAACTTTTGCGCAAACCAATCAAAATACGCTTTTTGCGATTTTTTTACCAAACATAGGTAGCATAAAACAAATTGGCCAAAAATGTTAAAAAATTTTGATTTTTACATTTTTTTGGGGGGGAATTTCATATAAAAAAATGTGAAAAATATTGCTATTTTTGCAAAATTTACGCTCTTTTTTTGTTTATAGCGCGTGATCAAAAAATCGCACAGGTGATCAAATACCACCAAAAGAAAACTCTGTTTGTGGGAAAAAAAGGACGCCAAATTCGTTTAGATACAGCGTCGCACGACCGCGCAATTGTCCGTTAAAATCACGCAGTGCCGAATCGCAAAATACCCCCTGGTCAGGAAGGTGGTAAAATCTTCCGGGGCTTAAGTGGTTAATATACATGTGTAAGAGCAAAAAAAGGAATTTTCGCCGTGCACCAAAGAAGCCAGTTGAGGTTTCCACTATTTTGTTGCATTGGACACAGTGAAAGACCACTAGAGTTGGAGGGTGGTCCGTAGTTAAGCCCAGGGATTCACCTGTGTGGTTCAGTGAAGAGCAGTTAAGCTACAGTATTCCAGTTAGGCTAAACTTGGTACAATAGATTTTGCTTTCTGTTGTGATTCCCAGACCTACCTCTACACAGTATCAACAGTTTTAGAACTGTAACAGATAATTTAAACGTGCATTGGTCAGACATCGCCATGTTGCACTAAAATATATGTATCTGTAACAACTATGTGTTCCCCACATGGCAGTCAATAATGAAAAGCTAGTCATTCATTACTGAGTCTTCTACAAATAACCCATGTAGGTTGGAGATCCACTTGGAAGCGATGGGTAAAGGTCCACCATCATACCTTGTTTAGGAGGGTGTGATTCTAGTTAAAAGAGGCATCAAATGTCTAGCAGTGACAAAATAAACCAAGCTGAGTGACTTTTGCAAACATAACATACAATATATTAAGATGGTCTTGCTTCTAGGTATTTTGTTCCATCGTCTCTTATTACACCAGCACTGTATACCACAGGTATTGTTTCATGCTGATCTGGTCTTTATGAAGACTCGTAAATACTTTACAGGCTTTATTTATGGACTAACACTTCAGAGCCTGCATGCCTCAGGCAATAAAATAGAATAATCTACTGAAGAAGTAACATTTGCTGAAATAATATAATATCATATTATATATATATATATATATATATATATATATATATATATATATATATATATATATATATATATAGTATCTCACAAAAGTTAGTACACCCCTCACATTTTTGCAAGTAATGTATTATTTCTTTTCATTTGACAACACTGAAGAAATTACACTTTGCTACAATGTAAAGTAGTGAGTGTACAGCTTGTATAACAGTGTAACTTTGCTGTCCGCTCAAAATAACTCAACACACAGCCATTATTGTCTAAACCGCTGGCAACAAAAGCCATTAGCCATTTTCCCTCTCCCGTGTCATGTGACTCGTTAGTGTTACAAGGTCTTAATGGGGAGCAAGTGTGTTAAATTTGGTGTTATCGCTCTCACTCTGTCATACTAGTCACTGGAAGCTCAACATGGCACCTCATGGCAAAGAACTCTCTGAGGATCTGAAAAAAAGACCTGGGCTATAAGAAGATTGCAAAGACCCTGAAACTAAGCTGCAGCATGGTGGCCAAGATCATACAGCGGTTTAACAGGACAGGTTCCACTCAGAACAGGCCTCGCCATGGTCGACCAAAGGAGTTGAGCATCATATCCAGAGCTTGTCTTTGGGAAATAGATGTATGAGTGCTGCCAGCATTGCTGCAGAGGTTGAAGGGGTGGGGGTCAGCCTGTCAGTGCTCAGACCATACACCGCACACTGAATCAAATTGGTCTGCATGGCTGTCATCCCAGAAGGAAGCCTCTTCTAAAGATGATGCACAAGAAAGCCTGCAAACAGTTTGCTGAAGACAACCAGACCAAGGACATGGATAACAGGAACCATGTCCTGTGGTCTGATGAGACCAATATAAATGTATTTGGTTCAGATGGTGTCAAGCGTGTGTGGCGGCAACCAGGTGAGGAGTACAAAGACAAGTGTGTCTTGCCTACAATCAAGCATGGTGGTGGGAGTGTCATGGTCTGGGGCTGCATGAGTGCTACTGGCACTGGGGAGCTGCAGTTCATAAGCCATGAATGTCAACATCTACTGTGACATACTGAAGCAGAGCATGATCCCCTCCCTTCAGGGACTGGCCACAGGGCAGTATTCCAAAATGATAACGACCCCAGACACACCTCAAAGATGAGTACTGCCTTGTTAAAGAAGCTGAGGGTAAAGGTGACGGACTGACCAAGCATGTCTCCAGATCTAAACCCTATTGAGCATCTGTGGAGCGCAAGGTCTCTAACATCCACCAGCTCTGTGATGTCATCATGGAGGAGTGGAAGAGGAGTCCAGTGGCAACCTGTGAAGCTCTGGTGAACTCCATGCCCAAGAGAGTTAAGGTAGTGCTGGAAAATAATGGTGGCCACACAAAATATTTACACTTTGGGCCCAAATTTTGACATTTTCACTTAGGGGTGTACTCAAGTTTGTGTCATTTCTTCAGTGTTGTCACATGAAAAGGTATAACAAAACATTTACAAAAATGTAAATCTATTGTTTGGATGTTAAAAGTAAGCAAGGGTTCAATACACTAATTCATTATATTTTCATTTTCTGGGATTTTAAAGGCAATCAATACATTTCTATATAAAAATATCATTTTATTTTTTACATTTAAAAAGTCTTATAAAAAAAATATACAATTTTAATACATGAGAAACAAACGACAAAATGTCTATAATGAGTCTATATATGAAAAAGGTGCAAAAAAGGGGTATTCCCTAATTACTTGCTGTCCAATTTCATAGAGGGTTGAAACAGCATTGATGTTTCCCAGTGGTGGGGATAACTGATGCATTTCAAAGTACAAAGCAAAATCTTCTTTAGGGATTTTTACCACTTTTGCAATATACAACAATTTCATTTTAAATTGCATACTTCATAGAATTTTAAATATTGAATACATTTAATACATTTGAAAAACTTACATAACATATATAACTCTTTGGCTAGAAGGCTCCCACAGCTTAGATGATTCCCATATTGTGATCGGACCTTCATGCTGCAACAAGGACCGCTGGACATTGTATAGATTCCGACATCACAACTTGAAAAGAATATACAAAGGAGGGACATATACAGCCCACATCTAATATTAGGACTTGGCTAATTATAAGGTGCCCAAAGTGTTTGAAAATAGTGCAGACTACTTACAGGTTTTATAATTTTTCCAAACCCTGTTTGTATAGTGTGAAAGTTCCGTTCCCATAAAACAGTATGGGACAAAAATGGCGTCAGATGTGAGCCCTGGCGTCCCAATATATATAACGCGCATGCGCATCCTAATGATGTCATGCGTTACCATGATGACAACATCTGGAGACCGGGTGGCAGCCATATTGGGGACGAAAGTTGCCGACACAGCATCTCTCTTTAGTGTATAAACGTAGGGAAAAAAAATCAGGAATCTCGCAGTTCTTCTCCATATACACTTGAGAACTTTTTAGGCCCCTTGCAATATTGTAGGGGCCTACCTGTGTCGGGTGCAGTCACAGGTTATCACAAAATACTACGGGGTCAGAGAGTTAAGTAGGTGCACTGATGCCCGTACAATATAAGTCACATGAAAAAAAGAAAGAAAAAAACATAAATCACTAAAAAGAAAGGACCCAAAGGTGTACATTTATCCTAAAACGTATCTCTCTCTTATTGAACATATTGAATATATTCTTTTCAAGCTGTGATGTCAGAATCTATTGGACAATATCCAGCGGTCCTTGTTGTAGCACGAAGGTCCAATCACAATATGGGAATCATCTAAGCTGTGGGAGCACTCTAGCCAAAGAGTTATTTACGTTATGTAAGTTTTTCAAATGTATTAAATTGATTCAATATTTAAAATTCTATGAAGCATGTAACTTAAATTAAATTGTTATATATTGCAGAAGTGGTAAAAATCCCTGAAAAAAGATTTTCTTTTGTACTTTGAAATGTATTGGATATCCCCACCACTGGCAAACATCAATGCTGTTTCAACCCTCTATGGATTTGGACAGCAAGTACTTGGGGAATACAGTACCATTTTTTTAATACATAGACTCATTATGGATGTTTTGCCGTTTTTTCTCATGTATTACATTGTATACATTTTTTATAAGACTTTTTAAATGTAAAAAATAAAAAGATATTTTTATACAGTAACATTTTGATTGCCTTTAAAATCCCACAAAATGAGGATATAATTCTTTGGTTACAAAATTAGGGATGATGGCAATCAAACTTACAGCCACTTGAGCTATTCCATTTTCCTGGGTTCAATACACCAACAGGGAAAATTACTTCTTAAATTAATGATCCTCTTTCAGAAGGTTGGTAGAATAATGATGCAGGGCCACATCTTAGTGATAGAGTTCTAGTCAGCGGGTATTGTAAGATAATGCTAAAGATGGTTTATAGCATTGACCTTCTGGTTGGATGGACTGAAGAATGAGGGAATGCATCTGTTTATTATGGACAATTTTTTACAGGTACGGATAGTTAGTATCAATGGTATAATCTAAATATAATTCGCCTAGTAATTATCATTATTGATGTATGTCAGTAGTGAAAAGATTGGAGTGATAGAAAGATATTGGTGCACTGCATCCCACACTTTCAGATGTATAGTAAGAAGAGAAAGAACGGGAAAGATAATGGTGCAGTTGCCTATAGCAGATTATTTGGTAAGTTACCATAAAAAAACAAGAACATAATAGTGCAGGTACTCCTAGCTGCAAGAGACTTGCAATGAGAGCAGATAGGGATTATGTTGCAGGTCCTTTCACCCATTAAACCTCACAGGTTGCTATGCCTTAGTTCTATCTAAGGCTTGTTCATTATGTGGATTCTTCTTTATATGCTAATATTTTCTTCTAAAATCATTATATTTGCAGTAAGCAATATGTTATCCCATATAAAATTGCCAACAGAAATTAGTTGTTGTAACTTTAATGTGCAATGAATGTTAACTCCTCCACTCCTTGGCCATGATTCGTTACTATAAAATATAAGAAGCGTCATAATCTCAGAAGTCATCCATCAATCATCTTCCAGTAGGATGCATCCTTAGGCTTGTACAGTGCTTGCAGCAGTGGATGCTGCTGGTTGGGCCTGCTGTAATGTATTGTAAATAACAAGATAGCTGATATTGCGGTTCATAGCTCAGGGAATTGGCATTGACAAAATAAGACAAGAGTTGATTTATCACCTGGCAAGCCTGTCAGTTTTCAAGGATGGTGCAGGTACTCTTTGGATAGCACTGCAGCAACAAGGTAGAAAAGAAACATGGCTGTGATATTTACTATTGCTCCATCAAATAGATTTCACTAAGATGTGCATAAAATCACTGAGTTCAAGATGAAAACCTACGTATGAATTTCAGTGAAGTTTCCAAAATATAACTTCCAGGCCAACATTTGCAGTTTTAAAAATCTGCAGTTCAATAAAAGCATAGTGCAATGTTTAAGCTAAAGGTATTTTTTTAAATGATAGCTATTAAAATTTTAGCCAGGTATATGAGAAATATTGCATATGAATATTTTCTAAATACATTCTAGCCAGAAAATGGAGTTCTAGGCTTCCCTTGGTATTTATTCTTAGCTGATCTGTTAAAAAAAAAAGCGCTTTATGGAGTTCAATAGCTCAAACCTATTTGCATAGCTGAATATTTCAGAAACACGACTCCTCCCTCCTGTACTGTTCAGACAGTCTAAAGTGTGTGAAGGCCAATTGTTCTTCTGTGCTCTCCTTAGAAAATCCATAATACTGTGTTGTACTAGTATCAAGGGTGCACCTTTTAGTACACTGTAAAATAAATATATTATATAAAAAAAAAAAATACTAGTTTACATTATCAAAAAAAAAATAATAATAATTATTACGGTAAAATGTAGGTTATGTAATGTAAATACATACAAAAAATCATGCCAAGCCTTAAAATTTCTTGCTCCTACGAAATGACCAAAAAACTATGGTCCCAAAATTGGCCATAGGCAACAACTCATCAGTTTTGGGTTGGCTGTGAATGATGGCCCTAGAAATATTGCTTGGTGAAACTGTCCTTTTTGTGCATTTGAATGAGCATGCATGTGGGTGCAGTAGGCTTTTCAACTCTTTCTGGGTTTTTTTTAATTATTATTTTCCTTGGGACTGCAGCATAAATTATTCTCCCTGACATGTTAAGCAGTCAATACTGCCTTCAGACTCAACCCATTCCAGTAAAAGGGGCCATGCTGCAACTGCCTTGCAAATCTATGTAATGCACATGGTTGCAGTGCTATGCTGCTGTTTTTCAGGACTAAAACAGACAGTGAGGATGTAAGATGTAGACTCACAGACAGAGTGCAGCACTTTGGGCTGTGGAAGGGCTGGAATTGGCTTACTCAGGCTCTCCATGGTGCACTGAGATTCTGAGCCACTTGCTAGTCAAGCATTTGGGTAGATCCTGACATTATTGGCAGGATTCCTGCAGAGCCAGGTCCATCTCTGTGACATCAACTGACAACGGACTTTAGTTTACGGTTGGCTGATTCTGGATCAGGCTTTGGCCATCCTTTTTTTTTTTTTTAAATGCATACAGCTATTTCAGGCTTTTTTTTCTATTTAGCTGTGATCAGTACAATGTATGAAAATCAAAGCTTTTATGGATTACCATATTGGGACCCAATGAAAGAGAAACTAAATTAAAGGAATCAAAATGCCCATACTCTAATAAGCACATAGCACAAGAAAAAACAATCTAAAACAGAAGGTCTTCCCATTTACTTTCATTCCTTGACATGTACCAAAATAACTGTAATATTTTTGATTTCAATACAGTGGAGGATGCCATGCAAATCATCCTACTGGTGTGTAAAAATCTGTATGCAGCTGTATGCAGTTTGAAATAAATGGATCTATAATTTTGGGCTATATTTGCACCAGCTGTTCTGGATGGCACCTACTCTCCAGGATAGCAACACCTTTGACCTTGTCTTCTCCTGTCTCTGCGCTCATTGCAACCTCTCCAACACCCAGTTTCCTTTCTTTAATCACAATCTTATCATGTTTCATGCTCTCCCTGTCTTCAACCCCCTATCTCTTCATGCAGCAAATGGTTACCCATAGAAACATTTGCCATTTTAACCCTTCTCATCTCTATTCTTCTCAGGACTACTTCTATGACAAAACCTGTCCTGCTCTAAGCTGGATTCTTTTGTCTATACCAACCTATTCTCATCCTCCCTGGACACACTTGTTCTCATCACTGCACACAAAATTCGGCCTTAACAGCTACATTCCAGGCAAAAAGAAGACACCAAACATCTCAAAAGACATGACCATGTTCTTGAGTGAGTATGGTGTAAAAAAGAAATCCCTTCAGAACTTCAACCTGTATAAATCTGCCCTTCTAGAAATATATTCCTGTTTTCTTGCTGCCAAACAGACCTACTTCATTACATTACCATCAACCTCTCATCCAGTTCTCATCAACACTTTTCCACTTTTAACTGTCAACATTGTTCCACACTTCCCCACTGACTAACTCATTCACTGCCTGGGACATTGCCAATAATTTCAAAAACAAGATAGATGCAATTTGCGATGAGGTTCCCACTGTACATACATCTCCCCCACTTAAAATACTATGTCTACCTACACATTCAATTCTTTCCTTCTTTCCACTTCTGATCCTTAACTATGGAGGAGGTTTCTAAACTTTTCTCTTACTTCTAACTAACCACCTGCCTCCCCTGTACATCCGACACATGGGAACAAGGTGCTTTGGGGTGGGGGGGCATGTGGTCTGGTATTGCTTGCCCCCCCCCCCTTCCTCACCTGCCAGGCTGCATGCCCAGATAGGGGTCTGGTATGGATTTTGGAGGAGACCCTGAGCCGTTTTTTCAAAAAAAGTTGGCGTGTGGTTCCCCTTAAAATCCATACCAGACCCGAAGACAGGCAGACTAAGGGGACCTCCCAGGCACTATATTTATATGAATTTTTATTGTTGCACTTTAAGCATCATTAAAATCACTGCTCCTAAAAAAAATATAATTTTTTTTTTTGCATTGATATATGCCCCCAGGGCAGTACCTGGACACCCATACCCTTTTTTATGGCTAATTACTTGCATATAAACCTTCAAAATGGGCACTTTTTATGTTTCCTGCTCAGCTCCCATACACTTCAATGAGGTTCAACGTTCAGGTTAAAACTTTTTCCCCTGTTCAGAAGTTCTGCTGCGAACCGAACAGGGGGTTGTTCAGTTCATCTGCTCCTTACACCAGTCTTTCAGGCTATCCCCTACTCTGTGCACCTTTAAGCAATCACTCAAAATTAATTTATTCCGGGAAGCCTACCTCTCCTCTACATTAAAACGAAACTTTTACATTCTTCATTCCCTCACGGTTACCTTTCACTTGCCCCTCTTTTTAGATTGTAAGCCTTTAGGATTAGGGCCTCCCAAACCTCTTCTATTGCCTTGAATTGTAATTGTGCAAACTGAATATAGATAGAAAGATAGATAGAAAGATAGATAGATAGATAGATAGATAGATAGATAGATAGATAGATAGATAGATAGATAGATAGATAGATAGATAGATAGATAGATAGATAGATAGATAGATAGATAGATAGATAGATAGATAGATAGATAGATAGATAGATAGATAGATAGATAGATAGATAGATAGATAGATAGATAGATAGATAGATAGATAGATAGATAGATAGATAGATAGATAGATAGATAGAAAACTTTACTGAGAAAAAGGATCATTTTTAATCAATAATATATCTTTAATAAGATTATTTACTTAAAGCATATCACTTTCACTATAAGTTTTATTTTTTTTCTAAAAAAAAAAAAGAGGAAGGACATTAATTTAAAGATACAAAGATATAAACACATAAAGTACAGGGCTTTTTTATACTGACTTGATAGGAAGAAGTAAAGTCAAAGACGTAATATACTATGCACTATGCCAGTGGAAAAGTAAACACTTATTGACAATGGATGAGAAACAAGTTTGGAACAATCTTATCGACTCCCACAATTGAATTTGTATACCTGTCTCACTAAATAATTCCCCTGGTGTAAAAGAGAGACAGGCTTTCAGGTTTAATATGCTTGGTTGTAATGTAGACCACGCTGATTCGTTGGCTTTGTGCATTTAATACAATTATATAAAACAAAGCATAATACAATTAACCATGACATAATGTAACAAGATGCTACCCAGAAAAAGCTAAGAAAAAAGAACACCGTCAAGATGAAAAAGCATATGGAAAGTAGACATGTTAGAAAATAGCTTAGCCATATGGTAACTCTATATATAGTTTGTATATTCAGTTAGATGAAAGAATGTAATAAATTTAATAGTGACAGTTTGTGTGTGCTTAATGTACATAAAAAAAATTACTCAGAATTTATAGTAATTTTGATTCTTTATTGTTATGATCAGGACTAAAAAAAAATATATATATTTATTGAACAGAGCACAATATTACATATATTATGGACATGCCCTAAGATAACGGGTTTTTGGGAAGAGGTTGGAAAAATTATACAGAAATTTACAGAGGAAGAGATCCCATTAGATCATTTTTTTTTTTTTTTTCCTTTTACAGTTAACAGAAACTTCAACTAAAAAATATAAGAGATCATTTGTGAGTCATTTATCAAATGCAGCCAGATCATGTATTCCTATGGGATGGAAAAAAGTACACCACCCACAGTAAGAAATTGGGCAAACAAAGTAGAATAAATAAATAAGATGGAGGATTTGATATTAACTGCAAACCACAAGCCATGTGCAAATTATTATACAACATGAAGTGCTTATTGCTTTAAGATGCTGTTCCCTAAAAATCCACTGCTTCCACTTTGCAAATACTTCTTTAAACTTATAAAGTTTGCTGCTATACTAAACAAACTAAAAATCTATGCAAATTTAGGTAGATACGTTGTGCTCAATATAGTGTTCTCTGCAAGTCCACTGCTTCCACTTTGCTTCTATGGCAATACACTTATTTTACTCAAAAAAGTCAATAAAAATGTCATAAAGTGTGAAAATGCTCCTTGCTCAAAACTGTGCCAGTTGTAGAATAGCCACTGCCTTTTTCCACCTCTTGCTCACATGATGGAGACGGTGCCCCCCTTAGCAGTGCTTCTCCCTCCTAGACTTGGGTTCGTCCTCCAGTCGCTGTTCCAGCCTTGGCTTAGCCTCTTAATATACACATGCGAGAAAGTGGAATCAAAAATAGCGTAAAACCTTTTTATTAAAGTAAGCACTAATGGCTGCACTCACTTAAAAACAGATGTAGCACAATGCTTGATAGGCAAGACTCAGAAAATCTGTGTGTTCCGCAGACAGAAAGTAAAGTCCTTCTCCTTCACGCTGAGGAGCTGTCAGGGTGCAAGGAAACCAGACCACATGAAGATGCAAGTAAAATAAAGCGATTTATTTATGCAACAACACAGCAAAAGGAGCAAAATCAAGAACAGCCAGGGTCAAGTTCAGAAGCGGGTAGTCATTCAAGCCGGGATCGAGTCCAGAAACAGGTAATCATTCAAGCCAAGATAGTGTCCAGAAGCGGGTAGTCTGCCGAAGCCGGGTCTTCGTCTGATGCGGGGTCATCAACCGATGCGGAATCCAGAGCCAGGAAGGTTGTCAGCCAAGCCAAGTAATGCACAGAGAAACCACAGAGGCCAGAAGACTGCTAGCAGTGATGCATATTGGAGCACAAACGCAAGGGCAAGGTCTGAAAGCCATCAGGTAATATATATAGTCAGGTGTGCAACATCATCACTGAGTGACGCCCAGGCAGCAGACAAGTGATGATGCAAACAGAGTTTATAAGAAACAGCAGTCTGCACATGTCCAAGATGGCTGCCAGCAGGAAGGCAATTAGATCTTGACAGGAGCCTATGTAGGTGAAGTAGTAGTAAGCTTGTTGTAACACAAATAATTTCTGTTTGTATTCTGCTGAGAGGGAACACATTGTGTTATTATTCCCCCCCCCCCACCTCCCTTCAAGACATCTAAACCGCAATGCCTAGAGTATCTAAAGCCAGCCATAGAGTGAGATTTTCTTTCCTGCAAGAAAAGCACTGGATTCCCACATCAACACGGTCAGTGCTGATGGGAAATCCCTCCCGCGGAGCTATTGTCTTCTACCTGCAGCTGAACAGGGAAACCATTCTGGGCGGGAGAACACACAGAGATTCTTGCTAGTGGCTATAGTCACTGGCAATAATCGCATGAAAAATCCTACACACTGGTTGTACCCAAGTTGATCAATCAACTTCGGTACATTCAACCTGCCCATACATGGTTCAATCTCGAGTGGTCCCTGCTGAATCGTCTATGGCAAGCTTAAGAGAGGGATCATTAGGCAGTGCACCATCCTGTCCTATCCACTTTTATTTCTAAGTCAAAAGTTCTTGGGCTCCCACTCTCTTGGACCCAGGTTCCAGCACTGCTCCTCGCTGTATCCTTTGCAAACCTATTCTAACACTGCTCACTTCTGCATCCTCTGCTAACATTTTCCAACATTGCTGCAACCTTTTCAGACTACAGCCCTCTTCTTCAGTCGCTTACAGCTTATCTCAGGGGTAAATGACTTACAGTAGCGGTAGTGGTACCAGGAGCTATGAGTGGGGATGTGGGCAGTGGCATACGATGTGTCTGTTATCCTCAGCTGTCCAAAGCCTGTTGGTCTAGGCTACATTATAGCGATAAAAGGCAGTGATGGACAGAAATAATATGGCTTGTGGGTGGGCAGGAACGCAACACAATTTGACAGTTTATTAGGATGGAAACTTCTGCCCAGTGATTTGGAACTAGTGGTGTATCTACCTAGCTGCTGCACCTGTGCCAAAGACAGAAGACCTGGAGAATTTGGACCATCAAATTCTCTCTTCCTTATCTACTTCTGTGGGTAACATTTGATAAGCTGCTTTCTGCATTAAGTTCCTTCTAGGATTCTAACATAATTCCAGCAACAAGTTTTCCACAAGAATATCATAACTCTAGATACTGAAGGACATCATGCAGTTTATGTATACTTAGAATGGTAGATAAAAATAAAAGAGCATGCATGCTACTGCCTATAGCTGCTGTTAAACTATAACTAAAGTTAAAAAGCTTTTTTTTTTTGTAATTGTTAATAGAGTGGAGAGGAATTAGTACACCTGTCAGGTATGTATTGCTGCCTGTCCCCCCATTAGAGAGATTCACCTTGTCTATAGAGGGGAAATCATCCAATGGGGACACTTTTCTCGTGACAACATGGGTTTACCTTCTTTTGAAGGGATTTGTTCTCACTTCCTGTTTTGGCTATGAAGTGAAAGGAAATACCTCTTATTGGACACAGTTGGCAAAAAAACTGGCATTGGTTCATTTACTCTCTAAAAAAAAAATGTTGCCTTTAGTTTTACATAGTTACATAATAGGTAAGAAGGTTGAATAAAGACAATAGTCCATCCAGTTCAACCTGAGGAGGTGTATGTGTGTCAGTGTCGGTAATTATTTCCCATATTCCTGTATGTTGTGTTCTTTAAAATGCACGTCCAATAATCTTTTAAAAATATCAATACTTTTTAAGATTCCATATGGCATCTGTGCTTTATGCTTTAGTAGATGCAGATGTATACACATTCAAAAATCCCATATCATTAGATAACATATACCTTTGCATTTTATTCTGTGAGAATATTTCAAGTTCTTACCTTGCAGACACTGTGGCTAGAAGTATAATATATGTATAATTATAGCTAATATAGCTGCATAGGCTACGACTACTAAAGCTGCAGTGGTGAAATGTCAGTATACTTGTTTGTTACAACGTCTTTATATAAGACATTTATACTTATTCAGAGTGTATAACTTGCAAGCTAACTGAAGGGTCACTGCTACAGTTTGGTAAATTGAACAAGAGACTTTTCCCTGAAAGCTGAAGATTTCAGATGGAATACAAATGAGAAGAGGTTGCTGATGAATAATAAAAAACTATTTGTTGGGTAAAGCCTAATGTATTTTCATAGACTTGTGTTCAGATTTGTTCCAGGGATTTCATTTAGATTTTTTATTCTGGCTTAACAAATAAGGACATTTTTTTCAGACTTCCTTTCTTAGAAGCCCTGAGGTTTTGATGAGCAGCATGCATTTCCTTGAATAAAACTGCCATGAATATTACTTTGTAACTTGTTCAATTTTTGGTGAAAATAATGCTTTGTAACAGAGGAGGTAATAATTTCGGGCAGCATACATTGGAATAAAAGTTTACATCATTATTAATTCATATAATAATATTAATATTAATTCATCCAATGATATACAAACTGTATATATATATATATATATATATATATATACATACACACACACACACACACATATACACATATATATATATGTATATATATATAGATAAATATATAGATATATATCTATAGTGTAAATTTGCTGCTGTCCCCTCAAAATAACTCAACACACAGCCATTAATGTCTAAACTGCTGGCAACAAAAGTGAGTACACCTCTAAGTTAAAATTGTCAAATTTTGCCCAAAGTGGTAGAGTGCATTTCTGGCAGATCATCCTTCAGTCATAAATGTACTGGATATGTTTTTTTTTTTTTTTTTTTTTGCCCTGACATACAATTTAAAGTATCTCTAGACCAATTTTTCATATTTATGATCAGTATTAGAATCAGTAATACGTTTTTTGGGCTTTCATACATTTTAATGCATCAAATCACATCACTATGACCTCTGCCATCCCTAATTGAGGGGTAGTTGCTTGACCAAGCAGTGACACTGTATAAAGCCAAAGTAGAGAAAAACCAGCACTCCAAAAATGTTCCAGAAAGACTGTTTACTAAAGTCCCCCACCCCCCCCAAAAAAAAAAAAAAATATATATATATATAGTATTTGGGAGTACACAGACCCTTATTCTAATGGACAGAAGGTTGTATAACCGCCTGTGTCCCCACTAAGAAGATTCACTCTTTCCATAGAAACAGAGACAGAAAGCAGGGTTGAGCTTCGAGTTTGGTTTGAGTAAACATTGTTTGCCAGTGGGTTGTTGTGAGTGGCAGGGAGAGGCCATACCACAGTCTAAATTGGCAGTCTAGGCCAGGATTTGTGGAAAACAGTCACACTAATAATGGTGCAGGTGTGTCCTGGGTTCATATTAGAGCCAGGATTAGAGTTTGGTGCTCCACCTTCCCGGGAGGCAGTGTGTATGTCTGCAAGGGAGAAGAGAGGTACATGTCTGTACCATGCTGTCCAGGACAGGACAGACAGAGGACCGTGCCTGAAAGTCAGACAGAGCAGCAGGGAGCTGCAAGGGAAGACACAGAGCTGACAGAGATACAGCGTTTGTGTACGAGCACTGGGATGTGTGTTAGATGGTATGGAGGACCAAAACATGAGGCCTAAGCAGTAGAGCTCAAAGAGAGCCAGGAGGCTGAATGTTGTTCTTTTCTGTATTGATGGTGGAAACCTCCTCCACGGGAAGCTATTAGTTTTGTGAACTTTCTTTCTGTTTTAAATAAAGTGGGCAAAATCTCAGAAATCATGCTTTTTAAGATTTTTCCTTTCAGCAGCTAGACAGCTTATTTCCAGATTTTAGAAATGCACCTTCTCTGTCCCTCTGGGTGAAAATAACCAGCAACATTATGCTAATGGAGGAAATACAGGATAAAGGACTGGATACTTGGGAAAAATGTGCCATCCTATGGTACATCTGGATGCACTACTCCACTTTTGAGAAACTGTGAAATAAACACATATAATAATTTTGTGATATTAAACATGCCATTTTGTGATATTAAACAGGAGGACTTGTATCCACTATATAATATTATCTCCCTCTTCCTCCTCTCTTCTCTTTTCTTTTTCTTCTGTTCTCCCCCTCTCTCTACATTTCCCTCAGGAGAGAGAGAGAGAGTTTGTTCTACTTTTATTTTACTTGTGGCACATTATATGTTTTTCTATATAATTTTTGAGGTCATATTGGTTGTATACAGTGTATTGCACAGATATTAGCTAATGCAGTATTTAATAAAAGGTCACTATCAGGTTACTACCAGGCCTTATAGAGGCATGCAGTGTGGGTGTCAAGAATCTGAAGGCAGTGAGTTTTCACCCCCCCTTCCTGTACTAGACTAGGCCACATTCTTACACATTGGGATGGGGTACCTTGTAAGGAGAATGTCCAAGCCTCCCCTTCTTGCAAGGCAACCTTGTCTCAATGTTGGGGGAAAAGGGCATCTTCCTCAGATCTGGTACTCAAGAGGATGAAGGGTTTTGTGGTTGGACTTAGAGGAATCTAGGTGACTCAGATATCTGTCCCCCATGAGGCATCACATAAATACTGTGACAAAGTCTTATAATTTAAAAAAATAAAAAAAATGTAAATATCTACCAATGTACTATAAACAGGTATATTTATATTAGACCATGGAGTCTAATATATATAAACAGGTATATGTATATTAGACCATGGAGTCCAGCATTGTCATGCTTGAAGGAAAAGCTTTCCTGTCGCCCCTCTTTTTTATCTTTTTTAAAGATTTTTAATCTTTAATTAAGATCAAGCATATACACCTGTGGGGTGTGTGTGAATGCATCAGATACCCTACGCATACACAGATATGCCAGGGGTCTCTACCAGTTCTCTGGCAGAGAACCTGAAGTGTGTGTACATATAGATATCTTGCAAATGGCTACTGAGATGGCTATGTCACACATCCTAGGAGGCAGTTTGTGAAATGTTGCGCATGTACACACATATCACATGGTCTCTGCCAGAAAATTGGTAGAGAGACATGGCATATCTTCACATGTGAGCTGCCATGGCATTATTCTGGCCAGGAAGTAGAAAGAAAAATTAAAAAGGTTTTACTTTTCAAAAATGTTTTTACTAATGTTCATAAAGGAAGGGGGAGGAGGCAGAAGAGAGGACCATGTAAAATTGGGTAAACTTCCATTTTAAGGTGCATTACACCTGTTCTTTATTGACACTTCGCATCATTCACTAACTGCAAAAAAAACCTGATCAATAGCATGCTTGCTGTTCAAGGAAGAAAAGAAACCTTCAGTGATTTCAAGCTTTAACAGAAACTAGAGTCCCTGTATTCTACCATGACTAAAATCTGTAATGAATATTTATTTAACATGAATGTCCATTCCACAATGAAACTGATACTTCCGCTATAATTAACTTGTACAAATGTGTTTTAATGTCTCTGGTTTCTTTTAATATATCCCTCTAGTTCAATGTAAATTTGTTTAGACATTACTTAGGCTGCATTAAGACATTTTTGTTGGTAAAGTGCTCATATTATTACCTACAGTATGTTATTTATGACAAATGCCAGTCTTAAGTGCAATTTTCAGACGATTATTGCTTAATAACATTTTACTCTTCCCTGCTATCATCTATTGCATTCAGAATGCACTCAGGCTTTTAGGTTGTAGAGTATAAATGTCTCTGCTACAGGTAGTTAATGCATAAATTATGATATCACTTTAAAACCTTAAGATAAAAATATAAGCAATTCATAACACATGCATTTAGTTACCACCTTAGCTATAATAATTTTATACTTGACTTTAAAGCAAAACTTCAACCAAGCATTTCATTTCATTATTGTACTGAGGCTCTCAAAGCATGTAAATATATCCTATGATCTCACCAACAAGGTGTAATTGCGATGAACTTTGGAGGGATTGGACTACTTTTTTGTCTTAGTAGCAGTTTTAATTTTAAGGCTTGTTCTCTAACAGCAGCTGAGAATGCCCATCTCCTTTGATGATGTGGCAGGGCGTAAAGTGTGTACCCAGTACAATATGGCTGATTAATAACATGGCAACATTTACAACTTCAATAAAATTCTTGGTGGCATTCCACAAATGTATAGCAGTCCGTTTGGCTTTCAGCACCACCTGATTGTCTTGGCTGGATGTCAGGCAACAGTATTCTTCTTGGCCCACTTGACTTCAACAAGCATAACTTTGGTAAACAGTTCTTCAGGCCTCTACAAATCAGGCATTGTTCTCTCCTTTTTTTTATCAATTAGCGTTACTCTTCAACTACATTGTTAAAGGCCTAAATCCACCCAAAACTTTTATTTTTTATTTTTTAATTTAGACAGATAGGAGGATAAATTAAAGCCCCTGGCAGGTTTTATTGTCATCTTTATCCATTTTGGAGAGATTTCCTCAAACCTCCTGGTACAACAGGAAAGGATGGAAAATCTCAGAAGCAGAGATGCAGATAATAACAAAAACTTATTTTTGAATAAAGAAGAGCTAAAATGTCTTCTGCTGTTTTTATTTTTGTCCTTGCCTTCCTGTCCTAGTGACAACCAATTATTTTATCTCCTATGAGATCATGAAAATAAAAAATACAGACAGAAGTTTAACAATTCCTCCTGTATGCAAAATTACAAAAAAAAAAAAAAAAACTAAACAAAACAAAAAAAAAACATTTGGCTTTAATTGAAGAGCATTTCAAATTTTACACTAACATATTTTGATTCTATCAGTAGACAAACTATTTTCATTCAAGCATAGATGAAAATGGAAGAAGAAAATATAATTTAATAAAAAATATATAAAAGCACAATCATGTAGATTTGGAAACAGGGAGATTTTGAGCACCTAGTACGAAGGATAACAACAGAAGGAATCCAATAAACTAAATGCACATGCACAAATTCTACTACAGAATGAAACCACATACACTTTTGTTTTTATCATTTTATCCATTTAATCTTGTCAGCTGCTTAGAATAAAAGAGTTTTAGATCATCAGTGTAAGAATCACAAGAGAGCTGACAGCTTGCATCGAGAGTGGCTCACCAACATAACAATGAAACGATCCTTTCCTGGCAGTTTAATCCTCTACTTAAAACAGATTTTGTACCAGATATGTTTTTCATATTAAATAATTGCATGCTAAGTAATGCTAAGTAATGTGTAAGTGTTACATTTTGATGTATTTATTACCCTTCAAAGAATTCACAATACTCAGTATTTCTCTTGACAATATATTTTTATTTCTTCTATAATGCTGGTGCCATCTTTACTCAGGCATCATGCAGGGCCAGGATCTACTTCCTGGACTAAGATGGCAGCATAGAAAGATGTAATCATATAAATCCTGATTGTGGTGTCTTCTACAGCTTAACCCACTACTGCTGATTCTCACTCTATAATCAGCTAGTATTAAAAAACAATTTCAGTCTTCTAGCTCAGGCCCCTGTTGCTGCTCCTCATCCTTTGAACTGCCAATGCACACAATTATCAGACTTTCTAACAGAAAAGCCTCTCACCCTGTAGATTTCCAGAGTGTTCTTATGAACAAGCCTAATAAGTGGCCTCAGAGGGAAGAATATTATTTCTTTATGCACACAAAATATATGACATCATTTTGTTTAGAATGATCCCCTAAAACAAAAAAACACAAAATCCCCTAAAACAAACCCTGTGACTATGCCATTGCCTATTTAGAAGGGATCGGTATTTATATATAAAGGATATAGTTTTATTTTAAAAGTTGGACATTCTGTGTATTGTTGCAGGAATGTATACATCAATTGAATATTGAATGGGGAAGGGTTACAGCCCTTGCTCTCTTTAAGTTCCAGTAACCATTTTAGAAAGTAAGGAAAATCTTAAGAGACATAGGTGGAAATAAAAAAAAAAGTGAAGGGGAGGGGATGAAAATTCCCCCTTTAGGCCATCCCAAGTTTCCTTCTCATCATAACCACCATGAAAACCCTACTCCTTATCACATTCAACGCCCCAACCCGCCTCCTCTCTGACATAACCTCTACCTTCCTTCTTCTCCTTGTATTCCTACTTTGCTTCTTCTGCCTCATGGCATTCCACGTGTTGATGGAGGGCAGGGATCGCCTGCTGTGCAAAATAATGGCAGCTGGTGTATGGCCTTCTGAGCATCCCTGTGGGGATAGCAGAAAGAAAAAATATATAAATCTAGCTGACTCCTTATAACCAGTTGCCTCCTTCTCATCACTACCACCATGAAAACCCTACTCCTTCTCACCTTCAACGCCCCAACCCGCCTCCTCTCTGCCAGAACCTCTACCTTCCTCCTCCTTGTATTCCTACTTTTGCTTCTGCTGCCTTATGACATTCCACATGTTGATGGAGGGCAGGAATCCCCTGCTGTGCAAAATAATGTCAGCTGGTGTAAAGCCTTCTAAGCATCCCTGTGGGGATAGCAGCAAGAAAAAATATATAAATCTAGCTGACTCCTTATAACCAGTTGGCAGGGCTATGTCATTGACCCAATGATGGTGGTCAACAGGACAAAATAGGGACACAGAGCAAAATTATAACCTCACAGGGATTATAACCCTTTACAAATCTACCCAAAACTAAAATAAATAAAATACTTGGTCCAACTGTTGCATCTTGACTCTAGACTACTGTGCCATTTTCCTAATTGTGTTAATTGGTTTTGTTGTTCATGCCCCCTACCAACAATTTAGTAGATGTTTGATCCTTAGTGTAGGTTTTTTGCAATGTGTTATATGTGATGTAGGGTTACATCTACATGTACCTCACAATACAATATGTAGTATATATTCAGTACAATATACATAAAATAACAACCATTCATGGCATATGCCATATACAAACAATAAAACCCAGTCATTTTTTTAGCACTTTAAAAAAGGGTGAATATGTTTGTATTGAGACACCAGAAGTTAAAGTAGTCCTATGGTAACAGCATACACTTTCATTAAATAACATCAGCATTGTGATATCAATACAAACAATAGTTCTTTTTTACAATCCAATAAAATCATACTTGAAAAAGTTAAGATACAATGTGAAAATTATTATATAATATGAATCATAGCTACGATTAAAAACTTACAAGCTTGGATATTAAGAATTTTTCTTGCACTCTAGAAATTAGACAATGGGAGAAAGCAGTACACAATTATATACTGTATCTTTTGTAACACAATTGTGCTAAATTATTTTTCTTGAAAACCGAACTCTATAAATTCGAAATTATGTACAAATTATTTCTATTGGAAGGAATACTTAACTCCCCCAGAATCACTATGAAGGAAAAGCACAGTGCAACTCTAAATTATTTAGGCATTCTTTTGATGCAGTCTAAAAACCTGAGATAGTATAGTAGTAGTGGAGACAAGAAACACACAGCAACAATCACATACTAAACCAAAATTATGGTCCAGTTATTTTGTTTGAAAGTAGCTCAAAGTTAGTTTTATTGTAAAAATAAAGGTGGTTTTTAAGCAGAGTAAAATCACAAAAAAAAACCTTTGCTTTTGTAGCTCTTACTTGACAAACACTGTATGTGGCTATCAATACACTTTACTACACTACACAAAACAGCCCAAGTCTACCAGTTAAAATGAATACTTTGTCTTCTTTATAGAACACTCTTAACATAAAACTTTCATTTTTCAATTGTCAGTTTCCAGTGCAGTTTTGAATCTGGTTCTTAGGGGTGGAGAGGCACTGACAGTTAATATTTCAGAAACTTTAATATACTAGTTCAACTCTTCTTTTCACAGATATATGGGTCTGATGTAGAAGTGTGTTCTTAATGGTAAATGTCAATGATTTCCCTTAGCAACCATTGAAATTCCAACCTGCTCTGAAAGTGCCGATGGTGGCCAGGGCCGGACTGGGAATACAATTCAGCCCTGGAAATAATTTCATACCAGCCCCATAGCATTATTATACCAGCCCAACAGCATAACGCCATTATTTTCTTGTTCATAATAGGGAAAACCATGCATTTTAAAGCACATTTGAAGAGTGTATTATGTATAGATAAGACAGACATGAAAGCACATAGGGCTTTATAAATATAAGAGCAAACTTCTTTCCAGGCTCCCTCTCAGAGACTGCAGACACGATAAAAGACAAGAGATGGTCAGAGGCTACAGACATGTTACAGGAGCTCGTTAGAGGCTGCGGACATGGTACAGGAGCTGGTCAGGGGCTGCGGACACAGTACAGGAGATGTAAGAGACCACGGACAGGATACAGGAGATGGTCAGAGGTTGCAGACATGGTACAGGAGATGATCAGAGGTTGCAGACATGGTACAGGAGATGTCATGGGCTGCAGACATGGTACAGGAGATGTCATGGGCAGCGGACATGTAACAGGAGATGTCCTGGGCTGCGGACATGTAACAGGAGATGCAGGGGCTGTGGACATGTAACAGGAGATGTCATGGGCTGCGGACATGTAACAGGAGATGTCATGGGCTGCGGACATGTAACAGGAGATGCAGGGGCTGCGGACATGTAACAGGAGATGCAGGGGCTGTGGACATGTAACAGGAGATGCAGGGGCTGCGGACATGGTACAGGAGATGCAGGGGCTGCGGACATAGTACAGGAGATGCAGGGGCTGCGGACATGGTACAGGAGATGCAGGGGCTGTGGACATGTAACAGGAGATGCAGGGGCTGTGGACATGTAACAGGAGATGCAGGGGCTGCGGACATGTAACAGGAGATGCAGGGGCTGTGGACATGTAACAGGAGATGCAGGGGCTGCGGACATGTAACAGGAGATGCGGGGGGCTGCGGACATGGTACAGGAGATGCGGGGGCTGCGGACATGTTACAGGAGATACAGGGGCTGCGGACATGGTACAGGAGATGTAGGGGCTGCGGACATGTAACAGGAGATGCAGGGGCTGCGGACATGTAACAGGAGATGCGGGGGGCTGCGGACATGGTACAGGAGATGCGGGGGCTGCGGACATGGTACAGGAGATGCAGGGGCTGCGGACATGTAACAGGAGATGCAGGGGCTGCGGACATGTTACAGGAGATACAGGGGCTGCGGACATGGTACAGGAGATGTAGGGGCTGCGGACATGTAACAGGAGATGCAGGGGCTGCGGACATGTTACAGGAGATGCAGGGGCTGCGGACATGGTACAGGAGATGCAGGGGCTGTGGACATGGTACAGGAGATGCAGGGGCTGCGGACATGGTACAGGAGATGCAGGGGCTGCGGACATGCTACAGGAGATGCAGGGGCTGCGGACATGCTACAGGAGATACAGGGGCTGCGGACATGGTACAGGAGATGTAGGGGCTGCGGAGATGGTACAGGAGATGCAGGGGCTGCGGACATGGTACAGGAGATGCAGGGGCTGCGGACATGGTACAGGAGATGCAGGGGCTGTGGACATGGTACAGGAGATGCAGGGGCTGCAGACATGGTACAGGAGATGCAGGGGCTGCGGACATGCTACAGGAGATGCAGGGGCTGCGGACATGCTACAGGAGATGCAGGGGCTGCGGACATGGTACAGGAGATGCAGGGGCTGCGGACATGGTACAGGAGATGCAGGGGCTGCGGACATGGTACAGGAGATGCAGGGGCTGTGGACATGGTACAGGAGATGCAGGGGCTGCGGACATGGTACAGGAGATGCAGAGGCTGCGGGCATGGTACAGGAGATGTCAGGGGCTGCGGACATGGTACAGGAGATGCAGGGGCTGCGGACATGGTACAGGAGGTGATCAGAGGTTGCGGACATGGTACAGGTGCCTGAAGAGGAGAGGGGGGCAACTAGAACATGTTACACCCTGAATATTGGGGGAGCTACACTCAGATTGAAATTCATCTGTTCCCTGCTGAACTAGAGAAATCTCAATGTATGAGTAGCCAGCTTTACCTTATTCCTTGCTCTTGTAGGCTTCCTCCAGTGCTGTAACTTGTCCCCTTCAGTTTCTATGTAAAGTACTGGCTGTGGTCACACTCCAGCCTCCCAATCATCCTATACAGGGTTAATGTCCCTGCATTGTATGTGATGATGTCAGGACTTTGTGTGGAGGAAGAGAGCACTGGAGCTGGCTGCAACATGGAATAAGGTAAAAGAGGCTTTTCTCCCCCTCCCCCTCCCCATACCTACACTGCATGGGTGGACTTTTTTTATTATACTTTCCTGGAGTTGGCTCTGTTATGTAATTACATTCAGTGCTGTTTATACTTAGATTTTTCTAATAGGTTAGGAATATGCTTAGACATCTGAGATGATACATAGATGTATTCCATATACATACTATAACTTATTATATAAGATGTGTGTGGAATACATCTATATATCACCTCAGATGTCCCAGTATATCCCTAATCTGTTCAAGAAAGTCTCTCTCTCTCTCTGGCTGTCTCAGTAAACCTGCAATGTAAGGTGCAGGGCAGGTTTACACACAGCATAGTACAGGGAGGAAGGCAGAGAAGGTCAGGACTCACTGGGAGAAGATGAAGGCTGCCATCCATCTGTCCTCTCAGATCTTCATTCAGGGAGGGAGAGATATGTGCAGGGCAGGAAGCAATGATCGGGACTGCTGTCTGTGTAACTTCTTCTAGCTCCACCCACCTGTACTGTAGCTCCGTGAAAGCCCCGACTCAGCCAGCTGACAAAAAGAGGCGTGGCTGCACTGCAAAAGCATATCACTACACCAGACAGCAGTTCTAATGAAGTGGGCGGCACCCGGCCGGCGGCCGCTGCTCTTGTGAGAAAAAAAAAAAAAACATCCCACAGCAGCTCAATAGCCGATAGAAGCCCCAGGGCAGCCGGCCTCCCGGGGAATTTCCCGCTATCCCGGCAAGCCAGTCCGGCCCTGATGGTGGCTGTTGTAAAAATGTTCATGCATAAGGGGCAGAGTGGGGTGGCTGGCCAAGGGCATTAGCATCAAACAGCATTTTACACATTATCAACCACCTTCTGTATGAAAATGCTAGTCCTTCAACATGGTTTCTAAGCCATGGCTACAGACACATGAATGAAGTGTTCTGTTTGTGCTAAGTTTTTTTTCCATTTAATAAACTTATACCCTTGTTCCTGTAAAATGCCACTTTAAACTAAAGAGGAGTTTTATAAAATGTTGTCTCTCCCCACAGGTGGAAAGAACAAGGGTGTAGCCTATTGCAAAATTAAACACCCCCTTCGTGTTTGATTGAACCTCTAATCTCTTACTTACTAATTTTTTGCACATCGAAACCTATCTTTTTCATTTGGGTAAAATAATTTTAAGAACATTATATTTTTTTTTGCATGAAAGAGATCTCTTCAAGCAGACTTTAATGATATAACCCCCCCCCCCCCATCCACCAATCCACCCATCTACACACAAGCAAACAAACAAAACAGGAAAATAGCAATAAAAAGTAAAAGATACTCACCAAAAACCTTTGCCTTCAGATCCTTCACCTAACCTCAAGATGTCACTCAACCTTCCAGGCTTCCAGGCTTGGTACGAACTTCACGAGTAAGTAGTGTAGGGACAGGTTACCAGAGTTGTATAAAGTACTAGAAACCCATACTTGAGTAAAAGTACAAGTCCTCGATCAAAAAGTGACTTGAGTAGAAGTGGAAGTGCTCGATCAAAAAGTGACTTGAGTAGAAGTACTAAAGTATTCAACATTTTTTGTACTTAAGTATTGCAAGTAGTTTTTTTAAAAAATTTTGCTACTCAAGTACTGAAAGTAAAAGTACCAGTAGTTTTGAAAAAAAAATTGCTACTCAAGTACTGAAAGTAAAAGTACAAGTACTGTGTTATGTAGTTATTAAAGAAAGAAGTCAAAAGTTTGAACATCATATTGTTTTTTATTATTTCAAATGCAGCTTTTATTTATACATACAGTAGCTTTTATTTTCGTATGCGCTGATAATACACATTTTTTGAACTTCATGAAACCTGCCATCTACTGTTCTGGCAGTGGTAATTTTTATAATTGTAACGAGTAACTATGCGGCAAAAAAAAAAATATCAGAGTAGAAGTATTGAAATCATTGAAAAAATGTAGTGAAGTAAAAGTGGAGGTAGGAGAAAAAAATTCTACTCTAGGAAAGTACAGATACCGCCTTTCGGTACTTAAGTACAGTAGTGAAGTAGTTCTACTTAGTTACTATACATCTCTGCAGGTTACCCATTTGTCAGAACAGTGGTTTGTGTCAGAGAGAGGTTCCAGATGAGTAGGCAAGGTATAAGGACATGTCTTGAGCCACATTCTGCTCCTCAAGACAGATGCTGTCAGCACACTTGGGACATACTCTGCTACACATCTCTGGTGTCTCCAGTGACTGTTCCTAGACAGGCGCTCTCCCAAAGGGCTTTCTGTATATTGCTGAACTTTAACATTAATACAAGTTCTGTTCTCTACAACTGGACTCTTGAGTGTTTACTGCCACCACACTGCATCTCCCCCACACACTGATGCTTGTCTTCATCTATCTGACAATAAATATTTACAGACAACCAAGTTCCCCTATGGCCACACATAGAATATTTCACAGCTACCATAGTAGAGATTTACTGAAAAAGTTTTTTTTTCTACAGCTTTGGGTTAGAATAGGTTAGACCCTCAGCTAGATATTTATTGTTGTCTGTGTGCCCTGGGTTGGAAAATGTATTCCTTACATTCTTTCTCACGTGGCATCAGCATTTGGTTTTCCTCATTATAATGAAATGTTTATGTTTGTTTTCTCTCACTTTCTGTCCAGGTGCTCCAGTCATCAAAACAAAGAGTGAGGGGGATGCTCCCCAGCAAGAAGCCAGGCCACAATCTCATCCTTAAAGGTCATTGTAATCCTGGTAATATCTTGTGAGTACTGCAGTGAGTCTTGGCATATCAACAACTCATGAAAGTTTGGGCAAATCTATGCCCCACCACTTTTCTCAGGGAAAAATCTGCCTGCCTAGGGGCAGCTTAAGGAGACTCAGTTTCTTTGCTAATTCATGGCAAAGTGACAGTGTCTCTTTAACCACTTGCCTACTTAACACTTTTACCCCTTCCTGCTCAGGCCAATTTTTAGCTTTTAGTACTGTCACACTTTAAATGACAATTGCGTGGTCATGCAACACTGTATCCATATGACATTTTTTCATTTTTTTTTCCACACAAATAGAGTTTTCTTTTGGTGGTATTTAATCACCACTGGGTTTTTTTTATTTTTTTGCTAAACAAACAAAAAAAAGACCAACATTTTTGTAAAAAAATTTGCAAATAGATAATTTTTCCCCTTTACTAATGTGTGCTGATGAGGCTGCACTGATGGGCACTAATAGACTGCACTGATAGGTTGCACTAATGGGCACTGATGAGGCAGCACTGATAGGTGGCACTAATAGGTGGCACTGATGAGGCAGCACTGGTGGGCACTGATGAGGTGGCACTGATAGGTGGCACTGATGGGCACTGATGGGCAGCACTGGTGGGCACTGATAGGTGGCACCGATGGGCACTGATAGGCAGCACTGATATGTGACAATGATGAGGAGGCACTGATTTTCAGCACTGATGGGTACTGGTGGGCACTGTTGGGACTGAACTGATAACCATGACACTGTTATTGGCTCTCTTCTTCTCTAATCATGCTGTCAGCGTGAGAAGAGAAAAGCCGATAATGTGTTTACATCCTGTGATCAGCTGTCATTGTCTGACAGCTTATCACATGATAAAGTAAATAAACAAAGTAGGCTATATGGGACTTTAAGTGAGACACCAGCAGGTAATGCCCAGCGTCTCCATCTCTGTATCAGAAAAAATGAAAGTTGAAAAGGATTAAAAGAGGTGAATGGAAGCTAGCCAGCCCCCAGTCTGATGTACTCACCCCCCAGTCTGCCACCAACCAAGTAGACCTGTCTCATGATATAAATAAAGAACAGGGGTTTAGTTGACATGCATTTGCAAACGCATGTGTAAGCTGCAGGGCCACTACACGGCACCCTGTTTTACCTGCAGCCCAAACCTCCCCCAACTCTAAAAGTGATGTTGTAGCGATGGTACAAACTGAAAAGGACCAGCTGAGAAGCATACAACTCCAACCCCTTGGCAGATGCAGTGTAAAACACAGATTGGGACTTTATATGGGGTATTGGCCTGTAAAGCACAGAGCCTCCATCCCTAATTTCATAAAATATTTGGGACTTTACATGAGACAAGCAGGTCATGCTATTGGTCTCCATCCCTGTATATGAAAAAAACTGGGGTCAAATCAGACTGCATCTACCAAAAAAAGCACGAAAATTGCACGGTGGGACTTTAAATGAAGCACCAGCCTGTAGGCAAGGCACCTCCATCCCTGGTTACATAAACAATGTAGGCTATGTGGGACTTTTAAGTGAGACACCAGCAGGTAATGCCCATTGTCTCCATCCCTGTATCAGAAAAAACAAAAGTTGAAAAGGATTAAAAGAGGTGCATGGAAGCCAGCCAGCCCCCAGTCTGATGTACTCACCCTCCAGTCTGACACCAACCAAGTAGACCTGTCTCATGATATAAATAAAGAACAGGAGTTTATTTGACATGCATTTGCAAACGCATGTGTAAGCTGCAGGGCCACTACACGGCACCCTGTTTTACCTGCAGTCCTAACACTTTCTAATTTTGAGTGTCTCCACAATGGAAGCACATGGCTGCTAAATAGATGGATAGGAGGCGGGTGGGAGGGAGCAGCCCAAACCTCCCCCAACCCACCCCCATCCATGACTGGTCTAGTATCTCAAAACTCTAATAGCGATGTTGTAGCGATGGTACAAACTGAAAAGGACCAGCTGAGAAACATACACCTCCAACCCCTGGGCAGATGCAGTGTAAAACACAGATTGGGACTTTATATGAGGCATTGGCCTGTAAAGCACAGTGCCTCCACCCCTAATTTCATAAAATATTTGGGACTCTATATGAGACAAGCAGGTCATGCTATTGGTCTCCATCCCTGTATATGAAAAAACTGGGGTCAAATCAGACTGCATCTACCAAAAAACGCATGGAAATCGCACGGTGGGACTTTAAATGAAGCACAAGCCTGTAGGCAAGGCTCCTTCATCCCTGGTTACATAAACAATGTAGGCTATGTGGGACTGATGGGCACTGATTGGCAGCACTGATGGGCACTGATAGGTGGCACTGATGGGCACTGACAGGCAGCACTGATATGTGACAATGATGAGGAGGCACTGATTGGCAGCACTGATGGGCACTGGTGGGCACTCAATGGCAGCACTGGTGGGCACTGTTGGTTCTGCACTGATAATCAGGACACTGTTATCGGCTCTCTTCTTCTCTAATCATGCTGTCAGCGTGAGAAGAAAAAAGCCGATAATGTGTTTACATCCTGTGATCAGCTGTCATTGTCTGACAGCTTATCACATGATAAAGGGCCACTGTGATTGGTCCAAAGGACTCAGCGATCGCAGAACATGCTGCAGGGGGCATGAGAGCAGCACAATCACGGGGGGATGTCCATGTACGCCCTTCAGGCATTGGAAGCCCGAGCTGTAGCCGTCTTTGGGCTATAGTGCAAGCGGCAAGTGGTTAAAGCCCACCCTAAACCCACTTTTACTCTCTTTCCCTACACTCTCCCTCTGCCCCATTGCCAGTTTTCTAAACTCAGTGTAAAGCCTGGTACACATGATCAGAATATGGTACAAAAAAAGAATGCTTTTGAAGCGATCGTACAATAATCTGATCGTTAGTACACAGCTTTCTTCCGAAATTTTCCAAAGGGACAAACATAAAAATGTTTCTCGTATGATACCAAATAATTCCATTTTCATTTAATCAGTACAGGTTTTGCACGTAAATAAAATACACATACATTACATCACTTCCGAAATTTTATTCTGTCGTACGAGAATTTTCATACTTTAGTAACCTACTTGTTTTCGATATGGAGACTAGCATGCAAAGAAAAACAAAAAAAAACAAAAATGGATCATTGGTCTGATAATCTTGTCGTGTGCTAGGCTTAAGCTTTATGTCAGAAGGAAAGACTACGTTGATAATATAACAGTGTTGAATCAAAGATTGGCTGGTAGATCCCAGCACTGCATCATGGTCATAGGTTATATGCTGCTCTTGATGGGCTAAAGAGCAGCAGGGGAATACAAGAAGGGGGATATTATTTAAGGGCTTTAAAGACACTTTTTACTTTGCTCATTCAGATGTTGGTTAAAGCTGTGGAATGTTATAACCTCTTTTCAGCAATAATTTCATAGGCAGTCTATTTATATCAGTGTGCTACAAATTAGTTGATTTCCAGACAGTAGTTTAAATGCTCAGAAGCGTGGAATAAGGCCCTGTAATTCAGTCCTTCAGGCTGTCAAACACACATTGTCGTTTTTTGACATTGTGTGATAAGTTGTGTCTGTCTGAAGTAATTCATCACTCATATAAACCTACCCTTAAGCAGCATTGGGTTTTCTGTACATCTCTATGTTAAGTGTATTGTCATCGTCATCTCTATGGACTTTGAGTTTCTTTACTGAGCTGACTGTATCTGAAAAGATCAGCCAACAAACTTTACAAATGTTTTTGTATGTGACATTGGGGTGGGAGCAGTTCAGATTATACACCAGGGTCCTGTGACTTTTAGTTACATGTCTGCTTTTGTTGAAATTTGAGTTATAGTGTATAGTAATCTTTTATGCACATCTCCATGAATCTAATAGAATATAATATAAATGTATAAAGCTAATGCAAAAAAAAAACAATAAAATATTAAAACCAGTTGGGCTGAAAAAAATCTAACTTACAAATGAGATCTGATAGAAAATACAGTTGTCTTCATGTTAGTCTTTAAATAATGATGGTTCACAGTTTTGTTGCAGCCAAAAAGTTATATTAAATGTTCATCCTGTACACAGGTGATATGCTATTTTGAACTCAATTTCTACAAAAGCTTACTAAAGTGTATCTTAGGTATTTTTTATGTCAGAACTGAGCCATCTGTCAGAAAAGATAAGCTATTAAGTGTCAGTCAAGACTGTGAAAATGTAATACTGATCATCGTAGGTCCATAACGCATCAATCATTTCTTCCTAAAGTTGCCAAATATTTAGTGGTTTTGATCAATCATGAATGTGTGGAAAAATGTTTCCACTTTACTTGTGTACCAGTCCAGACATACCACAATTAAATGCCAGTCATAGCCACAAAGAGACCATCATATTGACCACTAGCTGCAATTTATGTAACCTAGATCAATTTTTTTTGATGTCACTGAATTATTAAGCTTGATAATGTTTTTGCAGGCTATTATTTAACTTGTCAAATACCTTATATTTTTATCTTCAGCCTATTTCATGTTTCTGAACCATCAATTTTCTAAAGTACAACATAGTGGCTACACAGGTTTTATAGACATTACTGTTCCAATATATGTCATCTACTATTGATTCTATCAAGATGGAGTTTAGAGGTAAAATAAGTCAAGTCAACCATAATTATGTGAATGGTTATGAATACAATGTTTTCTTTTGGTTCTCAAACATATAGATGTGCAATCTTCTAAAAACTGATTCACTGATGATTTGTCTAAAGATGGCTATAGACAATTTAGATTTTCCTTAGATCATCAAGGGTGAGGACCTACCAGCCTGGGCATAAATTGAGCTGGTTATTGTGGTAGGCATTTTATCCATGTAGCACCTTTCTAATGTAGGATACTAGGGAAATCTGGTTCTTGGCTGCTTCTCTAATCGGGGGAGCAGTACTAATTGGTCCTAGTCTTCTCATGGTTTCACAGCCTGGGAGTTTGATTGTTTCCCCCGCCTCTGGGAGAAGCTTTTAGAGCTTAGGGCAGGAACTTCAAATAGCTGGCCTAAATATTTACTATGCCATGGCCAGTCCCTGAGCAGGTGTGCCCAGCAGGTGTGCCTAGCAGGTGATCTGGAAGGTGGTAAATAGCCTGGAGCCCTGAGGAGGCTGTTTTTTCCCCATCAGGGAATTTGCTTGCCCCTGAAGCACCTTATGGACTGAGTTGCTGTTTTGCTGGGTCTCAGCTGTGGCAGAACTGGGAAATAGGACTAATTTGAAACTGGATGCAGGATTGTTCTACCAGGGAATCTGCTATGAAAGGAGAGTGCCACTGGACTGTGTCTGGAGGAAGCTGGGAAGAGGCAGCTGTCCTGGGGATTTGTGAGTAAGAGACCCTGATTGACCCTAAAAAGTGCACTCTGCTTAATGTTACTGAGAGTTTTGGAGTATC
Source organism: Pelophylax lessonae (assembly GCF_965119305.1). Classification (NCBI taxonomy): domain Eukaryota; kingdom Metazoa; phylum Chordata; class Amphibia; order Anura; family Ranidae; genus Pelophylax; species Pelophylax lessonae. The sequence goes on along the minus strand of NC_138770.1, from coordinate 326,136,659 downwards.
CCATGCCCCAATCCCTTTTGTTCTGCAAGCAATAAATTACAAAAAGACAAACACCTAGACTGTTTCTTGGAGCTGGAGCAAGTGGACTTGTGCTTTGGTTAACAGGAAGCCTCTACACTGTTGGCGAAGAACTAGTTCACGTCAGTGGCAATACTGGTGCAACACCTAAAATCTAAGGACAATCTCTATATGATTTCTATCTGTCTTGCAGGTGTAGATCTTCACTCATTTCCTGTCTGGCAAAACTGTTGTCACTGGAATGGAAGGTGAGAAGAAATCTCTCTAACAGAGCCCCAAATAGCAGAGAAAGATTTTAATCCAAAGTAGTGTTCCTATAATCTTTTTATAGTGGTAAACATATTTTGTTTGGAGAGGGCGTTTTGCAAATTCTTTCCATAGGTTTCTCCCACCTCTTCATTTTGACCTCAACACACAGAAATGTTCAAATGAATATATCAGAGGGATCATATATTATTCTTTTTTTGTTTGTCAATTTGTTTCATAGCAGAAGAAATGCCAGAATACAAACAGCAGGATCGAGTTGTCATGAAGGCCATGGATAAAGAAAAAGATAAAAACCTAATTCTTTTATCACTTGGCCAAAGATAGAAGATAAAAATAGAAATTCTTTTATGATTTTTTTTTCAGGATGCAGAGCAAGCTGATTTTATTTGGATTGAAAAATAGATCTATGCACATTTGAACTGACAAATGGTCATAAGGTTGTTTATTATATAGTGAATTTTTTAAGATCAAACTTTGTGTACTTTAAAGTTATTGGAATATATATGCAGGTGACAGTCAGTGGGATATTGGAAAGCCAGAATACTAATAATGGGTAGAGAATAAATGGAGACAATGTATCTGAAATAAATTATTTAAAAATGAAGAATCATGGGACTAACAGCAATGCACAGGCAACAAATGATGCGGTCATAATACGTGGGCAGAAAATGGGCAATTGTGGCAATATGCAGACAACAAATAGACAATGTGATAATATATGAACAATAAACGTATGACAATGTAGCAATAAGAAACAGTCAACTGTTACAATCATTTCAATATGTGGCTAATAATAATGTTGACCATAATGTCAGTGTAGTTTCCCAGTTACACTAATAGTCACTAGTCAATGTAGCGCACCCTGATATTTTGGTAGTCAATCAATGTGGTGGCCACCTTTTAGTTGGTGGTCAGTATAGTATTTTTCTAAGTTAGTAGTCAATGTAGTGCCCCCTTTTAGTTGGTTGTCAGGTTGTGCCACCCCCCCCCCCCCATTTAGCTGCCAGCCAGTGCATTGCCCTCGTTTATTTGGTTGCCAGTGCAGTGCCTCTTTACATTGGTTGACAGTGATTTTAGTGCCCCCTTATGTTAGTGGTCAGTGGAAGGTTGATGATGAGGTTCAGGTTTAAAGTGACACAGTGTTCACTATGAACTGTTGAGCTGTTCACTATTCACTGAACTGTTAAGTAAATCTCTGGTTGCTTTAGGAAATAGTTACTTAATGGTGGCATTGCTATGTCAGCCCTCTGTTATTTTTTGTTAGAATGCTAGTCATTTAGTGGTTTCCTGCCTCCTCCCTTTTTGGTGCAGCAAGGCTCCATGCTTGGACTGTTATGGATTTGGGGCAGGGAGTGGGGAGGGCAACACATTTTTCTTGTTTTTCTTTTTTGTTTTAAGTGCGGTTCCCTATTTATATCCAAACCAGACCCTAATCAATGTGAGAGCTAAAAGGTGATTGGCGTGACTGGGTCACTGACCTAAAGCAGCTCTGGCTCCTGAACTTGTCAAGTAATGTCAGGGCCAGAACTATAGAAGCACTGTCCAGCAGGCGATCCATCCATCCAGCAATGTCTGGCTTGCTACAATGCATACTTGTGCACTAAGGGTAGCCCACATCTGTGGCACCACATAGGTATGTCATTGCTCATCGTTAGCCTGCAAAGGGTGAGATCTTCCAATCTTCCAATATGGCAGATCTGCTAGCTCTGGTAGTAACTATTCAGGAGACTGCTGGCTATTCTATGGTAGGGGAGATTGTTAGATTTAATAATGGCATGTGGAACCTCTGATTTGGCCACTTTTTGTAATTTCTAAAACTAAACTAAACACTGCACCTTAAACTATATGCAAAACAACATCTGTAAAAGCAACCGACTCCTAAATTCTACTATTTTATAAAGCATTGGTATATGACAGAAGTAGAAAAATTTCATATTTTACAGGACATGCACTTGGCTGACTTTGTTTGAACTGACAAATGAATCCATGCACATCTGAACTAACAAATGGTCATGACGTGATTCTTTATCTTCTGCATTTAATAAGATGTAGTGTAGTGGAATTGGATTTGGAAATGACACAAGCAATATTAAAACATATATAGGCCATGCACTTACGTGACTTTGGATTTGGAGAGAAAAAAAGTTCCATGCACATTTGAAGTGACGAATTGCCAGACACTGTCAGGCAGCATTTGCAAAAGTCAAAATCAACCTTAAATATGGTACATTATAGACCATGCGATGAGTTACTTTATTTGGTAAAAAAAAAAAGGATCCATGCACATGTGAACTAAAATATGGCCGGATTTTATCTAGTATTTGATAAAGATCACACTTTGTATACTTTTGTATACTTCTGTTTTTCAGACAGAGAATACTGATGGTTACATTGCAAAGAGTGAGATTGTAATATTTTGCAGGCCGCTGCCTCACTAAATATAGAACAACATACACTAAAGGCACATAAAACATCTGCCACTTCTTATAATTTAATCGAAACATCACACCATGAACCGTATATGGAATAACATCAGTGAGAACAGCCAACTCTTACATTTAATTGTTGTATGTGTAGGAAAACTGCTACAAATAACTCTTTATCAGTCAAGTTAGTGCTGGGTACAAGGATGAGCCCTTCCGATTTTACTGAAAACAATATAACACAGAGACAGAAAACTATATTATAACTTAGTTATTCCACTAGAAAGAACATTACATTATGCAAGCATTTCAGCTGACATTACCACCTAGTGGTAGAACTAGTAACCACGTTATAATAACATATATAAGAATGGTTGTTGCACCTATGTTCGCATAAACAGCATACCAACGCCTCTCTCCACAGCTACCTCTCATATAAGTTCCATTTTCTTTGTACGGTCTTCATACTTTGGCTTTGGTAGTGGTTTTTTATAGGATAGGGAAATAAGCAATCAAGTGCCCAGGACCTCTAAGGTTAAATAAAACTGCAATAAGGGAGTAAGAAAATGCCACTAATCAGTGTAGATGCACTACATAAAAGTATAAAAATGGATGATGATCAGCGCAGGTTCTTATGATTTCCAGACAGACTTAATCTAAGTAAAAAGTGCAAGTGCCAAATATGATATTAATGCACGCAACTGTGATAATTAAAATCAGCATGATAATTAAAATCAGCAGTTGTGGAATCCAACAATTCATTAATAAATAAATAATATATATGTGTATAGTGCAAACAACAAATTCCAGCCAGCTTCCTGGCAAATATATATAAAGTGCTGAATGAAAAACTTCAAATTATAATCTGCTTTATCATTAAAAAGAAAAGTGCATATATGACCTTATATAAGAAATTATATAAAAATATAAATAGGTGATCTGCAATTGTGAATTCAGAAAAAATCTCAAAAATGAATTAATATATTTATTAAGTCCAACCAATGTCCTAGTGACCATATATAGTGTAAACCAAGGACTCTCAAGCAGTGTATCTGAATAGATACAGTATATATAGAAAAAAATATAAATAAGTGACATGTAAAAATTAGTCCATGAAAATACTCCGCAATAAATGTTCCCAATCATCTTATCAGCTTCAAAGAATAGCACAAGCACAAGCACTAGTTTTACAAATTGCAATGTACCAAACCACATGGTATTGTAGTACTGAAACTGTGCTGAGCTTGCGGGGTTCATTTGGGGTGCCATTAACAATTAACGGCATCTGCACCTGTCTTTTAAGTTTTCTGTCACAGTTTTCTGTAGAATGTAAACTGAGCTACACATGCGCAGCTCAATTTACATTCCTGGCACAGTGCCTGTATACCGGGGTGATGTCCTCCCACACCTGCTAATCAAGATGCCCAAAACTTGGCAGCCATAAAGAAGCTGGGGAGAAGATATGGCCACTGAATTTGCAGGCGTCACACCCTTGATGCAAAGGTAAGTATAGTGGAGTTTAGTTGCAAAAACATATTAATTTTTTTTTCATTGAGGGGCACGCAATACAGGGAACATTTAGTTAAACTGCAGCATACATATGAATTTAGCCACTGACAAAAAAAAAACAGTGACCAGGCTTATATAAACCTTCCAATGCCTGGCATGTCTCAGTTGTTTGCTCATATCCTTGGGAGGATAGGCATATTTTCTCTACTGAAAACGTTTTAATTGTCTTACTATACATTTTTTCAAGCTTATTTTTTTTCTTCATCATTCAGTACTTCACCTACAAACTGCTTGTGCTGGTCTCTGCACCAATCTGGATCAGCATACCCTCAGGGATAGCTTTGAAGGGCACACCCTGTCCTTGCTGAACCAAAATGATCACGAGGCCTGCCTGGAATGTGACATTAAGGCACTGGGCTCTGCATTGTGGCACTTTCCAGACCTCTGTGTTAGTTATTTGCAGACTGCTTTTCAAGTCCAGAGCCTTGGCACAGCCTCTGGTGTGACCCAATCTCTGAAGACTCATTTAATGAGTAGGCTATGTGGGCCAAATACTAGCAGCTATTCAGTTTTATTAGACTGTTGGACACCATTACTACCACTTTTTCAATTGTTCTTCATTGAAAGGATTAAAATGCTAAGGATTTGAGTGATGCATCATTATACATATATAGTGTTACACACGCACACTTCATTCTTTTTTTTTTTAGTTTTGGATGGCATAAGGAAGAGCTAGAAATTCACTCAGGCTTTTTAATGCTGTTTGCTCAGAATATTCACTTTCTCATGTTAACCATTACCACTGGTAATGAACGTGAAGGAAAATATAAAATTTTGTGTTGTCACTAGAACAGGTCAATAAAAATGGCCGACAGATTCTAACCATTACTTACTCAACCCAAAAACATAAAACAAAAAGTTTTGGCTTTAGCTATACTTTGAAGCAGGTGTTGCCAACATTTTCTACATCAAGGGGCCAATTTAAAAATCAGTGAATGCAACTTTCATCAAACATTCTCTGTTGGTAAATCTTCGATAAGCATTAAACAATCCGCATGCTAGTAAACAATAGCATGTTGTAGTCTTAGTTTTTTTTTTTCAGTGCTTGAACTCATAGTTGTACTGCTAATGGCAAGTCAATCCCTGTGTTTTTAGGGTTACCACTGTATGCTGACGGGCTTCTTCCACATGGCATGCTGACCTCTTCAGTTGCTAGCAGGCTTTCAGTGATATCAGGGAGGTGGGTGGTCAGGATTTGCAATGACAGCCTTGTGAGCTCTCAATTACAGGTAATGGCAGCAGGAACATTCTGGAACTGTTTTTTTTTTAAAAAAAACTTTTACTGTGTTACTGGGCTGTCTTTGCTGAACCGTTATTTTGAATGTGCTAATTGCCTAGCTAGTGATACAAAGTCTTCAATACATCCACATCCATTAAGATTGTTTTTTAAATGGATCATAGCTCAATTTTTGGTCCATTTAAAAAAATGGAAGCGGACCTAAACAGATGTAAATGGACAAATGGTCTATTTTTGCATCAGTTTTTGCACTCGTTTTTAGGAGCCAGCACCCGCTGGTGTCCTAACAACCACTGAGTTATCTCTGCTGTCAGCAGAGGTATAATAAAAATGCAGCTTTCAGGGGCAGTATGTATAGAAAAAAGGGGGGGGCAGTGTGTTCAAGGAGAGGGGCAGGAAAGGAGCAGTGTCTACAATGAGGGGGCAGTGTGTACGTACAGGCTTTCTCACTTGCTGGCTCTGAATAAAATCACCGGATTTGTTTTTGCTTACTTTAGCGCCAGAAAAGTAGTTGTCATTCATTCCCACCACTGAAGTAGAGAAGGGGGCAGGGTCTACAGGTAATGTCAATGGGTAACCATACCCCCTTTGTTTACTGTAGCAACAGGGCCGAAAGACAGCTCCTTCTCTGGACAGCTTCCTCTCTCTTCTCTACATTCAGAGCCTGCAATGACAGTCATAGCCGGCAAGTGACCAAGCCTGTCTGTATACACATCTCTTCTCCTCTCCTGCCCCTCTCCTTGCACACACTGCCCCCCTTTGCCAAAAAGAGGACTTGTCACATATATGCTATCACATAGGGGGCTATTGGTCCCCTATGTGATAGCAATAAAATCATATGTTAAAATAAAAAAAAAAAAAAAACAATTAAGAAGACTGATACAAAGTAAAAAAAGCTAAAAAGAAAAAAATGTTGAGCCTCCCCACTTCCACATATGCAGGCATACATACAAATTTTACTGAATGTAATTAAGTAATTCAGTTTGTTTTGTTGTAATTAGCTGTAATTATTATTATTATTGTAAAAACTATTGGTTGCTAGCGACCTAACAGCCAATCAGGTGCAGGGAGGCCTGACAGTCTCTAGTGCTGCATTTCCCAGAACTAGAACAGGCTGCTCTCCCGACCTGGAGTCTGTCCTGACTGCTCTTCCAGTCAACTGGCCAATACTGATAAGAGCACAGCTGCAGCAGTCATCATATCCCGGGATAAGGCACAGAGTCTGTTTAAGGTGGTGATTAGTGAGGGAGATGGTAGGAGTGCTCTGGAGGTATACATGAGAAGAGACCAGCCTGTCATCCTTATGTATGTGACCGGTGAGTGTATATTATTATTATACAGGATTTATATAGCGCCAACAGTTTGGGCAGTGCTTAACAAAATGAAGGCAATTTGGTACAAAAGGAACACAGCTGTCTGTCCTTCTCCCTGAAGTGATCACAGAGTCTACGTGATCCTGCTATATAGGATCACATGTCTCTGTGATGATCTCACAAGCCACGCCCCTCCACAGTAAGAATCACTCCCCTAGGCTTACATTTAACCCCTTGATCACTAATAGTATCAACCCCTTCCCTGCCAGTGTCATTATTACAGTAACAGTGCATATTTTTAGCACTGATTACTGTATAAATGTCACTGGTCCCCCCAAAAGTGTCAAAAATGTCAGTTAGGGGTCCGATCTGTACGCCGCAATGTCACAGTCCCGCAAAAAATCGCAGAATGCCGCCATTACTAGTAAAAAAAAAAGAACAATAAAAATGACATAGTAGTGAGTAGACGCAATAACTTTTGCACAAACCAATCAAAATACGCTTATTGCAATTTTTTTTTACCAAAAATATGTAGCAGAAAACAAATAGTCCTAATATAGCAGAATGTTAAAAATATTGTTTTTTTTTTCCAAATTGTAGCTCATTTTTTGTTTATAGCGCAAAAAATAAAAATCGCACAGGTGATCAAATACCACCAAAAGAAAGCTCTATTTGTGGGAAAAAAAGGACGTTAACTTTATTTGGGTACAGCGTCGCACGACCGCGCAAGTGTCCGTTAAAGTAACGCAGTGGCCTGGTACTTGACATATTGTTTTACTGGTTGTCCCTCTTGAAGTACCTTATGCATTGTGACACCTGTTATTATATCTGTTTATTATATCTGTTCATGTGCTGAAAATTCACAATAAAATATGTTTAAAAAAAAAAAAAAAAAGTAACGCAGTGGTGAATCGCAAAATAGGGCCTGGTCATTAAGCAGCAAAATCCTCCGGGGCTAAAGTGGTTAAAGAGAAGGCTTTTCAGGGATCGTCTAAAGATGGATAGATTAGGAGACAATCAGACAGATTGGGGTCGAGAATTCCACAGGATGGGAGAACCGTAGAGAGCGGCTTGGTTGATATTTTGAGATCAAGTTAGTGATGTTGCTGGGGGCAGAGTTGTGGATGGCGTTGTATAAAGATGTGGCACATCCCCCACCTCTGCTGCACCTATTCAGTCTGTGTGTACTATGTGCCTATTACATTGGGGGGAGGGGGTGCACTCCTTTTGTTCTGTCTAGTTTCTTTCTGAGATTTCCCTATAATCCTTCCCCTGTGGAGACATCTACTTATCTGGAAGCAGTATACTTCTTGGTAATTGTACCCCAGCTGATGTCTTGTTAGACGAAAAGCGTCGGGTCAAGCTCAATTTGTGCCATTGTGTTTTATCTACAGAAAAACTTGATTTAAAGCGCTTTTTTATTTACTCAATTGTAAATGTTATTAACCTTTAAATAAATCCTTTACTGTATGGTTATACACTATGTGGAATTTTTTTGTCTTTTTCCTCTGGATTACTCTTTGATTAAGCCTAACTGGAGAAGATTTTATCCATGCCTTTTTGTTACTCAGTGGACCCTTTACTGAGCTGTTTCCATTGATGGTGGGAGTGGAGTATTTAGGGGTGCGGAGAACAGAGTGGAAAGTGGAGTAAAAGATTTCAACTATCTTCTCCCTTTCCTTTTTAGGTGTATATACAGTATCTCACAAAAGTGACCCCTCACATTTTTGTAAATACTTTATAATATCTTTTCATGTGACAACACAAGAAATTACACTTTGCTACAATGTAAAGTAAAGTGTAGAGTGTACAGCTTGTAAAACAGTGTAAATTTGCTGTCCCCTCAGAATAATTCAACATACAGCCATTAGTGTCAAAACATCTGGCAACAAAAGTGAGTACACCCCTAAGTGAAAATGTCCAAATTGGGCTCAATTACCCCGTTTTCCCTCCCCGTTGTCATGTGACTTGTTAGTGTTACAAGATCCCAGGTGTGAATGGGGAGCAGGTGTGGTAAATTTGGCGTTATCACTCTCACTCTCTCATACTGGTCACTGGAAGTTCAACATGGCACCTCATGGCAAATAACTCTCTGAGGATCTGAAAAAAGAATACAAAAAAAAAAAGAATCCACATCCTAGGATATAAGAAGATTGCCAAGACCTTGAAACTGAGCTGCAACATGGTGGCCAAGACCATACAGCTGTTTAACAGGACAGATTCCACTAAGAACAGGCCTCGCCATGGTCGACCAAAGAAGTTGAGTGCACACGCTCAGCGTCATATGATCAAATTGGTCGTCCAAAAAGCCTCTTTTAAAGACGATGCACAAGAAAACCCATAAACAGTTTGCTGAAGACAAGCAGACTAAGGGCATGATGAGACCAATGGCACTTTTCCACTGCAAGTACCGGCTCGGCTCTATTCGGCCCTACTTGGCCCTGCTTGGCCCGGTTTGCTTTTCCACTGCTGGTACCGCATGGTACGGTGTTGGAACGGTTCGGTATGGTTTGGTATGATTTGCTTTTCCACTAAAGTAGTACTAAAGTTAAGTGGGTGGGATAACAACGATTCTCTGACCAATCAGTGGCTAGTAGTGACTGCATGCAAAGGATTGTGGGATATGGTACCGGTATGGTACCTCTTGGAACCACAATCGAGGTGGTACTGTTTTAGAGAGCCGTACCATTTGGTTCCATGCAGTGTAAAAGCGCCGCCGTACTGTACCGTACCAAACCGTTCCTACACCGTACCATGCGGTACCAGCAGTGGAAAAGCACAAAAGCGAGCCGAACCGTTCGGTTCCATGCAGTGGAAAAGCGCCACAAGATAAACTCATTTGGTTCAGAGGGTGTCAAGCATGTGTGACAGAAACCAGGTGAAGGAGTACAAAGACAAGTGTGTCTTGCCTACAGTCAAGCATGGTGGTGGGAGTGTCATGGTCTTGGGCTGCATGAGTGCTGGGGGCACGGGGGAAGTACAGTTCCTTGAGGGGACAATGAATACCAACATGTACTGGGACAAACTGAAGCAGATCATGATCCCCTCTCTTTGGAAACTGGCCCGCAGGGCAGAATTCCAGCATGATAATGACCCAAAACACACATCCAAGATGACCACTGCCTTGCTAAAGAAGCTGTGGGTAAAGGTGATGGACTGTCCAAGCATGTCTCCAGACCTAAACCCTATTGAGCATCTGTGGGGCATCCTCAAATGAAATGTGGAGGAGCGCAAGGTCTCTAACATCCACCAGCTCCGTGATGTCATCATGGAGGAGTGGAAGAGGACTCCAGTGGCAACCTGTGGAGCTCTGGTGAACTCCATGCCCAAGAGGGTTAAGGCAGTGCTGAAAAATAATGGTGGCCACACAAACTATTGACACTTTGGGCCCAATTTTGACATTTTTACTTAGGGGTGTACTCACTTTTGTTTCCAGCGGTTTAGACATTAATGGCTGTGTGTTGAGTTATTTTGAGGGGACAGCAAATTTACACTGTTATACAACCTGCACACTCTGTCATTACTTCAGAGTTGTCACATGAAAAGATATAATAAAATATTTACAAAAATGTGAGGGGTGTACTCACTTTTGTGAGACACTGTACACCACTGCCTCTGTTGACCCAATAGGCATATGCCAAACTGGGTCTATTTGTTCCGGTAAGCCTCATTGATGTCAGTGGTGGTTGATCTATTCACAGTGTTATTCAACATTCACTTGGATCACATATTGAAGATTCGCGCTTTCACATCATTTTGGACTTTTTGAGTTGTGGAACTTTTTTCCTCTTTTTCTTTTCCCATCATTTAAATAATGTCTCTGTACATATACTATGTACAGTTGTACTAATTTGTAGCTCACTGCATCACATGCATTATGTTCTATTACTTTAATAGATATACTATGGATTTTTGCAAAGATAATAGTCATTGATATCTATGGTCAGTCATTCATTATTGTTTTGTGATTTCATACACATTTATTTTTTTACTAGAGCTATCTAGGATATAACAGTGCCACACATTTTGTTTTAATTTTGTATACAGACTGTGTTCTTCTATGCTGGCTGCTCACCTATGATCAGGGGCAGACTGGCAACTATCGGCCCAGGGGGCAAGTACAAACCAGAGGCCCATAGTGCAGCAACTCAGCCCCCCTCCCACTCTCCCTCTTCCCATCCTCCTTCTGATCCCCATTCCAAGCTGAAGCCCTGCTTCAGATACTCTCTACTTACTGGCTGAACCCAGGCGTTTGGGGGGAGCTGGGACAGCTTGGTTGGGGCTGTCTGGGGGAGGAGAGTCTCAAGTGGGGCATGGAACCGTCCTCTGCTCAGACACGGATTACACCATCCATGCTGGGGAGGGAGGCCTGCGCTTTGTCCTTGTCTTCAACCCGCACTCAGTATGTCAGTGGCAGGGACTTTTTACTTCTCTTCACCAAGAAACCTTTAGGCCTGTCTGTGGCAGAAGCAGTGCAGCCTCAGAGTGGCCCAGGGGGCAATTGCCCCCCTGCCCCCTGGCCCAGTCCTCCCCTGCCTATGATCTAAGATTACCAGCACTGTATTATTTGGTTTTTCTTGGTGATACTAAAGGGCTGCCCACTGGATGCCTTCCAGGCACTGGAAGCTCATACTGTAGCCATCTTTCAGCTATAGCACGGGCAGAAAGTGGTAAAAAGCAAACATCTGAATCTTGACCACAGTGCACAGACATTGATGTTGTAACACAGGATATATATTTTTTTTTTCTATTGTAAAAATGCTATTCAAATTATAGTAAGCCATAGCAAATAATTACATTTTAGTTAACGAGGTGAGACAGTCAGACTATTGTGACAGAGGTGAGACAGACTCCTGGGACAGAGGTGAGACAGTCAGATTAATTTATAGCTAGCTTTCAGGACTGACATTTCCCAAAGTATTTTTGTACAAAAAAACATGTACAAGAAACTTAAAAACCTTCCATGATGAAGCAATCTATCATTTATTTTTTTTTTCTTTTGTTTCTCCATTTGATGGTATTTGTAATTAAAATAATTTAAGACGATTTGGAAAGTTATTTTTGTTCTGAGGTTGCTATTTATTTTTTATTTTATTCATTTAGGAATGTTTGCTTTTGTTCAGGTAAATTCACACACAAATTAAACAAATATCAAATAGTGCTGTGCCAGAAAAAATTGCAAAAATTGCTAATAATTCAACAATAATTGCATCAAATATTAATTACATCAAATATTAATACATAATGTGAAGAAATAGTCCATAAGGTGCAAAAAAGTGCAAAGTGCTGGCAATAATAATATTAATCAAAAATGTAAAGAAATAGTCCATTAAGTGCAAAAAAGTGGAAGATGCTAACAATAAAAATATTATTAATAAATGCCATGAAAGATATTACAATACTGTGCAAAAAATAGTCCATGAAATCTCAGTGGGTGATACTTCAGTGCAAAAATCCATAAAGTGCAAAGTGCTCTGTGCTTCTCCACCACCCCTATAGATGAGCCTCTCACCTTACTATCTGACCCCTGTTACACCAGCAGGTCAGATAAAGCAGTTCCCCATGTGGGGATATATCCAATCAGGTGTAGATCTTTGGTTTAAATCCTTCAGATCCCTCTCAAGGAAAATGATCCATATATAAGGCAGAAAGGAAGACATCTAGTGCTTTCTGTCATCTAGGAATCACCATGCAGTTTATTAAAAGCAATGTATACTCACAAAATAAGCACAAGCAGCTGTGCGAGCTTTACAGACATTCACTGGCTACCATGGCCACAATATGAAATAGACGAACAGGCTCCGGCCCCTATACGCGTTACGTCAGTATTGACTTCTACAGTAAGGATCCACACACAAGCTACAATTTAAACAATTTGTACATCCAAATGGATGGACATCGATTTGTGAGTCCATATTTTCAAAAAGTCAACAGTCAATCCAACAAAACTAAAAGACTTTAGATTAAATTAAAATACAGTGCAGTGTCCTAGTTGTTAGCACTGTCAGCCCAATTCAACAAAATATTGCAGTGTTAAAAGAGTTTTAACAGACTGCTAACAGCTTGTGTCTGCTGCAGTTAGCAAGCTTTGCTATGCAATAGCAAGGCTTGCTCAAGAAGCTGTGAATATGGGTTCTCACAGTAGACATGTACAGTAATGTAGAAAAGTTAGGATTTAAACAGTTTTTATTAACTGCCCCTTTATGTGATTGCAGGGTTGGTGTCAAGGATTCAATTTCCACACAGGATACTATCTGCACAGTATGTGTGTGATTTACTAAGTCTTCGTATAGGTTGCTACTTCCAACAACAAAACACACACACGACACAGAGTTGGCAAATTCAATAGAAGTTATGAAATTACTTTGAAGCAGCATTTCTCAAAATGCAGAATTGCTTAATAAATTAATAAGAAAATGCAATTCATATCATCTTAGCAATAAATTATCCTAATTGAATATCATTGTGGCACTGGTTTCTTAAAAGGTTACATATCTCAGTGTGATGCCCGTTTAAAGTCCCATTGGATGGTTCTTTGTTGTATGTCTTATATCAATTAGGGATGTGGGCATCCCATGAGTTACTCCCATTCATGACCTAACTAGTCCCCATTTATTCCGAGGGATCAGGGCAGACACTTGAAACCTGTCCAGATGTCCTTGTGGCTTTGACATAGCATCCTTATATAACCAACAGTGATTGCAGCAGCCATTTTGTCTGTTGACATAGGGGCACTTCATGTGTTGATCTCCAAGGGCAACCAATACAATCTGTGCATGGGGCAAAAGGTAGAAGCAAAATGAAGAACTGTGAAAAGGAGAGAAATCATTTAACACAACTGAGGATATAAATACATATAAATTTGTTATAAAGTCCTGGAGCTTCACACCACTTTCAAAGAGTAAAATCAACTTAATTGTACAGCATATGAACAAACTTAGACACCCAACACAGTATCATTCCTCTATCATGTTTCACCCCTTACTTGGGCTTAATCATAGAATATATTTTTAATAAATGTAACTTCTTACAGTTCATAGCACCTTCTAATCATGAAAAATAATGTATTTAATTCGATCAAACACTGTATATTCTTCTATGTGCATAATCACTGATTTTTTTTCTTAATAATAACTATTTTATCTGTGTAGCACTACCTAGCTAGTGTGCTAGTGCAGCCTTTTTCAACCCTGGGGTGTCTTGAGGTTTTTTAAGGGGTGCCTTCACAAAATGCCTAAAAATTGCCCATAAATGTATACAAGCCAGTGGGTAGATCAAGCCTGCCTTTTAGTTACACAGAGCCACAGGTTTTTATTGTGCACCATTACAACCTTCCAGCCACCAGTGTCCTAACAACCACTGATGTAATCAGCATCCTTGTTTGACCCTCCCTGCCCCTTCCCATCAACACTGGGTTCACATTAGCTGAGTGATGGAGAGAAACTGAGGGAGAGGATAAACACTGGAATATTAGTCGGTACTTGTGTGCAAATGTGTATTCGCTTTGGAAGAATAAATCACCTCTAATTTTGGGTGTCCTGCGTATGTCGATGCTGCTGCATTATATAAAACTATTATTTTTTACATTTTAGAATGGAGTGCCTTGAGCATGACTATAATTGTAAAGGGTGCTTTGAGATGGTCCATCATTTTAAAGGGTGCCTTGACTAAGAAAAGGTTGAGAAACGCTGTGCTAGTGTATATAGTGAGCTGTTAGTGTAGGTAAATTGGTTTGGCTGAAATCCTGGGTTGAATCTACTGTAGGTCAGGTTTATGTGACTCAGGGAGGCTGGATTACTCAGCATGTAGCATCTCTGGTGCCTCCCTCTGTTTTATGAAACTCTGGAGAAGATTCCAGATGTAGTGGATGGAGGCTAGGAGGAGCTGTTTGGCATATTTATGAGGGCCCTAGCCAATCCTTAGCAAATGGGCATGAGAGATGCCTGCAGGGGCAGCCAGGTGGAACATGGAGATGGAATGCTGAGGTGGCTGTTGATGGCCCTTAGGGGTGCCCCCTAGTCTGTGGTGTAGGTCCAGGATTGGGGCTCGGTGCTAGGGAACCCTTTACAACACTTGAAGGAATCCTTCCTGGAGGCACAGGAGCAAGGAAAGGACAGCATTAGAAGGTCAGCACATCTGGGAGATCTCCTGAGAAGTCAGTGGGGTGAGCTGATGAGTGTTCAATCTTAGAGGACTGTGGAAAGAGTGTCAGTCTGGAGGACTGACAGAGAACTGTGGAGAAGTTAGCCAAGAGGGCTAGTGAAAGGGTCAGCTGAAGCCACGTGGGCTGGCAGTGCCTGAAGAGGTGGTGCTGGGCTCAGTGACCTCTGGAAATGCTGGAGGTGTGTTAGCTGTGTAATTCCAGCGTTGTACCAGTATAGGGGCTTCGAGTCCCTGCCTTTAATGGGCTATTGCTACAAATCTTTTTTAGAGTGACACAGCTGAGAGTTCTGCATGCAAGCGAGAGCTGGAGGAAGCAGAGGAGTGTATATAGACTGTATATAGGAAAAGTTGTCCCTAAAGATGTTTTGAAGTCAAGTGGGCATCCTATAATTTTCCAATCCCTATCCAAGTTCTAATCCCTCAATAAAACAAACAAAAACAAAGTACTAAACTGTTCTCCGACTCCGACCAGAGTGACTGTGACAATTTGGTGTGCCTGGCTTTGCAGGGTGGGGATCCCTTTCTTCTTGTGGCTCCTTAGTGGGTGCACCACATCTGTAACACCACAATCAAACCATATTTATATATTCTAGTCACATTCTCTGCAGCTCTTGAAATCTGTCACCTAGAATGTACTGAAATACACAGAGACAAAAAAGTAAATTTTTGCTTATTATTTTCAGTAATGTCATCTAGGAGTTGTAAAGTATGCAGAGAACTAGTTAATACTCATACAAATATGACAAACATGACATTCTTTTTTTTTTTTTTTACATTTTAGACATGGTTCTCTCCAGAAACATCGCTTAATTCAAAAATCCAGGTCATATACATTCCAAAGAACAAAATAATGTGAACAATAAATGTAATTTACAAAGAAATGTCTTAAAGAGGATGTAAACTTCCTCTGCAAACATTTACCTATAGGTAAACCTATAATAAGGCTTACCTATAGGTTGTGTAAATATCGAAATATCTCCTAAACATGTACTAATTAGGAGATATTTACATTACATACAGCCAGTGACATCACTGGTGTATGCGTTCTGAAGGAACGGCCATAGGTGCCGTTCCTTCCGAGCCCTGTGCCGTGAACAGCGGCTCCCGTGTGCATGCGCGGGAGTGACATCACCGCAGCTCTGGCCAATCACAGTGCCAGAGCCCACGAACCTAGAAGTAACTCTGGAGAAAATGTCAGTGGTGACACGGATGTGCGGGCGCCACTGCGGTGGCTTTGTTCTAAGGTAAGTTTTGCATAATGAGCTAGTATGCAATGCATACTAGCTCATTATGCCTTTGTCTTACAGGGTTTTTTTTCTTTTTTTCATTTTTTGGGGTTTACAACCTCTTTAAAATGCAGCACCATACTGATTAGACAAAGAAGTATATTTCTGTAGAATCCGTCAATGTCTGGATTAATGATACAAATGTATATGCACAAAATAACACAGCGCTTATATGTTTTTCAATTGGTGATGAGCAGCAGCAGCAGTATTAATTAGATTTATTTTTTGGCCTATGCGCAGGGTGGACTTTTTTGTAAGTCATTTATCACAATGATACAAATGTAACAACACCCTAAAGTAAGCCTCGCCTGAGAGAAACATGGAAGATGAAATTACTGGCAATGTTCGTTGTCTGGTGCCATGATCACCCTCTTGCTTCAATACTCTGGGATTGATTTACTTAAGGCAAATAGACTGTGAATTTTGCAAAGTGTAGTTGCTCCAGAGCTTAGTAAATGAGCAGAAGCTCTACTGACTTCCATCATCCAATCATATGCAAGCAAAAGTGCTTTTTTTTTAAATTTTCCTTGCATGTGATTGGGTATTTTTTTCTAATTTACTAAGCCTCAGAGCAGGGGTAGGCAAACTTAAAGAGGTGGAGATCCACTCGAACAATATGGGAGAAGTCAAAGATCACTGGGCACAGTGTTGACCCAGTGTCCCCTCCTCACACCTGATTTAAACCTCTAATTGCTGTATTACTGTGTTGCAATCGGGTGTATTGCACTGCAATCATGGGTTTTAATTAGGTGGTGAGGAGGCAACATATTGTCGTCTCACCACCCGTCAAACACACTCGGATCGCTTTTCAGAGGAACAGCAGTGCCTGCTGCATTTGTAATTGAGCCCTTAGTTGCATTCAGCAGTGGCACCCTTAGGGCACCTTAATACAAAGTTGGGGGGGTGGTAAAACCCTGCGGTTAAGTCCCAGTTTTACTGTTCCCAATCCCTACCCCCTGTTTGGTGTACACATTCTTCTGAAGGAATTAAGCCCCCTGTTGCTTTTGGTGGATGCAACTGCTGGCCAATCATGACTCATTTAAGTAAATGGGACCACTCTGCAAACGCCCCACAACTGCAGAGTGCGGGGTCCAATGGGTTAAAGCAGGTGGTGAGAAAGGAACACAATGCTGCTATTATGACTAGTGTACTGCTTCACACTGACCTGAAGATCTCTTCTTTCCTGCTGCTGGCACCAGTCTGGATAAGAGGTGGAGTGCAGTTGGTATCACTCCACATGGGACAAGAGCCAGCGCTAAAGAGGAGGCAGTAATCCCTCTGCATTGCACTCTATTTGATGCTCTGGAATGGTGGGTCAGCAAGTCCAGACTGCGATATACCAGTCACCTGGACCTGGACGATCTACTGGTAAATCATGATCTATAGGTTGCTGACTCCTGCTCTAGAGCAACTGCACTTGCAGAGTGCAACTGTACTTCCTATTTACCTTTAGTAATTCAACCCCTCTGAGTCATTAATGCAGATCATATGTGCAAATAAAATGTTTCTCAGACTTTCCTTATCTGTATACTTGCTCCCAGTAGGCAACTGGCATCAATATAACAGGCAGGCAACTAACATTAGAAAAACAACCACTCAGTTTGCTCTGGGCACTGCAATGTTGAGTAATTTTTGCACATTCACATACAAAACAGGTAAGTGGCCTGACATAATCATCTTCTAAGCAATTGATTGTCTTCTGCAAAAGTATGGAAAATTGAGGGCCCATTCATATGCTTCACAGTAACATACGTGCAATAATAAATATGCCTATGGATATACAGCTGGAGGAAGAGCCTGCAGGCGCCTGGCATTGCCCCAGAACTTGACTGATTATGTTTGCAAGGCACATTGGCAAAAAAAAATAACAAATGTACATTTTATGTAAAAGACGGTCTTAGCTTTTAAGGTAGCCCATTTTTTTTTTATGCAGAAAAAAATTTAACACGACCCTTTATTTTTCAACAAAGCACACAGTAATGCAAGCATGGGCATTGTTGTGTGCTGAAATGCAGGTGGTGGATAGTTACTGTAATATTGCTTTGGGGCACTATTCAAAATGAATGGCACTGCAACACACTACGGTTTGCAAATTATCGCAATGTAATAGTGTAAGGGGTCCTAAATAGAAGGAATCAAATCTATTGATTTTCTTTTGCTACCTGCTCAGCAGTGCGAGCATGAATTCGAAAAAGTATTGCATTACATTCATTTATTAATCATAAACCTTATGTGACTGGTTACTACAAAGCAATGTATAGAGTTGTTATAAACAGTGCATTGATAAACAAGGCTCAATCATGATGAGTGGAAAATATATCCTATCTACT
Organism: Pelophylax lessonae; assembly: GCF_965119305.1. Classification (NCBI taxonomy): domain Eukaryota; kingdom Metazoa; phylum Chordata; class Amphibia; order Anura; family Ranidae; genus Pelophylax; species Pelophylax lessonae. Next base: position 326,118,053 of record NC_138770.1, on the reverse strand, counting down.
GTGCACAGCTGGAAGTCACAAGAAGAAACATCAGGCTCACTATTGCATCCAATTTTCCCCTCAGAACTCAGATTACATACTTAAAGCTGAACTCTTGACACATATACAATAAACAATAGAATCCAGTCATGTATTCTTAAAAGACGCTCAATGTATTCTAAAACACAACTTGCAAAACTCTTTTTATTTCAGCCTACTGTAATCTCTTGCACAGACAAAACTCTGGGTTGAGAGGGGGAAGCTCAATTAACCATATGGGACTCCACACGTTTTTTTTTTTTTTTTGCAGTGCTGTAATTAATCTTGCTTACAAGAAGGGAAAAAAGAGGGAAGATCTTTTAATATGCTGCTGCTCCTTTATTGCCCAATCACAGACTAAGATGAGTCTGGACCAAGCTGTACTGCTTATCTGAAGTTAGGTGTGCAGGAAGGTCAAGGATGTGGCTGTGCTGTCTGGCAGAGGTGACTATATCACAAGACTAGCTAAAGAAAATTAAAAATCCTTCGACATGTAAAGAGGTTGATATATACAGTGATCAACCATACCATTATAAGCACTGACAGGTAAAGTGATTAATATTGATTATCTTGTTACAATAGCATCTGAAGTGGGGTGGAGGGACATATTAGGCAAAGAGTACATGTAACTTCTTAAGTTTATGTGTTGAAAGCAGAAAAAATGGGCAAGTGCAAGGATTTGAGCGACTTTGACATGCGCCAACTTGTAATGGTGAGACGGTTGGGTCAGAACAATGCCAAAACTACAGCTCTTGTGGGATGTGGCCAGCCTGCAGTGGTCAGGACTAAAAAAAGTGGTCAAAGGAAGAAAAACTGGCAAACCGGGACAGGGTCATGGGCAGCCAAGGCTCATTAATGCACATGAGGAGCAAAGGGTGGCCCATGTATCCTGATCCAATAGAAGAACTGCAGTTGCTCAAATTGCTGAAAAGGTTAATGCTGGTTCCAACAGAAAATTGTCAGAACACACAGTGCATTACCATTTGTTGTGTATGAAGCTGTGTAGCTGCAGACTGATTAGGGTGCCCATGCTCACCCATGTCCAAAGCCAAAAGCATCTATTATGGGTGAGCATAAGAAATAGACCACAGGAGCAATGAAAGAGGGTTGCCTGGTGTGTTGAATTCAAGAATGGTTTGAGCAGCACAACAATGAGATTGAGGTGTTGCCCTGGCTTCCAAATTCTCCAAATCTCAATCCAATTGAGCATCTGTGGGATATGCAGTAAAAACAAATCTGGCAAGTGGAGTCCCCACCTTGCAACTTCCAGGAGCTAAAGGATCTACTACTGATGGTATATCGTACTTACTGTATATATACAGTATATATATATATATATATATATATATATATATATATATATATATATATATATATAATATATATATATATATATATATATATATATATATATATATATATATATATATATATACACTATATTACCAAAAGTATTGTGACACCTGCCTTTGGACGCATATGAAATTTAATGGCATCCCAGTCTTAGTCCGTAGGGTTTGATATTGAGTTTGCCCACCCTTTGCAGCTATAACAGCTTAAACTCTTCTGGGAAGGCTGTCCACAAGGTTTAGGAGTGTGGGAAACATTTATGGGAATGTTGGACCATTCTTCCAGAAGTGCATTTGTGAGGTCAGGCACTAGTGTGGACGGGAAAGCCTTGCTCGCAGTTTCTTCTCTAATTCATCCCAAAGGTGTTCTATCGGGTTGAGGTCAGGACTCTGCAGGCCAGTCAAGTTCCACCCCAAACTAGCTCATCCATGTCTTTATGGACCTTGCTTTGTGCACTGGTCTAAATCGTTTGGTGGAGGGGGGAATTATGGTGTGGAGTTGTTTTTCAGGGGTTGGGTTTTGCCTCCTAGTTCCAGTGAAGAGAAATCTTAAGGCATCAGTATACCAATACATTTTGGACAATTTCATGCTCCCAACTTTGTGGGAACAGTTTGGAGATGGCCCCTTCCTGTTCCAAGATGACTGCACACAAGTGCACAAAGCAAGGTCCATAAAGACATGGATGAGCGAGTTTGGGATGGAGGAACTTGACTGGTCTGCACAGACTCCTGACCTCAACGCAATAGAACACTTTTAGGATGAATTAGAGCAGAGACTTCAAGCACTGCACTGGTGTCTGTGTTTGAGTGTGAGTGTGTGTGATCTGCATGCTATTACTACCACTATTATACAAAGCTCAAAAAAGCTACTCACAATCAGTGTTGGTCATCTTACTTTAAAAAAGTTATTAGTTACAGTTACAAATTACTTCTCCCAAAAAGTAATTGAGTTAGTGACTCAGTTACCACATTGAAAAAGTAATTAGTTACTCAGCAAAGTAACTGTGACTTTTTTTTTTACTATTATATAATGCAATTATGTTCTTTAATAGTGGTGGCGGTGTGGCACACTGTGGGGGTCTGACCCCCGAGTCCTCCTGACTGTGTGAGTAACTGTATTTTTTTTTGTTTGTTTTTGGTACCTGCTGCCTGGAGTGGCTGGCTGCTGGTGGTGATGGCGGTGTGGCACACTGGTGGTGGTGGTTTGGCACACTGGTGGTGGTGGTGGCAGTGTGGCACGCTGGTGGTGGTGGTGTGACACACTGGTGGTGGTGGTGGTGGCAGTGTGGCACACTGGTGGTGGTGGTGGCAGTGTGGCACACTGGTGGTGGTGGTGGCAGTGTGCTACACTGGTGGTGGTGGTGGCAGTGTGGCACACTGGTGGTTGTGGTGTGGCACACTGGTGGTGGTGGTGGCGGTGTGGCACACTGGTGGTGGTGGCGATGTGGCACACTGGTGGTGGTGGTGGGGGTCTGAGTCCAGACTCCTGACTGTGACTGAGTCTGTGACTGTGAGGTTTTTGTTTTTTGGTACCTGCTGTGCTGGCTGCTGGTGGTGGTGTGGCCTGCCCAGGCACTGGCACACTGTGGTCCGGGTCCGTCTGGCTCCATCCTCCTCCAGGCCTGTCTGTCTGCGCCTCTCTTCTCTTCTGGGCTGGCTGTGTGCAGTGGTGGACTGTTGGTGGACTTCCTGCTGCCCTGGAGTTCTGGACTATATTTGTTTATACTTATTTAATCTATATGGCTGGCCAGGCTGGCAAAGTGGCAAAGGGTTGCTGCATGCTCTGGCATGCCCTCCTCCTGGGCCTGGCATGCTGTGGGCACGCTGTGCTCTCTCTGCCGCTCGCCTCTCTCACAGTCTGAGTCTCCTCCTCCTCTCTCTCCACTGCCACGGACAGCGGTCATAGAGGAGAGGGGGAATTACAATTACATCTACTGCCATCTAGTGGCGGTAGATGTAATTGCGGTAACGCAGCCGAAAGTAGCGGCAACGGCGTTACAGGGAGGGGACGGGTAATCAGTTAGATTACTCGTTGCCCTCTAAAGTAACTGCGTTAAGTAACGTCATTTACTTAAACACAGTTACTGCCATCATTGCTCACAATGCTCATGAAAGTTTAAAATGCATTACTGCACTGATGTGTAAAATGCACACTTTATCCAGATGGCGAGATCTCTCAGTAAATAAATGAGAACAAACAAAAAAAAGAGAAAGTATATTGTATTTATATTCTGGACACTGTATATATTTTATAATTATAGCATTATTATACTGTTGCTACTGCATTGTATTGCACGATTATGATTTCCATTACATTACAATGTCAGCGCTGGTATACAGTACTTTTGCAGTGACGGATCTGTGTGTTGTATTGTATACTGCCTATTGTGAAGGGGACATTTTTCTGTCAGCAAGGTCCTTTATCCCTATAATATCAGTATTTTTTAAAATAAAAAAATGATATATACTGTACAGTGTTTTTCAATCAAGTGCGATATCAAAGTATGCTTATTAATTTGGTTCTTTGCTTTTTAACAAAGGCAGTGAAGGGGCAAAGCATTGCTAGGGGGTTCTTAGGAAGCGAGACAGGAGGGTGCCTCTACTGAGACAAAAAAAGGCATATACTGTGTATATATATATATATAACCTATGTACCCGAAATCGGTCAGTGATTCAGTGATGCCATGTTGCTGATGTATTTTACATAATCTTTCTAGTTTCCTTCCTTTCTTTAAGGATATTCAAAAGATGCAACAAGAAGAAAAAAGGGAATAAGAAAATGACAGCAGGTTGTGGAGACAAGAATAACAATATGGCAAGGACAGCAAGATAAAGAAGTGCAAATCTGGGAGAAGAAATGAAAAATGTAATTCAATGTGAAGTGTCTGAAAATAGAAAACAAACTTAGGAAAGCTTGTTTTACTTGCAGTAAAACACAATATGTATGTCATATATCAGGACAAACAGTCAACTATTCATATGGAGAGTAAATCTGCTCTTTGCCTGCTTCTGGTGCTGTGTCCTGTTCCTGATTCTGACTAATGTTTCCAATATGTAGGGAAAAGAGGAGGCATGCTATCCACATCTTAAACTGGCTGTAAGCTGTATTAATATGAACTGCATAATAAAGTAAGAGAGACCTGGGTGGTAGACTTGGGCACAAAGTTGTAAACTTTAACCATTCCCATTCAAAATCAGCAATACTGTTAGAACGAAAGATTTAAAATATATTCCAAATAAATTGGCAGTGATCTGTTTATTGTATTTATTTAGAACAGGGATCTCCAAACTACGGCCCTCCAGCTGTTGTTGAACTACATGTCAAATGACGCATTGTAAAACTCTGACATTCCCAGATATGACAAAGCATGATGGAAATTGTAGTTCCTGAACAACTGGAGGGCCATAGTTTGGAGACCCCTGATTTAGAACATAGAGATTATTTATACATTTGAATTTGGCTTATTTGAGCAAGAAAATGTGCAAGGTTGTAAATCCTATCTGCATGCCCATAAAGGAGATTTATGTATTACATTTTAACCCCCTTAGCGGTAATCCCGAGCGTGACTCGGGGTTGATTTTTCATATCAGGATCGGTAACCTCGAGTCACGCTCGGGGTGGATTGCAGAGAGCGCAGCGGTGTTCTCTTACCTTATCCTGGTGATCCAGCGATGATCTCTCATTGCTGAGATCACCAGCCGAGAGTCCCGCCGCTCCTCCGTCCCTCCATCGGTGTGATCACTTCCTAGTTCCGTTCCCTGCAGCAGAAATGCTGCATGAGAGCGGAACTAGGGAGGGAAATTTAAAAAAAAAAAAACAAAACGTTACACAAAACACATTTTATATTATATATATATATGCATATATATATATATGCATATGCATATATATATATATATGCATATATATATATATATATATATATATATATATATATATATATATATATATATATATATATATATATATATATATATATGCACACACACATATATCTATATATAATATATAATGCATGAATTATAATCTAATCAATAATATAATTTTATTATATATATTATATATTAAATAATAAAATAATATTATTGATTCGATTATAATTCATGCGTTTGTGTTTCAAATTTATCACATCTGGGATGTCTACTAGACTCTTGTTTTGGTCAGGTTTAAGTCAGTAATTACTAAGAATTGTAGGCCTATAATACATAACGCCAAATTTCCATGAAAACAATTGTACCGCTTTTGGTATGTAATTCCTGACATAATCATATCGCCAGGGAGGTTAAGGCTGCCCATGGACGGGAAGTGAGAGGAAAATCTCACTCGTAGGGACACAGAAAGCTAAAACAGTGGCATGGGGGTGGTTGCCTCACTTCCTTTTCTGTCTGACCCCTGTCAAATAGAAAGGAAGTTAGGAGAAATCTCCCAAATGGAGAAAGAGACAACAATTAAAAGTATATAGAGATTATAACACTCCTAGACTTTATCCAAAACAAAAAGAAGAGTTTGAACTGGATTGAGATTTTAAAGTGGATCTGATTATTATGCATGATTTTTATCATTTAGTGATGCCTGAGTGATATTGTGAATATACTGTATTATAATTGTAGCAATGTGTTCCATTAGGGCTGCTTACATTTGTACTTTTGATTTTACTGTAGTTCAGGTATTTCTCCAGTAGGGTGTGCTCAGGGGCTTAACCACTTTACCACTAGAGCATTTTGCTGTCTTACGTCTGAGCCACTTTTTGCGATTCGGTGCTGTGCGACTTTAACTGACAATTGCGCGGTCGTGCGACGCCATACCCAAACGAAATTTACGTCCTTTTTTTCTACAAACAGAGCTTTCTTTTGGTGGTATTTGATCACCTGTGCGATTTTTACTTTTTGCGCTATAAACAAAAAAAGAGCGTAAATTTTGAAAAAACAACAATATTTTTCACATTTTTTTATATGAAATTCCCCCCACAAAAATGTAAAAATCAAAATTTTTTTAAATTTTTGGCCAATTTGTTTTCTGCTACATATGTTTGGTAAAAAAATTCACAATAAGCGTATTTTGATTGGTTTGCGCAAAAGTTATTGCGTTTACTAACAAAGGGAAAGATTTCTGTCATTTTTGGTGTTTTTTTTTTAACGCGTAATGGCCGCGATCTGCGATTTTTTTTGCGGGACTGCGACATTGCGGCGGACAGATCGGACCCTTGACTGACATTTTTGACACTTTTGGGGGTACCAGTGACATTACTGCAGTAATCAGTGCTATATATATGCACTGTTACTGTAAAAATGACACTGGCAGGGAAGGGGTTAATTTTATTGGAGAGGGAGGGGTTAATGTATGGCTGGTGCTTACTGACATGTGGGGGGGGGAGGTGACTGTGTGAGCCAGGGACAGATCGGTGTGTTCAGCTATGCTGAACACTCTGATCTGTCACTCCCTGTCACTTGGGAGATCCGCCCGCTTGTGTTTACACAGGCGGGCGGATCTCCACACTAGATCCCCGACGATTGGGGCAGAGCAGCGGCGATCACCGCTGCTCCTCCCCTGGCCCGACTCCCGCTGTGACTGAATACATCGGGAGCGAGCCTCCGGCGGCGTGCGAGCGCCGCCCACAAGGGGGAGTGTCTGACGACGTAGGTCTACGTCGTCAGACGATAACGAGCCACTTTGCCGCAGTAGTACTACAGTACTCAGTGGCAAAGTGGTTAAAGTAGGAGTATAGGCAACACTTTTTTTTTTTTCAGATAGAGCAAGTTATAACCCCTGCCAGGTTTTTTTTTTTTTTTTCACCACCTGTATTCCATTGTGGAAATTTCCTTTCACTTCCTGTTCCATAGCTAAACAGGAAGTTCGAGGAAATCCCTGCAAATTAAAGTAATTCCTTTGGGACGCCGGGTCACCAGAACTAGTGTTCCTATTGGAAGATTTCCTCTCTATTACATTTCGGCTTCCACCATATCCCCTGCACATGCTTTCTGTGACACTGGGGGACAGGGGGTGCTTGAATTTTTTATTTTTTTAGTTATTATTTATTTTGCCTTTTTATTTTATTTTGACACCATCCCTTTCATTTATTTTAAAGCTTTTTTATTGTTATTACAGGGATAGCAATAAGTAGTGACAGGTACTTTTATTTAAAAAAAAAAAAATGGGGTGTATTAGACTCTACATCTCTCCTCTGCCCTTAAAGCATCTGACTACACCAAGATTGGTGTGATAAGATGCTTTCCCAATTTCTCAATGGCGCTGTTTATATCTGGCAAAACCAAAGTCATTAAATGCTTGTAGCTTCTGGGATCTTAGGCCAAAGAGATAATTGGAGCCATTCTAGTCTCCAATCAGCTCTATGGTCAGCTGACAGAACCACTGGCTGCAGTCTCGGGTTCCCTGGTGGGACAGGAAAGCCAGAGAAAACCATGGAAGGTGGCGGGAGGGGGAGGGAGTCCTCTCCCATTGCTTGTAAAAGCAGTTTAGTGGCTAATTATCTGCTAGGATTGCTTTTCATGAAAGTCGACCACTGGATATAAACAACGATACCAAGATGATGCGAACACCTGCAGGCATCATCCTGGTATGACCACTCAAAGTCCAGTGATGTACCAGTATGTTGCTGGTCCTTGTTGGGCATATATTGTAAGGTTCTTTTTTTTCATGCAGCCTGTGGGCTGAAGGAAAAAAGAGAACCTAACAAATTCCTGCATTCATATCGATCAATGTGGATGAAGAAATCTCTGCCAGAAAGTGTGTGGTATGCCCACCACTAGAGCTCCCAGCATCCACCCACTTCTAATGATGGGTATACATGTAATGTTCTTTTTTTTGTTCAGCCCATGGACTGAACTAAAAAAAAAAAAGAACAGCAGATTCCTCCATTTGCATCGATTCATGTGGATGAAGAAATCTCTGCCAAGCAAAGAGTTAAAAAATATATAGCGAAGCTTAGGCGAGATCCGCCCTCTGTGCCCACCCCATCCCCTATGCTTCGCCATATATGCTCATTTTTTTAACTGCGGTGGTGAAATCACCTCCTACAGCGCTGCAATCATTGATTTACGTATATGCTGAGAGCAAACGCTGTTGCTGTCAGAATAAACAAATCAGTGCTTCAGCAAATGGGCGTACCTGAAAAGCAGACAATGGTTAACAAAAAAATCACAATAACAATAAAACATTACAATATAATAGTATACAGTACAGTAAAACAGTAGAATGATGGTATCTGCAAAGAAAACTATGGTTAACAATGAAAAACACAGCAACAATAAAACATTACATTATAATAGCATACAGTGCAGGAAAATGTTGGTATCTGCAAAGCAAACTAGCTATGGTAACAATGAAAAACAGAAACAATAAAACATTACATTATTACAGTATATTATAAAGTTCAGTAAAAAAAAATAAGAACAGAAAATTACCTAAAAAAAAAAACGGCAACTATTTTTGGCTTATTTATTTTTTCATTTTCTTTAATTGTTTTAATTTTTGGGGGGTTTTTTGGTAAGTTTTTTTACACTTTTTTTTAACTTTAAAAAAAAACTTTGAATGTTCCAGGCTAGGGTCTCTCAAAATGCAATAGCCATCTAACATCTTTTGAGACCCTGTGTGAAAATATGCTCTAGATTGTGCCGAGATTACCCTATACCAATACTCTACTCTTGTGTGGTAGTGACAGAAACAGTCCCCGATGCAGAGACCAGGTTGGCCAGGACAGGAGGGACACAAATAGCAGTGTCACGCCTATATCCGCGTTTTCTACAGACACATCTTCTTTGGGGTGTTCTTTAGGTAGGGGTACCAGGGAGGACATCCAGAAAATACCTCTCATGCAGCCAGCTCACTGCATATGGATTGTGAATTTGGGCCCCAGCACCTTCTGGATACAGAAGGGCTGTGATTATCTCTTCCTGGAATTTTAGGAAGATCCACTTCTTCCTGATGCTTTGTAAGCACATAAGCGTTCAGCAGAGGCAATTGGAATAAGTATACAGACACTGTTTTGTACCAGCATCTGGCCTTACAGGCAATTAAGTATGGCACCATAATCGGTCGTCCACCCCTCCCATGTTAAAGTTGTATTCATGGAGAGGCTTCTCAACAACACCAGTCGCCATTGCAATTTGGACTGTCATATCTGCGTAAATGAAGGACGGAACAAAAACATTCTGTGTGTCCCTCCACTTCACTGCAAGCAATTTATTACACTTCAAGCAGGCTATCTCCCCCAGTCTAAATTAGGAATCTACAAGCCATTGGGGGAAGCCCCGGCGATTAGGTAAACTCCAGAATCAAAAAGGTGACTAAAAAGTGGCACTCTTGTGTAATCATTGTCCATGTATAAAAGTTACCCCTTTCCAAATAAGGGTGACACCAAGTCCCAAACAAACTTGCCACTGCTCCCAATGCAGTCTGGGAAGTTGGGGGGCTCCATATTGCTATAGCCTGTATAGCCTGTTGCCCTGTCACAGAGCTTATACATATTGACCTCATATCTGGTACGCTTGCAGGGGACAAACTGATTGAAAGCAAGGTGGCCAGAAAATTTAATCAGGGACTCCTCAATGCAGACAGCTTGTTGGGGCATATACAAGGCTGCAAATTTTTGGTTAAAGTGATTTATGATGGGCCGAATTTTGTCCAGGGTCACTCCGAGGATGACAGAGTTCATTGTCACTGAAGTGCAGGAACCGCAAGATTTGCTCGTGTCTAGTCCTGGCCATGGCAGCAGAGAGCACAGGTATATGATGAACTGGGTCAGTGGACCAATATGACCGCAACTTACTCTTTTTAGTATGGATGATTTGGTTTTTTTTATATATTTTTTAAAGGGTGTCATCCCTTGGGGATCTTTAATTTTGTAAATTTTGTCCAGGTAGATCTCAACCTCTTAAAAGGTTGCCTATCCCTTCATTAGATTGTCTAGTGTTCTGCAAAACAACCTTATGGTGGTCAAAAATACTATACGTCTCAACCATCCCAGATCCTGTGGGTCTGTCTTGGAATTTGAACATCATCCAAGGGTTCCACAGATCCAAGCAGTGTCCCACTTTTCTTCACTCTCTGCTATCTGTGTATACTTTTTATAATTTATAATATGATTCCACTGCTTTTCACATTGATTTGGATATTTTTGGCACATGGTGCATATTAGGCACTTTTTGTGTGGCTTATAAATACATCACATTGCAATTTTTGTCCTTTAGGGTTTTGAACAAGTTTATTGAATGTTATACTATTATGGATATTTAAACAGTACACATGGTTTACATTGAATAGCGCACCACTTTTACATTAATAATTACAACATTTAGCAACTCACATGGTTTATGTTTAAAACAGGGACATCTAAGTATACAGGCATCCGGGGTAAAACTATCCACATAGACCATCCTCCACACTGCTATCAACATCCTCCCCTCCACGAGCGCTTGAAGCCTCGCTTTCGGATTGCTCTACTTCAGGGTAGACTTCCCAGTCACGATTGCAGACCGACTGTGATGAGAGCTGCCAGTGAGGAGGATGGTCTATGTGGACAGCTTTACCCCGGATGCCTGCATACTTAAATGTGCATCTTTTATTCATCAACCATGTGAGTTGCAAAATGTTGTACCTTCATTAAATGTAACCATATTGCTACACTTGGAGGCATCTCTCTTCTCTTTTATACTCAGTTGTGACATGACGCTACTTGTATATCAAGACTTCGCTTGTTTATCAAGTCACAATTGATAAAAAACAATTTGCTTGTCTTGCAGAACGCTTTTTACTGTATTGCTCTATGATTCAAATTACAACATGAATCATTTTAGATAGGCCAGCCTCCTTCAAAGACTCAGACCATGCAAATTTCCCTCTCTCCATGTTTCTAAAGCCCAACCAATCAATGCCTCAGGTAAAACCCAGTGTCTGCACCCCACTGTTCCTCTCTTCTCTTCTATTTTATACTCTGTAGTTCCTGCTGGATTTTGCTTCTAATCCCCTTAGTGGAAGCTGTCATTTGTGAATGGACATTTTATGGTTACACACATCACATTGCTATAATATTTTTATATGGACTATAAACTGAAGGATGAATAAATGGTTGTGGAACGAGTTTCCATTATTTCTTATGGGAAAATGTGCTTTGATATACAAGTGCTTTGGATTACAAGCATTTTTCTAGGAATGAATTATGCTAGCAATCCAAGGTTTTACTGTACTTGTTGAAATTTTAAAAAAATTTTAAACTTATCAATGTCTTATCAATAAACATTTTTAACCACTTGCCGACCGCTCACATGGAGCGTACTGTGGCAAAGTGGTTCGTTATCGTCCAGCGACGTAGGTCTACGTTGCTGGACTGCTCCCCTTGTGGGCGGCGCGCGTGCGCCGCCGGAAGCTCGCTCCCACTGTATTCAGTCACAGCGGGAGTCAGGCCAGGGGAGGAGCGGCGGTGATCACCGGCGCTCTTCTCCGATCGTTGGGGATCGAGTGAGGAGGTCCGCCCGCTTGTGTAAACAAAGCGGGTGGATCTCCTAAGTAACAGACAGTGACAGATTACAGGATTCAGCATAGCTGAACCTGCAATCTGTGCCTGTGTCACACAGTCCCCTCCCCCCACACACGTCAGTAAGAACCAGGCATACATTAACCCCTTAATCACCAATAAAAATTAACCCCTTCCCTGCCAGTGTAATTTTAACAGTAACAGTGAATATTTATAGCACTAATTACTGTAGTAATATCACTGGTACCCCCAAAAGTGTCAAAAATGTCAGTCAAGGGTCTGATCTGTCCGCCGCAATGTCACAGTCCTGCAAAAAAAAATCGCAGATCGCCGCCAGACCGCTGCCATTACTAGTTAAAAAAAAAACAATAAAAATTACATAAATTTCCCGTAGTTACTAGCTGCGATAACTTTTGCGCAAACCAATCAAAATATGCTTATTGCGATTTTTTTTACCAAAAATATGTAGCAGAAAACAAATTGGCCTAGAATGTTAAAAAATGTTGATTTTTACATTTTTTGAGGGGAATTTCATATAAAAAATGTTAAAAATATTATTTTTTCAAAATTGTCGCTTTTCTTTTGTTTATAGCGCAAAAAATAAAAATCGCACAGGTGATCAAATACCACCAAAAGAAATCTCTATTTGTGGGGGAAAAAAAGGACATAAATTTAATTTGGGTACAGCATTGCACGACCGCGCAATTGTCCGTTAAAGTAACGCAGTGCCGAATCGCAAAATATGGCCTGGTCAGGAATGGGGTAAAATCTTCTGGTCTTAACTTCCCTGGCGGTATGATTATGTCAGGAATTATGTACCAAAAGCGGAACAATTTTTTTCATGGAAATTTGGCGTTATGTATTACAGGCCTACAATTCTTAGTAATTACTGACTTAAACCTGACCAAAACAAGAGTCTAGTACACATCCCAGATGTGATAAATTTGAAACACAAACGCATGAATTATAATAGAATCAATAATATTATTTTATTATATAATATATAATATATATAATAAAATTATATTATTGATTAGATTATAATTCATGCGTTATATATTATTTATATATATGTGTGTGTGTGTGTGTGTGTATATATATATATATATATATATATATACACACACATATATATATATATATATATATATATATATATATATATATATGTGTGTGTGTGTGTGTGTGTGTGTGTGTGTGTGTATATATATATATATATATGTGTGTGTGTGTATATATATATATATATATATATATATATATATATATATATATATATATATACACATATATACATATATATATAATATAAAATGTGTTATGTGTTTGTGTTTTGTGCAACGTTTTGAATTTCCCTCCCTAGTTCCGCTCCCATGCAGCATTGCTGCTGCAGGGAACGGAACTAGGAAGTCATCAGACCGACGGAGAGCGGGGGGGAACTTGGCTGGCGGTCACAGCAATGAGAGATCATCGCTGGATCGCCAGGAGAAGGTAAGAGACACCGCTGCGCTCTCTGCACATCTACCCCGAGCGTGACTCGGGGATACCGATCCTGGACTAAAAAATCCAACGCTCGGGATTACCGCCAGGGAGGTTAAAGCGGTTAAAAATATGCTAATTGAGAATTTTTTTGTCAAAAAGACATGTAGCTAAATATATTTTGGCCTAAAAATATGACAAAAATTGAATATATTGGATATTTTTTAACTGTCAAAGTAGAAAAATATTGTTATTTTTTAAAAATTGTCGCTTTTTTTATTGATATCGCAAAAAATGAAAAGCACAGAGGTGATCAAATACCACCAAAAGAAAGCTCTGTTTGTGGGAAAAAAGGACGTTAGATTTGTTTGGGTACGGCGTTGCATGACCGCGCAATTGTCAGTTAAAGTCGCACAGTGCCGAATTGCAAAAAGTGGCCTGGACGTAAAGCAGGAAAATCCTCCGGTCCTAAAGTGATTAAACTGCAGAATATGTCTGGCTTTTACAACCAAATAATGAAATAGTTATAAAATTCAGATATATTCCTAGCCCCTGCATTCTATACACTATTTTGTTTTTCTAACCCTTTTACTATATACATCCTTTTTTATTTGTGCAAAACATTCAGTGCAGTATAGCCACACCCACTCATTGCTGCAGCTGCACATGGGCCACATGTCACTCTAACAGTGTGTCCCTTTTTTTCTGGTTCTAAAGCTAAAAAAAAAAAAAAGGACCCATTTTAGATGCGGTTGCGATGCCTTCTGTGTAGGAACAACCAAGAGAGTGTTTCGGCAACAGGTGGCTGATATCCAAGATGAAATCCCAGAAAGCCCCATTGTGATTTTGGGGATTGCCATATGTGCAGTCTAGGCTCTCTAAAGTTTGTGGCCTTAGATAGGATTCACCCTAACACAGAGGGTGGGGGGCACCCACCTGGCCTAAATGGGTTAATCAGTTACATGACCTTTTTGGAAACATGATGTAGGATAAACATTCCCCTTTTTTGGTTCTTTCATTGACTAATTGTTAATGTATTGCATAGTAATATACATCCAGATTGTACACCTTATGACCTGGGGGGGGAAATATATATATATTTAAACATGTTAACAGCAGTCATTTTATTCCCTTTCCTTTTTTTTACTCCTTTGGGTCCCTCGTGCGCATTAATGCTAGGTCTCTGTTGGCAATTGTCGTTAAAGCCTTTTGGTGCCGCGTTCCTTCCCATTAGAGGCACAAAAGTTTGTTTTGGCAATATTCTTTGCTTTTTGTTTCTTACAAGTCCTTTATATTGACTGACTATCTGTGGATCTGCATGGGGTGTTTCTCTGATGTGCTGGCGCAGTGTGTAGGCCATGCAGGTACCTCCTTATGAGCCCCTGGGGGGTGGGGGGAACATTAAGATGCAAAAAATGTCTGTCGATATGGTTAAACCCTGTATGTGTTTCTCTGTGTGCCCAGCTATTGCTAAAATACTGAGTGTTTTCTAGTATTGGCTGTTATTTCCCTAACTTACCTTCTATTTAGCTTGGATTAGATAGTCCTTTTTATTCCCCCTGGCTATCTGAAGGGTCTAGAGTGACCATTCTGGCATTTTATAATATAAAGGCCAGTTTTAATTTGGTATGACAATGATACCTTCACTTTGATTACCCTGTGATCACTGGCCCTATTAATAGTTACATAGTTACATAGTTACATAGTTAGTGAGGTTGAAAAAAGACATCAGTCCATCCAGTTCAACCTATGATGTGCGTGTGTGTTTGCTTTTAACCGTACATTGTATACCCCTGTATGTTGTGGTCTCTAAGGTGCCTATCCAATAGTCTTTTGAAACTATCAATGCTTCCTGCTGATATGACTGTTTGTGGAAGAGAATTCCACATCCTTACCGCTCTTACAGTAAAGAAACCCTTACGCATTTTAAGGTTAAACCGCCTTTCCTCTAGTTTTAGTGAGTGGCCACGTGTCTTATTGTATTCCCTTACTCTGAATAGTTTGTTCCTTATGCTAGGGTTGCCAGTACAGTATTTGTACATTGATATCATATCCCCCCTCAATCGTCTCTTCTCCAGAGAGAATAGGTTCAGTGCTTGTAGTCTTTCCTCATAGCTGACGTCCTCCATTCCCCTAATTATTTTTGTTGCCCTTCTCTGGACTCTTTCCAATTCCAGCACATCCTTCCTGAGGACCGGTGCCCAGAACTGGACAGCATATTCCAGATGTGGCCGGACCAGAGTCTTGTAGAGAGGGAGAATAATCTCTTTATTTCTGGAGTGAATCCTCTTTTTTATACATCCCAGTATTCTGTTGGCTTTGCTTGCAGCGGCTTGGCATTGCATGCCACTGCCAAGTCTGTTGTCTACCAGTACCCCCAAGTCTTTTTCCATTCTAGACTCACCCAGAGGTTCCCCCCCTAGTGAGTAGCTTGCTTTCTGGTTTCTGGCCCCCAGGTGCATTACTTTACATTTTTCAACATTAAACCTCATCTGCCATGTAGTTGCCCACCCCGTTATTTTGTTCAGGTCCGCGTGTAAGGTTTCCACATCCCGCATAGAAGATATTGGCAAGCTTAGTTTAGTATCATCCGCAAATACTGAGATTGTACTAGATATCCCCTCCTCTAGATCATTTATGAATAAATTAAACAGGATTGGTCCCAGGACAGAACCCTGGGGGACCCCACTTTCCACACCCGCCCAATCCGAGTACTCCCCATTAATCATCATCCTCTGGACTCTCCCCTGGAGCCAGTTCTCTATCCAGGTACTCACCTTATGGTCCATACCTACCTTCCTTAGTTTGTACAGTAAGCGTTTGTGGGGAACGGTGTCAAAGGCCTTTGCAAAGTCCAGATACACCACATCCACAGGCTTTCCTTTATCTAGGTGGTAGCTCACTTCATCGTAGAAGGTTAATAGATTGGTTTGGCAAGAACGATTTTTCATAAATCCATGCTGATTACTACTGATAATACAGTTTTCATTACTAAAGTCTTGTATGTGGTCCCTTAACATCCCCTCCAAAATCTTGCAGACTACAGATGTTAGGCTGACCGGCCTATAGTTACCCGGGATACACCTCGGCCCCTTTTTAAATATTGGTACCACGTTGGCTTTTTTCCAATCAGCTGGCACCATACCCGTCTGTAAACTATCCTTAAAGATCAAGAATAATGGTCTGGCAATCACCTGGCTGAGCTCTTTAAGAACCCTTGGGTGCAAGCCATCCAGTCCCTGTGATTTATTTATGTTAAGTTTCTCTAGTTTAGTTTTAAGTCTATCTTCTGTTAGCCATGGCGGCACTTCCTGAGGTGTATTGTTTAGTTCGGCCTTACAAGCTAGGTTCGTGTAGCCCCCTGATTCTTTTGTGAAGAGTGAAGAGAAGAAATTATTTAACACTTCCGCCTTTTCTCTGTCCTCAGTGGCCATATTTCCTTTGTCATCTTTTATGGGGCCAATGTGTTCTGGCCTCGCTTTCTTACTGTTTATATACTTAAAGAACTTCTTGGGGTTCTTTTTACTCTCCTCCGCTATATGTCTCTCGTGTTCTATTTTAGCCGCCCTGATTTCGTTTTTACATTTCTTATTGCACTCTTTGTCATGCTTAAATGCTGCCAATGACCCCTCAGTCTTGTATTTTTTGAAGGTCTTTTCTTTAGCACTAATATGCATTTTTATGTTGGAGTTTAGCCACCCAGGGTTTAATTTTGCTCTTTTAAATTTATTTCCCTTTGGAATGCACTGGTCAATCCCCTTGTTAAGTATGCTCTTGAAGCACTCCCATTTTTCCTCAGTGTTCTTTGTTCCCAGGATTCTATCCCAATTGATATTTTCTAGCAGCGAGCGCAGTTTTGGGAAATTGGCTCTTTTGAAATTCAGCGTCCTATATTACCCCTCTGCTTCCTATAACTGTAATTAATACTGAAACTTATTGACCTATGGTCACTGTTTCCTAAGTTGCCCCGTATTTCAATATCCGTGAGCAGGTCTGTATTATTCAAAGATTGGAGCTGCACTATCTGCTCATATTCTTTACCCCTAATGTATTACTTCAAGCACAAAAATAGTGACCACACTCTGATGTAAATAGAAGCATTGAGGTTTTATTCACCACCACTAATTCCATACAAGACTTGACACATCACGGACAGGTACATAGGTTGAAGCGTTTCACGACACTACGTTCGCTTACTCATAACCATAACCATACCATACCAGCCCCATAACTATGGTTATGAGTATGAATACTAGGAATGCCCAGTCAGATGATGAGATTGAAGCCCTGAAGAAGCGGTTTATACCAGGAAACATATAGGCAAGCTCTACGGAAAATCTGACTGCTACCTTCATACTTGATTTTAAATATGCGGGCTTGTTGTTGCCCAATAGATGTTATGTCCTTTTTAAGCATTTTTTGTAATAAAAAAAATATTTTTTTATGAGCAAGTTGTGTATATTTGATGATACTGTACATATCAGGAGACCATCGCTAAACGCCTATTTTCTGTGCACCTTCTAGTTTTTAATCCTGGGTTGATGATTTCTTGATATAAGGCTTTTTTAGCCTCTTGGTAACGCCCCTCCTTTAAACCATATTACTCATATTTCCTCAATTATGTTTCTTTTACATTTATAATAATTGATCTTACAAAATGTTATTCTGCAGTGGTCTCACATAAACCTATGATTATTTTAACAAATAGCATTTTCTGCAGATGTCCAAAGTCTGGACCAATATATTTGTTCTAAAACCAGCCAGAACAAGTTATTTATTTGAAATAAACATTTGATCTACTGTATTGAGAGAGTGCTGACATGGTAATTTGAGGCATCCGTAAAAACGTCCGTATGCTGCTCCTGTTTGGATGCTTTTAGTGGCAATTTCCTGGTACTAAAACTTAATAAATCAGGTCTATTTCTTACTGCTTGCAAATGGGAGTGAATCAGGCTGTATTTACTAACTTCATGATTTTGATATAGTGTCTGGTACACCATTAGAGCTATAAAAGTGAATTTATAACACTGTGTTGTTGACCTAAGATAGTTCTGTATTAAGGTATATTATTTGTTTCTAAATATATGTACTGAATCAGTGTTAAATTTACAATAATTTAGGCTTTATTAATTGTAAGGTTTGTGAGGAATGAAGTGCCTTAGTGTAGTAATGGAAACTTTAGAACTGAATAAAGCTAAACAAAAAAAAACATGTACACTACTTTGACTCCAAATTGATTCCCTTGAACATTTCTACATGTTGCACCTGAAATTTAAATGGAATCAATTGGGATTTTATGTCTCTGATATATGCACAGCTTAATGCTACATTCACATATAGTTTATAAATGAGCGCAAAATTGTGTGAATTTGCACACATTTAAGAAAGCACTTGCTTTGCTGTTTATTATTAATGGCACCCTAAATGTAGCAAAAGAAAAAAGATGGTGTAAGTTAAGGAAAGGTGATAAATATTTACAGCAACCTTCCAGAGTGTTCTTTTCTCCTCTGCGTTATGTCCAATCAAAGCTTCATTTCTCCTGCAGGAGGATCTATCCAAAGGGAACTGGGCATCTGCAGAGGAGACTTCTGAGCTGAAAGGTGTGTAGTAAGAGCTAAGTGAAAGGTACTGCTCACTGGAACCATAAAGGATTCACTGCTCGCAAACTAAAGGTGGCCATACACAGATCGAATTATGGTCATAGGTGTCCCTGCTGACACTACTGGGCTGGACAGAGGTTGATTGCGAAATTGAAGAAGAAGGGCATAAAAAAGGCAAACAAACAGGGATCACAATCAATCAGCTAAAGTGATTATTCAGGTAATTTGACAGCTGTGGGTGCCAATTGTCAGAATACAATAGCCAGCAGGAGAGATCTGTCAAATGATTTGTCAATTTGTGCTGTTTAGCTTGGATGATGGAAGCTATGGATTTCTCTCATTTATCCCAGCATCGCCAGCATAAGGTACCTGTGACTGCTATTGAAGGGTCAATGGCTTCAGAGAGGGAAACATTCAGAGAGGGAAACATTCAGAGAGGGAAACATTTATTGCAACCTAAGAAAGAAAGGAAGACTGTGACTGCTCTTACAGGGCCATAGATATTTTTGGCAGCTATTAAAGAGTCAACAACTACTTTTAGGATACATGAGAAAGGCAAATAGGCTACACTAAATTGGGGCTTGAAAACTGAGATTCACCTTGTAACCTTTGAGATCTGCTACTATCTTTTTCGGGTATCCTGTATTCATAAATATCTCTCCCAAAGTTGAGTTCAGCAGTACAATTTTAAGTCCAAAGTGACTGCTGCCTAACTGTTCTTCACCCCACTATACAGAAAGGATCTAGCATGCCACACTATCTTGGAGGTCTTTCAAAACCCCCCTTAGAAGAGGACTGCTACCCAAAAGAAATAAAGTTGGGGTTTAATGTTTCAGGGTTTACTTTATTGGGGTTGTATATTTTATTTCATTGCACAATTATTGCTAACACAGACAAAGTTGCACTATATGTGCAGCACATCACCCACCACATACTTGTGTGGTAAAATATTGTGCAGCACAACATCACATCTTTATTTCTCCTATTGGTTAGATAATCTCCTTTATTAAACATGTCAGACAGGCCTAAAAGGAGAGGCAGAGAATTTGCATGCAAATGTATAAGGAGGAAAACAGGCTGTGCAGAATAAAGAGGTGGTCAGTCCACCTTCTAGAGGAAGAGGTAGTTGAATGGCTGAAAAGCCTTCCTATTCTTCCTCCTCCAAGACTTAGCCAGTTGTCTGGCCCAACTCCTCTGGCATTGAGGAGTAGGCAGAACTATTTTATCCCATGATCAGTAACTTGTTGTTGTAGGATGATCTTGTTCATGCACGAGAATTCCTGGTATTGGATATTGAGGATGAGAAAGAGCATTAAGACAATAATGGGATGAGACATCATAAAGGGAGCAGCAAGATTGTCAGGAAATTCCTGTAAGAAGACTGGCTCAGAGACATGTGCGTGGTATTGCTCATAGAATTGTGGTCAGGTGTGTGCTGTGTGCGCAAACACTGGTGCACATCTACAATCAATTTTGTCACCAGATGGCATATTTGAAGGATGCCTTAATCCAGTGTCAGTGCTGACTGGTCTTCAGCTGTATCCTGTGCCCTGATTGTGTCCTGTATATGACTTCCATTTCCAACCTGGCTTGCCTCTGACCTGATCTAAGATGCTGCTCAAACTTCTGCTTACCAGTTCCTGATCTCAGCTCTGATCCTGTTTATGCCACTGTACTTTGCTGCTCGTCCACTGCTGACCTTGGCTACTTCCATGAATTCTGCCTTTGATTTGGCTCTGTGCTATCACTGAGCACCTACCCTGGCTGTCTCCAGCATTTGTTCCAACCATTGTTTTGTTCTTGCCACAAGCTCATTGGGAACAGTTAAAAGCCCCATCTCCTGGACTTGTGATACAATTTGAAGTTCCAGTTTAGCCCAGACTGATTAATCTTGCAGTGCTGCTATTCTTGACCCAATGTTCTGCCAGACATTCTAGGTCTGCATAACCCAAGGTTCTGCTATTAACATCTAACGGCACTTGTGTTCCTTCTTTCCCTTGGCACTGTCTGTTTCACTTTCAGTGGTCCCTAGGGTTTGAGATACATGCGAGGCTAACCTCATCTTTTTAGTACCCTATCAGGTAAATGTTAAAGAGGCAGTGATGTTGCTGCAGCTAGAGCTTACTGCTAAGTGGGCTTCAGTGAAGAGGAGGGAACCATAGGTACCACCAGTTGGAGAGGAGGAAACTACTTAGGTAGAAGCAGAACAACAGTGAAGGAGGATTTTGTTCATTGGCAAAGGCAGGGGCAGCATACAAATGACTGGAGGGAGAACAAGTCCTAATCTATCTGACAGCCCTATAACACATGTACAGGTTACTGCTAAGCAGAAGACTAGTCCACAGAGCTCTGCTGCGTGGCCTTTTTAAAACATAACTGCTACTGACAGCATCTTTGTGGTCTTCAGCTCATGACAGCAACATATCAGCTGTGGTAAAGTTTCAGCCATTGGGGTTTCACATGCATGAGGAGATATTTGATCCTGAACCATGAACCAAGTGGGTCTAGCTCCTCAATGAGACAAGTAGGCAACAATTATCCCTCACTACTCCTCATTTCTTACTTTGCATAGCCCTTCCACAAAATTATCCTCCTGCATCTGCCACAACATCTGGGGCCTCTAGTCACAGTGAGGGCCTCACAAGGGGTTTTAAAGAGTTAGAATATGCAACCTCAAGTAAAGAAGAGAGTCATGGGTTCATGTTGAATAGCAGCATCCTTCACAAGGCAGGTGTCTCTTCTGCATCCGTTGGAGCAGAAGAAAACTTTTATTTTTTTTAATAAGCCCTATGCCCAGCATCTTGATGCCAGCTTGGCAAAACTGCTGGCTTTGCATCTGCACCCATTCCAAATTTTGAAATCAGCCCCATTCCATGGTATTATGGCCTGTGGTACACCAGAGAGGCAGGTACCCAGCCAGCAATTTTTTTTTATATTTCCCAGAAGGCCATCACTGCTCTCTATCAGTATGTGTTCATGTGGCAAGGTACACATGGTCACAGATATGTGGTCCAGCAAGCATGGGCAGGGAAACTAAATATCCTTTAGCACACAGTGGGTCAATTTGCTAGTGGCTGAAAAGTATGCCGGACAGGGCACACCCCTGGAGCTGGCAATGCTGCTTTATGTTTTGTACATTCGTGACAGCAAAGTCACCGGCCCCCCCCCCCCCCACCATCCTCTGACTCCATGGAACCAGTAGTCCCCCTCAACACATCAGAGCATATAAAAAATCCTAGTATGTCTGGGAGAAAGGAGCCACATTGGGCCAGAACTCCAGACCCAAACCAAGAGGTGGCTGACCACACACCATCACAAGCTAGACAAGGGAATGGACATGTGTGACGATGGCACTAATCTGCTTGCTGCCCCTTATCATAGAATATTCATACATAGTCAAAACTACCTAAAAAGCCCCCTTTTCAAGTATTTAGGCCTAGCTAAATGTAAATGTTAAATAATCAAAATAAAGTAATGCCAGAATATAATGTTGCTGATGCTGTCTGTAAAATTTATATTGTTCTGTAACACCACATACAGAATGAAGGCATCTCCCAAGCATGTCATTTACAGGACTGACGTTTTTCCCATATTGTCCTCAAAGTCACAGGAGGATACTTTCACCATGGTATTTTTCTAAATGTTTTTTTGCTTTGTTAAATGTCCTGTATGACAGTGTCCAGCTCACCTTGCCCTTTCAGACAATTTCTTACCAATTTGCCTTAAAAATCTCCACAATTTAGTATCATGGTTCACCCCCTATAAAGTTTAGTAAGTTGTAGTGATGAGTTTTGGTTTCACAGATTTGAAGCAGGATTTGAGGAATGCCCCACAAATCAAACCCAGATATATTCACTTATCCCTACCTTTTATAACAATGAATGGATGGATAGATGGATGGATGGATAGATGAGAAGGTGAACTGATCAGTGGATAAATGTTTGCATTTTTGAATATACAGTGTCTTGTTAAACATATGGCCATTTTCCTAAATGTCACTTTGGCATTGAAACCTGTTGATTATGCACAACCGTGGTTAATAAAATGAAGCATGTATAAAGTATGTGTTATCACCTTATGACATGATTAAATTCCTGTTAATTGCTTGCTAATGTAATTAACAGATTGCAATACGCTGAGTAACAACCTTAATGCCAGAGAGCAAAACCATTCTTATGGCATCTATTGGCAGCTACTAAATGTAAATTACGTAGAGAGAAAGTAATAAAAAGGTTTAAACAAAAACAAAATGTCTGGAGAAATGTCAAGACAGTGTTTGGCTCTGTGTGTTGCATGGTAATGTAGATGTGTGTGTACTTTGTCCAGATGGTTTGTCTGTACTTTGTAAGACCTTCAGAATAAAGAGATGCTTAGAAGTAATGTTTCCTGAAAATAGCTTATCCTCCTATGATATGCAACAACATGATGCAGGAATAAGGGTGTTATGCTGGATAAAGCCGCAGCATAATTATTGACATGTGAACTAAAAGTGTATGCACTTTCTGTAAGCTGTTGGTGTACAAGCTTAAACGTATCCCCCAAACCTATTGAAAGTTTTGTCACTGTAATAATGAAACACATTGTTATGTTCAGCTGCTTTTATTTGAGATGTAGGGATTGACTTACTAAAGCCAAATAGGCTGCTCACTTTGTAAAGGAAGTTGCAATGACATTCTACTCAGTACTTAACACATGTAGTAAAATTAAAAATGTTAAAAAGAATATCTAAGCATGTGCAGGGAAATTAAAAAAAATTACCTTTTGTACATAATTGGCTGATGGAAGCCAGCAGAGATTCACCTGATTCTTTAAGCTCTAGGTATAATTCCTTTGCAAAGTTCAACTTCCCTTGTAAAGTGAACATTCCATTTGCTTTTAGTAAATCAACCCCACTGACAGAGAAAAAAATGAATTCTTCTATATTATCCAAATTTTGTATGGACTGACAATGTTATCATAAAACTCAACTGCAGTAAGGAAAAAAAATCCAAAACTTGCATTAACAACAAAGACAACAAACAACTGTAATGCTAAAAGGAAGAGTTGCAAAACACAGTAAAAAATAAATAAATAGTAAAACCCACATTATCATCATCATTACCTCTAAAAGAAGCAGAAAATGATCATTGAAAGATTAATAAGCACACTACGTTAACACCAGGGATAATAAGTGACCTGCAGCCAGTCATTGCTGAGAACCTGTTCTGGTAGTGGTGTGGGGCTTTCCCAAAATAAGGAAAAAGATAAATGTTCTCCCAGATATCCTTAACCCAGCTTTTAACTTGAACTCCGTATATACTTTGTAGGCATGCAAGTGTTATCTCTGTCCTGCATTGAAAGCGATTGCTCCTGCATCAGGATCTACCTTTGTCAAATAATTGAATGTTTAATAGAGATGTTTATCTGTTAATCATATGATTATTATTGCATTGCTTAGTGCACTGGTGCACAGTCATGTTGGAACAGGAAGAGGCCCCAAACTGTTTCCAGAAATTGTCCAAAATGTCTTGGTATGCTTGCATCTTAATAGTTCCCTTCACTGGCACTAAGGGACCAAGCCCAACGCCTGAAAAACAACCCCACACCATAATCCCCCTCCACCAAATGATTTGGACCAGTGCACAAAGCAAGGTTTATAAAGACATGGATGAGTGAATTTGGGGTGGAGAAACTTGACTGGCCTGTGCAGAGTCCTGACCTCAACCTGATAGAACACCTTTGGGATGAATTAGAGTGGAGACTGTGAGTCAGGCCTTCTCGTCCACAAAGGTGCCTGACCTCACAAATGTGCTTTTGGAAGAAGGGTCAAACATTCCCATAGACACACTCCTAAACCTTGTGGACAGCCTTTCCAGAAGAGTTGAAAATGGTATAGCTGCAAAGGGTGGGCCAACTCAATATTAAACCCTACGGACTAAGACACCATTAAAGTTCATGTGCTTTTAAAGGCAGGCGTCCCAATACTTTTGTAAATATAGTGTATATAATAGACAAAGATAGATAGATAAATGTACAGATAGAGGGGATTATATGATGCATAAAGTATACTGGTCTTTTGTTATTTGTAACAATTCATTGCCATAATAAGACCAAACAAAAATTATTCTTCTGAAAAAATAATTGCAGATATCCTACTAAATAGGTTTGATCACTTCACTATGAACATAATTGTCTGTAATTTCTTAAGTGTGTTTACCACGAAATGTAGGCAAAAACAGAGTATTGATTGATTAGCTTCCTAACATAGCTTGGTCTTGCCACAATCACTATGCTACATAAATAAATGGATCTCAGCGTTCACAGTGCCTCATAAAATTGTAATGAACACCAATCAAACCTAAAGTAGACTAGAATTAAATGATATAATTCATTGCCATGATTGTGTTGTGGGTACTGACTTTTATTTCAACTACTGATTCATAATGGCCCTGAAAACTATGTTGTAGCTTGTAGAATTATAAAAAAAAAAAAAAGATACGTTTGTTCCATGGGACACAGTGATCAATCCTTCACCACTTATCAATAGCAATAAAAGGTGAATGTAAAGATCATGTGTTAAATTTGTGCAGAGAAGCAAGAATGGCAAAAGATTCTCAGAGCCAGGAGAAGAGTAAAATGTCAAAACCTGAGCAGAGAGAAAGCGCAAAGTCAGGAATCACAGCATAAGATAGGGCAGGCAGAGTATAAGAAAGGTCAGAAAAGCAAGGCCAGTAACGAAAGTAAATCAAAGAGGCAATAAAGTAGCATGTATGTACTAGCAAACTTATAGGTAACTTAAGTCATAAGTCATAAGTAGCCCTTAAAGGGAACGTAAAAAGGTTTTGTTTATCATTTATTTCAATATTATGTTTAGGACTATTAACATACCCTCTGTGGCTATTGAGGAAGATATTTAAATTAAACATTTTTTAGGCCTAGTGTGTAACTTTAACCACTTAAGCCCCGGAAGATTTTACCCCCTTCCTGACCAGGGCCTATTTTGCGATTTGGCACTGCGTTATTTTAACGGACAATTGCGCGGTCGTGCGACGCTGTACCTAAACTAATTTGACGTCCTTTTTTTCCCACAAACAGAGCCTTCTTTTGGTGGTATTTGATCACCTGTGTGATTTTTTGATCATGCGCTATAAACTAAAAAAGAGCGTCAATTTTGCAAAAATAACAATATTTTTCCAATTTTTTTATATGAAATTCACCCCAAAAAAATGTAAAAATCAAAAATTGACAATTGCACAGTCATGCTACACTGTAACCAAACAAAATTTTTATCATTTTTTTCACACAAATAGAGCTTTCTTTTGGTGGTATTTGATCACAACTGGGTTTTTTTTTCTTCGTGATATAAGCAAAAAAAGAGCAAAAATTTTGAAAAAAAAACACTTTTTTTTAGTTTCTATTATACAATTTTGCAAAAAAATAATTTTTCTTCATACATTTGGGCCAAAATGTATACTGCTACATATCTCTGGTAAAATTAACCCAAATTAGTGTATATTATTTAGTCTGTGTGAAAGTTATTGAGTCTAGAAGCTATGGTACCAATTACTGAAAATTCATCACACCAGATGTACTGATGGCCTATCTCCTTTCTTGAGGCCCTGAAATGTCAGGACAGTACAAATGCCCCCCAAATGACCCCTTTTTGTAAAGTAGACAGTCCAAGGTATTTAGTAAGAGGCATGGTGAGTTTTTTGAAGTTATAATTTTTTTCCCACAATTCTTGGGAAAATGAAGAAAAAAATGTTTTTTTCTTTTTTTTCCCAAAACGTTGTCAATTTATAAGCTATTTCTAACACATAGCATGTACACAGCAAAAATGACACCCCAAAATTCATTCTGCTACTCCTTCTGAGTATGGTGATACCACATGTGTGAAACTTTTACACAGCCTGGCCACAAAAAGAGACTCCACGTCCAAGTAGCACCATAAGGCATTTTAGGAGCATAATTACACATAAAACTTTCTTACTACCTATCACACTTTTCAAGGCCCTAGAGCACCAATACAATGGAAAAGTCCACAAAATGACCCCATTTTGGAAAGCAAACACTCCAACGTATATTCTATGAGGCATTATGGGTCCTTTGAACATGTCATTTTTTTTCACAAGTTTTTGGAAAATGTGGGAAAAAAATAAAAACTTTTTTTTTTACACAAATTTGTCAATTTATAGGATATTCCTAACACATAGCATGTACACAGCAAAAATGACACCCCAAAATACATTCTGCCACTCCTCCTGAGTATGGCAATACCACATGTGTGAGACGTTTTCACAGCCTAGCCATATAGAGGGGCCCAACATCCAAGGAGCATCATCATGCATCCTAGCCACTTGCCTAGGCCTATTTTTGACATTTGGTGTTTACAAGCTAAAATCAATTGTTTTGCTAGAAAACTAATTAGAACCCCCAAACATTATATATTTTTTTTTAGCAGAGACCCTAGAGATTAAAATGGAGATTATTGCAATATTTTTTATCACACCGTATTTGCGCAGCGGTCTTCCAAACGCAATTTTTTTGGAAAAAATTCACTTTTTTTAATTAAAAAATAAGAAACCAGTAAAGTTAGCCCAATTTTTTTCCATAATGTGAAAGATAATGCTACGCCGAGTAAATAGATACCCAACATGTCATGTTTCAAAATTGCGCACGCTCACGGAATGGCGACAAACTTTGGTACTTAAAAATCCCCATAGGCGACAATTTAAAAATTTCTACAGGTTGCCATCTTTGATTTACAGAGAAGGTCTAGGGCTCAAATTATTTCCCTTGCTCTAACGATCGCGGCGATACCTCACATGTGTGGTTTGAACACCGTTTACATATGTGGGCGGGGTTTCCGTATGCGTCTCTTCTGCGCGCGAGCTAACGGGGACAGGGCGCTTTAATTTTTTTTTTTTTTACTATTTATTTTATTTATTATTTTTATTTTTACACCGTTTAACAAAAAAAAAATGGATCATTTTTATTTCTATTACAAGAAATGTAAACATTACTTGTAATAGAAAAAGGCACGACAGGACCTCTTTTTTGTGAGATCT
This sequence comes from Pelophylax lessonae, assembly GCF_965119305.1. NCBI lineage: Eukaryota > Metazoa > Chordata > Amphibia > Anura > Ranidae > Pelophylax > Pelophylax lessonae. The sequence continues at coordinate 326,090,070 of NC_138770.1, read as the reverse complement.
GGGGTCAAAAAGTCCTCAGATCTCACAAGTACACTAAAAGAAAAAAAAAAATTATTATATAAAATGAAAAAAAAAAAAAAAGGACCTTTAAACCGGTTGCTAGGCAACAACATTTTCCGTAGCTCCGGTCCTCCAAGACCATAGAGTCAAGTGAGGGCAAACTTGCCCTCACTCGACATCCTGTCTGTGAGGATCCGGGACCGGATCGTTTTCCCAGCTGCCGGCGGGTCCGGTAAGGAAAAGGACCGGACGCGGCGGGAGGGGGGGGGGCACCTCTTCCGCCATCCCGGAAGGGTGATCCCACGGCAAATCCGCCGCTGGGACCACCCTTATCGGAAAGCCAACCGTCCACCGTTTAACAAAATACCAGAGTTATGGCAGCTATCTGCTGCCATAACACCGGTATTTAGGTTTAAACGGAGGACGTATATAAACCTTTTTGGACTTGGACATGGTGGCTGTATGAAGGGTGACAGGTACTCGGGTACTTTGTTAGGCAGGTGACAGGTACTCAGGTACTCTGATGGGCAGGTGACAGGCAGGTGATAGGTACTGATGAGTAGTACTGATACTGATAGGTGATACTGTACTGATGGTTACTGATGATCAGTACTGATACGTGATAGGTACTGATGAGTACTGATGAATAGTGATGGGTACTGATGAGCAGGCGGCAAGTACTCGGGTACTTCAGGCGTCAGGTACTCTGATGAGCAGGTGGAAGGTACTCGGGTACTCTGATGGGTAGGTGACAGGTACTCGGGTACTCTGATGGGTAGGTGACAGGTACTCTGATGACGGGTACTCCATTGACAGGTACTCAAAGTACCCGAGTACCTGTCATCAGAGTACCCAAGTACCTGTCATCAGAGTACCCGAGTATCCGTCATCAGAGTACCCGAGTATCCGTCATCAGAGTACCCGAGTACCTGTCATCAGAGTACCCGAGTACCCGTCATCAGAGTATCCGAGTACCCGTCATCAGAGTACCCGAGTACCCGTCATCAGAGTAACTGAGTACCCGTCATCAGAGTAACTGAGTACCTGTCATCAGAGTACCCGAGTACCTGTCATCAGAGTACCCGAGTACCCGTCATCAGAGTACCCGAGTACCCGTCATCAGAGTATCCGAGTACCCGTCATCAGAGTACCCGAGTACCCGTCATCAGAGTAACTGCGTACCCGTCATCAGAGTAACTGAATACCTGTCATCAGAGTACCCGAGTACCTGTCATCAGAGTACCCGAGTACCCGTCATCAGAGTATCCGAGTACCCGTCATCAGAGTACCCGAGTACCCGTCATCAGAGTAACTGAGTACCCGTCATCAGAGTAACTGAGTACCTGTCATCAGAGTACCCGAGTACCCGTCATCAGAGTACCCGAGTACCCGTCATCAGAGTACCCGAGTACCCGTCATCAGAGTATCCGAGTACCCGTCATCAGAGTACCCGAGTACCCGTCATCAGAGTAACTGCGTACCCGTCATCAGAGTAACTGAATACCTGTCATCAGAGTACCCGAGTACCTGTCATCAGAGTACCCGAGTACCTGTCATCTGAGTACCTGATGGGCTGGTGACAGGTACTCGCGTACTTTGATGGGCTAGTGACAGGTGCTCTTTATTGGGGGGGGGGGGGGGCAATCAGTGTGTTTGGGGTGCACTGTATTTGGTAACTAGCTGTTACCACACTCTCTTCCTCACACAGGATCAGTGTGTGAGGAGGAGAACACAGTGACAGCTAGTTACCATGTTCTCTGTTGACATTTGTGACCGGCTGTGATTGGACACAGTCGGTCACGTGGTAAAGAGCCAATTTCATTGGCTCTTTACCTTGATCAGGGATGGGCTATGTCCGAGGGACGAGCCTCATACCTGATCGCTGCGCTGTGCGCCCCCGGGGGCGCGCAGTAGCAGCTAGAGCGGGCGGACATCATATGACGGCCGCCCGGATCTGTACAACCACTATGCCGACGTCATATTACTATGGCTCGGTATGGAAGTGGTTAAAAGGTACTTTTTTAATCAAGCTAAATAATATATTATTATGTTATATGTAATAACATAATAATTTATTATTTATCTATTTACTGTAAAATTACTGGTTTGAAGGTATAACTTCAAACTTCAGTAATTTGTCCGTTAAGCTACCTGCTTGAGTACAGTTTTTAAAAATACTTTAATTACCTTAAAAACAATATATAACAATTGTTTGTATATTACTTACTTATGGTAATTAACCACTTGCCACCCAAGCCAATTCTGACACTTCTCTCCTACATTTAAAAATCATCATTTTTTTTGCTAGAAAATTACTCAGAACTCCCAAACATTATATATATATATATATATATATATATATATATATATATATTAGCAGACATCATAGGGAATAAAATGGTGGTCCTTGCAACTTTTTATGTTACATGGTATTTGTGAAGCAATTTTTTAAACATGGTACTGTTTCATGATTAAAAAAAAAAAAAAAACCCTAAAGTTAGTCTGATTTTTTGTATAATGTGAAAGGTGATGTTATGGCAAGTAAATAGATACCTAACATGTCATACATTAAACTTGCGTACACTTACCGTTTGTTTTAAATTCTCCTGCATTTCACCTTTTAGTAAATAACCCTGAACCCTTTATTGTTTACTTGTTTATTACTGAATATTACTGTAAGATTTTTGGCTTCAGAAAATATAGAGACATGTTTTATTTTTTCTACAATCTTTATTGTCATCTTTGCTAGTAATATTGTTTCCAGCATCAACAAAAAGGGTGGCTGAAAAACATCTTAAGTCCCCATTCACACTAGCGCGACTTATCAGGTGACTTGGTCGCCTGACAAGTCGCGGTGGGTCGCCTGCCATTGATTAGCACAGGACCCGTTCTAATAGGAGCGACACAAGTCGCTTCCAACTTAGAAAAAGGGTCCTGTACTACTTTGGGGCGACCTGGAGGCGACTTGCATTGACTTCAATGATATGAAGTCACGCTGTGCACCGCGACTTCACAGGTCGCCCCAGCAAGTCGTGTCGCCCCTGTGTGAACGGGGTCTAAAGGGACAGCGTTTGTAAATATTTTTGTTAAATGAGTATAACTATTATAACTAGTAGAACTGCAATCACCTACATAATGAGAATCAAATACATAACTTGTGATTATGTAACATGTTTGTATCTGGCTCTGATACTAGCCACTGACCTCACCGCATGTCCCTGCCCCCCACCAAGCTGTACCCACAGATTTTTGTACCCACCAGCCCCCCTAGGTATGCCACTGCCTCGCGCATGATTGGGTATGTAAAGTAATCACAAATTCTTCTTATTTATCTATGTTCAGACTTATGAAAGCCCAGTTTAGTGCAATGGTGTACAAAAGTGCACATGTTCTTTAGTAATAGAAATGGCTCTTTTAATATTTTCATTTTATTTACTGTAAATGATTTATTTATTTTGTGGAGAGGGAGAAATACATAATGAACTATATACACACTAAATTATCCTTCTTGTTATACAACGGTTAATCTGTATTACTAAAAATTGCATTAATAATTTTACCTTTACAGTGGATTGGGTTGACTCATCAGGTAACTGAATGTGTGCACTTTTATGATATTACAAATAATCTAGTCTTAAGCCTTTTTGTACGGTCTTATTGAGTTTTCTATAATCATGTCAATTTTTATCTTTTGTTATTTTTACAACACTTCAACTATAAAACATAATTTTTTCATGTTTTCAAAATGTAATTGGCACTTGTGTCCGTAGTTGCAGATAGGGCTTGATAATGTTTAAGCCTCTGATTCATGATAACTTGTACTTCTCAGAAAAAAATATATTTAACACTCAGGGTAAATGCTTTCCTTATGCAACACCCCAATTTGGCATGTATTTAGTTATTGGTGCATAGATTAATAAAAAAGGTACTAACTTTTCATGAAGGTATTCATTTTAATATCCCTCGGTATTCTTATCTATTTAGTGTTAATGATTCCCTTTTGCATTAATGTCCTCATATTGATCAGACTTGGTTATTTATATATTAATGAATGACATGCAGGACAATTAGATTGGGGAATACAACAAAAAAAAGGTATTGATGTAAAAAAAAGTTGAGGATTGCGAGTGAATATATTCTGCCAGCCAATATTCAAAAAGGTAATGTATACATCATTTGTGAAACTGCTTTAGAGTTTTTGTAAAATATATGTCTGATCTGGTACATTTTTGCAGTCATGTTCGTTTATTTGGATGGTTAATTCCTTTTGGAGTTTTGCCAAGTTATAATGTATATCCCTTTTTATGACATCAAAATGGTTATATAAACATAGATTAGGTAGCAAAATCCATCTCTTTCAAAAAAATGGATAATGCATCCATATTAACCATTTGACGACTGCCCGCCACAGATTTACTGCGGCAGGCAGCCGCTCCTGGGCAAAGCGACATAGCTCTGCGTCGCTCGCTCCCAGGAGGCTAGGGGGCGGGCTCCTGGGCTCCCACCCTCCCACCTTCCTACCCCCACTCATCAGCCTGGGAGCCAGTGTGTGTGTCAGATGGCTCTGATTGCCACCTGATACCGGCGATCTCCCCCGCTGACAGAGAAGGATGGACGGCTGATGTAAACACAGCCATCCATCCTTCTCTCTGCAATGATCACAGAGCTGCTATATAGGATCGCATGTCTCTGTGATCATCTCACAAGCCCAACCCCCCCCCCCCCCCCACAGTTAGAATCACTCCCCTAGGCTTACATTTAACCCCTTGATCACCAATAGTATTAACCTCTTCCCTGCCAATTGCATTATTACAGTAACAGTGCATATTTTTAGCACTGATTACTGTAGTAATGTCACTGGTATCCCCAGAAGTGTCAAAAATGTCAGTTAGGGGTCCGATCTGTCTGCCGCAATGTCGCAGTCCCGCAAACAATCGCAGATCGCCATTACTAGGAAAAAAAAAACAAAACAATAAAAATGACATAAATCTTTCCCGTAGTTAGTAGACGCAATAACTTTTGTGCAAGCCAATCAAAATACGCTTATTGTGATTTTTTTTTCCAAAAATATGTAGCAGAAAACAAATTGGCCTAAAATGTTAAAGAATTTTGATTTTTACATTTTTTTTGGGAGGGGGAATGTCATATAGCAGAATGTGAAAAATATTGTTTTTTTTTCCAAAATTGTCGCTCTTTTTTTGTTTATAGTGCAAAAAATAAAAATTGCACGGGTGATCAAATACCACCAAAAGAAAGCTCTATTTGTGGAAAAAAAAAGGATGTCAATTTTACTTGGGTACAGCGTTGCACTACCACGCAATTGTCCGTTAACCTTCCTAGCGGTATTCCCGAGCGTGACTCGGGGTTAGATTTTAGAGCCAAAAGCGGTAACCCCGAGCCACAATCGGGGTAGCGCTAGGAAGATCGCTGGATCCTGGTAGAGGTTTTACTTACCTTTTCTCCGGGATCCAGCGATGTATGCGGCGGCGGAGCTTCCTCCCGATCGTCTGCGAGCCCCGGCTTCCGTCTCCGGTGACGTGACGTCCGCCGGGGGGTGGAACCGGCGGCAAATTCAAATGTAAAACACACCAAACACACTGATATCATTCAAAATAAAAAAAAATCACATTACATTGCCCCCCAGTGCCCTTTCCTGCAGTTTTACTGTACTTTTTATGTAATATATATATATATATATATATATATATATATATATATATATATATATATATATATATATATATATACAGTATATATATATATATATATATATACATATATATATATATATATACATAATTCTTGTGAATGAGCAGCCCAAACCAACTGTATACATTATATATATATATATATATATATATATATATAAATAATATATATAATAAATGTATACAGTTGGTTTGGGCTACTCATTCACAAGAATTACATGCAAAATAATGGTACCGCTTTCAGCACCTAAAATCCAAAAGAATCATACCGCCAGGGAGGTTAAAACAACGCAGTGCCGAATCGCAAAATAGGGCCTGGTCATTAGGCAGGAAAATCTTCTGGTCTTAAAGTGGTTAAATATGCATTTAATAAATGCTTGCATTGGAGCAGAGCATTGCAACCATGATTACTAGATCACAGGGGCAATGCATAGGTTTCTATAGACTTTCCGCCTAGCATCGCATCTGTACCAAGGTATGGACCTTCAGTAATGGGGCTGGAGAAAGCACACATTGGGCTACCACTGAGGCAATGTCACTGAACTTGTGCTTTATTTGTAACTATGATTTCTTCAGCCACACTGGCAGATGGGATATGTAGTCTCTCCATTTACAGATTTCTGTAAATGGATGATGCAGCTTTCTGGGCAAAGCTTAAAATAGTAGTGCAAAATTCTAAACTAAGAGAAGCACCCTGCAATTTGGGGGGATAAGGGGATGGGGAACATTACCATGTTTCATGTTACATCCTTAATATGGATGCATCCTTACTATGGATGTAACAAAAGAACATAATCCCAAAGGTGAAATTGGCTTTTAAACTGGGCAGGCAGTTTGTGACTTGCTTGTAGCTCGACAGTAATATTGTACCAACGTTTAATAATTTTACTAATGTCTTTTTAAAGAATATGACTTTTCCCCCCTAATTTTCTGTAATAAGGATCGTGATGTTATTACTATCAGTACTATTACTGCTGCTTCTACTTTTTTTTTTTTTTTTTTTTTTTTACTGCTGACAACAGCACTAATTACAGTAGTAGAATTACAGAATGAATATTTTTAAAATGTGAAAAAAAAAAAAAAAAAAACAGAAGGAGCATTTTAGTATCTTCACAAATTATCTGGCATACAATTCAAGATTATTCCATGGCATCTGGCTCATATCTGATACAATTATAAACATTTGTTCTGATCAAAAAGTTTGTTTTCAAAAAATAAAAACACCAGTTTCTATATCCTTGTGAATATTCTGCTAAAAATCAGCACTCATCTCAGAGCACGGATCACCATATTGAAAAATGTGGTGTCTTACGCCTGGGTTCACATACCTGTGGGGCCGGTTTGCAGTTTGATTTATAAAAGAGTCTGGCGCGGTTTCATTCAACGGTTCAGGTGCAATTCCAATGCAAATTGTTACAGTGTATGATATTAGAATTTGCACCTGAAGCGGGCTGAAAATCGTGCAGGACTTGTTTTTAAATCGCGCTGCAGTCGGCACACAAATATTTGAACCGGTACCAACTAAAAGGATTTTGGTTCAAATGTCATGCGAATCGGGGTGCGGTTCAAAACGCATCCAATTCACATATATGTGAACCGGGTCTAAAGGAATAGTCCACTAAGAGAGATGATACGGTTAAGGCGATTGCACCATTAACCTACATGCAGCACATTTCACCTTAGTTGAAAAGTCAATTACACTGAACGGATTTTGCAAATTTACTTTCAGATTCGTAACTGCTTTTGCTCTATGTAAACTGAGGCCAATTACTCCAAAAGCTTAATTAAACTCAAGAAAGTGAGAGGTTATACGTGCTATAAGTGTTGTAAATGAAAACAAAAACTGCTTGCAAAAACAGTTAGTCGATTAGATGAGCAGGAGATCACACTGTAAAAACATAACAAGCTAGTTATAAATTGTTGTAAAAAAAATAAAAATCCTGGTGTTTCCATGGTAACAAAGCAAGTAAAGCAAGGGAAATCATATATCACTCAGTAAATCATGCCTTTGTATTGAAATGGAAGGGTACTAGTAATGATATGAGCAAAGTATTTGTAAACCCTTCCCTCAGCTTACTGATAGTCACCAGGGAGCAAACAAATAGTACCTCCCCTTTCCTGGCCAGCCAAGCTGCATGCTTGGGTGAGGGTTTGTTATGGATTTTAGGGAAAACCCAGTGTCATTTTTTTTTTTTGTTTTTTACATGTGGTACCTCTTAAAATCCATAGCAGCCCTGAAGCGTCTCACATTAATATTGGGGGGACCCCACTCCTTTTTTGTGTGTTTTTATTATGCATGATTTCTTCTTTAACCACTTCTGGACCTGAAGGTTTTACCCCTTGATGACCAGGCCATTTTTTGAGACTTGGCACTGTGTTACTTTAGGTGACAATTGCGTAGTCGTGTGACGCTGTACTCAAAGAAAACTGATGTCCTTTTTTCCCCACAAATTGGTGGTATTTGATCACCTGTGCGATTTTTATTTTTTGTGCTATAAGCAAAGAAAGAGCGACAATTCTGAAAAAAAAATGTATTTTTCACATTCTGCTATATAACATTCCCAATAAAATTTAAAAAAAATACATTTTTTCATTATTTTAGGCCAATTTGTATTCTGCTACATATTTTTGGTAAAAAAAATCCCAATAAGTGTATATTAATTGGTCTGCCCAAAAGTTATCGCATCTAAAAACTAGGGGATAGTTTTATTTATTTATTTTTATTTTTTTACTTGTAATGATCAGCAAATTATAGTGGGACTGCGATATTGCAGTGGACAGTCTGGACACTAAATGACACTTTTGACACTTTTTGGGGACCAGTGGCACTACTAAAGTGATCAGTGCTAAAAATGTATTGTCATTTTTTTTTCTACTAATAATGGTGGAGATCAGCAATTTTTAGCTGCAACATTGCGGCGGACAGATCAGACACCTAACTGACATTTTTGACACTTTTGGGGGGACCAGTGACATTACAACAGTAATCAGTGCTAAAAATATGCACTGTTACTGTACTAATGACTCTGGCAGGGAAAGGGGCGATCAAAGGGTTAAATGTGAGGTGCTTTTTAACTGCTTGGGAGATGGGCTTTCTGAATAAACAGAGACCTGTGTTCCTAAATAGGAGGATCCCTGTGTTCATCACTGACAGAACAGCAGTCTGCAGTGTTTACATCAGCAGACCGCTGTTCTGTCTTCACAGGGAGTGATTGCGGGTGCCTGGCGGAGATCATGGCCGCTGGACCCGCTCATTGCCTCCCCCTGTGGCCAGTCAGCGCGTGCGTGCATGTGCTCGGCAAGTAGTCGGCAACCACTTAAGCCCCGGAAGATTTTACCCCCTTCCTGACCAGGGTGTATTTTGCGATTCGGCACTGCGTGAATTTAACGGACAATTGCGCGGTCGTGCGACGCTGTACCTAAATGAATTTGGCGTCCTTTTTTTCCCACAAACAGAGCTTTCTTTTGGTGGTATTTGATCACCTGTGCGATTTTTTGATCATGCGCTATAAACAAAAATAAAGCATCAATTTTGCAAAAATAACAATATTTTTCACATTTTTTTATATGAAATTCCCCCCAAAAAATGTAAAAATCAAAATGTTTTAACATTTTCGGCCAATTTGTTTTATGCTACATATGTTTGGTAAAAAAAAATCGCAAAAAGCGTATTTTGATTGGTTTGCGCAAAAGTTATCGCGTTTACTAACAAAGGGAAAGATTTTTGTTGTTTTTTTTTAACGCGTAATGGCGGCGATCTGCGATTTTTTTTGCGGTACTGCGACATTGCGGCGGACAGATCGGACCCTTGTCTGACATTTGTGACACTTTTGGGGTTACCAGTGACATTTCTACAGTAATCAGTGCTATACATATGCACTGTTACTGTAAAATTACACTGTCAGTGAAGGGGTTAACTTTATTTGAGAGGGAGGGGTGGTGTGTGTCCCTAGGTGCGTGATTCTAACTGTGATTGGCTGTGGCTTGAGGTAAAGGAACAATGATAAACGGTCCTACATAGTAGAACCGTATGATCATTGTTTCTACACAGGGGAGAATGACAGGCGGCTTGTTTACACTAGCCGCCTGCCTTTCTCCCTCTCCCCCGACGATCGCCGAGTGACTGGCGGACATCGGGTCCGCCGGTCACACGCGCAGGGGGGTCCGTGACCGCGCAGGAGCGCGCCTCCGGCGGCGCCCGCTCGCTCCCCAGAGCCTCACAAGCTAGTGACGTAGACCTACGTCGCTCTGCCTGTGAGGGGCTGACTGCCGCAGTAAATATACTGTGCGCAGTCGGCAAGTGGTTAATCAATAACAGGCCTTTATCAAGGCTAAGGGTTCTGACATAAATATTGGAGGGAGCTTCCCAATTTTATTTTTTACTTTTTACTGATTTTTTTTAACTGTTGTTTTTACTATAGCATGTATTACCACAGAAATGACAGTTTAGAAAGAAAAAAAAAAATATTTGTTGGTAATTTTCACTTCCCTGGCACTTTTTTTTTTTTGGAAAACAAACTGCATGGTAACGTGCTCAAAGCCCCCTCCCCATCCAAATACATACAGTGCCTTGAGTGCCAGTACTCATGCCCTTTGAAGTTTTCCACATTTTGTCATGTTACAACCAAAAATGTAAATGTATTTTATTGGGATTTATTATGTGATAGACCAACACAAAGTGGCACATAATTGGGAAGTGGAAGGAAAATGATAAATGCTTTTCAACATTTTTTTACAAATAAATATCTGAAATGTGTGGCATGCATTTGTATTCAGCCCCCCTGAGTCAATACTTTGTAGAACCATAAAGAAGAAAAGGTTCCACGTTAAGGACAGATGATGGCTGCGGCCTCCCTCAAATATAACCAAAGGTTATACAAAGATGAACAGAAGAAAGGGGAGGGATGTTGGCATGCCTGAGGAGAAGGTAACAGCTAGTAGTGCAATCAGGTGTATTAAAAATGACAAAATTCTTTAAATAAATACATCAAAAGTGCTTGCTGTGCTCCCCCCAGGGCTTACTGCAAACTGCAACTCTTAGGGCTTCTTGGGGCTTTCTTCTTGCCATTCTTCCATAAAGGCCTAATTTGTGGAGTGCACGTCTAATAGTTGTCCTGTGGGCAGATTCTCCCACCTGCAGAGTTCCTATGGGCCTCTTGGCTGCTTCTCTGATTAATGCTCTCCTTGCCTGGCCTGTCAGTTTAGGTGGACAGCAATATCTTGGTAATTTTTCAGTTGTGCCATACTCTTTCCATTTTCAGATGATGGATTTAACAGTGCTCCGTGAGATGTTCAAAGCTTGGGATATTTTTTATCACCTAACCCAGCTTTAAACTTCTCCACAACCTTATCCCTGGCCTGTCTGGTGTGTTCCTTGGCCTTCATGATACTGTTTGTTCACTAAGGTTCTCTAACAAATTTCTGAGGGTTTGACAGAACAGCTGTATTTATACTGAGATTAAAACACACACAGGTGGACCCCATGTACTAATTAAGTAACTTCTGAAGGCAATTGGTTCCACAAGATTTTAGTTAGAGGTCTGAGGGTAAAGGGGGCGGAATACAAATGCCCGCCACAAAAAAAATACTGAAAACCATTTATCATTTTCCGTGCACTTCACAATTATGTGCCACTTTGTGTTGGTCTATCAAATAAATTCTCAATAAAATACATTTGCGTTTTTGGTTGTAACATGACAGAATGTTTTGGTAGATGCCCACCTCCCAGTATGTACCCAGCCCTCCAATGCTAACTGTTTGTGAAAGAAAATTGGGGTGCGCTAACCATACAATTATGCGGCAGCACTAAAATGGGGAAAATAAATGTGAAAAAAGGTATAGTGCGCTCAACACAATCATAAATATTAAACATATGACATCTGGGATGACCCAAATATCTTCTATGCAGGATGTGGAAACCTTGCAAGCGGACCTGAACAAAATAACGGGGTGGGCAACTACATGGCAGATGAGGTTTAATGTTGAAAAATGTAAAGTAATGCACCTGGGGGCCAGAAACCAGAAAGCAAGCTACTCACTAGGGGGGGAACCTCTGGGTGAGTCTAGGATGGAAAAGGACTTGGGGGTACTGGTAGACAACAGGCTTGGCAGTGGCATGCAATGCCAAGCCGCTGCAAGCAAAGCCAACAGAATACTGGGATGTATAAAAAAGAGGATTCACTCCAGAAATAAAGAGATTATTCTCCCGCTCTACAAGACTCTGGTCCGGCCACATCTGGAGTATTCTGTCCAGTTCTGGGCACCGGTCCTCAGGAAGGATGTGCTGGAACTGGAGAAAGTCCAGAGAAGGGCAACAAAAATGATTAGGGGAATGGAGGACATCAGCTATGAGGATAGGCTACAAGCACTGAACCTATTCTCTCTGGAGAAGAGACGATTGAGGGGGGATATGATATCAATGTACAAATTCTGTACTGGCGACCCTAGCATAAGGAACAAACTATTCAGAGAAAGGAGATACAATAAGACACGTGGCCACTCACTAAAACTAGAGGAAAGGCGATTTAACCTTAAAGTGCGTAAGGGGTTCTTCACTGTAAGAGCGGTAAGGATGTGGAATTCTCTTCCACAAGCAGTCGTATCAGCAGGGAGCATTGATAGTTTCAAAAAACTATTAGATGGGCACCTTAGAGACCACAACATACAGGGGTATACGATGTACGGTTAAAAGCAAACACACACACGCGCATCATAGGTTGAACTGGATGGACTGGTGTCTTTTTTCAACCTCACTAACTATGTAACTATGTAATATTATGGTGATCTTCATACAGTGTGAAAAACCATATGTGAAAATTCTTTATGCAAAAACATATAATTTATAACAATCGTGAAAAAATATATATATAAAGTCCCCCAATTGATCCAGATAATCTCAAATAGCCAAAGATCAAGCTTCCATCAATAGTGGATCTTCAATCTTGCTAATCTTAGGCAGATATGTGAGGGTGAAATAGAAGAAATAGCCTCTTACCAGATAACACTAAACAGTGAGCCTTATTGGTGAATAGGCAGGGGGGAGTAGCCACGCCGCCATGCCACACCATGTGTTCCGCACTGCAGGCGGTCACGTTTGGTACACTTGGAACCATTGTTTATGCCCAGTTCCTTCCATTTGCCATGTAAGTGTGTTTCTTTTTAATAAAGTTTTTTTAAAATAATAATGCACTATTGACACTTTATATCTTTTATGGGGGAGCTACATTAGAGTACAGTATCGCCAGCCACATCGGTGAGTTGGATATGGTGGAGTGGAGAAACATTCAGCCCACGCATTGAAGCCACCATTGGATACCCTCTATCTGGTGCATCCGTATAAACAACAGTGGTTTATGCCTACCCTCTACATACTTCTGGTAAGAAGTTTGCACTACCACCAAGGTGTCACCTCACTTGATTTCATTTGTTCACATGTGGAAAGTGCCTATTCACCAATAAGGCTCACTGTTTAGTGTTATCTGATAGGAGGCTATTTCTTCTATTTCACCCTCACATATCGGTCTAAGATTAGCAAGATTGAAGATCCACAATTGATGGAAGCTTCATCTTTGGCTATTTGAGATTATCTGGATCAATTGGAGGACTTTATATATATTTTTTCACGATTGTTATAAATTATATGTTTTTGCATAAAGAATTTTCACATATGGTTTTTCACACTGTATGAAGATCACCATAATATTTGGGTCATCCCTGATGTCATATGTTTAATATTTATGATTGTGTTGAGCGCACTATACCTTTTTTCACATTTTTTCAATGCTAACTGTTTGCCATTTTTTTGGCAAATAGCTTTGAAAAGGGTCGGTATTGATTTTAAAGGCATTTTCAGAACTTTTGAGCTGTTCAGCGAACATCCAGCAAACCAAATTCAGGTATGTTTTGATCCTCCTAGTCCCTAAATAGATATACAAATCCTTTTGGTAGGAAAAACAGCTGCAGTATGTATGTATATATGCATTTTATCTGTGTATTTAGCTCTTTGCCTGGAGTCCAGCTTTAAAGGTCCAGACAGAGATTTTTTATAGACTTTGATCATGTCTGAATGTCGTGGCAGTATATGAAGGTAAACGTAGCCGAATAGGTCCCAAAAATCGAAGTTCTGACCCAGTAATGATAAGTATATTGTTCAGGGGGGGGGGGGGGCAGAAGGATGGCATTAAAGAGGAAGTAAACTCAGAGGCATCATTTGCACCCATAGGTAAGCCTATAATAAGGTTTACCTATAGGTACTGTGAATATCTCCTACTGTTTAGAATATATTTACATTACATGCAGCCAATGACACCATCGGCGCATGCGCTCTGATGGAACGGCCACCCGTGCCATTCCTTCAGATATCTGTGCGGTGAATGATGGCTCATCTGCGTATGCGCAGGAGTGACGTCATCGCAGCTCTGACCTGTCACACAGTCAGATTCCGCTGACCCGGAAGGGAGCCCGGGTGAAGATGGACGCTGCCTCCAGCGATTACATTTCATCGCTGGAGGGCTTCGTTTTTAAGTACAATTTACATAATGTGCTAGTATGTGATGTATACTAGCACATTATGCCTTTACTTTGCAGGTCTGAAAAAAAAAAAAAAAAACAGCGGTTTTACAAGCACTTTAAGAGAACCAATCAGGGCTAAGCATTGTTAGAATTTTCTCTTAAGTTTTCTTTTTTTTTTTGTATGTTTAATAAAGCATGTTAATTTTTCTTACAAAAGGCACATGAGGCATACAAGTGACAAACAGGCATACAAGTGTCAATACCATAATGTGTAGATTGTAAAAATACATTGTGAGTAGATTCTGTAAAATGGAAACATGGTAAGACCAAGTAGTACACAAGAATCAACATTATTTACTTTAAATAGGGATAAGGTAGGGAGAAAGGTAACCCGAATCACTGGAGGGAGTTTGGTCACCAAAAGTCAGATAATAAACTAAACTAAGAGTCTACTTTAGGTACTTTAAGGGCTCCTATGGTAATATTAGGTGTGCTTTTTGCATATCACTCCCGTCAGTGAAAATAAAACTGTACATCAATTGTTCAATTACCTTTCTATGTCATTAGGTAACTCCAGCAAGGACATGCCTTGTTGCTGTATATTGCAAATCCCTCACCAAAATGTTTATTGTCTCAATAGTTGCTGGTTGCTAAGTATTTTCTAACTTTTTCAATGAAATTTTTCTTTAAGGTTGTCTTAGACAAAGATGTAGCTTTTTGTCCATATTCTGTTTTATTTTTTTTAATATAATTCTTTAGGTTAATGTGCCCTTTTGAAACTCCAACTTGTGGTACTGTGGTTAGGGAGTATTTTTTGGGAACAAGGACTGCAGCGTATGTGTACTGCGAGTAGGTTTATAACCAGTGATGGCTGGTGCTCCATGGGTCGGAGGGGCGGCAGACGGACGGCACCATACCCCCCCCCCCGGACCACACCAGGCCGCACACCTTACCACCCCCCCGGACCACAGCGAGAAAGGAGACAGGACACAGGAGACAGGAGACAGGACACACGAGACAGGACAGGACCCACCGCTCACTCACCCTGCCTCGATATCTGCAGCAGCAGGTGGCGGCTTTGGCTTCTTCCCCCTGTCTTCTGCGTCTCCTCCCTCCTCCTTCATGCCCAATGGCATGGCTTTTCCTTTCGGCCAATTAGGAAACGGGTCTCAGGACCCGCTTCCTGTTTGGCCAGGAGGAGGATCCGTGTGACAATAGCAAATTTTTATTCGCTATTGTCACACAACTGGGTGGGCTTGTGGGGGGGGGGGGGGCAGAGCCTACCTTTTTTTTTTTTTTAGCCTGTGAGAGTCTCTGTCTCTAATCACATGGTTAAAGTCGGGGCAGTCGGGTGGAAGATGGAGATTTAGTTTTGAGGAGGCTGTCGGTGGCCCTGAGGGGTACCCCCTAGTCTGCCTTGGGCCTAGACTTGGGTGCTGGAAGGATGCTGCCAAAAACAAAAAGGGAGGAGGCTTTCCTGGAGGCACGGGAGCAAGAGAGGACAGGGTGTGTAATGCAACACTATTGGGGACAAACAAAGGGGGGAGACTGCCACATGTAGTCAGTCTCCCTTGAAGACAGTGCTGGGCTTAAGTCTTCTACTTTCCCCTGAGTGATCCCCATAGAGTCAGCTGGGTGGGCTGGTGAAGAGTCAGTCGGGCAGACTGGTGTAGAAAGGGAGCTAGGGGGACTGGCATTGCCCGAAGAAGTGTATCTGGGATAAGTGGCCACAATGGAAGCTGTTTTGCTCCAATACTTTTAAAGTGACTTTGAGTTCCTGCCTGTAAAGGGCTGATACTAAACTGACAAGAGGCCTGTCATTTCCCTCAGGAGTGAACCAACAGGAGCTGTGTGGAGGAAGAAAGGAACAAAGTGTGTGCAGGTGGAAGGCTAAAGAAGTTGGAGCTGTGTAGAGGAAGCTGCAAATAAGAGTCTGTAAATAGGAAGTTGTCCCTGAGGATCTTGTTCAAGTCAAGTGGGCATCCCATAATCTCTCACCCCCATCCAAGTTATTAACGCTCTAATAAACTACAAAAACAAAGCTCCGGAGTGCACTCTGACTCTGTGTGTCAGGGTGTACCATAACTCAGTAAAAAATGTTCCTTCACTTTACCTTATGCCCAGAATGTTGTACCTAATTAAAAAACAACTATATATATATTCATATAGAACGAATGTAATCATTCATTTACAATATGTGGGTATAGTCTTCTGGAACAAAGAAGCAGCCTCTTGTAACTTGGCAACAGAAAAGGTGAATTGTGCTGCTTTTATATGTAAAAACAATCCCCAAACTGTCTCCCTTTTAAACACACTCACTCTCATTAAGCCACATTTCTGATAAATTGTATGTTTCCTTTGCTTCCATCACAGAAAATTTGGCGATAAGTGCTTTGGAGGCATGTAAATGCTCAGTACAGGGTGTTTATTATTGTTTTAACTATTTGAAGTCATTATATTTCAAAATAGTTTATTAAAATCTGCAAATGTAAATAGAAATGTTCTACATGTGGGCATCAAAATATGAAACTAAGTTTTATTACATGTTCATCAATGTCTTTGGGAAATAAAAAGCTGCTGCAGTTAGAATTAAACAAGGCTAAGCATTGATCTAAGTTTCCTACCAAGCAAAGATAATTGAAGAAATGAAATGAACTGAGTGTGGTGTGATAATAAAAAAAACATTATTTAGCTTCATCTGCCTACATTTAAATATCTTGTTGCCCGAAGCATATATGAATTATATAACTTTTTTTTTAAAGGCGCCACCTCTTTTATTGTGAATAAAGATAAACTAAAATAATACTAATGGAGGCAGAAAACTGTCAGCTTTAAACATAGAGCTGTTAATTAGAGAGTTAAATACAGAAGAACAAGCTGGCTTTGTTTCAGTTCATGGTAGGATCCATGAACCCACCCTGAAATCCATGAACCCTAAAAATAGCCCCCAAACCCTATTGAAGTCTATGGGAGCCAAATCTTTACATTTTTTTTTTCTGATCCTTTTTAAAACTAGTTTGCAAGCTTTTTAAAGGGCAGAATTGTTGGACATTGGCAATGCAAAAACAAATACAAAACATGCTGTTCAGCAGGGAGTGGATCCTTTGATAAAGTTGAAAGGGCAACATTACAAATTTGCAGTTCCTTTAACCAGTTTATCCTGGCATCACACACACATATATGCTGAACCACGGAGGTGGGCCTTCTCCTGAGGTTCTACTTATGTCCGCAATTGCACTTGTGCTTGCCTTATATTCTGGCATTAGGAGGTTAAATAACATGCATATTGGATTATTTAAATCTCAAAGACAATTGATGCACCTGCACAATGCATTTCCACACATGTTTATTATAGAAAAAATCGAATTGCCACTAAATAAAGTAAAGTACCCAGCCAACCTACTTACTTTTGTAAAAAATGGTATGGGGTTTCCCTCTATATCCATACCAGATCCATATCTGGACAAGGGTCTTGTGTGGGTTTTTGCGGTAGACCCCATACCATTTTTTCTTAAGTAACAGAGCATATTGTTTACAAAAAATTCACTCTGTCCTTTGAAGAAAAAAGTGCCAGGGAACCTAACTTGGGTGACATTACAGACTAAATATGGCCATATATGGTCAACCAGGTTCTTTGGTTTTCTCTGGTGTTTACATTGCAGCAGGGAACTGTCATTTACAATGGGAGGAGTTTTGACGGGAGGGGATAGTTGTGGCATAGCATGGTTTTTATTTATTGTTTTAATATTTTGTGAAAGATTTACAAGGAGGCCCTTTTCCTCAGTGATAGCAGGGGGGCTGGATATCTGGGGGTCCACTTATTTTAAAAGAGACCTTCAGATTTCAGGGAGTCCCCTTTACATTGCAGCAGGGAACTCTCATTTACAATGGAGGAGTTTTGACGGGAGAGGATAGTTGTGACATGGCATGGTTTTTATTTACTGTTTTATTATTTTGTGAATTATTTACAATGAGGCCCTTCTACTCAGTGATAGCAGGGGGGCTGGATATCTGGGGTCCACTTATTTTAAAAGAAACCTTCAGATTTCAGGGAGTCCCCTTTCCACCTCACCCCCACCCCCTAAATTCACATCCAATGAGCTAGGGATGGGAGATGAGATTCTTGTCCCTATCAAAATGGGGACAGGGTATCTTGTGTGTGGATGGGCTTTGCACCCCCCCCCCCCGCCAAATGTACACCCAGAACACCTCATAGAACAATCAGTCTTATATAGCACTTATATGGCAAAAAGTGGCAACGCATAGCATTTAGCACATATTTGTCAGATAGTTCACCAAGCAGATCAAAGGCAGAATGCATACATATAAAGAAGACCATCAACTTGACAAACATCCAGTCAGAGAACAAATATTCCACTAACTTTTCTTCCCACAATTTTACCATGGATCAGGGTGCCAAAAATGCCAATCGGTAGTTCCAAAGGGTCATAGAAAGCAATTGATGCTTAGGTGTTCATTAAGCCCCTTAGGGGCCAAAGTTTATATTTCATGGAGCCATCAACTTTCCCTTTGTAACAGCAGGCAACGGTGGTCACCCCCCCTAGGTGTGGATGGGACATGGTTAATCAGCAAGCACTTTAAAGCCAGTATAGAATATTCTGTTCCAAAAAGTGGTGTGATGCCGGTTGGTTGGAAGTCCAGGAAGCAGTTGCCTGGCAGATGACAGATTTTCGGTTGTTGAACTGACTCCTAAATGAGGTGATAGTCTTGCCTATATAATACAGAGGGGACAGTGAAAAAAAGTGAATTACATATTCTGATGTACAAGAAAGTCTGTGTTTGATGTTTGTGTCTGTGTTTGCACGCATTTACCCATCTGTGGGTATAGAAAGAATTAATCAGGAAGCATATGGGGACACAGTCTACAGGGGACTACAATCTGGACAATTGTAGCAGCCAGTTTTGCCATGAGTGAGCCAGGTGGATTATTTAGTAATAGGAGGCAATTCTGTGTGCATGTGTGCATCAGGAGATCTTTCAAGCTTTTTCCTTTCCAATAACTCATAATAGGGGAGGTATGTTAACTAATGGTACCCTTTGCTTGCTGGAAAAAAGTCGGGCAACAGGAATTCACTGTATGGGTCTCTCCTGAGTAACAAGTTTGAAAAAAAGATTCAGTTTTGTGAAATGTTGTCAGTGGAGGTGTTTTCTTGAATAATAGCTCCATCATTTAGTTGAGCTGTAGTTCAGCTGGGTGGTTGTGCCCTGCGTGCATGAAGTAAAGTGTTTATGTCTGTTGGCTTGCTGTATAGCTTGTTGTCCTCAATTGTGTTTGTCATCAATCATTGATGTCAGTATCGGAAACTGTAAGAGTCAAGTTGCTTGGGGTAGGCATATCATTGAGCTCATCAACATCAATCCTCCATGTGAGATCTTCACCACCTCCAGACCAAAGGAGCAAAAGATTTGTTTATAGTGATGATAAAACAACACATGCCTATGCCAATCTAGGCAATAAAATGTTATGTTCATTTTGTTGCATGTATATGTTGGCAAAAAAAGGTGCAACATTAGAACCGATTTTCAGTAAAAAAAAAAAATATATATATACTGTACATATATACGCAGTGTATCACCAAAGGTATTGGGGTGCCTTGCTTTACAAACACATGAACTTTAATGGCATCCCAGTCTTAGTCCATAGGGTTCAATATTGAGTTGGCCCACCCTTTGCAGCTATGACAGCTTCAACTCTTCTGGGAAGGCTGTCCACAAGGTTTAGGAGCGTGTCTATGGGAATGTTAGATCATTCTTCCAGAAGTACATTTGTGAGGTCAGGCACTGATGGGGACAAGAAGGCCTGGCTCACAATCTCCGCTCAATTTCCTCCCAAAGACATTCTATCGGGTTTAGGACCTTGCTTTGAGCACAGTCATGTTGGAACAGGAAGGGGCCATCCCCAAACTGTTCCCACAAAGTTGGGAGGAGGAAATTGTCCAAAATGTCTTGGTATGCTGACGCCTTAAGAGTTCCCTTCACTGGAACTAAGGGGCCAAGCCGTGACCATAATCCCCCCCTCCACCAAATGATTTGGACCAGTGCACAAAGCAAGGTACATAAAGACACAGATGAGTGAGTTTGGGGTGGAGGAACTTGACTAGCCTGCACAGAATCCTGACCTCAACCCCGATAGAACACCTTTGGAATGAATTAGACCAGACTGTGAGCCAGACCCACATCTAAATTCTGTTATTCTGGACAAACCCAAAGTCACTTATAGGAGAGCTCCTACTCTTAAAAAAAAAAAAAAAGATTGCACCAAGTGCATCAAGAACACCATAGAAAAATACAATCCATTATACCTTTTTCCCCTCAAAGGGATGTATTCTACTACTACGAATAGTAATGATTCATTTTATTACCGTTATATTACCTGTACATTACATACATTTGTCCCCCATTCCTTTTTCTTGCTTAAAATAGTGGACATGCATCTTGATCTAGATGTATGATCCTCTGTATATATCTTTTATTGTGTTTGTTTTGGTTCCGACATGCCAACACAATACCATAAGATATCACCATACATTATACATGTCATTTTAATATACATTTTTATCATTATCATTGCGTTTTTATATATGTGGTTTTATACAATGAGATATAAGAACTATTATTATTATTGTTTTGCCTTGCTCTTATGTTATGAATATGTTTCCAATATTAGTGTTACACATCTTCTCCTATTCAAAGGAATTTTTATTATAGAAGAAAAATCATTATATTCTGATGTACACTGCCTGGCCAAATAAAGTCACCACCTGGAATTACCTAAGCAACTAACTAAACTAAGCATGCAGTAACTATCCTATTTGATAGTTACTGCATGTGCCCAAAGAATGAGGTCAGCTGACTACCTGAATATACTGAATGGCCAGGTTATTCCATCAATGGATTTTTTCTTCCCTGATGGCACGGGCATATTCCAAGATGACAATGCTAAGATTATTTGGGCTCAAATTTTGAAAGTGGTTCAGGGAGCCGGAGACATCATTTTCACACATGGATTGGCCACCACAGAGTCCAGAACTTTACCCCATTGAGAATCTTTGGGATGTGCTGGAGAAGGCTTTGTGCAGTGGTCCGACTCTCCCATTATCAATACAAGATCTTGATGAAAAATGAATGCAACACTGGATGGAAGTAAATCTTGTGACATTGCAGAAACTTATCAAAACAATGCCACAGCGAATGCATGCCGTAATCAAAGCAAACTAAATATTAGAATGTGTGACCTTTTTTTTTAGTGGTGACTTTTTATTTTTGTAGCCAGGCAGTGTATATTGCCTTTACCTTCATGTACATTATTAATACTATACATGGTGTATTTTCAAACCCCCCCCCATCCATTGATTAATTGCTGCCTAGCATATTTAAACTTGGTTCATCTTCACTTCCGTCACACTTGAAAAAGGAACGTTCATGCTCAGTATATAAACACCTCAACGCTCCACGCAATCACATCAACACCCAGAACGACAAGGAATCTACCGGCATTTCCTTCCTGTCCTACCACGGACTCTGCAGATCTGGACTGGTGTGCTGTATACCTCACCTGTCGGGACACGTATATTTAATGATAAGCCTTAATCCCATCCCTATCCTGTGAGTTTCCAATTTGTCTATGCTGTTATCCTTTTGCCAAAAAACGATTACATTTAGAGGTGCTTTTCTGTTTCCTAAACCTTGTGGACAGCCTTCTCAAAAGAGTTGAGAGCTGTTATAGCTGCAAAGGATAGGTCAACTCAATATTGAACCCTATGGACTAAGGCTGGGATGCCATTAACCTTCCTAGCGGTATTCCCGAGTGTGGCTCGGGGTTAAATTTCAGTGCCAAAAGCGGTAACCCCGATCCACACTCGGGGTACTGCTGGGAAGATCGCTGGATCCTGGTAGAGGGGTTACTTACCTTGTCACCGGGATCCAGCGATGTATCCCGGTGGTGTGTGGAGGCGGATCTGTGCCCCGGCTTCCGTCTCCTGTGACGTGACGTTCGCAGGGGGGTGGAACTGGCGGCAAATTCAAATGTAAAACACACCAAACACACTGATACAATTCAAAATAAAATAAATTCACATTAGTTTGCCCCCCAGTGCCCTTTCCTGCAGTTTTACTGTACTTTTTATATATATATATATATATATATATATATACTGTATATACATGTATATGCATAAATATATACACACGTATGTGTATATATATATATATATATATATATATATATACATACGTGTGTATATATATATATATATATATATATATGTATACTTACATACATACTTTAGCTTATTTATAGTTTTTTATTATTTATTTATTTTATTTTATTTCAGGTTCTTATATAGCGCTGTCAATTTATGCAGCGCTTTACATATACATTACATATTCACATCAGTCCCTGCCCTCAAGGAGCTTACAATCTAAGGTCCCTAACTCACATTCATACATACATAGTAGGGCCAATTTTATACAGGATCCAATTAACCTACCAGCATGTCTTTGGAGTGTGGGAGGAAACCGGAGTACCCGGAGGAAACCCACGCAGGCACAGGGAGAACATGCAAACTCCAGGCAGGTAGTGTCGTGGTTGGGATTCAATATATTATATTATAATTTATGATTTTGTGTTTCAAACTTTATCATACCCGAGATGTTATAAGGAAGAACGCACAGTAAAAAAAAAATCATATGTAAATAGTTGGTTTGGGCGTTTGGACTGCTCATTCTTAAGAATTACATGCAAAATAATGGTACCGCTTTCAGCACCTAAAATCCGAAAGAATCATACCACCAGGTAGGTTAAAGTTCATGTGCGTGTAAAGGTAGCATTCCAATACTTTTTGGTAATATAGTGTATGTGTGTGATAAAATGTTTTATTAAAACCATATCATTTTAATCACAACTACCACAGTTTTATTCTCTAGGGTCTCTTTTTTAATAAAATATATCCTGTTTGGTGGTATATATATATATATATATATCTCCTCATGCCTAAAATTTTTATTTTAACATGTGTGCAGAAATGTGAAAATGACTCTGGCAGTGAAAAGGTTAAAGCTGCTCATGCAAATTGACAGCCAGTCAGCACAGGGAAATCCCTTCTGACATTCTGACATATTAGTCACTGGATAATGAGTAATGCAACAATCCCTCTAAACACTGATATTTTCTTTTCTTAGCCTGCACAGTCTCCAGCTCCCTCCATGCAGTTTCCCTGAACTTCTGACCAGAGAGAGCACACTCTCAATGTAAAAAAGTTCTCTGCATTATGTGTAATTCCTAGCACTATTGCACATGCTTCCTGGTGCCATGATGTCATAATTTCTATTGTTCTTGGCTGTCTGTGGTTATATAATGTAGGTAGTGGCAACATCTATACTTTGATCACTTACAGTACATAAAGATGGCTCTAGTAGAGCTCCATAGGACCCTTTAAGTGAAGGAGCTACCCTTAACAAGGAAATCAAGACTCATGATTGGATGAAATAAGAGGACAGAAATACTTAAGATTTAGAAGAAGCGGAATGCAATTTAAATGCTACCCCTAGCATCCTAATTTGCAAAAAAAAAAAAAGGGTTTACTATGAGTTTAAGGCAGGGTTTCTCAATATTTTTTTCCCATGGAACCCTTTAACATGGTATAGCAAAAATTTGGAACCCCAACAAAAAATGTGTGCCATAGAGTAGCGCGGCGCAAACCTTTTGCTGGCAAATTCTTTTTATATCTGTTTTTTTATCTGGTTTATATCTGGTAAGCATTGCCCTTTTCACATCCCCCCCCCCCCCACAGCGTGATCAGTGATCAGTGGCAATACATTAACCCCCTCATGCTGCATAATACAAATACCATTGGCAATTAACCAATTGCCGACCCGTCACAGTACATATACTGCCCCAGGGTGGCAGCTACAGGTGTACGTCACTGCCTGTTTCTGGGGTATGCCCCTGTTTTTTCAGAATAGCACTACCTATCAGATTCTGCAACCGGAAGTGGCGTTTGGCAGAGAACAATTTACTGTGTATGCGCCATGTGTTCCAACATGGCCACTGTGTTCCAATCGGTTTCCTAATGTGACAGAACACGAATCAGTGTTGGACATCTTCTTACACCCAGGCAAGTATTGAATTGTACATTGTACGGTTGCAGAATCTGATAGGTAGCGCTATTCCGGTGGTCGGCCTCAGTGACTTCACTACTACGAAGCCCCTGTCAGGTGGATTTCTCCACCCCCCCCCCCCCTTGTACCCATGCAAGTATTGAATTGTACATTGTACGGTTGCAGAATCTGATAGGTAGCGCTATTCCGGTGGTCGGCCTCAGTGACTTCACTACTACGAAGCCCCTGTCAGGTGGGTTTCTCCACCCCCCCCCTTGTACCGGCGCTGCTTTGCTGTTTCCGACCTTCTGGAAACAGAAGGTAGCGGCGGCCATCTTTGATGTGAACCCCAATTTTATTCTCTTTTAAACAAAGTAAAAACACTACCAAAAAAAAAGTTAGATTTCTACAACAATACAAATTATTATTTTCTCAAAAATGCATGTGAACTGATGATCTTCATTATGAGGCCCTCTTACCTAGCTGTACATATATTAATAGTGATGTGCTGCATATCAGGAGGATGGTCAGAAGGAGATATCAGTGAAACCGCAGAGAGGGATATATAACCCCCAGTAAGGTCTATACAAAAATGAGGAAACAATAAACTGCGAGTAAAAGATAAAAAAATATATAAGTGTATTCGCTATGATGCATGTAAGGCCAGGACATTGAAAAAATAACCTACCAGGAATGCCAGGTCTAAACCAGGAAAAACTGCAACCAAAACGGACAGGAGGACCAATAAAGGAGGATTGCCAGATAATATACAAATCAGGTCATCCTGATAATGATGATCATCAGTTCACATGCATTTTTGAGAAAATATTAATTTGTATTGCACTCTAGAGCACACACTCTAGCCATTCTGTGGGAGACAGAATTATTGTTGGTTGGTGATTAAGATCGGATGATGGAAATCAGCAGAGCTCCAACTTTCACTACATTCTTGTGAAAATTCCCAACAAATTGCAAAGCGAACAGTCTGCTTGCCTAGTAATTGAACCCACTCAAGGGCTACAGCTTATAATATTGTGGTACAACCTCCCTCTAATGCTCCAATGTGTGTGAAAGAGGTTGCAATGAGCTGAAAAGTCTAGAACATGAAATGCAAAATACACTCTCATATGTTGAGCTATTCGGTATATAAGAATGCCAGCCTCCCTAAGGGCAGGAGAATAGAGGGTCAAAACCCTCAAAAGGTTAACACAAATTAATACTGGACGTGATTGCAATATCCTTGCAGGCTCTTATTGCAGTGGGATCTGGTAAGCGTGTCCATCTTGGGTGATTTACACGTGGTGAGGTGGTGGGACATAGTGTCAGCTTTTGTTCCACATCGGAGATATATCCCTCATTGGGACCCCGCAAGAACCCTGCTTGTGACGGACATTTCCACTATTTGACTTTTCTCTATTTATGTGTGACACATGTGATTTTAGAGATATTTATTCAGACTAAGTTTTTACTTTGGTCATAGCGCTGCTTGTGTATATTTATTAAGATTCTTCATGATTGATATGCACTTTTATTTATTTATTGTAGTTGTATTAGGCGGCAGCTGCTTGAGTTAAATTATTTGTGTGACAGTACACATCTTTTACTGGTAGTGCAGAGCGCTGGATGATTGAGTTTTAAGCTTTGCTTGGTTCTCAGTCCTTGTTTTATATTAATTTGTATTGTTGTAGAAATCTACCTTTATTTATGGTAGTATTTTTACTGTGACTAATATGTTGTTCTTCAATTACATAGCGATTTTGTATGCAGCACTCATAAAAGTCTTCTGAAGAAGCCACAGACTGTCGAAACATGTTAAGCGGGAGTTACTGTATACATACATCAATCGTATGACTATTGTGTTATGTTTTTATCAAATGCAAAACTGTTTTTAATTTATTTGTTTCAATAAAATTTTGTTATATCTTTTATACAACCTTGGTTTTTTTTACAGCACTGATAAAATCCAATTTTTCTCAAATATTTTTGATTATTAAGGGAAGTGGTGCGTTTAATCCTTTGACACCTGGCAACAAATTCATTATCTATTCCCCAATCTTCCCTGTCAGTGACAAATGAACCTGGAAGTGATCCGTGTTACATCACTTCCAGGTTTATAACTGTCATTCATTAAAACTATCATAGTATCCCATGCCCTACACCCCTCCTCTGTTATTAACCACTTTAAGACCGGAAGGATTTGCACCCTTAATGGCCAGGCCCAATTTTGCAATTTGGCACTGTGTTATTTTAACAGACAATTGTGCGGTCGTAGGACACAGTACCCAAACAAAAAGGATGTGCTTTTTTTCCCACAAATAAAGCTTTCTTTCGGTGGTATTTGATCACCTGTGCAATTTTTATTTCTTGCGTTATAAATAAAAAAATAGCGACAATTTTGAAAAAAAAAAAAAAAAAAAAATTCACATTCTGCTATATAACATTCCCAAAACAAATGTAAAAATCAAAATTTTTTAACATTTTAGGCCAATTTGTTTTCTGCTACATATTTTTGGTAAAAAAAATCGCAGTAAGCGTATTTTTATTGGTTTGTGCAAAAGTTATTGCGTCTACTAACTATGGGAAAGATTTCATTTTTATTGTTTTTTCTTTTTTTACTAGTAACAGCGGCAATCTGCGATTTTTTGCGGGACAACATTACGGCGACATTACGGCGGACAGATAGGACCCCTAACTGTTATTTTCTACACTTTTAGGGGTACCAATGACCTTACTACAGTAATCAGTGCTAAAAATATGCACTGTTACTGTACTAATGACACTGGCAGGGAAGGGGTTAACAGTATGGGTGATCAAGGGGTTAAATGTGACCCTAGGGGAGTGATTCTAACTGTGGGGGGGGGGGTGTGGCTTCTGAGATGACCACAGAGATATGTAATCCTATATAGAAAGATCACATGAGCTCTGTGATCATTTCAAGGAGAAGGACGGTCAGCTGTGTTTACAACAGCTGACCGTCCTTCTCTCTCAGCGGGGAATGATCGTGAGTGTCAGGCGACAATCGGAGCCACCTGACACCCGCATCGGTGTCCCCACTGACGATCGGGGGCAGGAGCGTGCCGCCGGCGGCACGCGCTTGCCGCCTAGCTCCTTCCAGGTGAGCGACGTAGATCTACGTCATTTTGCCTGTACGAGCCAGCCTCCAGCAGGAAAAAGGCGGCAGGTGGTCGGGAACTGGTAAATTATTCCAGCATTAAAACTTAAAAAGACATTCCCTTGACTGGTCCCTGGGTCAGCGTGCATGGAGTTGTGTGTGTGTGAGGTGTGTGCTAACTGACAGCCTCTAAACAATCAGGAGAAGAACTCCGATTATCCACATCATTTGGGTGACTGTACTTTATTCATTTTTCATCGTCATCAGTCAGCAGCCCACACTTGGAGGGGTATCGCTACATAATATATTTCATTGGTTTGTGTAAGACACTCTCCTCACCGTACATTATTTATTTTCATCGGTACACGTCCCCCATGCCAGTGCTCACCTTCTTGTGCCTTTTTTCACAAAGATTGCCTATTAGCTTTGAACACGGCCAGCATTGAATATCATGTTTTAACTTCAATAGACTTCAGTTAGGTTCAGTGTTGAATTTTTGGATTGCAGACTTCATGCTGGGTTTGTCAAACCTTCTGTGAAATGAACCTGAGCATATTTTCCCTAGACAGGACCAAATTGCTAACTATATTATAGCATGGCACCTCTTACCAGTAATTATGCTGCGTTAAGACTTTATTTGCTGCATCTTTTCTCTGGATCAGGATCTGGGAAAATACTGAAGCAAGAAACAGACCGTTAATTAGCAATTTTAGCATTGACAATTTGATGCTCAATTTCAATTTTTTTTTTTTGCTGTCTGTGCCCCCTCTGTCACCCTTTCTATTTGTCATGTTTTATTATCATTGAAAATAAACATCCCACGTTTTGGGTTGTCCCCAAAAAAGGAATACAGGGGATATCTTCTAATGGGAACACTAGTTCTGGTGACCCTGGTGACAAACAGGGATTCCCTAACTTTTAGAGGGATTTTCGCTCACTTCCTGTTTGGGTTATTGGACAAAATGTGAAGGGAAATCTCCCCTATGGGACACAGAAGGCAAAAATAAACCCTACAGGGATTATAACTCTCCCTATCCAAAAAAAAAAAAAATTGCTCTTAGTTCTACTTTAACCTTAAAGCAAAGAATGTGAGGGCTACAAGATTGTGGAATTCTCTACCACAAGAGGTGGTTTCTACGGGAAGTATGGTGGCTTTCAAAAGACTCTTAGACGTACATCTCAAGGATCAGAACATTCAGGGCTATGTTAGATGATTACAGCCACACACACCTACACAGGTTGAACTGGATGGACTATTGTCTTTATTCAACCTCATCTACTATGTAACTATGTAACAAAGTTCCAGCCAAAATATATTTTTAGACAGGTTGGAGAAGGGTGAGAATGTCAGTCATGTATTTCTTTACAGCCGTTGTCCACTGTTGGGATAAGAAGTGATGGAAAATCTCTTTTTTGGATTGACCCAGGCAGCAGCTAAACAGGTTTTCATTGAAATAAGGAAAGACTATATTCTCTTTCAGATTATTATTGTCTGTACCTTCCTGTCCAAGTGACAACTACTAAGGTTAAATCTCCCCAGTAGGCTCATGGACACTATTGGGGTCATTGACTTTTTTAAATGCTTTTACTCTTCCCAGTTCTATAAAACAAAGTTTTGGCTGGTGTTGGCCCTGTTATTTCACATAATGATAGTTTGTATTTCAGTTTGAAATGTAACTTAAAATGATGATGTGAAATGTGATTGAAATAGATTTAGGACGAGGACAAAGAATAAAGTGCTTTAAATCTGGTGGCCTTCATTAAATGTACAATGAGGGAAAAGGGAGTTGTTATTTTAAAATCTTTAACTTCACCTTGTCCTTTTAGCTAGAATATTGTGATTGACAGAGACAGTAGAATGTGATTGACATGATCGGCATTTGCAGCAGCTTAAGTGGCAGCTGATGCTAGACGATTTTCTTTCCAAGGTTTCAACCAGTTTGTTTTATGAAAAATGTACTAGTACTTTGCTACTTTTTCTGGCATGTGGGTCTTTGCAAAGAAGAGAAGACTCTGAAAAGTGCTTTTCAATGTTATTTATTTATTTTTTTTTTTTTTATAACTAGGCATTAAATAAAAAAGGCAAATGTCAATTTTGTCATTTAAACTACTATCGTAAAAATCAAATTTTTAATATATAAATGTATTTTTCTTCTTTAGTATTGCAGCTAGCAAAGCACATAAAGACCACAAAACCAGACTCAAGATGAGCGTGGGAGTCAATAAAAGAATCAAAAAAACATTATTACATAAATATTTTATATATCATTGTACATTAACATAAGCAAATGAAAAGACATAGTATAAATATGCTTTCTAGCATTAAATCTATGAAACCATAGTTAGGTATAGAGGAGATCAAAGTTTAAAATACAACAGGCAGAGGGTTGGGTAATTCAACTACCTGCTATACTTTTTAAGAAAAAAAAAAGAATATAGCTTTCACCCCCTGAGACCTTGGCTACACAAATGATGTTCAGTTGCACTACTGCAGGAT
The DNA here is from genome assembly GCF_965119305.1 of Pelophylax lessonae. NCBI lineage: Eukaryota > Metazoa > Chordata > Amphibia > Anura > Ranidae > Pelophylax > Pelophylax lessonae. The sequence goes on along the minus strand of NC_138770.1, from coordinate 326,060,123 downwards.
TGGGTACAATCAATTGCTACACTGTGAGATCATGATGTGATGAATTGTGCATTATTTCACAAAGCTGCAATTGGGTGTTATTAATCATGGCGCTGTGCTCCGCTAGTGTAGGTGAGCCCTGAATCTACTCAGCAAGGCAGAAACCGTGACAATGTTTTCATCAATTTATTACGAGCTAAAGGTACACATGGGAGTGGCAATTCCCTACAAGTGCACAAAACATATTTTCCTACACCTGTTTTTGCTATCTGGAATAACGGCCTTAAAGTAAGACTCTGGACAATGTTCAAAAAGTGCTGGCTAGAGTGTAAATAAGTTGAAGCCTTTGTCAGAGTTTTATTGCTGCCTGATTCATGAGATTTCAGTTTATATCTAACAAACATGATAGGAAAGTAGTGGAAGTTCCTAATAATGTTCTGTTCCAGCAAAAATGAGGACATATTGATAAAAGGTGAGATTGGATCTTCCCAATGGGAATGCAAACAGCTATATAACAACCTTTTGTGTTTTTGCAGATGACACAAAATTGGGCAGAGCAATAACTGCACAGCATGAAGCAGATATCCTACAGAATGACCTGGACAAAATAACAGAGTGGGCAATGACATGGCAAATGAGGTTTAATGTGGAGGTTTAGCACTTGGGGACTAAAAACATAAAAACACAATACACTTTAGGGGGGGAACCTTTGGGGGAATCAAAAATGGAGAAAGATCTGGGAGTCTTGGTGGAGGATAGACTAGGCAATAGCATGCAATGTCAAGTGGCAGCTGCCAAAGCCGGCAGAATATTAGCATGCATAAAGAAAGGGATGTATTCCAAAGATAAAACTTTAATCCTTCCACTTTATAAAACTCTGGTCCGACCGCATCTGGAGTATTCTGTCCAGTTCTGGTCGCCGGTCCTCAGGAGGGATGTGTTGGAGCTGGAGAAAGTCCAGAGAAGGGCAACTAAACTAATTAGGGGATTGGAGGACCTTAATTATGAAGAGCGTCTGCAATCGCTTGATTTATTCTCCCTGGAGAAGAGACGCCTGAGAGGGGACATGATAGCAATTTATAAATATCTCAATGGTGATCTCAGCATAGAAAAAAAGCTATTCAGTCGGAAGGATTGCATGATGACTCGAGGGCATACAATGCGATTAGAGGAGAAGTGTTTTAACCTCAGGCAACGTGGGGGGTTCTTTACTGTTAGGGCTACAAGATTGTGGAATTCTCTACCACAAGAGGTGGTTTCTGCGGGAAGTATGGTGGCTTTCAAAAGACTCTTAGATGTACATCTCAAGAATCAGAACATTCAGGGGTATGCGAGATGATTGTGGCCACATACACCTACACAGGTTGAACTGGATGGACTATTGTCTTTATTCAACCTCACCTACTATGTAACTATGTATGTAACCTACAGTGAAAGACTTACTAACCAATCTTCACTCTATCAAAAAACTTAAAAGAATGTTTTTTGCCGGAGCTCTAGTTATTTTACAGTTCATTCACTTACATTAAGTTGATAACAAAAGCAAAGTTGTAGCTGCTTACGTTTATGAATATACAGTATGTATGTGGAAACAATGCTTCAACGCGGGTTCTATTGAAAAGATGGTTCCTACTCCAAACTATTGGAGTATCTATGTACATTGAAAAATTATATAGGAATAACTAAACTAGAAGAAAAAATTGGCAAGAGAAGGGATGGGTGAATCAATCCTGGTTGGATTTGCTAAGGGTTTGGTGAACTGAACTTTGCAGCGAATCCTATTGAAGTCTATCCTGTTGTTAAATTTTAGCAATCTTTAGGGCTAATAGGTGAACTATTTTGCAAAAAAAGCAACAGGAAGCTGAGCACCAGTGTCAGGATGAGGTCATCCAGAATAGGCGGTGGGCCCAATAGTGGAGCATGTAACGCAAAGATGAAATGTATGTAATGGTTGTGGAATGCGATAAAATGGTGCCAATCGGTGTGGCACAAGACAGTGAAGTCAATGGTTTGTTAGAGATACACATTCTGCCCTGCAGTAAAATGCCTCTGGGTCAATGATGGTAGAGAAATGAATGCCGCTGTGTCAGTTCTAGGAGGACTAATTTGGAATCTGTGTCAGTGGTATAAAGAGGAGGAGAGGTGAGCTAGGGGGTTAGTGAGTGCATTACCTAAACAAGCCCCTTTCTAGATAGTCTGTCTCCATTAGCCATTTCTGCTGATCCAACCTTAAAGTGTTTGGTACCCCAGCATTTCATATTCCTGATAAGTGCCTGCTGTACCATGTACTTGTATGAAAAAGGTATCATGTTCTCTTTGTATTTCTTTCTTTGTTTGAGTTCACTGGTGTTCATGCCAGTCACTTTGCTTTCTTATTACAAACTGACCACACTAGGCATGATAACACACGTGGTCAGTTCTCTAGCTCTGCTACGAACTCAGTGTGCTCTCCTCATATTATCAGACTTGTCTTGACACGCCCTCCCTACACAGTCTTTCACCGGGAAGCTCAGTGTGCTGTTGTTTCTCCTGTAGCTGAGGACAGAGGGAACAGAGTTGATGTGATCACTTTAAAAAAAGGGAAAAAAATTCATCATAATGTTTTTATATACCTGGTTTGCCTTTCATTTCTATTTAAGACTGAATGGGTTGTTTTAGAAGGTAATGGTTTACAATCACTTTAAGACTAGACGGCCTCCCTGCAGCATTAACTCTATTCTGACTGTCACTGGGAGGGTATGCTTAACTGGCTGGCTATCTCTTAGTTTGTCTGATCAGCAGCTCAAAGACCTCACAGGTAGGTGACAGCCACCGCCTGAACAGGGACTTGAACCCTGGACCCTCAGATTAAAAGTCTGATGCTCTACCGACTGAGCTATCCAGGCTCTCTTAGTTTGACCTGAAAAGACAGTAGTTTTCTCTCTTGGCCAGGTTCAGTTGCTGTGCCAAATAAAAGAGGCAGGCTTTTGAAAGGGGCAGTTGAGGATTGTTACAGTCTGATATGGCTGTGTAGGAGTGTGGGCTGTAACAGCAAGTGAGGCACCCATACTAAGATGTAAGTGTGTTCCCAGTGGGCACCATTTTCTCGTCTGTTCACAGTAGGCTGATATTTTAGGGAGTAAAGAGAAGAATCTTTCTTCAAGCATCAATCAAGGCCCCTGCTCTGCTGGGGAGCAGACATAGAATGGAGGGCCTGCAAGCTCCCAGTGTACCCCTTTCCATTACACAACAACAATGTGCCCAGTGTACTTGCCCCTTCTCTCCCTGCCCTGCTGCGCACTGCCATGGGGAATGTTTTTCAATGCAAAAATTAGGTAAATACCATACTAGGAGTCTTTTCATGCAGCTTCAAGGGCAGCATTTAAAATACACAAATGATTTAAATAACATGCCTTAACCACTTAAGCCCCGGAGGATTTGGCTGCTCAAAGACCAGGGCCTATTTTGCGATTCGGCACTGCGTGACTTTAACGGACAATTGCGCGGTCGTGCGAAGCTGTACCCAAATGAAATTGACGTCCTTTTTTTTCCACAAACAGAGCTTTCTTTTGGTGGTATTTGATCACCTCTGCAATTTTTACTTTTTGCACTTAAAACAAAAAAAGAACAACAATTTTGAAAAAATAACAATATTTTTCACATTTTTTATATGAAATTCCCCAAAAAATATATAAAAATCAAAATTTTTTAACATTTTAGGCCAATTTGTTTTCTGCTACATATTTTTGGTGAAAAAAAATCGCAATAAGCATATTTTGATTGGTTTGCGCAAAAGTTATTGCATTTACTAACTACGGGAAATATTTATGTCATTTTTATTGTTTTTTTTTTAACTAGTAATGGCGGCGATTTGTTTTGCGGGACTGCGACTTTGCAGCGGACAGATTGGACCCTTGACTGACATTTTTGACACTTTTGGGGGTACCAGTGACATTACTACAGTAATCAGTGCTATAAATATGCACTGTTACTGTAATAATGACACTGGCAGGGAAGGGGTTAACTTTATTAGAGATACAGGGGTTAAGTGTGTCCCTAGGGGCGTGCTTCTAACTGCCAAGGGGCGTGGCTTTTAATGTAACCACAGAGACATACGATCCTACATAGCAGGATCGTATGATCTCTGCTGTTACACCAGATGAATGACAGATGGCTTTGTTTACATTAGCCGCCTGCCTTTCTCCCTCTCCAGCGGGAGATCGCGAGAAGCCGGCGGACATCGGAGCCGCCGGTCACTCACGCGGTGATGGCAATAAACGAGCGGGGGCGGGAGCGCCTCTGGCGGCGCGCGCTCGCCCCCTATTGGCTCGCGGGCGAATGACGTATTGATATGTCACTTTGCCCAGGAGGGGCTGACCGCCGCAGCATATGTACTTGCGGTGGTCGGCAAGTGGTTAAAGCTATATGTGGTTTTATGGAAAAGTACCATTTTTTTCAGACAATATCAACAACAGCATACAGTGCCTGTGAATATTTGGCTGTGGAATGAATTTTTTGCTTACAATTAGCTTGGCTTACATACAGCAGCAGCCAAATCTGATTCATTTAAAAAAAAAGCCTTTTTTCAGGCAGTTTTAGTGACACATGCTTTTTAATCAAGTAGTAATAGGCTTGCTTTAACAGGGAGATTGAAATTGGCCAGTAGTTTGCTTAGGCTGTGCCTGTTCTTGCAGATGCTGAACTGTCCTGCTGCTGGTCCTTTTCTATCCAACTCCCGTTAAGAATTAGGACTTCCATATGATAAAGCAGTGTAAAATTGTCCAGCAACAGGACATTTTTAACCACCTCAGCTCTGGAAGGTTTTACCCCCTTCATGACCAAGCCTTTTTTTTGCTTTTCAGCACTGTGCTACTTTAACTGGTAATGCAACACTGTACACAAACAAAATGTAAAATATTTATTTTCACATGAATAGAGCTTTTTTTGGTGGTATTATTTATTATGTAAATGAAAAAAGACCGACATTTTTGAAAGAAAAACAAAAAACAATATTGTTTACTTTCTACTATAAAACATATCCAATAAAAAAAATGAAACAAATCTAATTTCATTAAAAAATATGGCCAAAATGTATTCTGCTACATGCCTTTGGTAAAAACACAAAAAAAAAACACAAATCCCAAAAAGTGTGTACTGATTGGTTTGTTTGAATGCTATAGTGTCTACAAACTATGATATAAATATAACTTTTTTTTTATACTACTAATGACAGTGATCAGCGACTTATACTGGGACTGTGATAGTGAAATGGAAAATTTGATACTACAGTAACTGACACTGGGGGAACTGTCTAACAGACCCTAACACTAATACAGTGATCGGTGCTAATACTATACACTGTCACTGTACCAATAACACTGGCTGGGAAGGGGTTACCATTTAGGGCTATCAATGGGTTAAATGTGTACCAAACAATGTGTATTGTGTGTATTATGTGCTGCGTTTTACTAAAGATATTTTTGTCTCTTATCCCTGAAAAGCAGAGCGAACAGAGAGATTGTTCCATGTGTACAGAGTCCTGTGTTTATTGTCAGCATAGGGCTCTGGGCTGTGATTTAACACAGCCGATAAGCAGGTCTTGGCCAAGAATTAAATAACAACAGCGAAACATTCCCAGCTTAACTTACCAACCAGCGTGCAACAAACCAAATTGTCCTGTTTAACAATTCATGTTAAAAACAGGGGTTTAGTTTGAACACATTTGCAAATACATGTGTAAGCTGCAGAAGTGGCGACAAGGCACCACAGTATCATCTGCAGTCCTAACTCTATAAATTTTGAGAGCCTCCATAGTAGGAGCACATAAATAATAATGTATAGATTGAGGGCAGGTACAGTACAACAGTGCTTCTTGCTGTTAAGGCCAGTTATAGGTTGGGGCATTTGCCATTTGTGTATATAAAATGTATAAAATGCAACTCAATCACTGTATCCTAATCAAGCATTATAGACATTCAGCGGCGCTTAAACATACACCGATAATGCATGTTAAAAGAGTCCATCCACATATCTGAAACAGTTCATAGTGTTCAGAGTCAGAAAGAGTCCAAACACAGTGCAGGAGAAACAGGTATAGTATGTATAATCTTCCTCAGATGCGAGGCACCAGTGTTCTCAAACAAAGGTTCAACAGCCTTCACCACACCTATGCAATGGGCACTCACCACATCTCACATTGAATCAAGCCTGTATGCATAAGCTGCATGAGCACTTGCTTCCGGTTAACCAGCCGTTTCCAGCGATTATACTTCAACCAGGGATATTATCAAGGTTTCCTCAAGCTCAGGATCAGGCACCATATCTCATCCAGATGAGAATGCAAGCCAACAACAGGAAACAGGAGATAGCGTAATATTGGGTACACTTTATTTCCCAAATATACGATACTCCAAATCCCCCTCAATATATCTGCTTACACTTCATCAAAATTCACACGCTTTAAAAGTAATGTCTGGGACTGGGACAGTACCGCTGCTCGCCGACCGCGAGTCAAGGCGCCTCCTTGGAACAGGATATGCTGCTCTGCGGCCGCCCGGCGAGTTCCGGAATATCAGCTGGTCCTTTTGTCTTCAGGGTAGCAACGTACGTGCGTCCTGACGCGTTTCCTCACGTGGGACTTCAACTGAGGACGCTGGTACGTTGCTAGACTTGGGTTTATGTATGCAGCCGGAGGACCTCCCCCTTCGCATTCATTGGTTCCCATAATCACCGGACCTCATAGCTCCACCTCATCGCTACGTAGCGGAGTGCGGGCTCGGACTGGAAATTGCAATGGATGTTTTGAACCTGTCAAATGGTACTCAAAACTTCCGCAAGTGCATCTAAATATGGGTACAATCCTTACCTCCTTTTTCTGTGATAAGCCCTTAATCCCCTAGGCAAGCCTCCCCGGGAAAAACGGCCAAAATTTGACCCCACGATCACATCGCGGCCGATCACAAGTCTAATCATGTATGGTCCATGTTTATTATGAAACATTGTTTTTCCATGTTTTTAGGAGTCAGGATGCATATCTACCCATATTTAATTCATTGTATAGCCAGTCATATCCGGATGTATAAACAATATCAAATCAAATCAAATTACCTTGCGGTCGATATACAATAAAATCAATAAATTCATTAAAATCGGTGCTAAACCAATTCATTTAAAATCTGAATCATATTTAAAATAGGACATAATCAATTCTATTCGTGACACATGATTCTAAGTACAGGTTCTCTGGTGCTCATATCATGAAATAAATATATATCTTCTAATGAACTCGTTGTAGGCTAAAATTGCTTCATGTTAAAATATTAAATCCTTAGAGTATTAAAATCCCAAAAAGTTAAAATTTAAAACTCCAAGCATATAGTGTACTAAAACCATACTAGTTAATAATTGCTTAAAAAACAGTTCAGGTCCAGATCTATATTTAATCCTTTCGGGGTCAAAGAATTTGTCTTGTAAATCCATTCTGTTTCTTTATTAGAGAGCTCCCTTACTCTATTACACCCCCTCCAATTGGTTGGCATCTTTTCGATGCCCCAAAACTTAAGACCTGAGCGGTCCCTGGAGTTTGCCATTTGTATTGTTGGTTATTTGGTGAGGGGACACACTGGACACCTTCGCTGCCATTGTGCTATTTGCTGGGTATATAGTGTACCCCTGTGTCTATTAGGAAGGGTGGGCTTACCTGCCCTCAATCTATTCATTATTATATACACTATATTACCAAAATAATTGTGATGCCTGCCTTTACACGCACATGACCTTTAATGGCATCCCAGTCTTAGTCCATAGGGTTCAATATTGAGTTAGTTCACCCTTTGCAGCTATACCAGATTCAAGTCTTCTGGGAAGGCTGTCCACAAGGTTTAGGAGTGTATCTTTGGGAATATTTGACCATTCTTCCAGAAGCACATTTGGGAGGTCAGGCACTGATGTGGACAAGAAGGCCTGGCTAGCAGTCTCTGCTATAATTCATCCCAAAGGTGTTCCATCGGGTTGAGGTCAGGACTCTGTGCAGGCCAGTCAAGTTCCTCCACCCCAAACTCACTTATCCATGTCTTTATGGACCTTGCTTTATGCAGTGGTCCAAATCAGTTGGAGGGGGGATTATGGTGTGGGGTTGTTTATCAGGGATTAGGCTTGGCCCGTTAGTTCCAGTGAAGGAAACCCATAAGGCATCAGCATACCAAGACATTTTGGACATTTTCATGCTCCCACTTTTGTGAAAACAGTTAGGGGATGGCCCCTTCCTGTTCCAACATGACTGCGCACCATTCATGTTCCATAGACACACTCCCAAACTTTGTGGACAGCCTTCCCAGAAAAGTTTAAGCTGTTATAGCTGCAAAGGGTGGGCCAACTCAATATTGAACCCTACGGACTAAGAATGGAATGCCATTAAAGTTCATGTGCATGTAAAGGCAGGCGTCCCAATACTTTTGGTAATATAGTGTATGTGCTCTTACTATGAAGGCTCTAAAAATGTATAGAGTTAGGACTGCAGATAATACTGGGGTGCCTTATCATGGCCTCTGCAGCTTACGCATTTTTTTCCTAAACTCCTGTCTTTAACGTGAACGATTCAGTTTCTTGCATGCTGGTTGGTAAGTTGAGCTGGGAATTTTTCTTTGTTGTTGTTTGACATGTGTTGCACTTCCATGTGCTCCTTGCTGTTAAGGCCATTAACTATTGGACAAGACCTGCTGATGTGTACAATCACAGCGGGTGTCGGCGGGCGCCCTAAACCTGGAATCGGGCAGCGACGCACCAGTACATCGATTTGTCTCTATGGGCTGCCCATCTGCAATATATTGTGGGCAGGTGGTCAGCAAGTGATTGGCCAATGCACTAGAGAAAAAAGTACAGGCTGGGATTTTATTGCTGGAATAATTAAGAGATCACAGATTACACAGCAATGTATAATTTGCCAGGAGCAGGACATTGTTAAAGGCTAGGTCTAAATTTGCTACCGTCAAAGGGGACAGTATGGATCTTTACTGCAGAGGATATAGCAATGCAAAACTGGTCAGCAGTAGTATTGTTTAATCAGGGATGATAGGCCTAGCCTGTAAATGTTTACATTGACTTTATCAATGGGAGGGTAGTGGTAAATGTGGGATGGTTCAGTTGCACACTGTAGTTGCACTTGTTTTTTTCAAACAATGGAAATTATAAGACCACACAAAGCAGCAGGATTGATTGCCCAAAGCGCTGGAACTCAGAATTCAAGTACAGTTTTCTAACTTACCATAATCATTTAATAAATCTGTGCTCGTCTCCTTTTTAAAGAGGGGGCTGGCTTATCCAAAAGCCCCCCTACTGGCCCTTCTAAGCCAGCTGTACATAGATCAAAGCCCATATAGTGCATTATGGTTTTGAAAATATTCTCCGAGGTAATCTGATAAGAAATTCACTGGGACTTCAGATCTTGAATCTGCAGGATTCACTTCAAACCCATGGTGACGGCGAACCTGAATGTCATCACTATCCAAAAGGTTCCTCCAGGCCTCCTGAAAGAATAATTAAATAATTAATGATGGGACCAAACTAATTCAGCACATTCATGAGCCTGCTCTGTGTACAGCACCCCAGAAAACAGATAATGCATTTGAATTTCAGTTATGTTTATGTGGTTATTTACATGGGGGGCATGTGTTATTTAGGAAAATACTCCAGGAAAACAACCTTTTACCTGTCATGATGGAGGCTTTCCTCCTTGTCCATGCTAAACTATGACTGTCTTTTTGATCTTGCTTGGCATTTGGGATGAGAAAGTCTGCTTGCTTGAAGTGAGCTTTGACCCGAATCAAGCACACTTGCTGGTACTCCGTGAGTTGGGAGAAATGGTTCACTCCTAATCTACATACTTGTTAGAAGTCAGTGACTAATGAAATATTGATTTCCTGAAATAGAAAATAGGATAATGCATACCCAAATCAGAACATCAGTACATAAAGAGGTAATCATCCAAGTTTGGTTGCTAGACCCATGAATTGGGTTTCCTCAAAAAAAAAAAAAAAAAAAAAAAACAGGAATATACACAATAAATAAATAATAGGAAGCAATCTAAACTGCTAGATGTTCAAATATCTTGCATTTATGGAAGAAAGCAATAAATAAAGACCTCAAGATCTCCCTATAGTTGCATCTAGACAGAAGCAGACTCTCACACAGATCTCACTTGAGAAAGAGGTCCTTTACCTTGAAATGTTGTTATTCCCCCCTTCATTTTAACCTGTGTCTACATGCCAGAAGAGGGTTCTTTCTGCTATCTATCCATGGGTATTAGTGGTTGTTATTGCTGTACTTTTGCCTGTATCTTCTCCATGTTCTAATTGTAGCACTACTCCCGTAGGAACCACAGGGATTATTTGTCCAGATCTTCTCAACTTCAGCCCCGCAGCCAGGCACACAACAGGCTTATTCACTCTTTCTCTGAAGATGAGTCCAGGGGATGTTGGTTTTATTTTTGGAGAACTTGAATAGGTCTGGGGGAAGTGGTGGGATACTCGAAGAATGAGAAATATGTACAAAAGGGGACTTGATCTTCTTTTTGGTTTAAGTAGTAGTAGTAGTACAGCCAGTAGAGCAAAGTCCCTTTTTTTCAAAGTTGTTTTTATTCATTTTTTGAAAATACTCAAAAACAGAGCCTTTGGGCATTCCCCGACTCGAAAAACATACAGCATAAAAAACAGGGAAAAAAGAGAAAAGTCCCTTTAAGTAGGAAAGTGTCTGGACTGAGCTCTTCAGGACCTAAACCAGTGCCCCCTTTAGTAGACCCACAGCTCACAATAACTAGGCACTAGAGGGGTAGCTAGGACCCAAGGTTAGCAAGATCCAGTCATGTCTGTACTCACAAGGCCCAGGGACAGATGGATGACCCCTTCCAATCTTCCAAGTGATATCAGACAGATCTGTGCCAGACAACTCCCATCAGTCAGCTTCTTCTAAGCACCCAGGTCTCTGAATTCTTCCCTCAGGTCTCCCACCTGAGGCCTCTTCATGAAGGCCTGTGCCCGAAGAGGGCAGCATGCCCCCCTTAAGCTAAACTCCTCCACTCTGGGACCAGACGAAGAGCTCTGTGAGCTCTAAGAATAAATACAGTCACCCAGCCCATCTTCAGAGCCTCCCTCTCTGGGATAGACCAGGGCTGTATCAATATTCATGCTGCCATCTGCATAGCTCCACACCTACCATCCAGAAATGTCTCAAGTAACCTAGATACAGAGGGAGCTATCAGGCAGACTGGCAGCACCTACCTAGGAGAGTGCTACATAATGAAAATGTTCTGTATATTGTGTTTGCAGATATTTATAGAGTCTCCATCTGTCTAGATAGAGGAGCTGTGAGGAGAGCTTGTCTGTCCAGCTCTGCGCAGGATCATGTATATATAATATACAGTACGTGATTCTGCATTTCCACCTGCAGGGGTGCACATGCACCACGGGGCTGCTTCTGCAGTGATTCTTCACAGCAGAAGCCAATCTGCGGTGTCGGGCACTCAATTTCCTCCGGAACCCGCTGATCATCTGTAAACAACACAGAGCGGGGATCTGCCTATGTAAACAAGGCAGATAGCCGTTCTGACAGGGGGGAAGGGGTGGATTCTGTGTTCCTGCAATACAGGGTCAAGAATTTTTCTCTTCCCCTAGTAAAAGCAGCACATACAATACTCAAAAAAACACTGGCTAGGCACACAGTTAACCCTTTGATCGCTCTAGATGTTTAACCTCTTCCCAGCCAGTGTCATTAGTACAGTGACAGTGCAAATTTTATTACTGGTCACTATATTAATGTCACTGGTTCTCACAAAGTTCCAAAAGTGTAAGTTAGTGTCCAATTGTCCGCCGCAATATCGCAGTACTGCTATAAGCGCTGATCGCCGTGATCACCTGTATAAAAAAAATCCATAAATATATACTATAGTTTGTAGATGCTATAACGTTTGTGCAAACCAATCAATTGTAGCACCCTCCTAGGTAGGTGCTAGTGAGAAAGTATATTTTGTGCTCTGTCTGCTTACCCGAATAGTTGCAGGTAAATCTAGATTGTTCTCTGCCTACCAGAGAGCAGGATCTGTTAGTGAGGTCTGCTCATTGTGCTTAGAGTGCAACTCATTTTGTCTAGAGAGTGTTTCAGACTGGTCCAATAGGTAGGCATGCTGGACAGTGGGAGGAAACCTTGACGAATGGGTGCATGGGCTTTTGATACAGTCCTGATGATTGGCAGAGGGAAAGTCGCCTCGGTGCCAGGAGCACATGTGCTTGGGGTCTCTCGCCTGGATAGCGGAGTCCCAGAGGGAGGGGGCGGCTGCCTCCTCCTCTGTAGAGGTGCCATGCAGCCTCAGGGGGGTCATACTGAGGGACTGAAGAGTAGCAGTGAGGAGCTGAACCCAGAGGTCCAGGGAAGCTGACTGAGAGGGGAGACACTGGAGGATCGGTCTCTGCAGTACAGTGGGTACAGAAACTTGTGTCAAGGGGCCTGACCTGAGGGAGGTCAACCCTGTTCCTAGGATAGTCAGTGGACGGTTGTAAGTGGAAAGGGGATGCTAGTGAGAGTGCCCTGTAGAAAAGCTATTGTTCAGCAAGTCGTGTTGTCAGAGAGTGAAGAGAGCAAGGGACTTAACCCCATCTACACTTGTGACAGTGTGGATTAAAAGCCTGGCTGTTCCTAATTACCAAGAAAGTCCTGAAGATAGAAGTCCTCCACTATTCCCTTCTCCTATCCCAATTAAAAAAAAACAACAAAAAAACCAACACCCTACACTGTTTATTTCTGTGATGAGCCATCAGGAGCAAGCAGGGATCCAGAGACTTTATCTAAAGGTGTGCTGGTAACCAGAGGAGCCTGTCAAGACAATACTCAGCAGTTCCTGTGGGGGTAGTGCTACTCAATTTACGCCTATTGGGATTTTTATTTATTTATTTTTTTTAATAAAAACATAGCAGAATACATTGGCCTAAATTTATAAAAATGTATATATATATACAGTGCCTTGCAAAAGTATTCGGCCCCCTTGAACTTTGCGACCTTTTGCCACATTTCAGGCTTCAAACATAAAGATATAAAACTGTAATTTTTTGTGAAGAATCAACAACAAGTGGGACACAATCATGAAGTTGAACAAAATTTATTGGATATTTCAAACTTTGTTAACAAATAAAAAACAGAAAAATTGGGCGTGCAAAATTATTTAACCCCCTTAAGTTAATACTTTGCAGCGCCACCTTTTGCTGCGATTACAGCTGTAAGTCGCTTGGGGTATGTCTCTATCAGTTTTGCACATCTGAAAAATTGGGCGTGCAAAATTATTCAGCCCCTTTACTTTCAGTGCAGCAAACTCTCTCCAGAAGTTCAGTGAGGATCTCTGAATGATCCAATGTTGACCTAAATGACTAATGATGATAAATAGAATCCACCTGTGTGTAATCAAGTCTCCGTATAAATGCACCTGCACTGTGATAGTCTCAGAGGTCCGTTTAAAGAGCAGAGAGCATCATGAAGAACAAGGAACACACCAGGCAGGTCCGAGATACTGTTGTGGAGAAGTTTAAAGCCGGATTTGGATACAAAAAGATTTCCCAAGATTTAAACATCCCAAGGAGCACTGTGCAAGCGATAATATTGAAATGGAAGGAGTATCAGACCACTGCAAATCTACAAAGACCTGGCCGTCCCTCTAAACTTTCAGCTCATACAAGGAGAAGACTGATCAGAGATGCAGCCAAGAGGCCCATGATCACTCTGGATGAACTGCAGAAATCTACAGCTGAGGTGGGAGACTCTGTCCATAGGACAACAATCAGTCGTATACTGCACAAATCTGGCCTTTATGGAAGAGTGGCAAGAAGAAAGCCATTTCTTAAAGATATTCATAAAAAGTGTCGTTTAAAGTTTGCCACAAGCCACCTGGGAGACACACCAAACATGTGGAAGAAGGTGCTCTGGTCAGATGAAACCAAAATCTAACTTTTTGGCAACAATGCAAAATGTTATGTTTGGCGTAAAAATAACACAGCTCATCACCCTGAACACACCATCCCTACTGTCAAACATGGTGGTGGCAGCATCATGGTTTGGGCCTGCTTTTCTTTAGCAGGGACAGGGAAGATGGTTAAAATTGATGGGAAGATGGATGGAGCCAAATACAGGACCATTCTGGAAGAAAACCTGATGGAGTCTGCAAAAGACCTGAGCCTGGGATGGAGATTTGTCTTCCAACAAGACAATGATCCAAAACATAAAGCAAAATCTACAAATGGAATGGTTCACAAATAAACATATCCAGGTGTTAGAATGGCCAAGTCAAAGTCCAGACCTGAATCCAATCGAGAATCTGTGGAAAGAACTGAAAACTGCTGTTCACAAACACTCTCCATCCAAGCTCACTGAGCTCGAGCTGTTTTGCGAGGGGGAATGGGCAAACATTTCAGTCTCTCGATGTGCAAAACTGATAGAGACATACCCCAAGCGACTTACAGCTGTAATTGCAGCAAAAGGTGGCGCTGCAAAATATTAACTTAAGGGGGCTAAATAATTTTGCACGCCCAATTTTTCAGTTTTTTATTTGTTAAAAAAGTTTGAAATATCCAATAAATTTCGTTCCACTTCCTGATTGTGTCGCACTTGTTGTTGATTCTTCACAAAAAAATTACAGTTTTATATCTTTATGTTTGAAGCCTGAAATGTGGAAAAAGTTTGCAAAGTTCAAGGGGGCCGAATACTTTCGCAAGGCACTGTGTGTGTATATATATATATATATATATATATATATATATATATATATATATATATATATATAATTGTCAGATTTGTTTGTTTATAGCACAAAAAAAATAAAAAGCGCAGTAGTGATCAAATAGAGCTTTAAAAGCTCTATTTGTGGTGAAAAAAAATGACATAACTTTTATTTGGGTACAGTGTTGCATGACCGCGCAATTGTCAGTTAAAATAACGCAGTGCCGGATTTCAAAAAGTGACCTGGTCATGAAGGGGGGTAAATCTTCCGGATGTTTAAGTCGTTAATTTTACATGTTCCTGGATCATAAGAACCACTAATTCAAATCACCATTAACATGTCCAGAAAGCCCATGGAACATTTTCATTGTTATATGTACTTGCACATTTTCATGTTTGTCATTCATTTCCATACGCAATGTTACAGAGACAGATGGGTAAACACGAGTTATGTTCAAAAGCTCAGCTCACATCTCCTTGTCACCTCCCAGTATAACATCTGCAGTACAATATATTATCACATACGCAAGGTCATTCATTATTTCACTTCTGCTCTTCTCAAGCCGACTAGCAGCATTTAACAAGAAGATTGCCAGCTTTGGTTTCAAAACATTTTCTAGTTTAAATGAAAAGAATCAATTTATTTTAGTTTAGCTAAAAGTGGATTTGAGTTACAATGGAAACTCTAACATATAACATGATGAAAATGCCAATGACATATTCAATAAGGCAAAGCCTAACCTATAGCAATGAAGGATCAACTGCTTTCATTGGTTATAGGTTTTCTTAACTGATGAAAGGCATTAATCAATTACTGTCCATCACATGGTGTACAGTAAAGTAGACCTCTTGTTACCTACCCTATATACACTCATAGGCCACTTTATTAGGAACACCTGTTTAATTGCTTGCTAATACAACTTGCTAATCAGCCAATCACATAGCAGCAACATGCATTTAGGCATCTACTGTAGATGAAGTTCAAACGGAGCATCAGAATGGGGAAGAAAGGAAATGTAAGTGACTTTGAACGTGGCATGGTTGTTGGTGCCAGACAGGCTGGTCTGAGTATTTCAGAAAACTGCTGATCTACTGGGATTTTCACCCACAACGTCTCTCAGGTTTACAGAGAATGGTCCAAAAGAGAGAAAATATACAGTGAGTGGCAGTTGTGTGGACGAAAATGCCTTGTTGATGTCAGAATAGGCAGACTGGTTTGAGATGATAGAAAGGCAACAGTAACTCAAATAACCACTCGTTACAACCAAGGTATGCAGAATATCATCTCTGAACGCACAGCACATCAAACCTTGAAGCAGATGGGCTACAGCAGCACACTGGGTGTCACTCCTGTCAGCTAAGAACAGGAAATTGAGGCTACAATTTGTACAGACTCACCAGAATTGGGCAATAGAAGATTGAAAAAACGTGGCCTGGTCTGATGAGTCTGGATTTCAGCTGTGACATTCATATGGTAGGGTCAGAATTTGGTGTAAACAACATGAAAACATGGATCCATCCTGACTTGTATCAACAGTTCGGGCTGGTGGTGGTGTAATGGTGTGGGAGAGATTTTATTGGCACACTTTGGGCCCCTTAGTACAATTGAGCATTGTTTAATTGCCACGGCCTACCTGAGTATTGTTTCTGACCATGTCCAGCCCTTTATGACTACATTGTACCCATCTTCTGATGGCTACTTCCATCAGGATAATGCACCATGTCACAAATCTCAAATCATCTCACACTGCTTTCTTAAAGCGGAGTTCCACCCTAGTTGTACATTTTTTTATAAAAATACCCCCGGGACAGTCAGGGCTAGCACATTCCACAATGGCTAGCCTCTGATCTGTCCCGGGTTGCACTTACCTTTCAGGAGAAATACTTACCTTGAAATTGTCTTCTCCAGCGCTGCCATCTCGGGTGTGGGCAGCTTGAAGCCAGCGCGATCCTCTTCCGCCTCCTCTTCGGTCCTCTTCCTCCTTCTTCGGTCCCACGATGCACTGCACCGGCCCCGACGTCACTTCCGGGTCGCGCGCGTCATCCCTCCACAGCTTCTGGGCATGCCCAGAAGCTGTTTAGAAGGGAATGACGCGCGCGCCACGGAACTGACGTCGGGGCCGGTGCAGGCGCAATGATTCCTGGGAGCGATGACGTTCAGCTCCCAGGAATCATTGCAAAAGCCAGGAAGTGACGAATCGCCGTGGCCGCCGAGGGGAGGAAGAAGGAAGTAAGGTGAGTATATTTTCTCTAAAAGGTAAGTGAAAAAAAAAAAAAATTGCGATTATCCATTTGTTTTTCAGGTGACCGGGAGCGAGAAGATGGAGGTAAGTATAAATTTCGGGTGGAACTCCGCTTTAAACATGACATGACATGATAAGTTCACTCACTGTACTCCAATTGCCTCCACAGTCACCAGATCTCAATCCAATAGAGCACCCCTAGGATGTGGTGGAACGGGAGATTTGCATCATGGATGTGCTGCCAACAAATCTGCAGCGACTTTGTGATGCTATCATGTCACTATGGACCAAAATCTTTGAGCAATGTTTCCAACACCATGTTGAATCTATGCAGTGAATAATTAAGGCAGTCCTGAAGGCAAAAGGGGGGTCCATCCGGGTACTAGCGAGGTGAGCCTTATAAAGTGGCCGTTGAGTGTATCTTTCTGACCTGTTATGCAGCATTGTCCTTAATTCACATACTCATCTGCCCAGCGAATCCAGTATTGTCTTGCAGCAGTTCGCTGCCCCACTGCCATGTGGTGGAGGGCACAGCTATATTGAAAAGGGTGCCCAAAGAAAACCTTGATGCCGATTTCTGTATGTTACATGTGAGTGAGTAATCTGTTGTTTTCATGCTGTTTTAAATAAAAAAACAGTATTGCATGTTTGCTAGTCTTCTTTTTTGATCTCTTGGTACCATAGGACCCATCTACCATAGGTCTGGAACCTGGTGACATTGGAGAAATAAAACTGGAGGTATTTTTCAGAGGAGGTGGAGACTCGAATGAGAGGCAGCCTGTACTTAAAGGATAAGTTCCCCTTTTCGGGCTGAATTTCACTTTTCATAATAAATAGAAGCTTTTACCAATTCCATTTCTAGCTCACCTATTCCATTGTGCTTTTCTCTCACTTAACTTGTCTGCAGGAGTTTTAAAATCTTCTCAGCTTATTTTTAAAATGATTTTCAGATTCTCAGCATCAATTTCCTGTAGGTCATCTCCTTCACTTCCATTTTGCATCACAGAAGAACATGTGATAGGGTGTGTTCACCACTCTGGACCACACCTTCCTCATTACAATACCACCTTCCACCCACTTCCTATACAATCTCTTTTAGATCTCCCATCAGCAATGTAGTACAAGGGCCTGTCTGATTTGATACAAATTGGATGGATTGTTCAGGTGTGTCATCCTATTTCAAAGTTCTGGTACATCTAAAGGAAATTGTACCAAGATTGTACAATCAGATTGCATAGTGTATGGCCATCTTTATGCAAGTACATAGGAGGGAGTGGATGGAGAGACTCAGTTGTCATGCACATCTCCACGTAGCAAAAACTCCCATTCTCGCCTGCGTTTGTTTTGGGTGTTTGAAGCATTTGCACTAGTCACGCATAGTGCAGCCCATTCACTTAAATGGGCTCTTCTACAAACAACTATCACCCCAGAGAAGCTTCTGAACTTTTTTGGGAGTGGAGCATATTGCGTTACCGCTGGTTTTGCTGCGTTTTCCACTCTTGTGGTGCCTTTACCATGTAATGACAACACAAGCATCATGCACATTTGCAGCATTTCTGAAATATGGCAAAGCACGCATTTTCTGTGCAGTTTGCCATGATGGGCAAAGGGGAGGCTGCATTTATGGGCACAGATGTGGCTGCATTGATGGGCACAGGTGAGGTTGCATTGATTGGCATTGATGGGAACAGGAGAGGTTGCATCGATGGGCACAGGTGAGGTTGCATTGATGGGAACAGGTGAGGTTGCATTGATGGGCACAGGTGAGGCTGCATTGATGGGCACAGATAAGGTTGCATTGATGGGCACAGGTGAGGTTGCATTGATTGGCATTGATGGGAACAGGAGAGGTTGCATTGATGGGCACAGGTGAGGTTACATTGATGGGCACTGGTGAGGCTGCATTCATGAGCACTGGTGAGGGGGCTTTGATGAGGCTGCATTGATGGGCACTGGTGAGCCTGCATTGAAGGGCACTGATAAGGCTGCATTGATGGGCACTGGTGAGGCTGCATTGAAGGGCACTGGTGAGGCTGCAATGATGGGCGCTGGTGAGGTTTCATTCATGGGCACTGATCAGGCTGCACTGATGAGGCTGCACTGATGGGCACTGGTGGGTCTGCACTGATGGGCACTAGTAAGGTTTCACTGATGGGCACTGATGACGTGGCACTGATGATGTGGCACTGATGAGGTGGCACTGATGAGGCAGCACTGATAAGCTTCACTGATGAGGCTGCACTGATGGGCACTGATAAATGTGTTAGTAATATTTATTTTTGTAACTTCTTCATTCATGCAAAAACATTTAACAGTGTAATTGTATGAGATCATTTATGAGGGCATGTTTAGGGGTGAAATTAGGACCGGGGCAGGGTAGGTGTTGGGTGGGGCAACTTGTGTTGAGTAACCCTTAAGGCCTGGCTAGTAGCTCAGGACTTGAACTTTTGAGCCCTGACCTAATGCATGCAGTCACACCTGAGAAAGCTGTAAATTTGGTAAGTCGGGGATCATTTTGGTATAAATTGCTGTTGCCTAGTCTGCTGCATTGAGTTGAAATAGCATAGTGACAAATTCAACACTGTCTGTCTGTAATCTGGTGATCCCCTGCTGCACAACAGGAGTTTGGGGGAACAATATTAATAAAAGAAGAAAAACTGGGTGAAGCTCCACTCCATTTGCATACCATCTGTATAAATTATGTATTTCATTGTCTAGTTCCACATTAATCAAAACTCAAAATATGCAATATGCATCTCATTAATAAAACTGGTATGCGTTGTGTTAAGTGGGAAAGGCATGCAGTTATATGAGTTACATAGTTAGTCTGGTTGAAAAAAGACACAGATCTATCTAGTTTAACCAATGCTCTTCTAATGCTCCTATGCTCTTCTAATATTGGTACCTTACACTATATGTATTTAGAGAAAACCTGCTATGACGGATATTTGTAGGCTGTCATTGCAGTCTTCTTCTAAGAGTCTGGTTGTCACAGAAATATGAAATTCTGACTTTTATTTACAGCATACGTGTTTTGATCAGTGACTTGGAAGTACTTAAGTCAGGCACATCCAGACAACTAGCATTTTCACAAAAGAAGTAAGCAATGGAGCCCCCATCTTTCCCAAATGACAGCTATACTTCTGTTCCATTATGATGACATCACAAACACATTTGACTAAAACATGAAAATTAGGGGAAAAAAATAAAAAAAACGAATTTTGAATGTGATTTCAATGAACATGGACACTAGATGGCACCAGTGTCCCATTTGTTTCCCTTTCCAGAATTTTTTTTTTTTTGCATTAAAGACTGCAATCACCTCTGTTGCACTCACAACCGTATAGCAAAGTCAGCTTCCTTCAATTTCCATTTTCTTTATTAATCCTATTCAAATAGAGAATATGATCTCCCTGCTCCTCTGCACCGAGAGCCTACCGGATCAGTTGGAAACTTGTTTGAACAATTAATATGTATTTCCTCTGATCGCAAGCTCCTTAGAGATGGAGATTGGAAGGATTTAACCCTTTTATAGCCAAACCCCAATCACTCTGGATTTTTGTTACCATCAGGTCTTTCTGAAACAACAACTAAATACATCTTTCACAGCTAAAGATAAAATTATCAACACCTTCTGCTTCTGGTGTTATCAACACCTTCTGCATCTGTTGTACAGGTAGTTTTGTCCAAGGTAAATACAATAGAAAGGAGTTAGAAGACTGCAGAGAAAGTCACAGATAAATCTCCATCTGTGATAGTGGAATGATTTGAAAGCTCTTAATAGCAGATATTCTGCAGGGCTACGAGTCATTACAGATGACACTGTTATGAGCATCAATCCTTTCTCAAGGAGACATCAGCTCTTTACTTCTCAACACATAAAGGGGGTCAATCTGTCCTGATCAAGAACTGCAAATGAACAGCTCGGACTCTTAACAGAGCACCAAGGCCTTTTTACATGGCCACCCTTCCATATCCATCATTGTGTCTGGAGTTAGTGCCATTTGTAGCGAGCCTTGCTAGCAGTCATCACTTTAATTAGGAATCATTGCAGCTGATTTATGAAAGGCAATCCACTGTTCACTTTGCAAAGGAACTTGCACTTTGCAAGGGAAACTTCCCCAGAGCTTAATGAATGAGGTGACTTCCTTATCCTTATCTTATCTTTTATTTTTTTTCTTGCAGGTGATTTGGTATTCATTGCTAGGTGACATTTTACTACATTCATAAGCTCTAGGGATAACTCCCTTGCAAAGCGCATCTCCCTTACAAAACGAACAATCTGATTGCCTTTAGTAAATCAACTCCATTGTGTCATTCCAGTCTATTAGGAGCTGAGCTAAGATGACTGAAACAAGGCTGTAATAATGACAAGCAAATGTACGATCATACCAAATAGATGCCTAGTAACAGCATTAGAGCAAGCTGCTGACATGAAATCTTACAGCATCTGCTCAGACACAGCTCTTTCTGACGGTGGCCATACACCCTTCGTTCGACTTTATCATCTGATCAATATGCAAATCCAATTGTCAAACAAATAAATAGCTACATCTTCTCTCCCAATTTAAACTTGATTTTGATTTGATCATCCAGAACATTATTGATCATTTTATATGGATCAGCATCACCAAGATGCCTTGGCCATTAATCTGATTGAATTTGGATCAATCAAAGTATGCGCTTGCATGTTGAAAATATATCCACCGTTGTATTTGCAGCGAACTTTGGTAGCAGTGATCACTGTGATTAGAATCAATCAGGGTTGATTTACTTAAAGAGTTAGTAAAGTCATACTAGCACATTATGACAGATTTACCAGTGAAAAGAATCCCTTCAGCGGCATAGTTACCGCCGACGCGGCTTCCGTCTTCACCCAGCCTCCCTTCTAGGTTTGTAGGCTCCAGCCATTGGAATGGCCCGAGCAGCGATGATGTCACTCCTGCGTATTCGCTCGGCTGTGGCACAGTGCTGTGAATAGTGTATGCGCGTGCGCTGGTGACATCACTGACTGCTAAAGATGTGAATATCTCCCAAACGGTGCACATTTAGGAAATATTCGCTGTACCTACAGGTAGCCTTATTTTAGTTTTACCTGTAGGCACAACTGAAAAAGCAGACTTTACTATTAAAGTGGTTCTTAAGGCAGAAGGTTTTTTACCTAAAAGGGTAACTCAACGTCCATGGGGGAAAAAAATCAGCAAATAAAGAAAAAAACAACATAGTGTATACAATTGTGTCACAAATCATATTGTACTTGAATGGTATTAAAAATGGCCTTTCCTTCTGCAGCCACTGTAATTTTCTGAAATTGCAATGCAATATGGCTACCAGGAGGTGTTCTGTACACAGAATGTATACTGACCACACCCCAGAAACATCATTTCCTGCTTGTGTGATTGGCTCACCAATGCAGGCCCAGCAGCTTTCCTCATTAGAGCCCTGCAGCTGACACAGCTAATTGATAATTATGAAACCACTCCCACTCTCACAAAGAGGCACAGAGGAACAAACAATAATTTATTCGGAACAACAAAAGGTAGGAATTTGCAACAAAGTTTGTTAAAATCCTTGCAATGTACAGAGATCACCCAGAGGGGAATGTTTTTTTCTCAACAAAAGTGGAGTTACACTTTAATGCATTCTATACATTAGGACAAAAAAACAGTGCGCGGCAGCCCCCCTAATACTTGCCCAATCTTGATCCAGCAATGTTACACGAGAGCCTCGGCTGTCCGGGACTCTCCCTCCTGATTGACTAAGACACAGCAGCAGGTGCCATTGGGTTCTGCTGCTGTCAATCAAAGTCAGTGAGCCAATGAGGAGAGAGAGGGGGCAGGGCTGAGCCGTGGCTCTGTCTCTAAAAGGACACACAGAGCAGCTGCTCGGCTAGCTGGGAGGGGGGGCCACTTGGCAGGAGGGAGGGGCCAAGACGCCAGCGTGGGACCCGAGAATAGAAAAATATGGGCTGCTCTGTGCACAACCACTGCACAGAGCACATAAGTATGAAATGTTTGTTATTTTTAAACAAAAATAAACAAGACTTTAATATCACTAAGGCAAATTGACTGTTCACTTTGCAAGAGAATTTGACCCCAGAGTCAGGCTGGGTTCACACTAATGCAGTCTGCCGCATTGCATGTCATTTGTATAGGAATCGCACCAGATTTCTGTACAAATGACATGCAAATTAAGTGCAGTGCTAATTGAGCCATACATTATGTACGGCTCAATTCACACTGGATCCGAAAAACAAAAATGTGCAGGACTCTTTTTATTTTTTCGCACTGGTATCGGATCGCATGGGTGTTCAGACCCACGTGATCCAATTCCATCGGATTCCAAAGTTCACACTGAGTTCAGCGAACTGATTTGGGGGTGTCATTCACCCGCAGCGGTTCGCAGAGCACAGTGTGAACTGCCTGCGATCCTGATGCAGTGCAGGAATTACATAGGAATCGCATTGGTTCCCACACCACATCACTGTGAACCTGGCCTCAAGCTGGGTTCACACATATGTAATGCGGGTACCAGCATGATTCCTGTGCGGATTCCCACATTGCATGTCTCTCGCAGGCAGTTCACCCTGCCCTATGCCAACCGTTGCGGGTGTCAGTACAAAGTTCCATTGGATTCCAAAGTTTGCACTGCGTTCAGCAAACTAATTTTGGGGTGTCGTTAACTTTATATTGACACTTGCAGCAGTTCACAGAGCACAGTGTGAACTGCCTGCGATCCTGATGCAGTGCGGAAATCGCACAGGAATCATTGCGGTTCCCACACCACATCACTGTGAACCTGGCCTCAGGCTGGGTTCACACATATGTAATGCGGGTACCAGCACAATTCCTGTGTGGGTTCAAGCATCGCATATCTCTCACAGGCAGTTCACCCTGCCCTATGAGAACTGCTGCGGGTGTCAATACAAAATTAATACACCACCAGATTGGTTCACAGATTGCAGTGCTATCAAATGGTGCAGAAATCTGATCGCATAGGTGTGAACACCCATGCAATTCAATTCCAGTGAGGAGCAAATAAAGACTCATGCAGCATTTTCATGCGAATGCGATGCGAATTCAGCCATACATCTGTATGGCTGAATTTGCATCGCACAGAAATTGCATGTGATCGACACAGCAATGTGGGGTGAATCACATGCAATGTCTGTGTTCACACCAGGGTGAACCCAGGCTTAATCATGTCCGAGCAAAAATCAGACATTTTTTGCGTTTTGTGATTCGACGATACCACCATTGATTTCAAAATTTGACCAACCAAGCCTTCAATTTCACCTCATATTGCTGCAGAAAATAATTTTTGTGGCTGAGAATCTTCCTTTCTTTCTGGGAAATGTTTTTTCTTGCACTCATGCGCACTTCTTTTTTGATTATATTTCTCGTACGATTTTCCCATCATTGATCAGAAAATCGTTTGTTTTTCAAAAACTTTCCAACATGCCCAATCACTCAAATTTGAGGACTGCATGGAAATTGACCCTTGCTGCAGCCCACTAATGGTGCAAAATTGGAACAAAAATTCTTAAATAAGGATTTCGAAAGAAAATACTTTCGAATTTCCACCCACGAATGGCCAGCCAAAGGAAAAAAAGGATTTTTGAAAGAAAATTCTTTCGAATTTCAACCCATGTATGGCCATCCTAATGTGACATTTCCCCACATTCACTAATAGTGGCCATATACTATATGAAAAATCAGCCGAAATTCAGTCATTTGGACGGTTTGTTTGTTTTTCGACCAGTTATTGGGCACAAATGGGTAATCAGTTGTGATGTTTTCGAGCTAAAAAAACGAAGAACAAGTTTGGAAATTTTCTGCCAAATGAACGATGAATTGAAAGGTTAATTTGTTTCTCGTTCAAACTGTTTGCACTAGGAATATGTGAAAAAACTAAAATAAAAAACTCATTAATTTATGTCCATTGAAGGATTTATCGATCATTACATGATGGCACAATCGTTTGCTCTCACGGCCGAGTGTTTGTTTTTCGAAAATGGGTTTGAACGCTTTTTAAAATAATATAATGGGAGTTCAAACCTAAACACTTCCAATTTTGTATGCAATCAGGCACTACAAAGATAAAAGTAAATCTAAAGGAAATGAACCCAGTCATATTTCGATCAATCAGACTTTAAGGCTGTGTGGTGACATCTTACCGATCCCATCGCCCAATGATCGATCAAGATCTAGTTCGAGAATGGGTCACATGGTTTAAAGCATAGGTGTGTGCAGCCTATTGCATTCGGGTGTGTACCCCTAAGCTCCAACACACATGACTTTCTCTCAGCTGCACTGGACAGTGAATGAATGGGAAGTGCTCTGTGCTGAGCGGCTTCCTGTTCATTCACAAACTGAAGCATAGTAAACATAGTTTACAATGCTCCAGGTATGAATGAACACACTGAGCAAGTGTGTTGATTTAGAAAAGCAAGGGGACAGTAAATTAAATATTTATTAGCCCCTTCGGCCCCTTTCACACAGGCTTTCTGATCAGGTCTGCCTGTAAGTTTTTCAGGTGGACCTGATCGAATGCTCCACGCGTCCCCATGGAGCAGTGAATGTCAGTGGTGACATCTCCACTGACACCCGCTGCTATCCGATCCGATCCTGTCCGTCAAATACAGATGGATGGAAACCCTAGTTTCCATACGTCTGGAGGATCAGATAGGATTGAATGAAAATGGACAGGTAGTCTGTTATCATCCGATCTTCCATAGAGGAGAGCGGGGACCTGACAGGTCTGTCTCTGCAAAGTAAGCGGAGACGGACCTGCCATCCACCGATCCCCACTGAGCAAAACGGAGTCCGCCAGGCGGAAAGCCCGCGTGAAAGGACCCTTCCCCTGCTGTCCATCCTGAAACAACCCCTGCAGCAGCCAGTGGAATGGAAAGGTGGGAAGCCATTGGCACTGTGGGGCGGGGGACAACATGGTGGGAAGCCCAGGCAGTAGGGGGAACAACACTGCCAGCGCCGCTGATAGGGGGGAACCACCAGTCCTCCTGTAGGGGGCCTGGGCACACAGGGGGGGCCCCAATAGAACAGGGAATTGGAGCGATCGGGCAGGGGGACAATTACAGAAGGAAGCCCTGTGCAGCTCTCTGTAGCAGCTAAAAAGCCAATTGTCTTCCCCTCCTGTCAGCTTTCAGCTGCTGCAGGCAGAGACACAGGGCATCGTTCCTGTAATTGTTTCATCAACACCGATCCCCATCTCTGTTCTGCCTGCTCCTGATTCCCCCCCCTGTGCCCCCCTTTCACTGCGCCACCCCCTTCTCTCCCAGAGCACTGCAGGCTTCCCTGTCCTGTAAAAAAATAACAAATACAAAAAAAAAAAAATTTAAAAAATAATTAAAATTAAATAATTTAAGAAAATTATAAAATAATTGTAAACATTTTAAAATTTTATATATATATATATATATATATATATATATATATATATATATATATATATATATATATTTAAATATAAAAAACAATTAAAAAGGGCTAATTCACACAGGTTCTCTGGTATGTCCGCTAATAATGATTTTAGTGAAAATATTGTCTTGGTATATTCAGGTATTGGGGGGGGGGGAGTGTATGGGGCTCCGTGATTTCTAACCGCAGCCCTGAGCACTGCACTTAGTCATTAGGCTGTGCCCAGGCACACCTAGCACACCCCAAACCTATGCTACAAAGCGATTGGAAAAAAATAAATCAATTGTTTATCGCAGAGCACCTTTAGCACCTGTCCTGATTTTTTATTTATTTTTTTCATAAAGCCAAAAAAAAAGAAAAAAAGAATGGAGCAGACAGGGGGGATGTTTCTGAAAGTTCACTGAAAGTTTAACTCTTGCAAATGATATTCCATGCAGCTGTTGGCAGCAGTGCGCATGTGAGTGGTGTATGATGATGATGTGTGAATAGCTGTGCTGCCTGTGTGTACAAGGCTGGACCTTTGTGGGGGGATTCCAGTAGAAGGGAGACGTGGATAGAAGGGAGAAGGGTGTTGGGGAGGTGTGCAGTCTCTTTCCCCTCTCGCTGTTCAGTGATGGTTGAGTCCAGCTCCTTGTGCTGGTGTCTGCTGTGATCTCAGTCTCTCTCTCTGTCTCTGTGTCTCTCTCTGTGTGTCTCTCTGCCTCCGTCCTCAGCCAATCGTCCTCCTTCCTTTGCTGGATACCTGACTGCTTTTCCCCCGATCCTCGGTCGCTGTCTTTTCAGCACCACCGCTCGCTGCGCTCGGAGCTCCCTAGGATCTTGCAGCAGCTCCGCCAGTTTTTCTCCCTGCAGTGGCTCCTAGATCTCTCTCTCTCTCTTTTTTTCTTTTATTGCATTATGACATGAGAGCCAACTCTCCAACCTTCTCATTGAAACTGGATCTCTATTCGATCATCTGGATCGCTGTGATCGCAGACAATTGTCGGGAACGGTGAAATCTGCTTGTTTAAAGCTCCCCTCTCCCTCTTTTTATTTTGGATGTGTGGAAAATACAGAGACATGCCTGCGTTGGGGAAATTGAAGTATCTGCTGCTGGTGTGCCTAGGGTTTCTCACTGCAGCTAAGGGTAAGATTGATCACATCATATAGATTGATCACATCACATAGTTGTGTTCTGTACATGCTTTGCTGCTCATCGTATTAGCCCTCAAGTTGTCCATTAGTGGATCACCAGCACACTGCCTACTTCGGAATTGGCTGCTTGTTTTTTCCATACAAGGTTGATTTGGAGATCTGGCATGTGGGAACTCCAGGGCAGTTCAATGGACATTACAGGGAATGTGTCATGTGCTGATGTTTCACATACCTGTTCTAGATTTCCCATTGTCATCAGATTGATGACTAGGATCAGGCTTGTGGTTAATGCAGCAATCTATCTCTATACCATGTTCCATGCCTGCATAATGCTTATTGTAACAAGTTTCTCCTGGTGCCATCATTAATTATTGCATGTCATCACTGCCTGTTCGCTGCCATTCCTGCCTATGGGATTATTGAGGAAGGAGCATTAGGACATTCTTCCAAAACTGAATAGAATAGGCTTTGGTGTTTTTTTTTTTCCTCTATGCCACTTAGTTTCTTTTTCATCTAAAGACAAGACCTTGGGGTTGAAAACTGCTTTAACTTTTGACATTTCAGCTAGATTGGTCCTTTACTTCTTCATTTGGACAGAATCCTGATTGATACTGTTCTTAGGCAGGGGCACAAATATGGTGCCATTTCCAAAATGACTAGCAGTGGAAACCTGTCTAAGATTCTTTTGACCCTAACATGAAAAATGACTTTTTATTCAAATGTTCCCCATTTTAGTAATGTAGTTAAACATGCATAATGAATTAAACTGTTGCATGTAGGTTTTTTTTTTCCTTTAATAGATGATACACTTATTAAATGTTATTCCACATACCTTTATTAGAGTAGACTCCCAGTCTTTTCATTTCATGCAGACAGCTTTGCTAAAATGCAAATTTATAGAGACTTGAAAAATGTTCCTTTCTTTCACTGTTAGGAACTTGACTTTATGTATTACTGCCTAATCTAGGTCAAACAGAAAAGCAATTTGGGAGGTTGAAGGTTTGCTATACAGCTCTTCCCAATAGTAATGCATGGCACCCTTCCAATCACTGACATACTATGCCTTCTATGTGCTTTATGCTATGGATTAATACACTATTGGTACTGAACACGTTTTCTTTTTGGCTAATGGTTCTTCTATAAGGTCTGAAGAAAGGGCTCATGGCTGTTATTTTGACCATAAGGTTGTTTGGAAAGCACCATAAGTTTTTCAGCTATACAGGGTCACTTTTCTAGGCTTTTTGTTAAATAGTTATCCATGGGTAAATGCAAACAATAAAAGTAAAAGTAACCATGCAAGGTTGTAAAAATGTTTGTAAGTTTTAAGAATTGATTTACCTATGCTACATTATAGAGTACACTTGTGGTTGGGTAAAGTAAAGGGATATGTAGATTGCACCTTGTTTACAGGGTATTTTCTGAAGACGACCTTGCAATCTGATCTGGTAATAAAGAGGCTGGAGGAAGTGTGTGATGTTCTCTGTACAAGCTTTGAATAAATCTCCAGACTGAGCTATTCGTGTGCAGCCTGTAGATGCAATAAGCAGGCTGTGTGTGGGCTTTCCTGTTTTCTCTCTCTCTCTCTCTCTTTCTTTCTTTCTCTCTCCCACTCACTCCCAGGTCCTCCACTCTACCTCTTCCATCCCAACTTCCTAATTCTGATCATTACACACAGCCAAGAGATAAAGGTGTGCATTCCCATTTACAGTGGAGCACATTTCATAGTTGGTCATGTGAACCCAGTTGTAAGCTTTCAAGGAATTCATCCAAAATAACCCCATTGGCTTCTTCCTGTGCCCTCTATTCCAAGCTCTCCCTATAGTAAATGTATTCCAACATTCAATTACCTGCAAATGATTAGTAGCTTCATCCTACCTGGCAAAGCAGCCTTAGTAAAGTGATTTAAAAGAGCCTACAGTTTAGCTCTAAACCTCAAATTGCACATTCAGGAGCTCTGCACAGTGACAAAGAAGAGCATCATGTAACTCATCGGGGTATATGACTAGATGAAAATAATGTGATATGGCTGTTTCCCAGAGTATTACATGGTTCTTTGAAGTCTTATTATGGTCTTATTATTAACTAACACTTCACCTCGACAGCTATGTCAGATTTGCAATATATACATACGATAGATAGATAGATAGATAGATAGATAGATAGATAGATAGATAGATAGATAGATAGATAGATAGATAGATAGATAGATAGATTACCTCTATCTATCTATCTATCTATCTATCTATCTATCTATCTATCTATCTATCTATCTATCTATCTATCTATCTCTCACACTCTATCTATCTATCTATCTATCTATCTATCTATCTATCTATCTATCTATCTATCTATCTATCTATCTATCTATCTATCTATCTATCTGTCTGTCTGTCTATCTATCTATCTATCTATCTATCTATCTATCTATCTATCTATCTATCTATCTATCTATCTATCTATCTATCTATCTATCTATCTATCTATCTATCTATCTATCTATCTATCTATCTATCTATCTATCTATCTATCTATCTATCGATATATATATGTATATATATACATATATATCTATAGATAGATATTGGTATGTCCTTCCTATCTCATTCACACACATTACATTGCAGACGGTGCTATAGATAGGCATCAGAGACCTTCTCACCCCTGGTCCTACTTTGGTCTCCTGGAGCTCTTGAGGAAACATCTGCTTGTAAGATTCTCTCTATATTCTCAGCCTAAACTAAACACAGCCAACCATAAAACTATTCCACTCAGGCTCTTCTCTGTTAAACTTGAACTGAACATCTTAAGGCTGTATTGGTCAGTGTTGAAGGTGCCTGTGGATTTTATTGACTGACTTGATTTTTAGAAAGAGGGCTCCTAATTTGTTTGTTTTTTGTTTTTTTTAGAACAATACCCACAGTAAACTGGGAACTCACTGCAAATCAGATACTGTGAGTTTGCATATCTGCCATGTAGGATTTGGTATTCATCTGAACATAGTTTAATAAAGCTAGAGTTAAAGGATCTGGCACTTGGCATTTACACACTTTGCATTCCTAAGCTGAACTGTATATTAAATTTAAAAGTCTTCATACTCCAGTGGGTTTGCATTCATATGGATCAGTGTGTATGTATTGTACATGCTGCATAGTGCATTTCATTCTGAGAATACAGCACTCTTCATCGTCTTTCCTGCTTCTGCATAGCGCATACATGACTCAATAATATCGATCCTTTAGAGAGTACAGGTTACCACTTGACCTCAGAATATGTACAGTAATGTTTCCACTGACATCTTCATAATAATCTTGCTACAAGAATACAAATCTTACTTATTGTAAGAATAAAACTGATGAAATTGAAATCTGAAAAATGAAAGTTATGTAACGTTAAATATAAATATATGTTAAACATAAATTACGACACATCTGTTTCTCAGTTTAATTATCGAGACATCTAAAAACCATCATTAAGAAGAACTCTACTTAGAATTATTTTCCCCTGAACTGGCTACATTACATAACTCTGGTGCAATCAGTCTTTCTGAAAAGATAGACGCAAGTCTATTTGATAAGCCAGTGCTAAAAGTGCGTATGTAGGTACAGTAATCTGCCAAGGATAATGTCTTTAGTAAGAAGAATGCAGTAATCTAAACCTTAAAGACTGTAATTGGTTATTAAACTTTATACATTCATTATTGGTATAGGGTCCCCACACTGCTTAATGTTGGACACATGAAATAAAAATGAATATATACACTATATTACCAAAAGTATTGGGGCGCCTGCCTTTACACGAACATGAACTTTAATGGCATCCCAGTCTTAGTCCGTAGGGTTCAATATTGAGTTGGCCCACCCTTTGCAGCCATAACAGCTTCAACTCTTCTAGGAAGTCTGTCCACAAGGTTTAGGAGTGTGCCAATGGGAATGTTTGACCAATCTTCAAGAAGCACATTTGTGAGGTCAGGCACTGATGTTGAAGGGAAGCCTGTCTCGCAGTTTGCGCTCTAATTCATCCCAAATGTTTTCTATCAGGTTGAGGTTAGGCCAGTCAATTTCCTCTGTGCAGGCCAGTCAATTTCCTCCACCCCAACCTCGCTCATCATCAGTGCCTGACCTCACAAATATTCTTGTGGAAGAATGGCCAAGCATTCTCATAGAAACACTCCTAAACCTTGTGGACATCCCACCCCCTGGAGCACTATGGAGCTTTTTATCTATCTATCTATCTATCTATCTATATATATATATATATATATATATATATATATATATATATATATATATATATATATATATTCTAGCTACTGTAATGTAGGGGGTGGACACAGACACATGTACCAGAGTGTTAGGTCCTAGACTGCATGTTAGCTTTATTTGCATGGTAATTATTTTTGCTTAAGGCTTTCAGTAGCCAACCATCTTAAACCCAAAATTTGATTTCTGTTTAACCAGAGTTCTTCAGCTCTTTACATTTCACTAATATTATAGCGTTGCTCAGTTATGGCTTCATAATGTACATATTTGCAGATGAGCAAATAGAATGCAGGAAGACTACTTGTTCCTAAAGGGTACACTTTTATATATTGTTTATATTTGTATTCTGGTTACTTATTTCTAAAAAATCTAGCACTCCAAAGATCATCCATTAAAGGAGATTTAAAGTCAGGAAGGTTTTTTTCTTAAAGCCTTCTTTGCATTAATATAAAAAGCCTTCTGTGTGTAGCAGACGCCCCAGCAACCCCCTAATACTTAACTGAGCCCATCTCTGTCCAGCAATGTCCACGAGTCCCTGTGCCACCTGGGACTCTCCCTCCTGATTGGCTGAGACACAGTGGCAGCGCCATTGGCTCCCAAGGCTGTCAATCAAAATCAGTCAGCCTATCAGGAGAGAGAGGCGGTGGGGCCGAACCACAACACTTTGTCTTAATGTAAACACGGAGCTGCAGCTCGGCTCGGGTTCACAAATAGCAAGCTGCTTGCTGTGGGGGCACTCGATAGGAGGGAGGGGCCAGCAGCAGCAGCAAAGAGGGACCTGAGAAGAGGAGGATCTGGGCTGAACCAACTGCACAGAGGAGGTAAGTTTAGTATGTTTGTTATATTACAGTTGTGCTCAAAAGTTTACATAACCTGGCAGAATTTATGATTTCTTGGCCATTTTTCCAAGAATGTGAATGATTAGCTGCTCATGGGACGTACTTGGACATTCCAACATGACAATGATCCTAAACACAAGGCCAAGTTGACCTGTCTTTGGCTACAGCAGAATAAAGTGAAGGTTCTGGAGTGGCCATCTCAGTCTCCTGACCTCAATATCATTGAGCCACTCTGGGAAGATTTCAAACGTGCAGTTCCTGCAAGACAGCCCAAGAATTTACAGGAACTGGAGGCTTTTTGCAAGGAAGAATGGGCAGCTTTACCATCTGAGAAGATAAAGAGCCTTTTCTACAAATACCACAAAAGACTGCAAGCTGTCATTGATGTTAAAGGGGGCAATACACGGTATTAAGAACTGGGGTATGTAAACTTTTGATCAGGGTCATTTGGGTAGTTTCTGTTGTCATTATGATTTAAAAAGAGTAAACACAGTTGATTGATAATAAATGGCTTCAGCATAAAAAACTAACCATGAGTGAAAGAAAAGTTTTTGTGTTATCATTTATATTCTCCAAAAAACAGCCAAGAAATCATAAATTCTGCCAGGGTATGTGAACTTATGAGCACGACTGTACATGTTTGTTAATGTGTTTGTTTATTTAAAAAAATAAATAAAACAATTAGACTTTACAATTACTTTTAGGCAAACCTTTGCTTTATCCTTGCAGAGCAAAAAGGGTCTACTTCCCCCTGCTCTTCAACTGCTTTTACTATAATACAGCAAAAAAAAAAGAAAAAAGAACCCTTTTAGTTCCAGGTCAATTTAGTCCGAGCTTACACAGGGCTAGGGGTCCTCCCTCCAGCTCTACTTGAAAGTGCTAGGGCCTAATGATTGGTCACTTAAGCACTTGGTACAACCTTGAGGGGGAAAGTTGAGGGAGCCACACCCTAGAAGTAGTTCTTTGCCGTACCTTCTTGGTCTTGGATTAGTGAAATACCTTCAATAGCATACCTGCCCTACTAGCTTGAGGCCCAGAGAAGAGTGCAACTGCACCTGGGAGAGCACATCCATGTTATTCTGAAATGCATATATAGGGATGTATAGGGGTCTCACGAGCTGGGAAACAAATAGAAATTGTTCCAGGTATTATTACCAGAGAGCCAGAAAAATAAAGAATTTACATTTTCCTTTCCTAGAAATTTGCATTTTATTTTTAAAGGTCAGTTAATAATCACAGAATATTCAAGTAGCTGACTGGCCTACTTAATATTAATTTTGAAGTAGAAAAAAGTCAAAGTATTTTTACTAGATAATTTTTACTAGATAATTGGAAAGGAGTTATTTTACCGCACAAAGGCCCCTTGATTGGGTATTTTAAAAATGAGGTATTAGGTAAG
This sequence comes from Pelophylax lessonae, assembly GCF_965119305.1. NCBI lineage: Eukaryota > Metazoa > Chordata > Amphibia > Anura > Ranidae > Pelophylax > Pelophylax lessonae. The sequence goes on along the minus strand of NC_138770.1, from coordinate 326,026,103 downwards.
CTTGGCAGCTTGAATTGATTCAACTCTTTAGGCAGCAATTTTAAGAAATTACTTTAGCAATGTTTTTGCCTTTGTCCCCACTGAGAATAATACAAATGTGTAGTGCAATTATATACAGTATGTTGGCACTAAAAGTGTTAAATGTGGATATTATGCCCTAAAATTAAAAAGATTCTGCTCGTGTTTCAGTGAGAAGTGAATTTAAATGTTATCGTGGCAATGACACTAGAGAATGACCAAATTCATATCAGCTTCCTCAGCTGTATTTAGCTAGAGAATGGTAAACGTAGGTGGGGGTGTGCCAGGATCACATTCAGCTGGAGCCCCAGCTGGGCAGCTCTTTAACTGATGCCTGTTGATGGGTATAATTAAATGACCTCTATACAGTCTATATGCTTTGTCTAAGTATAGGTCAGTAGGCAGTGGTTATAATACACTATATACTATACCAAGAATAGTGCCAGTTGAGAAGCAAAACAGTGTTAAATGTAGAACTATAACAACCAGCTCAATAGCGATGTATTGGTAAAGTGCTAAATATGCATGTTGTATGTAGACAGATTGAATCTACAGCTTGAGTGTACTTTAATGGCATGGAAAATGACTAGTGCAATGAAAGCTTTCATTAGCCTGTCCTTACTAGACTTCTTTATTCCGATTTCTTTTTGTTGAGTTGATGTGCTGTACGCCATTGTTTTTGCATTCACTTACTGAATAACTTCTTACATCTGTCTAGGTTTTAAACTCACTATTTATAACGAAGTTTAGCACTGCCAGGATAAGTTTTTTTATAGTGCTAGTAGCTGTCAGCACACACGTACTGACTGAGTGAATATTCTCTTCCAGACATGAAGTTGGTGACTTCGCATAGAGTCTAGAAAAGCTCTCTTCCCAAGAGGCAATCTGTCAATGTATTAGACATGTATATTGTATTTTCTTCAACATATGGACTTTGCAAGAGTATAGCAATTTCTTATTCATGAAGTATGTACATGTACAGTTTTCTGGTGGATGAAATGCTATTAATATGGCTGGATGCTTTTCTAGACATAAGGCAGAATTTGCTGAAGAGGTTTGAGGGTATAAAAATGACATATATATATATATATATATATATATATATATATATATATATATATATATATATATATATATATATATATATATATATATATATATAATATATATATATTATGTTATATATTATGTGTTTTATAAAACATTGTGTTCATTAAATTAGAGGTAAACCCATCAATTTAACAGTTTCAGAAAAATGTTAACTGTCACATTGATTGTGCTCTAACCCAAACTGTCAAACCATTTAATAGCTGGTGTCATAACTGATCACATGTGCAGCACCATGGCAGCTGAAGAATAAAGATGGCAGCTTCCTTGGCTGAAAACATAGTTGTTGTCCTCCATTCCCCTAATTATTTTTGTTGCCCTTCTCTGGACTCTCTCCAGTTCCAGCACATCCTTCCTGAGGACCGGTGCCCAGAACTGGAGAGCATACTCCAGATGTGGCAGGACCAGAGTCTTGTAGAGTGGGAGAATAATCTCTTTATTTCTGGAGTGAATGATGCTGGGTTATCTTCAATTCAGATACTCACCCAGTCAGCAGATCCAGCACTGTCCAACTGAGATTCTTTTCTCAGCAGCCTCTTCTTGAGTCCCGCACCACCATCTTCGGCAGCCGACTCTTCAGGTTCAGGAGCATCCTTCCTATGGTGTGCCCCTAGCCTTACCTCCCCTCCCATTTTACTTAATAAAATGACATGCAATTAGGGTTGCCCCCTTATCCCTTTAAAACCGAACATATATTAATAATACAGGTTCTGTGGCTGATTAAGGTGGTAAATAAACTCACTTCATGCCTTATCTGCAATAAATAAGCCTTCAAACTTGTTTAATTAACATGTTTTCGGTTTTAAAAGCATGAGGTGGCAACCCTACATGCAATGATCCTGTTGCCTCCTGGGTTATGTAACATGCATACCCCAGGAGGCAACAGGAGCATTGCATGGCACCGGGGCACTCATGTCATTCACCAACGTGATCTAAGGAATGGGAGGGTGGGCCAAAAACTTTGCCAAGAAATAAAGTAGGTAACAAAAAAATGGCCCATTTGTGTAGTCGAGAGGGGGTAGGATCGAGACGATAAAAGTTGATTTCAAGGGTCAAGATCCATTTTAAGTATAAAGAAGCTTACAATGGTGTTATGATTAGGGGACATTTTTAGTTTTATACACTAATTGTTTACTTTCAACACTGTTTCACTCAGTCTTTGAATTTATAGAAAGCATTATGGCAGTCCTTGTTACAGCCTTTGCTAATAATTACTAAAATAATTACTAATTACTAATATTAATCAGCCTTATAAGCAAGGTTCTGTTGACTCCAAGGATTCCTCATGGGACTGCTAGGGGTCCCTTGAGCTGTTTGTAGTGGTGAATTGGTCTCTCACCCACACTGGTCACCAATGCGGGGGGGGGGGACTTTTCCCCGATCGTCACTGTTAGGGGTCATTTCTACACTGATCTCTGATGAACAGACCCATCACTACTTTTTTTTTCTGTTAATATTATTCATTCCATTTCAAGATAATTACTGAATTAATGGTAATAATGATGTATAGCAGAGGGTGTGTTAAAACTATCTGCCCTGGGCATCAAATATTGTAGGAAAACCTCAATTTTTTTATTTTTTTCTGAATTAAAAATGTTTACAGTTCGCTAATGTACAATGAACTTTAGTTAAAACAATTTTTATTAGGGGTTTCCAGAGACCTAAAAATCATTTTACAGGTTCCTCAGGGCAAAACGGTTGAGAAAATCTGGTAGAATGGGTAAGAGTTTGAGAAAGTAAAAGCAGGAATCTCCTGCACTTTAACTTCTGGTGCTGTGATAAGGCTCTAGGGAAATTAATTATTCAGAGGCAGGGAAGTCTATCCTTTTTAATTAATTGCATCATTTCAAAAATGGTTTGCTTTGTTTAGAAGTTATTAAAAAAATGTGTGATATCTCTTTTATCTCTTTACTTGTGTTGCAATGCATGAGCAACGGGTCCTTTATCTCTTTTTAGCAATTCATAGGGATGGGACAGAGTATAGCTATAGTGGGATAAGGTAAGATGCTTATAAACCCACATTTAGCAGCTCTTCTAGGCTTATGAGGTATAGAATAGCTTGATGCTGTTTTGATATCACTTTGTTGGGGGGGGGGGGGGGATATACACTCACTGGCATAGATTCAACAAAGTTTTGTAAACATTCCTCAGAGATTTTGATCCATATTGACATGATAGCATCACGCGGTTGCTGCAGATTTGTCCGCTGCACATCCATGATGTGAATCCCCCATTCTACCACATCCCAAAGGGGCTCTATTGGATTGAGATCTGGTGACTCTGGAGGCAATTTAAGTACAGTGAACTCTTTGTCAGGTTCAAGAAACCAGTTTGAGATCATTTAAGCTTCGTAACATGGTGCATTATCCTGCTGGAAGTACCATTGAATGGACATGGTCAGCAAGAGTTTCCAGGTAGGCCGTGGCGTTTAAACAATTCTCAATAGGTACTAAGGAGCCCAAAGTGTGCCAAGAAAATATCCCCCACACTATTACACTACCACCACCAGCCTAAACTATTGATACATGTCAGGATGGATCCATGCTTTCATGTTTACACCAAATTCTGACCCTACCATATGAATGTTGCAGCTGAAATCATGACTTATCAGACCAGGCAACATTTTTCTAATCTTCTGTCTGCCAATTTTGGTGAGTCTGTGTGAATTTTAGCCTTAGTTTCCTGTTCTTAGCTAACAGGAGTGGCACCCTGTGTGGTCTTTTTCTGCTGTAGCCTATCTGCTTCAGGGTTCGATGTGTTGTGAATTTAGACATGGTATTCTACATATTTTGTTTGTAACGAGTAGTTATTTGAGTCTTTTTTTAACATCTCGAACCTGCCCATTCTCTTGACCTCTGACATCAACAAGGTATTTTGTCTTTTTTTGACCATTCTCTGTAAACCCTAGAGATAGCTGTTTGTGAAAATCCTAGTAGGTTAGCAGTTTTTGAAATAGACCAGCCTCTCTGGCATCAACAACCATGCCATGTTCAAAGTCACTTAAATCTCCTTTCTTCCCTATTATGATGTTCGGTTTGAACTTCAGCGAGTCATTCTCACCACGTCTAGATGCCTAAATGCGTAGAGTGGCTGCCATATGATTGGCAGATTAGTAATTTGTGTTACTAAGCAATTGAACAGGAGTACCTTATAAAGTGGCCGGTGAGTGTATATTGTGGCTCATTTCAATATGGATACAATCGACTATGACCAGGGTGGTTAAAAACAAACAAGTGGACATCCCCAGCATATCAAATTCATAGACATTTGCAATACGTAAATTCCCCCAGTATGGAATTCTTCTCAAATCTGACAAACCTGCTAGGTTATATGTAATGATGTTTTATTGATATTCATTTTCCTGGTAATTTAGCTGTATTGTATGAATGGTTTAGTCATCTTATACATCTGATAATGTATAAAATTACAGGCTTCCCCTTTCATAAAGAGCTTACCACACTTTAAACATGCTTGTTTTATGACATCTAAACTAATAAGACGTCTGGGTACTGCTGAGAACAATGCCAATGACTATATCAACTTTTGTTGTATGCCTTCAAATCCCATAACAGTTAAAATGGTGCTACTGTGCTATCAATAAATGGTCTTGTCGCTAATATTAACCAATCAAAATGCTTGTTTATTTTCAACTCTGGGCTATAGAAAGGACACCTGAAACCTGAGAGATTGCTGCGGGCAGTATGACATTTTCTTGTTAGCAAGATAGCACAGTAGCACATATGCAATACAACATGAGTCCAGTATGGACGGCTTCCAGAACCTTATAAACCTGTAGCTTATCTTTAATGATGTTTTTATGCTATTCATTTTACCTGCTGACATGGCTGTATCGTACGGTTAGATTAGCTATCTGGTAATGGAGAAATACTTGTAGGAAAAATGTAGCCTTTCATCTCACAAATAGAAGAACACATCTTAAAAAGGATTGTTTTAAGAGATATTTCGACTAATAAGTTCAGATACTACTGAAAAAAGTGACTGTATCCACTTTTATTTAATGTCCTCAAAGCACAGAACAATTATAACTGTTGGTAGCAAAAAATTGTCTTGTGGTACATACTAACTAATTAAAATGCTTGTTTTATTTTCAAATCTGGACTATGGAAATCATAGTTGGAACCTGATAGCTTGCTATGGGCAGACATTTTCTTGTTTGCACACTAAAAATTCACAAGTCTTGTGCCTTTTAAAGGGTAGCTCCACTTTCGTGGGGAAAAAATTGCAAATAAAGAAAAAATACTATAGTGTATACAATTGCGACACAAATCATATTGTAATTGAATGTTATTAAAAATTACCTTTCCTTTTCAGTTTGCAGCCACTGTAATTTTCTGAAATTGCAATATGGCCACCTGGAACTGTTCTGTACACAAAATGTATACTGACCACACCCCAGAAACATCATTTCCTGCTTGTGTGATTGGCTCACCAATTTTACCAGAAGTCTGCCCAAGATACAAGTCAGATTTATGGCATCCCCTGCAATAAAAATTTCATTTTTTGTGAGATACTCCCAATAGGAACACATTCATAGGGATGCAGGCCCATTAGATTTCCTCATTAGACCCCATGCAGCTGCCACAGCTGATATATAGTTATGAAACCACTCCCATTTGGCCGACTCAGCACAGAGGAACAAACAATAATTTCTTCAGAATAACAAAAGGTAGGAATCTGCAACAAAGTTTGTTAAAATCCCTGCAATGTACAGAGATCACCCAGAGGGGTATGTTTTTTTCTCAACAGAAATGGAGTTACACTTTAAGTGAACCTTTAGTAAACAATGCCCACATGCTGTTGGGTTATTGGAAAGTGTTACATTGAGTTTCCCTAACATGATTGACTGTTTTAGGTGTACAGATGCTTTGTGGTCTAAAGCCTGGTGCAAACTATGAGTTTGACTATGACTATGAGTATTGTCAGCTTTGGTTGGAGCTGCAGTACTAACAATCCAATGTAAGTACAGCAAACTTCCCCACTGAGCTGTTGTGTTCTGACAAGGGGGGATGCCCCCCCCCCCCCCACCACAACACTCTGATCATCGCTCTCAGTCCTTGGCTGAGAGCGTTGATTGGGAGCAGGTCGGCTTCTGGTTTTCCAGCATGCACAACCAAAGGTTGGCTTGCATACATATTGGTCAAATGGTGGCCAGTTTTTATTGAACCGGCTGATGTCTCCGGACATTTGACCCATGTGTACAGGGCATAACACAACATTTTTTTCTTCCTTTATATGTTTGTAAAATGTACCATGTAATACACTGTATTTAATTTAAATTGAGGGTGGTACTTTCAATATGAAACCAAAATCAAAAACAACTCAAACTAACTGGAGGAATGTTCAAACTAATCTTAGAAAGTTCCAAGAAATTTCCAAAGAAAGATGCTTGAAATAAACTTCCAGTAGAGGTAAATACTCTATACTCAAGGAAAAAAAAATACAAAACATGTATAAAAAAAAAAAAAAAAACAGGTACACTCGATGGACCACTTTATCTTTTTCTGCTATCACTTTTCAAAAATATCTTTGTAAAATATAGCAGTAATACACTGTATTTATCAGTGAAATATCAACTTTGTGGTTGAATTTAATATTTTCCATATCTTTTCTAACTACAGTTTTTTGCAGGTATCACAAATTTACTAAACAGTAATTATTTGCTTCATGTGCATATATAACCATTGCTTAATTTATTCAGTTAAACGTATATGCTAAAATATGTATGATCTGGTCTTTCAAGCACCAATCTTTGTTTATATTCTTACTGGTTCGGAAGGATAATTTTGGTTTTACAAGCCTATTAGAATACTTATTGTCATAAAAATCGCACAGGCATAATCACAGTAGTAAAGGTGGACCCAAGGACAGTCTGCATTCACATTATTCAGATGCAGTGTGCAATTAGATTTTCAATTGACCTGGTAATGGATTGTTGGTGATCTTATTTCATGTAATTGCAGGCTGAAGTCCTCATCAAAATAGGGTGTAATGTAGAAAATGAAACCCCTGATATGTGTTCAAATGTGGCAAACTCTTATGTCTTAGCTAATTAAATTTTGGCAACAATTTGGTAGATGGTTTGCTGGTCAAAACGGAAATGTATACTCCTATAATGTATAACATTATAGTTACTTAGAATGCTTTAAAAGTTTATGTAGACATTCATTGTAAAAACATGGATAAAGGGATAACGAAGAAGCATTGGTATTGCATGGAAGTCATAATTCTTTTGCGTCTCATTCCAAGTTCTCAATTACTCTGATATGGAAGGTGAACACAGGACATCATCATCACCTAGGTCTATTTGTGTTTGTCTGATGACTACTGGTGAGGAATCTGGGGCAGACAGACCTTGACCCTAGCTGGCCTCATCATGATTTACATATTAGGTCAGGAAAACATTTTTTCAAGGTCACCTTGGGTTTAAATCACTTATATCTCTTAGGGAATTCAGTAACAAGATTTTCTCACCGTAGCTTTTGTCTCCACTGCCCACAAGGTTGTAATATACTGTAAGTGTTGCTTGTTATGAAATTGAACTGCACAGTTATTTTTCATCGTATTTTATGAGGGAATCATTTGGAGAACATACCACCTTGACTTTGAAATAATATTGGCAGTTGGTACGATTTTTTGAGGAGAGACTGTATCTTGCTACTATAGTCTAAAAAAGCTGCATGGCATCAACTGAGCAAAATTGAGATTTCAGTTGTGGGTAGAACTGGCCCTTTAGGTTTTGAGTTTTGCTCAACAAACTGAAAATAAAAAGAGATTTAAAAGCAATAGGAAATCACTAGGGTTTTCTTAAAGTGTTACTACACCTAGAACCCTGCATTCACTATATCTGGTCTCCCACAGTACATAGAACATGGAAATGCAATTATTTTAGTAAATATAAACTTCTAAATACCTTTTCTCGTCAGCAGTTAGAGCAGTCTTGTGACTTCTATCAGTGTCCAGCAGAGCACTGGTTAAAGCTTGTAGGAGAAGTTTTCATTCTCGCCTCATTGTGAGGCTGCATGACCCCTAACCCTCTGTCTGGACAGTGCTGATTGGCCCTGTGCTGATCACATGCACTCTCCCAAGAAAAAAAAAAAAAAAAAAACCTCTCTAGCAATACATACCAAACTGAGCATATGCAGCTTGACCCAAGGCTCTGTTATATCAGGAGATGGTTTGGGGACTCCAGAAAGAAAATTTGTGATGATTGGCACCTTGCTCCTGCGCTCAGAATCAGGTTCTCAGACTGCCTCTATCCCGGGACTCTCACTTGGCATCCACTAATGGCTAAGCCTTGCTGCCCTCTACGACCGGGGTGGTCGACAAAACACTGTGGACATAAACAAATAGAAGGGCGCACCAGCCTAGCGCATTATCCTCAGTAGGCTTTTATTAGTAAAATATTAAAAAATGGCTACTCACAAACATGCGATGTAAACCAGCATATCAACTCCATCGAACAACGTCCATGATGTTAGAGTCCAATATCTTGTAAAAGTGAAAGGCTAACGTGTTTCGAGGCAGTGCCTCTTCCTCAGAGCCTCCCCCTACTGGTTTGGGGACAGTGGAAGAAGGAGAGGTTCAGAGAAGACGGGATCAAACAGCCTTTTTACACAATGCCAAAGATTAACCCCTTTGGTTCCACAGTAAGTATAACAAACATGCCTTACTGCATATACAGACTGATTTTAATGTTGTGGGTTTAGCAACACTTTTGGGAGTAAATACTGCTCACTTAACAACAAAATCTTCATTTTGCAATGTACTGTACATGTTTACTTTGCAAAAAGTGAATTTTAGTGAATAAGATGAAGCTGTTTTAATTTCACATATCTAGTCATATGCTAGCAATAAAGTAAAAAAATAAAACATAAAACAGTTTTAATTTCTGTTGCCCATCATTGGGTATTTAAAGTGAATACAGGTTTGCTTTATATATTTGCATTTACTTTGCAAAAAAAACATTTGCTTTGCTAAGTGAATAGTCTTTATTCCTTTAGAAAATCAACCCCAATGAAACTGGATTCAATGTAGATTGCTCAATTTCACCAAAAAAAAAAAAATAAAAAAATACCACCATTTTTTATTTTTTTTATTAGTATTGTTTCAGTTCCCTGCATCTTCATTTCACTTTAGGTCAGTAATCACCCATCTTTTTACCTGTAACCATTGGTCTCATTAGAACAATTGGTTGTATATGAAACATTTTGGCAAATGTTTTATATGTATTGGTTTTTATATCTTGCCATATTGTGTTTGGGAGATAACATTTTGCATGTTGGTATATAACAGCATATGTTTGTTTTGGTGCCAGATATTTTAGGGACAACAGTAATATTGCCATTTTTGACCATTGTTTGCCCAAGATTATTAGTTAAGGGACATAGCTTATAGTTTGGGATGCTTATGGTTTAGTTTATTTTTTTTAAGGATTAGGTAAGGTAAGGTTTAGGTGGTAGGCCTAGTTTAGAGCTTATGCTTTAGTTTGGTTTTCTTTTTGGACTTTTGGCTTTAGGTTACATTTTGGGTTAAGCTGTGGTTTTAAATTAACAGGCTGGGGGATAGGGGTTGATGTTAGGAGAGTAATAAAGGTTTATGAGTAGAGTTATGGGTAAACCTCAAGATGTATTTGCTTTTTGATATGGTTATTAACATGGCAAAACATTATATAAATTTCAACACCAAATACATATTGCAGATGAAAATGTACTTACAGTATGTATGATGCTGAAACAACGAGTGCTAAAAAAAAATAAAATAAATGACTGTACCATTACAGGGAAAGATTTTCATGAGCTCTTGAGTATCTTTTCAGGGTTCTGTAATGATATGACTTATCATTCTCTGTGACACAGGTCAGTACGCTAATATCTAAGCCTTATCTTTTCAAGTTATTAAAAGTGACCCACATGTGTACATATAGGGCACCAAATGTTATAATTCCAAAGATTTATAGCTGCATCAATTTTTTCCATGTTTATTGAAAAAAGTTGGACTATGAGCAAAATAACGAACCCCCCCCCCCCCCCAAAAAAAAAAAAAACACACATAGGGTATGTGATGCAATCTGTCACAAACATGAGCACCATAGCTCTGAACCTGACAGTAGATCTCTTATGTTTACAAAGCCCTTAAAGCATATGTGAACCAAAACCAAACTAAGAAAAAAAATAAAGGAACACTTTTTAATCAGAGTATGGCATCAAGTGAATTAAACTCCTGGGATATTGATCTGGTCAGTTAGGTAGCAGAGGGGGTTGTTAATCAGTTTCAGCTGCTTTGGTGTTAAAAAAAATAATCAACAGGTGCACTAGATGGGCAACAATGAGACAACCTCCAAAACAGGAATGGTTTTACAGGTGGAGGCCACTAACAACTACTGATAGCATGAGGCGATACCTGGACCCTATAGAGGTTGCACAGGCAGTCCAACTCCTCTAGGATGGCACATCAATACGTGCCATTGCAAGAAGGTTTGCTTTGTCTCCCCGCACAGTCTCAAGAGCATGGAGGAGATACCAGGAGACAGGCAGTTACTCTAGGAGAGCTGGACAAGGCCATACAAGGTCCTTAACCCATCAGCAGGACCAATATTGGCTACTTTGTGCAAGGCGGAACAGGATGAGCACTGCCAGAGCCCTACAAAATGACCTCCAGTAGGCCACTGGTGTGAATGTCTCTGACCAAACAATCAGAAACAGACTTCATGAGAGTGGCCTGAGGGCACAACGTCCTCTAGTGGGCCCTTGTGCTCACTGCCTGGCACTGTGGAGCTTGATTGGCATTTGCCATTATACACCAGAATTTGCAGGTCCACCACTGGCGCCCCATGCTTTTCACAGATGAAAGCAGGTTCACTCTGAGCACATGTGAAAGGGTCTGGAGAAGCTGCGGGGATTGTTATTGACATCTTTCAGCATGACCGGTTTGGTGGTGGGTCAGTGATTGTCCATTTCCATAGAGGTATGCATAGACCTCTAAAGGCTAGACAATGGCACCCTGACTGCCATTAGGATTTGGGAGTAAATCCTTGGACCCATTGTCAGACCTTATACTGGTGCAGTGGGTCCTGGGTTCCTCCTGGTGCACGAAAATTCCTGGCCTCATGTAGTGAGAGCATGCAGCCAGTTCCTGGAGGATGAAGAAATTGATACCATTGAATGGCTCCCATGCTCGCTTGAACTAAATCCAGTAGAACACCTCTGGGACATTATGTTTTAGTCCAACCAATGCTGTCAGGTTGCCCCTCAGTCTGTTCAAGAGCTCAATGATGCTCTGGTCCAGATGGAAATACCACAAGACATGTTATCTCATTAGGAGCATGCCCCGATGTTGTCAGGCATGCATACAAGCACGTGGAAGCAATACAAACTACTGAGTACTGAGTTTAGTGCCAGGAGGGAGCAGGGCTTGAAGCTGAAATAAATGAAAGACAAGCAAGACAACTACTGAGTACCATTTTGAATTGCTGCAATGAAATTTCAGCAAAATGGACTCATCTGCTGCATAATTTTATTACTTTGATTTCTGGGTGTCTTTGAATTCATTCATCTGTAGGTTGATAATTTTCATTTCCATCAAACAATGTGGCATCCTTTTGTTCCTAACACATTACCCAGTCCATATCAGTGTAGATATCTAGAATGATGTTTTTCCCAATTGAGATCTGATGTGTTTTTAAAGTGTTCCTTTAATTTTTTTGAGTAGTGTACATAAATATATACAGTAAAACCTTGGATTGCGAGCATAATTCATTCTGGAAACATGCTTGTAATCCAAAACACTCTTATATCAAAGCGAATTTCCCCATAAGAAATAATGGAAACTCAGATGATTTCTTCCACAAGTCATTCAGTTTATAGTCTATATACAAAGATTATAGCAATGTGATAGGTTGTGTAACCATAAAATGTCCATCCACAATATGCAGCCTTCCCAAGGGGATTAGAAGCAAAATCTAGCAGAGCTACAGAATATAAGAGAGATGAGAGGTGCATCTAAGTGTAGCAATATGGTTACATTTAATGAAGGTTCAACATTTAGCAACTCACATGGTTGATGATTAAAATAGGCACACCTAAGTATGCAGGCATCTGGGGTAAAGCTGTCCACATAGACCGTCTTTTGAACCACCGGCTCTCACCACTGTCAGTCTGCAATCGTGACCGGGAAGAATAGCCTGCAGTAGAGTGATCTGAAAGTGAGGCTTTGAATCGCTCGTGGAGTGCAGTGGGGAAGGGATGATGTCGATGGCGGTGCGGAGGATGGTCTATGTGGACAGCTTTACCCCAGATGCCTGCATTCTTAGATGTGCCTGTTTTAATCATCAACCATGTGAGTTGCTAAATATTGAACCTTCATTAAATGTAACCATATTGCTACACTTTAGAGGCTCCTCTCTTCTTTTTTATACATGACGCTACTTGTATATCAAGACATCGCTTGTATATCAAGTCAAAATTTATTTAAAAAAATGTGCTTGTCTTGCGAAGCGCTCTCAAACCAAGTTACTCTCAAACCAAGGTTTTACTGTGTGTATATATATATATATATATATATATATATATATATATATATATATATATATATATATATATATACAGTGGGTACGGAAAGTATTTAGACCCCCTTAAATTTTTCACTCTTTGTTATATTGCAGCCATTTGCTAAAATCATTTAAGTTCATTCTTCTTCCTCATGAATGTACACATAGCACCCCATACTGACAGAAAAACACAGAATTGTTGACATTGTTCCAGATTTATTAAAAAAGAAAAACTGAAATATCACATGGTCCTAAGTACAAAAACCCCACCATATTTGTATGATTTCTTCTGACTCCTCTTATTGCCACTTGTCCTGGGCAGCTTGGTCTGTTATTAGAAGTAGAAAACCAATGGTGTTACTGATAGAATCAATTGATAGTAAAACAAAGTTAGAAGGGGCTAAGAAAAGCAAAACTGCCGTGTAAATGTTAGAGACAGACTGTATATATTGTTATTATTAATATTATTATTATACTGGATTTATATAACACCAACAATATACGTAGAAGTTTTTAAAAATATATAATATATATATATATATATATATATATATATATATATATATATATATATATATATATATATATATATATATATATAATATAGTTTGTTTATAGATCCACCTTAAGTGTTATTATACTTCCCCTTCTGGAGGCTAAGCCCCACCACCTGTTCTTCAACTGTCAAATGCTAAAGGCTATAGGGATCACTAAACCTCTTGCATTTGACAGTTGAATGACAGGTGGTGGAGTTTAGTGCCAGGAGGGAGCAGGGCTTGAAGCTGAAATAAATGAAAGACAAGCACAAGGTAAAAAATGTTCAATAAATGTTACTAAATCAAACATACCTTTGTTGGTTTTTGCTGTATTTAGCTAACGTTTTCTATTACCCTTATCATTTACTTGCCTTTTTCAGTATTTTTTCCAGTTCTACAACATCCTTTTTGCACACTGGTGCAAATTATTCCTACAAGTGCATTTACCTCATTTACATGTGTCAAAATGTAAGCATATTAAGAAATCACTTCTTTAAAAAGCATATTATACTCTTTTTTTTATAGCCATAATTTAGGGTTTAGGCTGATCCATCCATCAGCCCTGGGTGAAGGTGATGGCATCTTCACTAAGGGAAACAGAAAGTGAAGCATTCCAACTTCCCAGCCTGTTTCCTACTGTGCTTTCTAAATGGTCCCACTGTCTTCTGGGATCTGTGTGTCTCCCAGATGCAGCAGGGGAGGGGGGGCCATAAATTACGTAGATCACAGCCAATCTTACCTGGAAGAGGGAGCGGGTACCTGGTTTTGAAAGGTATCTGCTCCCCTCGAAAGGTGTCAAATGTTGCAGCGGAGGGGGGGGGGGGGAAGCAAACAAGCAGAGATTCCCTTTTCGCATGGCGTTTTGCTTTAATTCAATAAGCAGGCTACAGCATTGGGAAGCTTCTTATGTCACTATGTACAAGCTTCCCAATGCTGTAGCCTGCTTATTGTATTAAAGCAAAATGCCACCCATAAAGGGAATCTCTGCTTGTTTGCTCCCCCCCCCTCTGCTGCCACATTTGACACCTTTCGGGGGGAGCAGATACCTTTCAAAACCAGGTACCTGCTCCCTCTTCCAGGTAAGATTTCTGCAATAGTCGTGATCTACGTAATTTATGGCCCCCCCTCCCCTGCTGCATCTGAGAGACACACAGATCCCAGAAGACAGTGGGACCATTCAGAAAACGCAGTAGGAAACAGGCTGGGAAGTTGGAAGGCTTCACTTTCTGTTTCCCTTAGTGAAGATGCCATCACCTGCACCCAGGGCTGATGGATGGATCAGCTTGGGGTGCTGACATCACGGGCTCCCTGGACAGGTAAGTGACCTTATTTTAAAAGTTAGCAGCTACAGTATTTTTAGCTGCTGACATTTAATTGTTTTCCTCAAGATGCTACTTCTCTTTAAGCTGGCCATACAGTTGACAGTTTTTTTATTCAGCCAACCGGATGTATGAAAAAAAAAAAAAAAAACTGAATTCTCCTATCTGCACGTTTGAGTTGGATGGGGGAATCCTGCCCACTGTGTCATTGTATTCTGACAGAAGAGAGACTCCCCCACCAACAGAATACACAGATCAGCACTGCAGCCTATTGCCTGCAGCACCGATCAAGTGAAAAAATCACAACAGTGGCCACAGTCCCTACTAAAATGGCCCAATTTCCAATCCATGTAGGGCAAGCCTAAGCCTCACCCAACCAAGTCTCTCAGGGCCAGCCATAGAAATAGCTTAGGCCAGAATCAGTTCTGATGGGCCATTTTCTGAAGCACTGGCAAAACATATACACTGTAATGTCAATAGTATTCTAGACATAGCCCCTTTAATTTCCAGAATTATTGCATATATTTGATGCAGAAAATACCTTTTGTTATAGTTAAGTAAATCACATGTTAGCATAAATACCAAACTATGTTTTTCTCTAACATAATTGCAATAGCTAATAGTATAATTAATTTTAAAAAGAAAAGGAATAGATCTCTCACACTGTCACACTCATCTTCAAATTGTGCAGGGCAAGTAATTAAGTAAATTACCATCTATGTAACTAAATTACCATCTGATTGTGAAGTGTGTTCTGCAGCTACAAAAGTCTAGAATTTAATAGTGTTAACAGCATTGTTGTAAAGTGATATATTTTTTTACTTTGGTAACAACAAGGAACACCTTGTAAATTATACTAGAGTACAGGATCACTAGTATGTTAGGTGGAGACATAGGTTTTTCTCAGACAATAGAAATGAGAAGCAAAGACATTGTTTCCTAATCTAGGAAACCTTTGCAGTTCTTTGTAATACAAAAAATGAATATATCATAGAACATATAAATAGTAGGCAATACATCATACCAGGTGTTAAGCATCCTGTGTAAACCTAAATAGTAACAACATTTGTGTTGAGAAAAAAACATTCCCCTCTGGGTGATCTCTGTACATTGTACTGATTTTAACTAACTTTGTTGCAGATTCCTACGTTTTGTTATTCTGAAGAAATCATTGTTTGTTTGTGAATCTGTATGGGAGTGGTTTCATAATTATCAATCAGCTGCTGCTCCTGCAGGGCTCTAATGAGGAAATTTGCAGGGTCTGCATCCCTTTAGATGTGTTCCTATTGGGGGAATCTCTCCAAAAATTACATTTATTTCCCTTTTTCCCAGAAAGGGGAGTTACCCTTTAGGGAAGACTGTGTACTATGGAAAGGAACATAATACTATAGTGCTATGACCCAGACCACCCAGACCACCACTGATTGTGATTGCTATAGGTTGCTGAGGTTTGCACTTTGTTATTAGGTTGACCATAGACAGACAGATATCTGCCCATTCTCACACAATTGCAGATATCTTTAACTTTGCAAAGACAAAGGTGGACATTTAGTACCTTCAATCCTGCACTTATCCAGAGAAGGGAGTAAAGCATTGTGCCTCTCTCACAGAGACAAGTTGAAAAATTTCCCTGTGTGATAATGAGTATCTCCAATTATCTGAGGCACTCATTATTATTCCTATTAGGTTAAAAAAAAAAAAAAAAAGTCCAATAATTGTACGCAATACAGAAATTGGAAGCATTGCTGGCTTTTATGGACAGTCTTAGCATTGGTAAATAAGCCCGTATATCTTCATAATATGTAAAGAGTTTTATATTTGCTAATGTTTCATCTAAATGATGAACATTGTGATATAAAGGTAAAAATCAGCTGCATTTGCAAACAGACCAAGGCCCATCAAAGAGGTCTCAAGTCCTAAATGCTAAACTATTAAGGTGGAGTCTTTAGATCCAAAAATATAATTTTTCTCGGGGCCAGATTTTCAATTAAGCACGGTAGGCTTGTGCCTCTGGGCACCAGAAACAAAGGGATGGCTGTTCCCCTTTATAGTTATCGACTTTACATTGTTTCCATCATTAAAAGTCATACAATCATTTTATATAAGTTTTTTTTACAGTCACAGTTTTCTAAGCTAGGCAAGGAAAAGAAAAACAATGAAATGGTCTGTGTGGAATGTGTGATGCTAGCAGAGGGGGGATCCTTTGAGCACCAAAGGCCATGAGCCTACATCCTGTGCTATGTCCTTGGCATAGTATTCATAACCTGGTGGGTCAAAGAAGTAACCTCATTGCCATTCCCCAGGCCTTAGTTAGACTGAGAGTCATATTATTCCATGTGAATCAGCATATACAGCACAAAACCCTTATCCCTCATTTACGTTTATGTTTTTACGTCTGTTTCCTTACACCTGCCTATGTTTAACACACAATATTCCATTCATACTAATTGTCTCTGTACACACTTGCACACCCTAAATCAGGGTTTCTCAACCAGGGTTCCATGAAGCCCAAGGGTTCCTCTTGAGGTTGCTAGGGGTTCCTTGAGCAGTGGGCAATTTCTGCCTCTCCGATAAGTTTCCAATGACACCATTGTTCCTTTCAGGTATCTGTAAGGGGGTAATGCTTCCCACTGATGACCAGAGAAAGGGCTCTTTCACACGGACGTTCCGTTTGTCCGTAAATCACCCCATCCGTTTGCGGGTGATATACGGACATAATGAATGTCTATGGGATTGCGGATGTCAGCGGATGACCATCCACTGACATCCAATTTTCGTCCTTTCAGTTCTGTTCCATTTTTTGGAATGGAACAGAACCCTATTTTTGTTCCGTTTAAAAAACGGAACGGACGCAAAATCGGATGTCAGCGGTGTCATCCGCTGACATCCGCAATGTCCATAGACATACATTATGTCCGTATATCATCCACAAACGGATGGGATGATATGCGGACATACGGAGCGGATGACAAAAGTGTCATCCGTGTCTGTGGAAAAAAAAAAAAGTGCCGGAGCGGATCGCAATACGGTCCGCTCCGTGTGAAAGAGCCCTAAGGAGCATTCTTCCCACTGACTGTCACACTAATGTGTCATGAGTTGTAGATATTTAATTTTTAGCAGGGGTTCCCCAAGACCAGAAATGTATTTCAAGGATTCCTCTGTGTTGAAAAGGTTGAGAAAAGCTGCCCTAAATACTAAAAAAATACATGAATTATTTTAGCGTATTCAACGAATATTTGGTTTAATGCTAGTGCCTGTAAATGTGTATTATGTGTATTTTCATACATTTTAATTCAAATTTCTATGCATGAAGAACTCATCTCTCCCTATAGAATTGCTTTCCTCCCTTTGCTCAGCCAAGGAAAAAAACTCCTGAGACATGATACATGTGAAAAACACCTGTAATACACTTGATATACACCTTTAACCACTTAAGCCCCGGAAGATTTTACCCCCATTCCGACCAGGGGGTATTTTACGACTCGGCACTGTGTGACTTTAACTGACAATTGTGCGGTCATGCAATGTGGTACCCAAACGAAATTTACGTCCTTTTTTTCCCACAAACAGAGCTTTCTTTTGGTGGTATTTGATCACCTCTGCGCTTTTTATTTTTTGCGATATTAATAAAAAAAGAGCGAAAATTTTGCAAAAAAATGACATTTTCAACTTTGTCTTTTAAAAAATATCCAATATACTCAATTTATGTATTTTTTTTTGGCCAAAATATATTTAGCTACATGTCTTTGACAAAAAAAAATTCAATGAGCGTATTTTTATTGGTTTGCGCAAAAGTTATAGCGTCTACAAACTATGGTGTAAATACAGAAATTTACGCAGCTTTAATTTTTGACTGCCTATCTCATTTCATGAAGTGCTAAAATGGCAGGGCAGTACAAAACCCCCCCAAACTACCACTTTTTGGAAAGTAGCCATCCTAAGGAATGTTCTGAGAGGCATGTTGAGCTCATTGAATATTTCATTTTTTTGTCACAGGTGTTTGAAAAATGACTTTTTTTTTTTTTTTACACAAAGTTGTCATTGAAATGATATATTGCTCACACATGCCATGGGTATATGTGTAATTACACCCCAAAATATATTCTGCTGCTTCTCCTGAGTACAGGGATACCACATATGTGGGACTTTTTGGGAGCCTAGCTGTGTACGGGACCACAAAAACAAATCCCCACCATCAGAATTTCAAAGGGCGTACATTTTTCATTGCATTTTCTCACTACCTCTAACGGTTTAGGAGGCCCTGAAATGTCAAGATACCACAAAACCCCCCCAAATGACCCCATTTTGGAAAGTAGACACCCCAAGCTGTTTGCTAAGAGGCATGGTGAGTCCATGGAATATTTTATATTTTACCACAAGTTTTGGGAATATTACTATTTTTTTTTTTTATTTTTTTTTTTTACACAACGTTGTCACTAAAAGATAAAATTCTCACACATGACATGGGTATATGTGGAATTACACCCCAAAATACATTCTGCCACTTCTCCTGAGTATGGGGATGCCCCATGTGTGAGACTTTTTGGGAGCCTAGCTGTGTACAGGACCGCGAAAACCAATCAACACTCCCAGGTTTTCTAATGGCGTAAATTGTGCATGTCACCTCTGCACTACCTGTCACAGTTTCGGAGGCCCTAAAATTCCAAGATAGCACAAACCCCCCCCCAAATGACCCCATTTTGGAAAGTAGACACCCCAAGCTATTTGCTGAGAGGCATGGTGAGTCCATGGAATATTTTATATTCTGCCACAAGTTCCGGGAAATACATATATATATATATATTTTTTTTTTCACAAAGTTGTCAGTAAATGAAATATTGCTCACACATGCCATGGGTATATGTGAAATGACACCCCAAAATACATTCTGCTGCTTCTCCTGAGTACAGGGATACCCCATGTGTGAGACTTTTTTGCAGTCTAGCCGAGTACAGGTCCCCGAAAACCAGTCCCCGCTTTCAGGCTTTCCAAGGGCGTAAATTGTTGATTTCACTCCTGACTACCTATCACAGTTTCGGAGGCCCTAAAATTCCAAGATAGCACAAAACCCCCCCAAATGACCCCATTTTGGAAAGTAGACACCCCAAGCTATTTGCTGAGAGGCATGGTGAGTCCATGGAATATTTTATATTTTGCCACAAGTTCCGGGAAATATATATATATATATTTTTTTTTTCACAAAGTTGTCAGTAAATGAAATATTGCTCACACATGCCATGGGTATATGTGAAATGACACCCCAAAATACATTCTGCTGCTTCTCCTGAGTACAGGGATACCCCATGTGTGAGACTTTTTTGCAGTCTAGCCGAGTACAGGTCCCCGAAAACCAGTCCCCACTTTCAGGCTTTCCAAGGGCGTAAATTGTTGATTTCACTCCTGACTACCTATCACAGTTTCGGAGGCCCTAAAATTCCAAGATAGCACAAAACCCCCCCAAATGACCCCATTTTGGAAAGTAGACACCCCAAGCTATTTGCTGAGAGGCATGGTGAGTCCATGGAATATTTTATATTTTGCCACAAGTTCCGGGAAATATATATATATATATATATATATTTTTTTTTTTTTTTACACAAAGTTGTCAGTAAATGATATATTGCTCACACATGCCATGGGTATATGTGAACTGACACCCCAAAATACATTCTGCTGCTTCTCCTGAGTATAGGGATACCCCATGTGTGAGACTTTTTTGCAGTCTAGCCGAGTACAGGACCCCGAAAACCAATCATCGCCTTCAGGCTTTCCAAGGGCGTAAATTGTTGATTTCACTCCTGACTACCTATCACAGTTTTGGAGGCCATGAAATGCCAAGACAGCACAACCCCCCCCCAAATGACCCCTTTTCGGAAAGTAGACACCCTGAGCTATTTGCAGAGAGGCATGTTGAGTGTTTTGCAGATCTCACTTTTTGTCACAAAGTTTTGGAAATTGAAAAAAGAGGAAAAAAAATGCATTTTCCTGTTTTTTCTTCATTTTCCAAAAAAAATTAGAGCTGCAAAATACTCACCATGCCTCTCAGCAAATAGATTGGAGTGTCTACTTTGCAAAATGGGGTCATTTGGGGGGGGTTTGTGCAATCTTGGCTTTTTATGGACTTCAAAACTGTGATAGGTAGTAAGGAGTGAGATCAACAATTTACGCCCTTAGAAAGCCTAAAGGTGCGCATTGGTTTTCCGGGTCCTGTACGCGGCTAGACTGGCAAAAAGTCTCACACATGGGGTATCATTGTACTCAGGAGAAGCAGCAGAATGTATTTTGGGGTGTCATTTCACATATACCCATGGCCTGTGTGAGCAATATATCATTTACTGACAACTTTGTGTAAAAAAATAAAAAAAAATAAAAAATTTTTTTTTCCTCGAAACTTGTGGCAAAATATAAACTATTCCATGGACTCACCATACTTCTCAGCCAGTAGCTTGGAGTGTCTACTTTGCAAAATGGGGTCATTTGGGGGGGTTTTGTGCCATCTTGAAATTTCAGGGCCTCTGAAACTGTGACAGGTAGTCAGGGGTAAAATCAGCAATTTACGCCATTAGAAAACCTGAAGATGTGGATTGGTTTTCGGGGGCGCGTACACAGCTAGGCTCCCAAAAAGTCTCACACATGTGGTATCCCTGTACTCAGGAGAAGCAAAAGAATGTATTTTGGGGTGTCATTTCACATATTCCCATGGCATGCATGACCAATACATCATTTAGTGACAACTTTCTGTAAAAAAACAACAAAAAAAAAAAAAATAATAATTTTCCCGAAACTTGTGGCAAAATATAAAATACTCCATGGACTCACCATGCCTCTCAGAAAAAAGCTTTGGGTGTCTACTTTTCAAAAAGGGGTCATTAGGGGGGTGTTTGAACAGTTCCGGCATTTTATACTCAATCTTATCCACACATCACCCACTCTTCTAACCACTTGAAAACCAAGCCTTTTCTGTGCCTTTTTGTTTACATGAAAAAATATTTTTTTTTTACTAGAAAATTACTTTGAACCCCCAAACATTATATATTTTTTTAAAGCAGAGGCCCTATAGAATAAAATGGTGGATGTTGCAAATTTTTTTGTCACACGGTATTTGCGCACAGATTTTCCAAACGCAATTTTTGCGAAAAAAATACATTTTTTTTAATTTATTGCACAAATACACTATATAATTCCAATTTTTTTGGTAAAATGTAAAAGATGATCTTATGCCGAGTTCATAGACACCTAATATGACATGCTTTAAAAATTGCGCATGCCTGCGCAGCGACAAAAACGTATGTACATTTTTGAAAACCTTTAAAAGTCTCTACAGGTTACCACTTTAGACTTACAGAGGAGGTCTACTGCAAGAATTACTGCACTCGATCTGGCGATCGCGGCGATACCTCACATGCATGCTGCAATTGTGGTTTACATATGACACTAGACCACCGCTTGCGTGCGCCATTGCGCGCAAGCACCGGGGGTAAGGGGGGGGGGCTCAATTTTTTTTTTTTTTTTTTCTTTCTTCTTTTGCTTTTTTATGTTATTTTGACACCTTTCCTTTAATTTTTTTTTTTTAAATCATTTTTATTGTTATCATAGTGAATTTAAATATCCCCTATGATAGCAATCTGTAGTGACAGGTACTCTTTTTTAAAAAAATTGGGGTCTTTTAGACTCTAGATCTCTCCTCTGACCTTAACGCATCTGACCACACCAAAATTGGTGTGATAAAATACTTTCCCAATTTCCCAATGGCCCTGTTTATTTCTGGCGAAACAGAAGTCATAAAATGCTCGTAGCCTCCGGCATCTTAGGCCATAGAGATGATTGGAGCCATTCTCATCTCCAATTAGCTCTATGGTTAGATAATTGAACCACCGGCTGCACTCTCGGGTTAACCGGTGGGACAGGAGAGCCAGAGAAAAACCATGGAAGGCTGCGGAAGGCGGCGGTGGGGGGGGGGGAGGCCCCTCCCACTGCATGTAAAAGCAGTCTAGCGGCCAATTACCTGCTAGAATTGCTTTTACATGTAAGCCGACCGCTGGCTGTAAAAAACGATACCAAGATGATGCCTAAATCTGCAGGCATCATCCTGGTATAACCACTCAAAGTCCAGCAACGTACCAGTACATTGCTGGTCCTTGTTTGGCATATAGGTTTTTTTTTTTTTCATGCAGCCTGTGGGCTGAACGGAAAAAAAGAGAACCTATCAGAAATCAGCACAGGAATAATGCGTAGTATTACTCATCATTAACCGCCCAAACAACCACCCACTGAATTTAATGATGGGTATACACGACACTATCCACGTATACCAAAATAGGATTTTAACTGCAGTGCTGAAATCAGAAAATCACCACAGCTGCTATCAGCAAAGGTATCCATATATGCTGAGCTCAAACGCGGTTTGTGTCAGAATATATAAAATCAATGCGTGGTAGCCGACGAGGGACCTGCAAGAGAAACAGGTCACAAAAGAATGAAAAAACAAACAAAGGACATTGAAAAAAAGTATAGTAGGAAGGAGTAGAAGGACATATAAAATGACTGACAACAACAGTTTTTGGATCTTCATCATTAACCGCCCAAACAACCACCCACTGAATTTAATGATGGGTATACACGGCGCTATCCACGTATACCAAAATAGGATTTTAACTGCAGTGCTGAAATCAGAAAATCACCACAGCTGCTATCAGCAAAGGTATCCATATATGCTGAGCGCAAAAGCTGTTTGTGTCAGAATATATAAAATCAATGCGTGGTAGCCGACGAGGGACCTGCAAGAGAAACAGGTCACAAAAGAATGAAAAAACAAACAAAGGACATTGAAAAAAAGTATAGTAGGAAGGAGTAGAAGGACATATAAAATGACTGACAACAACAGTTTATGGATCTTCATCATTAACCGCCCAAACAACCACCCACTGAATTTAATGATGGGTATACACGGCGCTATCCACGTATACCAAAATAGGATTTTAACTGCAGTGCTGAAATCAGAAAATCACCACAGCTGCTATCAGCAAAGGTATCCATATATGCTGAGCGCAAACGCTGTTTGTGTCAGAATATATAAAATCAATGCGTGGTAGCCGACGAGGGACCTGCAAGAGAAACAGGTCACAAAAGAATGAAAAAACAAACAAAGGACATTGAAAAAAAGTATAGTAGGAAGGAGTAGAAGGACATATAAAATTACTGACACCACAACAGTTTTTGGATCCTTTTATTTTTCTTTCTAACTGTTCCTTTACTTCTTGATTTGGGAGGGACTGCGATCATCTGCGATCTTCTCTTCCAGCTTGGGTCTCTCAAAATGTCGATGGACATCCAACATCCTTCGAGACCCTGTGTTTATGTGCCCTACACTGTGTCGTGCTGTACCCTACGCTAATAATCCACTAGTGTATGGTAGCGCTCGAAACATTCCCCGATGCAGAGACCAGGTTGGTCAGGACATTTGGGACAATAATAACGGGTGTCACGCCTAAATCCGCGCTTGCTACAGACACGACATCTTCTTTGGGGCCATCTTTGGGTAGGGGTACTCGGGAGGACATGTGAAAAATGCCTCTCATGCAGCCGGCTCACTGCATCTGGAAGGGGAAGTTGGGCAGGCATGCCTCCTGGGTACAGGTAGGCAAGGATGATCTCTTCCTGGAATTCCCGGAAAGATCCAGTTCGTCCTGACGCCCTGTATAGGACAAAGGCGTTCAGCATAGCCAATTGGTATAGGTAAACAGACACTTTTTTGTACCAGCGTCTGGCTTTACGGGCAACTAAATACGGCGCCAAAAGCTGGTCGTTAAGGTCCACCCCTCCCATGTTAAGGTTATATTCGTGGACACAGAGGGGTTTCTCCATAACGCCAGTTGCCGTAGGAATTTGGATCGTCGTGTCTGGGTGAAGGGAGGACAGAACATAAACATCCCGTGTATCCTTCCACTTCACCGCAAGTAATTTGTCCGTTTTCAAGCAGGCTCTCGCCCCCCGACTAAGACGGGAATCTACAAGCCGTTGGGGGAAGCCCCGGCGATTAGGTCGCACGGTGCCACATGCGCCAATTTGTAAATCGAGAAGGTGACTAAATAGTGGCACGCTTGTATAAAAGTTGTCCACGTACAAATGGTACCCCTTTCCGGATAAGGGTGACACCAAGTCCCAAACGATCTTACCGCTGCTCCCTATGTAGTCTGGGCAGTTGGGGGGCTCCACACAGCTATCTTTTCCCTCATAGACCCGGAAACTAACTGTATAGCCTGTGGCCCTGTCACACAATTTATACAGTTTGACCCCGTACTTGGCACGCTTGCTGGGGAGGTACTGTTTCATAGCAAGGCGGCCAGTAAATTTAATCAGGGACTTGTCAACGCAGACAACTTGTTCGGGGGTAAACAAGGCTGCAAACCGCTGATTGAAGTGGTCTATGAGGGGCCGAATTTTGTGGAGCCGATCGTATGCAGGGTCTCCCCGAGGACGACAGAGTTCATTGTCGCTGAAATGCATAAATCGCAGAATTTGCTCGTATCTCGTCCTGGACATAGAGGCAGAGTACATGCGCATATGGTGAACTGGGCTAGTGGACCAATATAGCCGCAATTCACTCTGTTTAGTTATGCCCATGTGGAGGGAAAGGCCCAGAAAGATCTTAAATTCGGAAACCGTTATAGGTTTCCAGCCGAATTGTCTGGCAAGGTGTGAATTTGGGTTGGCGGCGATGAACTGTTGTGCATATAAATTTGATTGATCCACAATAGATCTGTAAAGATCTTCCGTGAAGAACAGCTCAAAAAAGTTCAGGGGCGTAAAACCAGCTGTCTCCACGTGGATTCCAGGTTGGGCGGTGAATGGGGGAAGTACTGGCGCTGTAGTATCAGTGGGTTGCCAATTAGGAAATGCCAGCGCATCAGGGAGGGCACTATGGGCTCTACGGGCCTGTCTTCGAATACGCGGTGGCTGCGGGCCACTACTTGTGCTAGCCACCGCACCAGCTTCAACTGCACTTAGGGGACTCGCCACGTCACCAGGTCTTACTGCAGTGCTGGTTGTACTAGGTCCAGGTTGTACTAGGCCGCTGGCGCTTGCCAGGTCGCCAGAAGGATGAGCGGCACTAGTACCCACACTCTGCTCCATACGAGCACCCTGCGATTCCTGCATCACAACAACTTCAGAATGGGGTCGGGTACGCCTGGGTCTAACAGGGACCCATCTGTCGTCGGAGCTATCTGTCAGGGAGCCGCTGCCGTCATCAGGTTCATATACTGACACTAATTCGGTCATTGTAGCTTCCCCTTCGCTATCAGATGACTCGGTCAGCATATAACTGACAAGCTCTTCATCCCTGTACGAACGTTTGGTCATTTTGGTAACTAAATTTACTCGTACAGTGATGCGACTCACAGGTAATAAAAGCACCTGGTTGTCGAAGATTATTTCAAGCGCTACAAAAAAAACTGCTAATGCTAGCAGGGATCAGGCCTGACTCTGCTAACACAGCGGTTTTGTGTCTTGTGTTTTTTTGCAAGTGACAGTAATCTATTGATTACTACACTTGCCTGGGTGAAAGGGTTAAACGCAGGTGCTGGCCGGAATCAGTACTGATCGTGCAAACACCGCGTTTTGGGAACCCTAAACTATGGGGGCGCTAGTATAGTTCTGATCAGATCAGATATTGATCTGTTCAAACACTATACTAGAAATGGAAGTGTAGGTGCGTGCGTGCGTGCGTGCGTGCGTGCGTGTGTGGCAATCAAGGGGTTACTTCTAAACTATGCGCTGGGGATCTGGGGGGGGTGGCGAGGACCCTAAACCTCCTTTGGGAAAGAAACTAGCTAGCTAGCGCAACCTCAAGTCACAATACACCAATACAAAATACAGTAAAAACAGTATATTATGTGTGTATTAGTGCTAATGTGACAGAGGGTGTAGGGGTTAACGGGATGTGATCAGGGGGGGATCAGGGGTTTAAATCTTTATTGGAAGGGACTGGCGGGTATCCTAAGGATAAAAGGAACGGTGGCAAGCGCTAAACCTGGTCACAAGTCACACTTATACGGGTATATAGAAAATGCTATATACTGTATACAGTGTGCGTTGTGGCAGGGGGTGTAGGGGTGATCAGGAGGGGATCAGGGGATTAAATCTTTATTGGGCGGGTGGCGGGGACCCTAAACCTCCTTGGGACACAAACTTAGTCGCCTGCGCTAATTCTGATCACAATGACACTAATACAAAAATACAAAAACACAGTATATTACGTTTGTATTAGTGCTGATGTGACAGAGGGTGTAGGGGTTAACTAGCGGTGATCAGGGGGGGATCAGGTGGGATCAGGGGCTTAAATCTTTATTAGGGGGGGGTGGCGGGTAATTCAAGTGGAAAAAGGGGGGTCGCAAGCGCTAGACCTGACCACAAATCACACTTATACGGGTATATAGCAAAATGCTATATACTGTATACGGTGTGTGTTATGGCAGGGGGTGTAGGGGTGATCAGGGGGGGGTCAGGGGCTTAAATCTTTATTGGGCGGGTGGCGGGGACCCTAAACCTTCTTGGGACAGAAACTTAGTCGCCTGCGCTAATTCTGATCACAATGACACTAATACAAAAATACAATAACACCGTATATTGCGTTTGTATTAGTGCTGATGTGACAGAGGGTGTAGGGGTTAACGGCGGTGATCAGGGGGGGGTCAGGGGAGATCAGTGGGTTAAATCTTTATTAGGGGGGGTGGGGGGTAATTTGAGTGGAAAAGGGGGGGTCGCAAGGGCTACACCTGTTCACAAATCACACTTATACAGGTATATAGGTATATGCTATATGCTGTATATAGTGTGTGTTGTGTCAGGTGCTGTAGGGGTTAATTGGGGGGGCGATCGGGGGTGAAATGTGCCTATCTAACTGTGTGTGGGTGTGCTTGGTGCAGTACTCACAGTAAGATGTGCTCTCCTCTCACGCTGGATCCAAAAAGACCGTTGTGGGGGGAGGGCACATCTCCTCTAAGCCTGTGATTACATTTCACAGGCTTAGAGGATGATCTGATTGGGCAGGACCGATCAACAGGTCCAGACCAAAAATGATTGGCCTGGACCTGATGACTGATCGGTTCTGAACCCAATCGAGTCATCATCGGCGGTGGGGACGCGCGGGAGCGCGCACAGGGCCGGCAAATTGTGCTGACGTAGGCCTACGTCAGTTTGCCTGGCCGGGGCTGAGTGCCGACGTAGATCGTCGTGCGCCGGTCGTAAAGTGGTTAATACTCCTGTTAAACGCCTGAAAAAATAAATGATTCAAAATCTCCAGGAATATACTCTGCCTACTCTCTTCTCAGGTGGGGATTTAGGCTTAGAGTTTTTTTTAACAACAACTGCTGTATGAAAAAAAGTTTTATCTAACATGAATATAGCTCACCATTACAAAAACCCCACCAAATGTATATGATTTATTTTGACTCCTCTTATTGCCACTTGTGCTTGGCATCTTGGTCTCTTATTAGAAGTAGATAGCCAATGGTGTCCTTACACCTACCTATGCTCAACATGCAGTATCCTATTCATTCTTATTGTACTTGTACACATAGGCACCCTAAACACTAAAAAATACACAAGCT